>NC_045764.1:97244453-97853778 GCF_008692025.1 Phocoena sinus | reverse complement strand
GTGCTCCAGCTGGGAATCAGTGCTGTGCCTCTGAGGTGGGAGAGCCAAGTTCAGGACATTGGTCCACAAGAGACTTCCCAGCTCCACATAATATCAAACAGCAAAAATCTCCCAGAGATCTTCATCTCAATGCCAAGACCCAGGTCCACTCAATGACCAGCAAGCTGGAGTGCTGGACATCTTATTCCAAACAACTAGCAAGACAGGAACACAGCCCCATCCATTAGCAGAGAGGCTACCTAAAATCATAATAAGGCCACAGACACCCCAAAATACACCACCAGACGTGGACCTTCCCACCAGAAAGACAAGATCCAGCCTCATCCACCAAAACACAGGCACTAGTCCCCTCCATCAGGAAGCCTACACAACCCACTGAACTAACCTTAGCCACTGGGGACAGACACCAAAAACAACAGGAACTACGAACCTGCAGCCTGCAAAAAGAAGACCCCAAACACAGTAAGATAAGCAAAATGAGAAGAAAGAAAAACACACAGCAGATGAAGAAGCAAGGCAAAAACCCACCAGACCTAATAAATAAAGAGGAAATAGGCAGTCTACCTGAAAAAGAATTCAGAATAATGATAGTAAAGATGATCCAAAATCCTGGAAATAGAACAGAGAAAATACAAGAAACATTTAACAAGGACCTAGAAGAACTAAAGAGCAAACAAACAGTGATGAACAACAAAATAAATGAAATTAAAAATTCTCTCAAAGGGATCAATAGCAAAATAACTGAGGCAGAAGAACGGATAAGTGATCTGGAAGATAACATAGTGGAAATAACTACTGCAGAGCAGAATAAAGAAAAAAGAATGAAAAGAACTGAGGACAGCCTCAGAGACCTCTGGGACAACATTAAATGCACCAACATTCGAAATATAGGGGTACCAGAAGAAGAAGAGAAAAAGAAAGGGACTGAGAAAATATTTGAAGAGATTATAGTTGAAAACTTCCCTAATATGGGAAAGGAAATAGTTAATCAAGTCCAGGAAGCAAAGAGAGTCCCATACAGGATAAATCCAAGGACAAACACACCAAGACACATATTAATCAAACTGTCAAAAATTAAATACAAAGAAAGCATATTAAAAGCAGCAAGGGAAAAACAGCAAATAACACAGAAGGGAATCCCCATAAGGTTAACAGCTGATCTTTCAGCAGAAACTCTACAAGCCAGAAGAGAGTGGCAGGACATATTTAAAGTGCTGAAGGAAAAACACCTAAAACCAGGATTGCTCTACCCAGCAAGGATCTCATTCAGATTTGATGGAGAAATTAAAACCTTACAGACAAGCAAAAGCTGAGAGAGTTCAGCACCACCAAACTAGCTATACAACAAATGCTAAAGGAATTTCTCTAGGCAAGAAACACAAGAGAAGGAAAAGACCTACAATAACGAACCCAAAACAATTAAGAAAAAGGGAACAGGAACACACATATCGATAATTACCTTACACGTAAATGGATGAAATGCTCCCACCAAAAGACACAGACTGGCTGAATGGACACAAAAACAAGACCCGTATATATGCTCTCTACAAGAGACCCACTTCAGACCTAGGGACACATACAGACTGAAAGGGAGGGGATGGAAAAAGATATTCCATGCAAATGGAAACAAAACGAAAGCTGGAGTACCAATTCTCATATCAGACAAAATAGACCTTAGGGCTTCCCTGCTGGCGCGGTGGTTGAGAGACTGCCTGCCAATGCAGGGGACATGGGTTTGTGCCCCGGTCCGGGAAGATCTCACGTGCCGTGGAGCGGCTAGGCCCGTGAGCCGTGGCCACTGAGCCTGTGCATCGGAGCCTGTGCTCCACAATGGGAGAGGCCACAACAGTGAGAGGCCTGCGTACCGTAAAAAAAAAAAAAAAAATTAAAATAAAGACTATTACAAGAGACAAAGTAGGACACTATGTAATGGTCAAGCGATAGATCCAAGAAGAAGAGATAACAATTGTAAATATTTATGCACCCAACATAGGAGCACCTCAATACATAAGGCAAATACTAACAGCCATAAAAGGGGAAATCGACAGTAACACAATCATAGTAGGGGGACTTTTAACACCCCATTTTCACCAATGGACAGATCATCCAAAATGAAAATAAATAAGGTACACAAGCTTTAAATGATACATTAAACAAAATGGACTAAATTGATATTTATAGGACACTTCATCCAAAAAGAACAGTATACACTTTCTTCTCAAGTGCTCATGGAACATTCTCCAGGATAGATCATATCTTGGGTCACAAATCAAGCCTTGGTAAATTTAAGAAAACTGAAATTGTATCAAGTATCTCTTCCGACCACATCACTATGAGACTAGATATCAATTACAGGAAAAGATCTGCCAAAAATACAAACACATGGAGGCTAAACAATACACTACTTAATAACCAAGTGATCACTGAAGAAATCAAAAAGGAAATCAAAAAATACCTAGAAACAAATGACAACGGAGACACAATGACACAAAACCTATGGGATGCAGCAAAAGCAGTTCTAAGAGGGAAGGTTATAGCAATACAATCCTACCTTAAGAAACAGGAAACATCTCAAATAAACAACCTAATCTTGCACTTAAAGCAATCAGAGAAAGAGGAACAGAAAAACACCCAAAGTTAGCAAAGGAAAGGAATCATAAAGATCAGATCAGAAATAAGTGAAAAAGAAATGAAGGAAACTACAGCAAAGATCAATAAAACTAAAAACTGGTTCTTTGAGAAGATAAACTTGATAAACCATTAGCCAGACCAATCAAGAAAAAAAGGGAGAAGAGTCAAATCAATAGAATTAGAAATGAAAAAAGAGAAGTAACAACTGACACTGCTGAAATACAAAGGATCATGAGAGATTACTACAAGTAACTATATGCAAATAAAATGGACAACCTGGAAGAAATGGACAAATTCTTAGAAATGCACAACCTTCCAAGACTGAACCAGGAAGAAATAGAAAATATGAACAGACCAATCACAAGCACTGAAATTGAAACTGTGATTAAAAATCTTCCAAAAAAAAAGCCCAGGACCAGATGGCTTCACAGGTGAATTCTATCAAACATTTAGGGAAGAGCTAACACCTATCCTTCTCAAACTCTTCCAAAATACAGCAGAGGGAGGAATACTCCCAAACTCATTCTACGAGGCCACCATCACCCTGATACCAAAACCAGACAAAGATGTCACAAAGAAAGAAAACTGCAGTCCAATATCACTGATGAACATAGATGCAAAAATCCTCAACAAAATACTAGCAAACAGAATCCAACAGCATATTAAAAGGATCATACACCATGATCAAGTGAGGTTTATTCCAGGAATGCAAGGATTCTTCAATATACGCAAATCAATGTGATACACCATATTAACAAACTGAAGGAGAAAAACGATATGATCATCTCATTCAATGCAGAGAAAGCTTTCGAGAAAATTCAATACCTATTTATGATAAAAACCCTGCAGAATGTAGGCATAGAGGGAACTTTCCTCAACATAATAAAGGCCATATATGACAAACCCACAGCCAATATCGTCCTCAATGGAGAAAAACGGAAACCATTTCCACTAAGATCAGGAACAAGACAAGGTTGCCCACTCTCACCAGTATTATTCAACATAGTTTTGGAAGTTTTAGCCACAGCAATCAGAGAAGAAAAGGAAGAAAAGGAATCCAAATTGGAAAAGAAGAAGCAAAGCTGTCACTGTTTGCAGATGACATGATACTATACATAGAGAATCCTAAACATGCTACCAGAAAACTACTAGAGCTAGTCAATGAATTTGGTAAAGTAGCAGGATACAAAATTAATGCACAGAAATCTCTGGCATTCCTATACACTAATGATGAAAAATCTGAAAGTGAAATTAAGAAAACACTCCCATTTACCATTGCAACAAAACGAATCAAATACCTAGTAATAAACCTGCCTAAGGAGACAAAAGACCTGTATGCAGAAAATTATAAGACACTGATGAAAGAAATTAAACATGATACAAATAGATGGAGAGATATACCATGTTCTTGGATTGGAAGAATCAACATTGTGAAAATGACTCTACTACCCAAAGCAATCTACAGATTCAATGCAATCCCTATCAAACGACCACTGGAATTTTCTGCAGAACTAGAGCAAAAAATTTCACCATTTGTATGGAAACACTAAAGACACCGAATAGCCAAAGCAATCTTGAGAACAGAAACTGCTCTATTTACAATAGCTAGGACATGGAAGCAACCTAAGTGTCCATCAACAGATGAATGGAGAAAGATGATGTGGCACATATATACAATGGAGTATTACTCAGCCATAAAAAGAAACGAAATTGAGTTATTTTTCATGAGGTGGATGGACCTAGAGTCTGTCATATGGAGTGAAGTAACTCAGAAAGAGAAAAACAAATGCCGTATGCTAACACACATATATGGAATCTAAGAAAAGAAAAAGGTCATGAAGAACCTAGGGGCAAGATGGGAATAAAGACACAGACCTACTAGAGAATGGACTTGGGGATATGGGGAGGGGGAAGTGTAGGCTGTGATGGAGTGAGAGAGTTGCATGGACATATATACACTACCAAACGTGGAATAGATAGCTAGTGGGAAGCGGCCACATGGAACGGGGAGATCAGCTCGGTGGTTTGTGACCACCTAGAGGGGTGGGATAGGGAGGGTGGGAGGGAGGGAGATGCAAGAGGGAAGAGACATGGGAACATATGTATATGTATAACTGAATCACTTTGTTATAAAGCAGAAACTAACACACCATTGTAAAGCAATTATACTCCAATACAGATGTTTAAAAAAAAAAAGAAATTAAAGATGATAGCAACAGATGGAGAGATATACCATGTTCCTGGATTGGAAGAATCAATATTGTGAAAATGACTATACTACGCAAAGCAATCTACAGATTCAATGCAATCCCTATCAAATTACCAATGGCATTTTTTATGGAACTAGAACAAATCATCTTAAAATTTGTATGGAGACACAAAATACCCCAAGTAGCCAAAGAAGTCTTGAGGGAAAAAAACGGAGCTCGAGGAATTGGACTCCATGACTTCAGAGTATACTACAAAGCTGCAGTAATCAAGACAATATGGTACTGGCACCAAAACAGAAACATAGATCAATGGAACAAGATAGAAATTCCAGAGATAAACCTATGCACCTATGGTCAATTAATCCATGACAAAGGAGGCAAAGGTATACAATGGAGAAAAGACAGTCTCTTCAATAAGTGGTGCAGGGACAACTGGACAGCTACATGTAAAAGAATGAAATTAGAACACTCCCTAACACCATACATGAAAATAAACTCAAAATGGATTCGAGACCTAAATGTAAGACTGGACACTATAAAACTCTGAGAGGAAAACATAGGAAGAACACTTTTACATAAATCACAACAAGATCTTTTTTTGATCCACCTCCTAGAGTAATGGAAATAAAAACAAAAGTAAACAAATGGGACCTAATGAAAGTTAAAAGCTTTTGCACAGCAAAGGAAACCACAAATAACACAAAAAGACAACTCTCAGAATGGGAGAAAATATTCTCAAATGAATCAACAGACAAAGGATTAATCTCCAAAGTATATAAACAGCTCATGCAACTCAGTATTCAAGAAACAAACAACCCAATCCAAAAATGGGCAGAAGACCTAAATAGACATTTCTCCAAAGAAGACATACAGATGGCCAAGAAGCACATGAAAAACTGCTCAACATCACTAATTATTAGAGAAACGTAAATCAAAACTACAATGAGGTATCACCTCACACCAGTTAGAATGGCCATCATCAGAAAATCTACAAACAACAAATGCTGGAGAGGGTGTGGAGAAAAGGAAACCCTCTTGCACTGTTGGTGGGAATGTAAATTGATATAGCCACTATGGAGAACAGTATGGAGGTTCCTTAAAAAACTAAAAATAGAATTACCATATGATCCAGAAATCCCACTACTGGGCATATACCCAGAGAAAACCATAATTCAAAAAGACACATGCATCCCAATGTTCATTGCAGCACTATTTACAATAGCCAGGTCACGGAAGCAACCTAAATGCCCAACAACAGACGAATGGATAAAGAAGATGTGGTATATATATATATACAATGGAATATTACTCAGCCATAAAAAGGAACGAAATTGAGTCATTTGTTGAGACGTGGATGGATCTAGAGACTGTCATACAGAATGAAGTAAGTCAGAAAGAGAAAAACAAATATCGTATATTAACGCATGTATGTGGAACCTAGCAAAGTGGTATAGATGAACCTGTTTTCAGGGCAGAAGTTGAGACACAGATGTAGAGAACAAACGTATGGACACCAAGGGGGGAAAACCATGGTGGGGTGGGGATGGTGGTGTGCTGAATTGGTCGATTGGGTTTGACATGTATACACTGATGTATATAAAATTGATGACTCATAAGAACCTGCAGTATAAAAAAACAACTAATACTAAACTTTCTTTGGGTTATTTGTATGGAAATATGTTAATATAAATGTTTCAGACACTACATGAAATTTCTAAAAATCTTATATGTTCTGGTATAATGTTATAAGCTTTAATTCTTGTTATTACTTTAAAATCTATATCTCAGAAATAACTAAATTTCCTTGTCAATGGCATTATTATGAACTTTCATCAAATCTTTAACCGTGGTCATTTTTAAGTCTTTTGTCATTTATAGACAGTTCTTGGTGTACTCTGATGCTTTTGCAAAAATGTTCCTATAAAAGGTCTTCATCTTCAAGGAATTCATGGAAGAGACTCTGACAAGTACAGCTTTTTGGTAACTGACTATACTGCTGAACTGAATGAATAAGCATTTTCAGAACTCTAATGGAAAACTGATGAATTCATAAAAGTGCTAACAAAAGATCAAGATGAAAAAAAATTAATTACATGGGACTGAGTGAACTGATGAGGATGATTATAATTTTTGTGACTTTCTGTTTGAATAAAATAAATAAATAAAATGTAATAGAGATCAGATTATAATGAAGGAATATCAAAATTCTGATGGTAATTATTTAATATTATAATTATTTAATATTACAAAGGTAAAACTGCATGTAAAGGCCATGAGTGCACAGCACTAGCGAGATATGATGTAGAGGCAAAAGTTTATAGAAAAATTCACAAGCTTAGAAACGTCAGTAAATGTGTTCTCCCCAAAGCCCATTATTCCATAGAGAGACTTGGGTCAGGCACTTCTTGAAGCACCATGGAGAGCGTTCTAGGAGATGGGTAATTCCCTTTATACTCTTACATATTTATTAGGAAGTTGGAGTTGGGGAGGTGGCAGAGAACCCCCACTCAACTCCATACAAAAGGGCACTTCCTGGCTGGGATGTGACTTTGTTAGAAAGAAGATCTTTGGAAGTTCATCTAGACACTGTTTTGTTCTTCTGCTGTATCAGCTCTGCTGAGCTGGCTCACTGAAAAGCAAGCACAAGGGGAAAAACAAGAGCCACCAAGACCATTTATGAAATCCATGTTTGTTTCCTCTAAAACATACACACATTAAGACACACAAAGACTAAGATATTTGCCATTCATAGATCCCAACTGCCGCATGGCAAGCCAAATACCCTGATTTGGCTCTGATAATTTTCACCTAAACATACTGACAGTTTTGTTATTTTAATGTGTTGATCAGCTGGCAAGAATTCTCAAAGGTGAAAAGTAAGTGGAAATATGAACTCAGAGATGCAGGAGCCCGCATTTACTCTGGGGCTTGTTGCTAACCCTGAGTCATCTTGAGCTTTAGTTTCTAGGTTTTCAAAGGACCTGAAGATGGTAAACACAGCATATTCCAGATGAATAGTCTTATAGAAGACATGCCACATACATAGATCTAAGACCATGATTGTTATATGCCCCATGTAAAGAATGATAGGAAATAAATTGGCTTCCTTTTACCAGCACCATGTAAAGACAAGTTATAAGAGAGTTGGCAATGGATGTTAAGTGCTAACCTTTCAGCTATGCAGAATCCACACAAACTGTTACCCTTAATTACCTTCCAAATAATAGTGAAAACAACATATTCTCATTTTATGTAATACAGCTAGCCCTTGTATCATAAACAATCATGCTGGTCCTCTCCTTAAAATAAAAAGAGGTCCAAAGTCCAAAATTGCTAGGACCATCCTGGAGAATGTTTTTGCCTTTTCTAATTGGTAACAATTCTATCTTGGTATCCTTTAACTTAAAAATTAAATGATAAATCTAACCATGAAAACATATTTTATATAGATGTTAGGGAAATGAAAGGTTTTCCTCTGAAAATAACCTAAAAACTATATGAGGGACTCCTATACATCAGGAAAATGAGAAAAAATCCACATCAAAGTGGGTAGGAGAGGTGAAGACAAAATCTTGCTATAACCGAACCCCCAGTGTGGTGACCACAACCAAGAGGGAACTCAAAACCCAGAGCTTCTCCCTGAGGAATGAAAGGTTTGAGTCCCACATTGGGTGCCCCATCTTTTAAGACCCGCACTTGAGAGATGAGAACCTGAAACATCTAGCTCTGAAAGCCAATGGGCTTGAATCCACAAGGCTTACAAGTTCAAAGTGAATTGAGAAAACATTCTTAAAGGGCTCACACATGGATTCACCTATCCCAGGGCCCAGTGCAGAGTGTTTAAACAGCACCAAAACTGTATGTGAAAGAAATGGATTTGCTTATCTTAAAGCATCAGGCTGAGGAGCAGGCATCTAATTTAACAAACAACTAAACTACTGGGGTCCTCTCCAGGGAGGAGGGTTGGCAGGTGCCATCTTTGTACTCTCCCTCTGACTTGCTGCAACTCTCTGGTACCTCCCAGAAAGGAGCCTGAATCTCATCTGCCACCCTGATTTTTTAATTAAACAAGGGCTTTCTCCAGTTGTGGCGAGTGGGGGCCACTCTTCATCGCAGTGCACAGGCCTCTCACTGTCGTGGCCTCTCCTGTTGCAGAGCACAGGCTCCAGACATGCAGGCTCAGTAGTTGTGGCTCACGGGCTTAGTTGCTCCACCAGATGTGGGGTCTTCCCAGACCACGGCTCGAACCCGTGTCCCCTGCTATGGCAGGCAGATTCTTAATCAGTGCACCACCTCGGAAGCTCTGCCACCCTGATTTTTGTAGCTGCTGCCAAGGATACATCTAATTCATCTATAAGTTGCCTACAAAAGGCTCACTTCAAATGTAAGGACACACAGGACTGAAAGTGACAGGATGGGAAATGATATTCCATGCAAATGGACACTGAAGAAAGCTGGGGTGGCTATACTGACATCAGACAAAAGAGACTTTAAAACAAAGACTAGGGGCTTCCCTGGTGGCACAGTGGTTGAGAGTCTGCCTGCCGATGCATGGGACGTGGGTTTGTCTCCCGGTCTGGGAAGATCCCACATGCCGCGGAGCGGCTAGGCCCGTGAGCCATGGCTGCTGAGCCTGCATGTCCGGAGCCTGTACTCTGCAACAGGAGAGGCCACAACAGTGAGAGGCCCGCGTACTGCAAAAAAAAAAACAAAAAAAAAAAAGACTATTATAAGAGACAAAGAGGTCATTACATAATGATAAAGGAGGCAAACCAACGAGAAGAAATAATATTTTAAAATATTTATGCATCCAACAAATGAGCACCTAAACATATACAGAATATTAACAGACCTAAAGGGAGAAACAGACAGCAGTACAATTATAGTAGGGTAATACTGCACCTTTATCAATAAATAGTTCACCCAGACAGAAATTAGTTAAGAAAACATTGGTCTTAAACATCACATTAGACTAGAGGAACTTAACAGATATATAAAGAACATTCCATCCAAAAGCAACAGCACAGATTATATATTAGGTCACAGAAAAAGTCTTAATAAATTTAAGATGATTGAAATCATATCAAGTATCTTTTCCAACCACAATGGTATGAAACTAGACATCAATTACAAGAAGAAAACTGGAAAATTCACCAATTGTAGAAATTAAAACATGCTACTGAATAACCAATGGGTCTAAGAGGAAATCAAAAGAGAAAAAGAAAAAATATCCAAGACAAACACAATGAAATACAACATACCAAAACATGTGGGATGCAGTAAAAGCAATCCTAAGAGAGAAGTTCATAATAATAAGTGCCTACATCAAGAAACAAGAAAAATCTCAAATAAACAACCTAACTTAACATCTCAAGGGACCAGTGAAAAAAAAATAAAAAAAACAAAATGCAAAGTTAATAGCATGAAGGAAATAACAAAGATCAGAGAAGAAATAGATTAAAAAGACAAAAGAAAAGACAAAGAGGTGGTTGGTTCTTTGAAAAGATAAATAAAATTGACACATCTTTAGGTAGACTCACCAAGAAAAAAAGAATGAAAAATGAAAGAAAATCCAAAATGAAAGTGGTAATATTACACCTGATACCACAGAAATACAAAGGATCATAAGAGACTAGTATGAACAGTTATATACTAATTGGACAACCTAGAAAAAATAGACAAATTCCTAGAAAAGTATAGCCTACCAGGACCAAATGATGAAGACATAGAAAATCTAAACAGACTGATTACTTGTAAGGAGATTGAAGTAGTAATCAAAAACCTCCCAATAGGGATTTCCCTGGTGGCGCAGTGGTTAAGAATCCGCCTGCCAATGCAGGGGACATGGGTTCGAGCCCTGGTCCGGGAAGGTCCCACATGCCATGGAGCAACTAAGCTCGTGCACCACAACTACTGAGTCTGCACTCCAGAGCCCGCGGGCCATAACTACTGAGCCCGCATGCCACAACTACTGAAGCCCATGTGCCTAGACCCCATGCTCTGCAACAAAAGAAGCCATCGCAGTGAGAAGCCTGTGCACCACAACAAAGAGTAGCCCCTGCTCACCGGAACTAGAGAAAAAATAAACAAAACCTCCCAATAACATTAAAGAGTCCAGGACAAGAAGGCTTCACTGGTAAATCTACCAAATATTTATAGAAGAATCACATCAATCACTCTCAAACTCTTCCAAAATACAGAAGAAGGAACACTTCAAAATCATTTCACTAGGCCAGCATTTCCTTGATACCGAAACGAGAAAAGGATGCCACAAGGAAAAAAAAAATTACAGGCCAATATCCCCAATGAACATGATGTAAAAATTCTCAAAGTATTAGCAAACTGAATTCAATAGTGTATTAAAAGAATCATACATCATGATCAAGTGGGATTTATTTCAGGGATGCAAGGAAAGCTCAATATTTGCAAATCAATTAATATTATATAGCCCATTAACAAAATGAAAGATAGAAACTATATGATCTTAATAGATGCAGAAGCATTTGACAAAATTTGATATTTGTTTATCATAACAACTCTTAACAAAGTGGGTATAGAGGGAACATACCTCAACATAATAAAAGCCATATAAGACATGCCCATAGCTAACATCATACCCAATGATGTAAAGCTGGAAGCTTTTCCACTAAGATCAGAAACAAGATGATCTCTCATCACTTTTAGTCAACATAGTATTGGAAGTTCTAGCAGGAGTAACAGGCAAGAAAAAGAAATACAAATTGGAAAGGAAGAAGTGAAATGGTCAATATTTGCAAATGACATGATGTTATATATTCAAAACCCTAAAGCCTTCACCAAAAATTGTTAGAACTAATCAAAGTTCTAATTCTGTAAATTTTCAGGATACAAAATCAATATATAAAAATCTGTTGCATTTTTAATAATACTAATAAACTATCAGAAAGAGAAATTTAGAAAGCAATCCCTTTTATTACAGTTGCATCAAAAAGAATAATATACATGGGGATAAATTTAACCAAGGAAGTGAAAGACCTGTACACTGAAAAATATAAGACATTGATAAAAGAAATTGAAGAAGAAACAAATAAATAGAAAGATATTCTTTGTTCATGGATTGGCAGAATATTTTTAAAATGTCCATACTACCCAAAACAATCTATTGATTCAATGCACTCCCTATCAAAATTCCAATAACACTTTTTTACAGAAATAGAACAAACAATCCTACATTTTTTATGTAACCACAAAAGACCCTGATTAGCCAAGGCAATCTTGAGGTAGAATAACAAACCTGGAGGCATCACCCTCCCTGATTTCAAACTCGACTGCAAAGCTATAGAAATCAAATCAGTATGATACTGGCAATAAAACAGACACATAGATCAATGGAACAGAATATACAGCCCAGAAATAAACCCACACATATATGGTCAATTAATTTATGACAAAGGAGCCAAGAATATACAATAGGGAAAGGACAGTCTCTTCAATAATGTTTGTATAAGTAACAATTTGTTGTTATCAATAAACTGTTTAGAAAACAGAACAGCCACATGAAAAAGAATGAAATTGGTAGACTATCTTTCACTATAGAGAAAAAGTAACTCAAAATGAATTTAAAACTTAAATATAGGATCCGAAACCATAAAACTCCTAGAAGAAAACATAGGTGGTAAACTCTTGACATTGGTCTTGGTGATGATTTTTTGTATTTGACACCAAAAGCAAAGGCAGCAAGAGCAAAAATAAACAAGTGGGACTACATGATTAACTTAAAAGCTTCTGCACAGCAAAGGAAACCATCAACAAAATGATAAGGCAACCTACTGAGTAGGTCAACACATTTGCAAATCACATATTTGAAATTTGATAATTTCAAATCTATATAAAAAGCTCATACAACTCATTGGTAAGAAATAAACCATCTAATTTTAAAATGGGTAGAAGATTTGAATGACATTTTCAAAAGAAGACATACAGATGGCTAATAGGTACATGAAAAGGTGCTCAGCATCAAAAATCATCAGGGAAATGCAAGTCAAAACCACAATAAGGTAACGCCTTCCACCTGTTAGAATGGCCATAATCAAAAATATAAGAAAAAACAAGTGTTTGCAAGAATCCACAGAAAAGGAAACCCTTCTGCACTGTTGGTAGGAATGTAGCTTTTGGTGCAGCTTTTGTGAAAAATTGTATGGAGGTTCCTCAAAAAATAAAAAATAGAACTACCATATGATCCTGCAATTTTACTTTTCGGTATGTATCTGAAGAGAATGAATACACTAACTCAAAAGTATATATGCACCCCCATATTCATTGTGGCATTATTTAGAATAGCCAAGATATGGAAACAACCTAAGTGTCCATCAATAAATGAATGGATAAAGAAAATATGGTATATACATACCACAGAATATTTTTCAACCATAACACAGAAAGAAATCTTGCTATTTGTAACAACATGGATGGAACTTCAGGGCATTATGCTAAATGAAAAAAAACAGGCAGAAAAAAGACAAATACTGTATGATTTCACTTATATGTAGAATCAAAAAAAAAAAGGGCTCATGGATATAGAGAACAGATTGGGGGTTGCCAGAGGCAGAGGATAGGGGGCTGTTGAAATGTGTGAAGGGGTTTAAAAAGTACTGTCTTACAATTATAAAATAAGTAAGTCATGGGAGTTTAATGTACAGCATGGTGACAATAGTTAATAATGCTTTATTGCATATTTGAAGGTTGCTAAGAGAGTAGATCTTAAAAGTTCTCATCACAAGAATAAAAAATTTTGTAACTATGTATGGTGATGGACCTATTGTGGTCATTTTACAATAGATACAAATATTGAATTATTATGTTGCTTATCAAAAACTCACAATATGTTAATTATATCTCATTAAAAAAATACATATGGAGAGAATTAAAGTACTGATAACAAATAGGACCTCTTAAATAGAGGCAAAATGCTTTAACGTCCAGAGACCTTAGGGGTACATTCTTATGCATTCTAAAACATAGAAAGTTGATTGTATAAATCAACTTACTAAAATTAGAGGATTTAAAAATGGAATGATATAAATGTACTCAACCCACCCAAAAAAAGGCAATGAGGAGAAAAGAAAAGGAAAACAACAGTGGATCAAATAGAATGCACAAAATAAATTTAAAAATCAGTCATATAAAATATGTGACTGGGGCTTCCCTGGTGGCGCAGTGGTGCCAGTGCAGGTGACACAGGTTCGAGCCCTGGTCTGGGAAGATCCCACATGCTGTGGAGTGGCTGGGTCTGTAAGCCACAACTACTGAGCCTGTGCGTCTGAAGCTTGTGCTCCGCAACAAGAGAGGCCGCGACAGTGAGAGGCCCGCACACCGTGATGAAGAGTGGCTCCTGCTCGCCACAACTAGAGAACCCTCACGCAGAAACAAAGACCCAACACAGTCAAAAATAATAAATAAAGAAGCTTTCATTAAAAAAAAAAATGTGACTGCATTCACATTTAAAATATTTAAAGAGCATTATTTATTATATTAATATAATAAATATTATAAGAACCATTTTAATATTTAAAGTCTAACAGGACTGAAAAAATAAAAAGCTATATGATATTTACAGAAGGTCAATCTAAAATGTAAGGATACAAAATGCTTGAATATAAAAGTGTTAAAAAAACAAAACAAAACAGAAATAGAGTCACAGATGTAGAAAACAAACTTATGTTTACCAAGGGGGAAAGTTGAGGGTGGGGTGGGATAAAGTTGGAGATTGGGATTAACATATACACACTACTATATATAAAATAGATAACTAATAAGAACCTACTGTATAGCACAGAGAACTCTACTCAATACTCCATATTGAGTAATAAGCTATATGGGAAAAGAAGCTAAAAAAGAGTGGATACATGTATATGTATAACTGATTCACTTTGCTGTACAGCAGAAACTAATACAATATTGTAAATCAACTATACGCTAATAAAAATTAATTTTAAAAAAAGTGTTAAAGAGCACAGAAGATACATAATTATCCAAAGAAACCCCTCATAGACATGCTATATCAGACAAAAGAGCCTTTAAGGCACAAGCAAATAAAATGATAAAAGTTCACTTTATTAAAAATATATAAGAATTCTAAACTTTATGAAGCAAAGCATATAATGCAAAAATTGACAGAACTATAGTGAGAATCTGATTAATTCACCATTATAGTCAAATATTTTAACACACATTTCTTAGTAATTTATGGATAAAGTAGGGCCAAAAAATCAGATAGAAACAAAGAGAATCTGAAGAAACAACCTTGATTTAATACACACATAGAGAATTATACACTACACCAGGAGCAAATATTCCTTTATTTATGAAAAATTGAAATATTCCTTTATTTATGAAAAATTTTCATTTATGAAAAATGATCACAAACATAGCCATAAAGAAGTCTTCACAAATTTGACCATAGTGCAAGGAAATTAGAACTAATAAGAAAATAATACTAATAAAACAAAACCCACACCATACTTTTGAAAATTAATGAGCTCCTTTCTAAATAACTCATGAGTTAGAGAGATCATAGAAGTTAAACATTCAGAATGGAATGATACTGAAAATACCAAATATTATAATTAATGAAATACAGCCAAATTAGTACTTATTCATAAAAGAAAAGAAGAAAAACTCAATGAAAAGAAGAAAAACTCAAAGAACCTAAATTTAAAAACTTAGGAAAAGAAGGGGGTGGGGGTGGGGATTAAAAGAAGGAATAATAACAATAAAAAAGAGAACAAACTACTACTACTTTACAACAATCTGGATGACTCTCATAATGTTGATTGAAAGAAATCAGGTGCAAAATGTTATAAACTGTATGATTTCATTCTATGAAGTTCAAGAGCAGACAAAATGAATCAGTAGTGATAAAAATGATAGAGGTTTCCTCTGAGGAGGTTAACTGGGAAGGGGCACTAGGGAACTGAACTCTCTGGAATGTTCTGTATCTTGATCTGGATGGTGGTTTCACAGATGTATTCATCTGTAAAATTCATTTAGCTGTATATTTAAGATTTGTGGACTTTATGGTATACATGTTATACCTCAACAGAAACGCTTAAGAAAACAACACAAAGTATTCAAAAAATGAATCTGTAATAGAGACAGTAAAGCCACAGGTTATGTTTTTCTAAATAGACTAATGAGATATACAAGCATCACGTAGTTTGACCAAGAAAAATAAGAGAGGACAAATAAAAAAATTTTAAGGAAAAAAAGAGGACAGAACCTAGATGATGTAAGGACTTAAAAGATAAAATGTGAATATTAAGAATAACTTTTTAACAACACTTGAGAACATAGATGAAATAGATTAATTTCTAGAAAAACAAATGAGGAAATAGAAAACCTGAAGAATTGTATAATTAGAGTTGCACTCAAAGCTCATTTTGGTCATATGCTATTGCCAAATATTAAACATTCAACCAAAGCCAAGGCCAAAGTCAAATAAAATCATCACAGAATGAATTTCTGGGATACAGTATTAAATCTCAAATTTATTTGAAATATTTATTTCTAATAGCAATTATAATGTTGAACTTTCATAATTTGCTAAAGAACACTAATTCTTTTCAGGGTCAGCTGCTGTATTTCTCCTGTAGCCATGCTATTGTATAGCTGTGATACCAAATATGCTCTTTTTCAACTGGCATACTTAATAATATAACAAACTTCTTTATGGTTGGCTGAATATAATAGAGGAAAAAGGTTTTCATAAAATATTTTCTACTAGTAAATTCATATGTGGAATCCAAAAATTGGAAAAATCTTTTTTAAAAAAAAAGAAGTCCTGGGCTTCCCTGGTGGCACAGTGGTTGAGAGTCCGCCTGCCAATCCAGGGGACACGGGTTTGTGCCCTGGTCTGGGAAGATCCCACATGCCGCAGAGCGGCTGGGCCCGTGAGCCATGGCCACTGAGCCTGTGTGTCTGGAGCCTGTGCTTCACAATGGGAGAGGCCACAACAGTGAGAGGCCCGCGTACCACAAAAAAAAAAAAAAAAAAAAAGTCCCTCTACTTTTAGTTACTAAAATTGGTTATGAATCCATGGCCATTATTTTTACAAATATTTTTTACATTTTTAGCCTTCAAAAACTAAAAATCCTAAGAATCATCTTAAATTTCCAAGACTTTTTTTTCAAGTTTTATTAGCAAGAAGAAAATTTCTCTAGCACATTATTTTTTCTTCATATTGCTTATACATTTGTGTGTGCACTTAAGATGATTCATGGATTAAATTTTGTGTGATATTTGAGTTTTCTTTTTCATAATATTTATAGCTGATAACATACATATTCTATTTATAATCCATTTGTTGATGGAAATCATGGCAAAATAAATAACTTTCCAAGTTTAGGATTAAAATATAATCTAATATCCACTCTTCTCCTTGATATTAATACTTAAATTTTTAAAAGCATAATTTGGCTCAAAATAGTAAAATAGTCATTAAATTAATATAGTATCTTTTTTTCCTCTTAATATAGTTTTTAACTATTTGAATGTTTATACTGATGGTGAATGCTAGGATGAGTATAAAAGTTATTTTAGCATTCATCATGAATATAAATGTTCAAATAAATAGATAAAAGCATATATTAAAAGAACAAACAGCTAATATATAAGGTAGAAATGTATACTACCTCTAGAACGCTTATCTACATGAAGATTTGTACTTATTAGTAAATCTGAATATCCAACTTGTTTATATCGAGACAGTGTTATCCTCATTAGATGTGGTGGAAATTGTGCATGACCACATGATCATTGATCATGCATAAATTCTAGTTTGCAGAATTCTTATCGAAGTGGTATTTGGCTTCTCAGCCTTCCAGAGGTTGAGGAAGAAGCTAAATAGTGGCTTTTAACCAAATATTAAGACTGAGGTCAAATTTAGCATATATCTAAATCATAACTAAAATTGAAATACTAGTAAACAAAAATAAACAAAAACCCTCCCAACAAAGAAAACACTAGGCCCAGATTTTTTTTCAAGAAGTCTATCTAGTAATAAAGGCACAAATAATTCTAAATATACACAAACAATTACAGAAAAAGAAGAAAACTTCCACCATATTTTATGAAACTGGAATAAATAAACTTGATGCAAAAATAAAGAAAAATACATAAAAGATATAAGTATTGGAAAGGGGAAAATGGATATTATTCACACATAATGTGATTGTCAACATTGTTCCAAAGGAATCAACATACAATTTGTTAGAATTAAAATTTGTATATAGCAAATTTCTTGGAGACCAAATCAATTTCATTTCTGTTCATAAGATGCAAAGAATTAAAAGTGCAATTCACAAAACGCAATTATTTATAAAGAATAAAAATATAAAATACTTAAGGATAAATGTTACAAAGCATGTGCGAACTCGTTATGGGAAAATGTATATATTTTATTGAAAGAAGTTCTAAAAATAGAGATACCATATTCTGAAATTACAACACAATATTGGGAAAATGTCAGTTCTCCCCAAATTGACCTATGGATTCAATTTGATCCAATCAAAATGCCAATGTGAGAGAGAGAGAAAGAGAGAGAGACAGGGAAAGAGAGGGAGAGAGACTTGGAAATACCTGAAAAGTGATCTAAAATTTATGAAGAAGAGTAAAGGGACAAAAATAGCACATTGTTCCTGAAGAACATGACTTAATAGGGGAATTTTGTCTTAGTAGATATTCGAACTTAGAATAATACTGTACTATTTCAGACAATGTGGTACTTTTGCAGGGATATACCAATTAAGCGGAATAGAAAATCTGGAAATAGAATAGAGATGTAAATATTTGATTTATGGCAGATAAGTGTAAGATATATAAAGTTTTCAATAAATGGCACTGAGATACTTGGTTATGCAAAAAAAAAAAAAAAAAAAAAGAAATTATCCCTATGGCATTCCATAACTAAAAATCAACTCCAGGTAAATTAAAGCTTAAATTACATTCTTAAGGCAAAAATGATGAAAATTTTAGGAAGCAGTAAGAGAATATTTTTTCTGTCCTCAGGGTAGAGACATATTTTTTGAGCAAGACACAAGAAGTGCTCGATGCAAGGAAAACATGATATTTTCAACAATGTGAAAATTGAGAACTTCTAGTTCATCAAATCATGCCACTAAAAAGTGAGTAGACCTGGAGGAAATATTTGTAGCATAAAAACAATCAAACGATTCAAATCCAGAACATTTAAAGAGCTCTAATGAATCATTAAGAAAAAAGGCAATCCAATGAAAAGTGGGCAAAAGACTTGGACAGGCACTTCCCTAAAAAGGAAAGGTAAAAAGCCAACATGCTTTAAAAAGATGAACAGATTCATAAATAACTAGAAGAATATTAGTTTATGTGATTGAGGAGGAATTTCTCTACACTGCTGGTGGCAGTATAAATGGGTGCAAGCATTTTTAAAAGCATTTTGCCATACCTACTGGAATTGACAATGACTCTCACTTGTGACTCAGAAATTCCATCCCTATGTATGTGTCCTAGAGAAATTTTTGTATATGCTCATCATGACATATGCATAAGAAACATTCATATCAGCACTCTTTGTAATAAGAAAAAAATCTGGAAATGGCCCAAATATTGCATTATACTTACACAAAAGAATACTATACAGCAGTGAAGCTATGCGCAGCAAGACACATAATTCAGCAGGACAACATTAAACTACAGTAAATCACAAAATATGATTGATATAAATACACATGGTACAATGTGCATTTACAGTTAACTGAAGTTCAGAAATATACAATAAATAATATATTGTTTACGTTAGTGATATGTGTGGTAAAAATCACAGAAAATAAATACATTAACACAAAAAAGGGACAGTAATTACTTCGCAGTTGGGAAGGTTTGAATAGGAGAGGAACACACAAAAGGACATTCCAAGGGACACACAAAATCCTTAAAAGAGCTTTCCACACTTAACTGCTCAAAACACAGATACAATAAAACAAAAAATGATAAAGTTAGTTCATAATTTTTTAAAAACCATTTTCATGAAAATATTACTATAAACAAAACACCAACAAACTGAATAAAAACATTTGTAATATATCAGAGGTAAATGATTGATATCTCTAGTATTTCAGGAAATCTTAAAAAATAGAGGAAAACAGAATCAAAAACCTTAATAGACAAATTAGCCAAAGATATAAACAAGACAATTTTTTTAAAAAGGTATTAAAATAGTCCTTCAGTATATGGAAAGATATACAGTATATGGAAAGATATACACCATCGCACAAGAGAAAGTAAATTAAAATTACAAGGAGACAATTAGATTAGCAAAAATTTTTTAAAAAGTATGAAAATACACTCTTTTAGAAAGGCTGTGGAGAAACAGGTACTCATAAATTTGCTAGTGAAACTGTCAATTTTTCTTATGGAGGGGGATTTGGTAATATCTATCGAAACTATTTACCTTTAACCTACCAATGACACTTCTGGGATTTAGCCTAAAGATATACTTCTACATATATGTAAACTCATACGTACAAAGTTACTTATTGAGCATGATTTGTAATTTCAAGGCATCATAAACAATGTGAATGCCTATACATAGGATAGTTATTGAATAAATATGATTGTACACTCTCTCAATAGAGTATTATGCAGCTATGTAAAAGAATGAGAACTATCTGTATTACTTTATTTTACAATACTAGATAAGAAAAAACATAACAAAGAAAGAAGATATGTAAGGAAAAAAAAGTGGAATAAGAAAATATGCCTGTATCTGCTCATATATGCAAAATGGAGGGCTCAATTAAAAACTAATGATAGATGACCTACATGAAGTGGATGGAATGGGCAGTATTGACATGGAAGAAACGAAGGGGAGATTATAGACACTTCTCTGAGTATACTTTTTTGTATAGTTCTTATTTTTGGAATCACATTAAAAATACACTTGTCAAAAATATAACCTAAAAGGATAAGGGAAAAACCTTCAAAATGAAAGATAAAGAACCAAATGGACCAAACTCAATTTCAGTTGAATAGTATAACCACGGTGAAGGGGAGAGGGGTAACATAAGTATTTTTGCAACAGTATTTGGATTATATGCCCTCAAGCTAAAGACAAAAGAATTGTAAACAAATGTTGAACCCTGATGGTAATTTTCTCTTGCCCTGCAGAGGTATGAGTAAGCGATTTTGAAATTACTTTCTATGTAATCTAGGATTTAGTAAAATAAGTTAATATACTGTGGACAATGAAAGACAGATTTCTCATCGTCCAGAAGGAAATTACAAATAGAGAAAGGGGAGAAGCTAGAATGAACCTTGTGGAATTGGGTTGGAATTAGAGTTATCTGAATGAACTCATGATTATACATGTGTGCGTATACACATAATACATATATATATATGAAATATATATTTGTGCATATACACTGGATTATATGTGTTCATATATATCCATCCATACACATCTATATCTATTTCTCTATCAATCTACATATGTACCTATCCACTATACATGTAGATTGACAGAGATATAGATATAGATGTGTGTAGATGGATTCACACACACATAAGGAGAGAGAGGGCTGGGTAGGTGGATATGTGTTTGCATATACATTTGTATATATGTGTGTGTACATACATATATTTCTTAGCTCTGTTCACTGAGAGTCCTAGAAGTAACTGGTAGCAAGAAGCATGCCTTGTGCTCAGAGATTTGTTTCTAAGTATCATCCTCTTCACTAAAGAAAAGAGGCTGTCTTTAGGGGAATGGCTGATTTCAGTGCTGAGGAAGTACAAAATGAACGTAAAATGTCTCATTGTGGCAGAGAATAAGGAAGTTTTCAAAAATGATGAAGACATACCAGAAAAGCCTATATGCAATACAGGTAAGCACATCAAGTCTTCAGCATTTAAAAAATGGTTTCGTTATATAAATCTCAGATTTTGAAGTATTATAAATCCAGAATATTCCCACTGTATCTCCTCCCACCTCTTACCAATGGAGGCTTGCCATGGATATGAGATTGACAGAAGCAAGACTGAACTGATGCAATGAATTTGGTGCAAAGAGTTTCACTACAAAAAAATGAAAACCAGAATTATGATTTAATGTTGAGAGCTGGAGATGATATAGGAAATTATCCTTCTCAATTGTTATACGAAATCACCGGTGCCTCAGAATCACCTGGGGAGTTGGTTGGTTAGTTGATTGGTCTTGGTACAGATAGCTATCCTCCCAATTTCCGCTCTCTCCTCTGATTACAATAAAGCCCATTGCCCATTGTACCACCACCTCTATCATTTTATAGGACATGAGATTTAAGTCACTATATTTGTCTAACTTCACATCACTAGTTCATGTCAGAGCCATAATCATAAGAAAAGTCTGTAAAAACTGAGACAGAATTGCCTTGCTCACTTGGGGCCATTACCACAAGGCTTCCTAGGTCACCACTTCTACCAGCACTACTTCTTCTGTTTTGTCACTTATGTCCCAATAGAGAAAGCCACCAAGTGTGAACAGAGCTGACAAAGGAATTTGGAGATGATTATGTCTTGGAAACATGAATATTTATTCTTACACATAAACGTGTAATATAACAAGTGGAATCATGAATTTTCAAACCAGGAAACCCTGGGTCCAACATCACTCATCCATGTACACTTGTGTGACCTTCAGGGAGTTACTTGACTTCCCTTAAGCTAACATTCTCTGTCTGCAAAGATCTTTAATGACACCCTACCCTTCACCCCCACAAAGTCATAAAGTGGTTACTCTATATCAGGTGCTTAGAAAAATAGTTAATTTTTCTCTCTTTACCCTTCCTTTACCTCTTAGCAATAGCCTTGTATAAATCTTAGCTTTGGAAGTGGCTTTTTGAAAGGAGTCTAAAACTAAAGCATCAAAAACCTAGCAGAAGATTTAAAACATTGACCCTCTTCCCCTACATTTCAAGAGTTTCTGTTTTGTCTCCATGTCTCTTCCCATTTCCCTAAACCAGAATCTTTTGCCATTTGGGATTCAATAAATTTGCGAACATATCCAAAATATTTTTCTTAGAAATTGTAATATATAATATGCTCCTTGAATACAGACTAGAAAGGGAGCTATTACATTGTAAAGCACCACTATTTGTGTTTCCCTAAAAATTAAGAAATTCTAATTTATCTGAGATCTCTTTATTCATATAGCTGATTATTATGTGGTAGAGAGCACCAGTTGAAAAAACAAAAACAAACAGGAGAAACAAAACAACCACTTAGGGTCAGAACCCCAAATTGTTTATTGCAGAAATTTCAGGAAAGAAACATTTACACAAAGAAAATGCTACCTTAGTTCTCCTTACGATAATAAGATTATTTCCCTCAGTCAAGCTAATAAGTTAATACCATCAATATTTCCCCAGCTCAACATTAGATTAAGTATCTTTATCTTCCAATTAACCTGCAATTATGTGTCTTAATATCTGACATTCTCTTGGATTTTGGTTAATCCATACAATGCCAATATTTAAAGATAAGGTCCCCAGGTCAATCAGCTAGAAACCATTCCCAGAAGTTGATGCTAATCAAATTTGTTCATGCAATTCAGTGACTATATTGCCATGATAAGTTTTAGAACAGATGTTTGACACTGAAGAAAGCTCTTTATAGAATTTAAATCCCTTTTGTTCAGTAATGACAAAGGTTATTAAAATACACTTTTTTTTGGTGACCTAATTAAGGCACTCGATCAAAAACAATCAAAACAGCAGCCTCCTTATTATAGCCGTCCCAAGAATGAGGCTTCTCAGCCTCTCAATGTAGCCCTGATGAGAGCACAGCATGAGAAATGAATAAAATTATGATCTAGGCTGAGAAATTAGCCTTAAGCACTTGTTAATAAAGGCAAATAGAATTTTACAAACCAACATATAAACTTTGTGAGGTTATTTTATTGCTTTCTGCACCAAGGTAAAGTAGATTGATATAATTATCTCCCTTATATTCTTATTTAATTCATTTTTTAAAATCTTGGTTTATGATGGGAGGTCTAAAAATTAGAACAGATTGAATCTGGCTATTATTTTAGCTCTATGCTGCTTGATCCTTGATTAAACAGGTTCTTCTCCTGAAAAACCAAATACTCTGCAGTCCCTACTTCCATGATTTTCTACAATAAAAATTATTATATTGATTTTCCTAGAGTATTCCTGTTTTGAGGTGAGTAGTGGAGAATACACACACACACACACACACACACACACACACTTTCTCTCTCTCTCTCCCTCTCTCGCCTCTTCTTCTTTCCTCAGTGTCCAAAATTTATCATTCTATTAAAGTAGCCATTTCATATTTAAAGTAGGCATTGAAATATTAAGCACAAAACAGTTAAACTGAAATGTTTCCCTCACCTAATTAAAAACTGGAAAACTAAGGAACATTGAATAAAATGTCTAAAAGAGTATCTTTGCACAAAGCTAGTCTTTCCCCTAAAATATGTTGAGTATAGGGCTTTGATTAGATTTTTTCTTTTCATCTTAAAATTTTTTCAATCCATCCTCATTTAGAAATTACCAATGCCAGTAAACTCATCTTATACACCATGATGATGAAATTCAAGTGTATGCTCATTTGGTCTCTATAGGCTGACATTTTGAATACATTTATAAAATGACCTCAAGTTTAAATACTGTATTGCTGAATCAGAAAGTTTCCCAGTACTATTAGCATTTTTTTGCTGTTGTTTTAATAAGATATAATCATAGAAAGCTAGATTAACGATGATGTTGTCCCTTGTAGACTAACCCTTCAGACCACATGTACGCTAAAGTTTCCCTGCATGATTCATATCCTTTCAACCAGGTCTGAAATGCTATAATAAAAAAAATATTTCAGTGACAATCTTCATCGTGACTCCCCGTGGTGAAAACGAAATTCAACTTTTCACTAAACAAGTTCACTAAACAAGTCTCTTTACCCCTCCACTATCCCCTTTATAGATTCTAAACCAGAACTACTTAACCAAAGCTATCAGAATGTATGTGAAAGAGCTGTTCCAATAGCACATCTGTGAAAAGTTAAAATAGGCTGTATCAATTAAAGGCACATGACCACAGGTCACAATATTTTACTTCCAGGTAGAGTTAAAGCTGATCTTTCCTTTTAAGGATGTTAATGATGCAAGTGTTCATCTGTACACCAAGCAAATTCGCTGCTGGCTTATATGTTAAAGGAAGATCTCAGAATAAGGGTGAAATCTATATTATTAGAAAAACAAATTTTGTTAAAAAAAAAAAATCTTGTAAATGAGCTGTAGCTTTAAAAACATACCATCGCCTATTCCAAAAAGGGACCTTCCCGAGATCAGATGCCTATTAAAAACCAGAAATGTTAGCCATCTGTTGCTGTGTTGCATGAATGCAAAGACAGGGATATATTAGTACCGTATGTGAAGGGATAGGGTTCCAAAATCCAGCTTTGCTGGTATTTCCCAAAATAAGTTGCCAGGTTTATAGAATAAATAAAATCAAAGATAAATGGCTTAAAAAAGAAAAAAGAAAGAAACCTCATCTTAAAAATTAAGCCATCCATCTATCAAAAAATGATGTATCTTTATACAGGCAACATATTGTAACAGGTGCTTACAACTGGCTCCTTGAAGCAGACCACAGTTATAGGTAAAGTACAATATATATTCAAAGAGAAATATGTGAGAAAACCCTTTTAGTAAAACGTGACTCCTGGGTCAGATGCTTGAGGGTGATGGGGGAGGTGGGGACCAGAGCTGAAACTGGATCTCATTTTGTTTGTTATACTAGCAGTTCCTGATTCTTTGTAAGTTCAAGGGTGATCAAAATTTGCCTCACAGGCCCGCAGCTTTACTCTGTGCTTCTCACTTACAGGCCGATAGATGGAGTGTAATTAACAAGCTGTAGTGTTGACTCTGCTTGAGATCTTTCAGCTTGGATTGTGACTTAGGGTTTGGTGACTGGTTTTTAAAAAAAAAAAAAAAAAAGCCTTCTAATGACCCAAAGAAAGCCCCAAGATCTGAGGAATGGCATTCATTCTTTTGACAGAATAACTACATCACTAATTCTTTCAGGACATAGCTGGGAAAATATCAACCTTCCCATTCACAAGTTGGGGGGTAAGGGTGTCACATTTAGTCATGGGAATTGGATCCTCTTAGTAGGAAAAAAAGCAAAACAACAGTTGAATTATCTTGGCAGTGGTCAAAATGAGGAAGTGGCTAAGGCGCTATCTAATTTAGGAGGGCTCACTAACCTTGCAAAGTATTGATTAATCTAACTAATCTTGTGTAATCACATTGTTTCTGAAGTAATAACTAAGCCTATCTTTAAGAAAGGAGAGGGTGGCTTCCTTAATCAGTTTATAGCAATAATTTCCAAACAGGAAAATAGTCTTAAGGGGGAAATATCTCAGGGAGTAGATGCAGTAACTAGATCCAGAGTCAGTAGAAGCAAGAAGTCTATACTCATGAAATTAAAGCCAATATATTACTAAGGGACTCTTCTGGAAATGAGAGACAAAAGGAGGAATTGCTGCCTTCCTGGGGTGTGGGCAATAAGGTCTCTGAAGGAAAAGTGAAGGCCTCATTGAGGAAGCTTATGTCCTCAGGACTTCAAAACAATTCCATCTTTTCCCAGGAACATGGAATATTTTCCACCATCACTGGGGAACTTATAGGAGAACATACTTGCAAAGGATCAGCAAAAGGAGCACAGAAGCAATGTTTCATGCCAGTGCCCCAGGATCATATTCATCAGGAGATGGGAAGCATGACGAAATTCCTTTTCATAGAAGTTCATACAGGGAAAGAATGATAAACTCTAATTTGGGCTCGGTGTGACTAAGTATATATGGAAAATAGCAAAGCAAGGAGAGAGAAGTCGACCTGCACTCCTTGATTAATTTCATGTTTTCTTGGTACGTTACATGATGTACGAGTCAACTTTTCTAGGTTGCACGGAGAGAACAAACCTCTCAAATCTCAGAGGCTTATAACAACAAAAGCTTAGTGATTGCTTAGGTTAAATGTTGGCTGGAGACAGCTGACTATCTCTGCTCAGCAACTCCACTCAGAGCAGTATCTTCTTTCTGGGTCTGTGATGAAAGAGCAGTTTCTTTTGCAGGTACGCCTTCTCGTTCTCAGAGGACTAGCAAAACCACGTGGTGGCTCTTCAGGTTTCTGCTTACATTTCATTGTCCAAGTAAGTCACATAGCTGCATCCCACAGCGGGCACTAGGGATCACACAGCAATGGACAGGGATGAATAATGTTTTCACAAGGAGGATAGAGAGTAGTTGGGAGCAGTAACACGGTCTGTCACAATGGAAACTTTGGATGTGAACAAGAAAAGATAATCTTGACTTTCTTAACAATTGGCCAAATAAATTTCAAAACATAATCTACTGACATATTTTAATTGGGGATACATAGGGACTGGGCAAATAAATAACCAAGACATCAGGCACAACTTTAAAAAAATATTTTAAAACAAAGAAAATATCTGAGGAATCTACAAGTAAGCTTTTCTTGCTGTTGGAAATTATGTCATTCAAAGGGTACTTCCGGGAGTAAAGAAAGTTCAGGTAAGTTCAGATGAGTTCCAGTCACCAAGCCAGACCACTGACTTAACCTAGCCAAGCTGAATGGTACAAACTCCACAGTCTGGGCTAGGATAATATTAGGAGATTAAAATATAATGAAAACTTAGTTAGCTATAACCTAATGAGTTGGAATATTAAATTGGTATATTTTACTCTGCTTCACTTTCAGGAGGAGAAAAAGCAAACAATAGCAAAATATGTTGAAGGATCTGGAATATTGTCTTAGTTTCTTAGAAATTCACCTAAATTTCCTCCATCTCCACTAGACTAGATGGTGACCTAGGTGTGCTGCCACACACACAAGAAAAAAGAACGGAAGAAAGAAAGAAGAAAATTCCCCAGTAACCATATGTTTAATCTATATTATTTAAAAAGAGGAATTTAGGTGTGGATCTGCTTTAGAAAATTTGAAACCACTTTTTTTGGAATTACTTTTAAACACTAGTTTTAAGAGTTAATCAGAAAATTCAATAAACTACTGTTCCCTGAATTTCTAGTTAGTCTAAGTTTACATTCTTAAGCCCTAATAGGAATAGGTTAGCATATATCCATACAAGTGTGAGAGAATTTATTATTTACATCAGACATTTGGCCATTTGTGATTACAAAGCTCTTTAAGACCTATCGAACATGTTAGTCTCAGTTTCCTTTTTTATAACAGGAAATTAGTTCTTATAAGCACCAAATGAGATAGATAATTATCCAAAGACTTAGACCAGTACCCGACACCAAGAAAATACTTGATAAATGTTGGTTATTTTTAAAATAATTTATCCATCCATTTAACAAACATTACAATTGGGTCTTATAGTCAACTGGGCCAGCTGTTGGCCGGGGCGTGAACATAAATGAGCAGAAAACTTGAGCCGAATATAAGAGAATTTTCTGTTCTCTTTGAAATTAGCTTTTCTAAAACTCCTTTCTCAATGGCATAACACTGCTTAATCTGGACCACTGTTTATTTCTCAACCTTAAGTAAAATGTTTTTTAAAAAAAGGATTATTAGAAAATTTTGCTAAATAGATAAGTAAAAACTAAGCCTTTTGTATAAATACCACTTTAAGATAATTCCCTAGTTCCCCTCCAAGTAGATAACTGCTTCTAAACCCCCGTGTCAAGCGCTGTTTATTTTCACTTAGAAAAAAAATAAACTTAAGCAGTAGAAGGCAAATATATTTAACCAAACTTTTAAGAAGCACATTTTTATGTTTGAAGTAGTAATTCATTCTTCTCTAATACAGATCCAATTGATGGCCTAAGCTGACAACCTACCTACTTTTGTCAGAGGTACAAGAAGATTTCAAGATGAATAAGGAACCATTCCTTTTTTCTGGAGGCTTAGAATCTAATCCAAGGGTTAATTTTCATATGCAACTTGCTAACTAGAGTAGAACATCAAATTACTTGCAATTCTCTGAACCTCACATGTTCTCTTACAACCAGGGGTGTCCTGGTTAACTTGCTTTCCGAAAACAAATCAAAAAGCCCTGGTTTATAATGTTTGCCCATATCCATGGTATAAATACTCCCAGCATGGCGGATGTCAAGTTATCAATGGTTGAACAAGTGGCTCTTAAAGTTCCTGAATATTTAACAGTCATTCTTGTGAGGCAGCTAAGCCCAGCTCCGCAACCTACTGCTCCCACCTCTGTGCCTTCTGCACTAACTTAGCTTAAAACTCCCTTTTCCTTCCAGTCTAATTTCTATACACATTTTAAGCTCCCACTCATACCATTTGCTTCAGGATGTCTTTCCCAAATCATCTAGTCGGAGGGTTTTGTTTTCTTCCTTTATTCTTTAATTCTCCCCCAGGACCCTGGACTTACCCCAGTGCTTATCAACACTATATTGAGAGCACTTGTGTGTTTTCCCAGCCTTTCCCAGGGAACTGTGAACAACTTGAGTCAGAATCTTTGACTTACTAATTTCTCATTGTTTGACCCACTTCCTTTCTGGTTAGATTAAATCAACACGTGTCTGAAAATAAACACCATGGGAGAAGTACCACATACCCTCGGAGTTCAGCTAAGAGAGAAACAGTGATGAAGAAAGGGCTCATGGGACAGATGACACTTGAGGATAGGCTTGAATGTGGGTAGAATTTCCATTAGGGAAGATTGGAAAGTGGGAAGAATGTTTTATGCAGAGAAAAGAGAATGAACGCAAAGTTCCAGGATAAGACTATGGGGCATGTTCAGTGGAAAAATGAATCATCCAGTAAGAGAGGAGTGTCAGTTATATGATGGAAAGGATAGTAGGAAATCAGTCTGCTTGGATTCTGAGGGTTGGGTAAGGAAGCTGTATTTAATTTGGTAAGCAGTGGGGAATTATAAAATTAGATCTAAGCTTTAAAAAGACTATCTGACAGGACAGCGAGGGAGAGACTGTTAGAAGGAAAGAGGAGGTATGGGAACATATGAAAAATAAGGAAAATTTAAATTAAGGGGTTTTAACAAGGGTGTGGATTGGGGATGGTGAAGTTTAGAGATGTAATATAGCCAGAAATTGTAGCGCAGAGGTATATCAACTTCAATTTTTCTCTTCAAAAACATATAAAGAGTAAGCAGACAGATCAAACAACAGAAAGAGTGAAACTGTGTATTTCCTTGGGCTTCAAATCATCTCTCTCTTTCTCTCCTTCCTTCCACCTCCCGTCCTCTCTCTTTCAATTTTAAAAAGCTTTAGCTCTGTATCAGAAATGAAAAATTCTTTCTCTACCACAGGAGTGGTAGTAATAACCAATATCACTCTCTTTCCTTCCAATATTTCTGCCAAAGAAAATGTATATTCTTATTAATATGAGAGTGATTTTTATATTTAAAAAAATGACATACACAACCATCATGCTTTGCACGTCCCAAGTACTATGGAATAAATTTTTCCATCAGCTCTTTAAAAACATTATGTGAAACAATATATTATATATTGGTGAATCTAAAAATAAATTTATAAACAAAAATCAGAATCATGCATCCAACTCAGGGTTATAAAAGCCAGATGACATAAGTAGTAATTCTCCTGTAGCATACCATATAATTACTAACAAACTCTCTCCCTTGACTTAATCATAAGCTTGCTCTTCAAAGCAAATTTATATGCTTTGTTTTAATCTCTAATGAGTAGGTCACCTCTGAATGACAAAAATCCCAAACAGGAGGTGCTCTATCTCAATTTTTATTATACCTTTAGAGATTATCAATGTAGGTAGGCTGCCTTTCACAATGTATTCTTTTGTCAATTATTTTAATTTTTCAAGTTTTGGGTTATGAATAGCTCACAGACAGCTGATGGATGAATTTATGTTATGCCACAGAACTAAGATGTATATCGTATGGATTTTCTTGGTAAAGCTATATATTAAATAAAAAGACTTTAATAAACCATTAAAGCCTAACTCCTTTACACAAATCATAAGACTCTGGATAAACAGAGAACTAAGCCCGCCGGTACTTCGTGGTAGTATAATTTCTACCAGCTTCTCTATTTCCAGAGTAGAAAGAAAATGAGGATTATCATGGGTCCCCCCCTGGCCCAAATCCTCTTCAGCTATCATCTTCTTTATTGAGCCTACTTTGGTTCTATATCATATGTATAAAAATATTTATTATTCTATGTGTTGTATTTCACTGAAATGATCTTTATATGTCTGTTTTCCCTCAAAAATGGAGGGTGATGTCTTGTTTTTGTATATCTCAATGCCCTGAACAATGCAGAGCCTAGCACACAGTAGGCCCTCTATCGATGCTTGTCAAATTGAACTAGTGTGTGCTCACATTGAATTTTTGCTGTTTCACATTTATGCATGTATAAAACACAGCCACTGGGCTTCCCTGGTGGCGCAGTGGTTGAGAGTCCGCCTGCCGATGCAAGGGACATGGGTTCGTGCTCCGGTCCGGGAAGATCCCACATGCCACGAAGCGGCTGGGCCCGTGAGCCATGGCCGCTGAGCCTGCGCATCCGGAACCTGTGCTCCGCAACGGCAGAGGCCACAACAGTGAGAGGCCCGCGTACCGCAAAACAAACAAACAAACAACAAAAAAGCTACTTTTGTAGCCCATTTGCCCAAACTTCTAGGGAAGAAATATTAGTCATTTCATTATGAAACCATAAGTGCTCATTAGTAGACTGGAGGATACTTAAAATACAACACAATGTGAAGTGTGGCAATAAACAGACATCATCTTAATGCACAGCCTAAGTATAGAAATTTTGAGGTTAATGTTGGATTTTTTTTTTATTATATGGATAAAATGTCAATAGAAAAGAATGTGCCAATACCTTAAAAATTCCATTAAAGATGTAATTGTGTCAAATTGCTGCATTAAGCTAATGCTAGATAAAAGTAAATGTTTCAGTTTATATCAGCCTATCAAAAGACAGGTCCTAGTGTGAAGGCAATCTTGAAGGCTATGCTTTTAATCACAAGAGATGGTGGTTGAGGAATGTTTTCCAATTAGCAGGACAAAAGCATAACTCTTTCCAACACGTATGTTGAATATCAAGCCCAAGAAGAAACCCAAGGAATAAGCTGGACAGTTAATTCAGTAAATGCACATCTGCTGAAAAGATGAGTGGCCATGAGATCAAGTATATAAAGATATTGCCTCCTAAATGGGTTTTGAGGTTTCCAATAGGTAGTACAGTAGATAATATTTCCCTTAAAATTAAGCCAACAGGGGAACTGCTTATCCTATTCAGAAGACAACCGTGCTAGCCAATGGTTATTATTCAAGAGGAGGCAGAGGAGAGGAAAGGATCCCCCTGCTGGGTACTACTTTTATAGGACAATTCATGTGTGTTAGACATACTCATTCACCCAAAGCTGGTATTCACATCACCATCCTTAATTATAATTGTTGGCTGCAGTGAATAATCTGTGCATGGTTTTGAGTTGCTGCCAAAGATAATATATCTCCAGGGGCAGGGGAAGGGGGAAGTGAAGAATAAGCTTGATGGGAAGAGAAGCTCTTTTCCCATAAATGACGAATCAATCCATTATATTTGTGATAATCAATGCCCTGGATCTTCTTCATGTCATGGTGGGGGGAGGGAAAACCTTAGTGGTCAATCATTATTAGTTCATTTGTTGCACTAATACTAATCACGAGGAGCGTATGTGATAGTAATGTGACTATAATGCAGGCTTCAATCAGAGTTTCTCTCCAGAATAAAAACACAGTATAGATTTTGTTTTCTAACTTAGTTACCTAACATGTGCTTTTTGTGTGTGTGTGTGTGTGGTACGCGGGCCTCTCACTGTTGTGGCCTCTGCCGTTGCGGAGCACAGGCTCCGGACGCGCAGGCTCAGCGGCCATGGCTCACGGGCCCAGCTGCTCCGCGGCATGTGGGATCCTCCCGGACCGGGGCATGAACCCCTGTCTCCTGCATCGGCAGGCGGACTCTCAACCACTGCGCCACCAGGGAAGCCCCTAACATGTGCTTTTTAAAGATTTTAAGGGAAAAAGGAAACATTTGACATGTTCTCTACTTAAGTATGGAGCCAGAGGGAATTAGACTGAGGGCTCGCGCATACATTTCCTGGTTGGCACAAGGGTTGTCTGAGTCAGTCAGCACTTCTGACATTGAAATATTCTTCCAGGAACTACGTGTTGCTGACTGCTGGGGCAGCAGTGGCGATGGAGGCAGGTTCCTGGGAATAGAATCTAATCTCTAGTGCCTGTCATTTCCTGAAATGAGTTTCAGGAGGATGAACAAGTAAGGCAATAAACCTGACTTCCAGTCTTGGATTTGAGAGCTTTACTGGAATGACTTTAGTCCAATCTCTTCAAAAGTGTAATAGGATTGACTTCTGAAGACTTTGAGGCAAAACCAATCTCAATTCAATAGATTCAGTGCTTCAACAGTCCAGGAAAATGTGATCAATGTCCATTCCTGCTGGCTTAGCCCTAGTGCAGGCCACCGTCTTATTGGACTAAGTCAACAGCTGGGTGACCTGGCAGACTCTTGGGACTATGGAAGCCAATAAGGTCCAGTACGATCTGGACCTCCTCACTTATCTCTTCCTGCTCATGTTAAAGGAGCAACTCAGAATTCCTCACATGAACCACATTGTTTCTTGCCTCCTTGCCTTGTTCATGTCAACTTCTCTGCCTAGAACCTCCTTCTTTCCCATCCTCAGACTAGCTTCCTCCTCCTGTTTTAAAGTTCAAGTCAAGCAACCCTTCCTCCAGGAAGCCCTCGCTGTTACTTCCTTCCCTCACTCATTTCTATGCTCGTTGAAATTTCTGGGCACCTGTTTATTGGGATACTCATCACATAGTCCAAATGACCATTTTACCATTCTCCCACTAAACCATGAATTGCTCAACACTTAGGTGTATTTCTTATTTATCTTCCTATCCTCAGCACTTAACTGAATACCTGCCACATAGTAGAGAACTCAAAAAATGTTAAATGAATAAATAACACGGATATATGAACTAATATATTAACAGCATGTCTGAATATAGGGCTTTCATTTTAAGATCTCTTTGGTCATACTAGGCACATGAGTAGGCTCTCACATCATGTTTTCCAGCATGCTTCTTCAATCTGTTGACTGTTTTAAAATTTATTCATCTTTTTTTCTTGGTAATCCTCAATGTCACCCTTTTTCTAATTCAGCCAAGTCTCTGCAGCCCAGTCTACATTTACACTACCATTAATTTCATCTTTTGCAAAAAGGTATTTCTTCTGTTGATTATGTCTGGGAGAAAAATCTTATGGATGTTTCTTCCTGAACATAATCCACGATTTCTCCACCTATAAAACTGAAAAACTAACGATAATTAGATCCAAGTCTTGTGATTACAAATGACGTGATACAAAGAAAGAAAACTACAGGCCAATATCACTGATGAACATAGATGCAAAAATCCTCAACAAAATACTAGCAAACAGAATCCAACAGCACATTAAAAGGATCATACACCATGATCAAGTGGGGTTTATTCCAGGAATGCAAGGATTCTTCAATATACGCAAATCTATCAATGTGATAAACCATATTAACAAATTGAAGGAGAAAAACCATATGATCATCTCAATAGATGCAGAGAAAGCTTTCGACAAAATTCAACACCCATTTATGATAAAAACCCTCCAGAAAGTAGGCATAGAGGGAACTTTCCTCAACATAATAAAGGCCATATATGACAAGCCCACAGCAAACATCATCCTCAATGGTGAAAAACTGAAAGCATTTCCACTAAGATCAGGAACAAGACAAGGTTGCCCACTCTCACCACTATTATTCAACATAGTTTTGGAAGTTTTAGCCACAGCAATCAGAGAAGAAAAGGAAATAAAAGGAATCCAAATCAGAAAAGAAGAAGTAAAGCTGTCACTGTTTGCAGATGACATGATACTATACATAGAGAATCCTAAAGATGCTACCAGAAAACTACTAGAGCTAATCAATGAATTCGGTAAAGTAGCAGGATACAAAATTAATGCACAGAAATCTCTGGCATTCCTATATACTAATGATGAAAAATCTGAAAGTGAAATCAAGAAAACACTCCCATTTACCATTGCAACAAAAAGAATAAAATATCTAGGAATAAACCTACCTAAGGATACGAAAGACCTGTATGCAGAAAATTATAAGACACTGATGAAAGAAATTAAAGATGATACAAATAGATGGAGAGATATACCATGTTCTTGGATGGGAAGAATCAACATTGTGGAAATGACTCTACTACCCAAAGCAATCTACAGATTCAATGCAATCCCTATCAAACTACCACTGGCATTTTTCACAGAACTAGAACAAAAAATTTCGCAATTTGTATGGAAACACAAAAGACCCCGAATAGCCAAAGCAATCTTGAGAACGAAAAAAGGAGCTGGAGGAATAAGGCTCCCTGACTTTAGACTATATTACAAAGCAACAGTAATCAAGACAGTATGGTACTGGCACAAAAACAGAAAGATAGATCAGTGGAACAGGATAGAAAGCCCAGAGATAAACCCACGCACATATGGACACCTTATCTTTGATAAAGGAGGCAGGAATGTACAGTGGAGAAAGGACAGCCTCTTCAATAAATGGTGCTGGGAAAACTGGACAGGTACATGTAAAAGTATGAGATTAGATCACTCCCTAACACCATACACAAAAATAAGCTCAAAATGGATTAAAGACCTAAATGTAAGGCCAGAAACTATCAAACTCTTAGAAGAAAACATAGGAAGAACACTCTATGACATAAATCACAGCAAGATCCTTTCTGACCCACCTCTTAGAGTAATGGAAATAAAAACAAAAATAAACAAATGGGACCTAATGAAACTTCAAAGCTTTTGCACAGCAAAGGAAACCATAACCAAGACCAAAAGACAACCCTCAGAATGGGAGAAAACATTTGCAAATGAAGCAAATGACAAAGGATTAATCTCCAAAATTTACAAGCAGCTCATGCAGCTCAATAACAAAAAAACAAACAACCCCATCCAAAAATGGGCAGAAGACCTAAATAGACATTTCTCCAAAGAAGATATACAGAATGCCAACAAACACATGAAAGAATGCTCAACATCATTAATCATTAGAGAACTGCAAATCAAAACTACAATGAGATATCATCTCACACCAGTCAGAATGGCCATCATCAAAAAATCTAGGAACAATAAATGCTGGAGAGGGTGTGGAGAAAAGGGGACACTCTTGCACTGCTGGTGGGAATGTGAATTGGTTCAGCCACTGTGGAGAACAGTATGGAGGTTCCTTAAAAAACTACAAATAGAATTACCATATGACCCAGCAATCCCACTACTGGGCATATACCCTGAGAAAACCAAAATTCAAAAAGAGTCATGTACCAAAATGTTCATTGCAGCTCTATTTACAATAGCCAGGACATGGAAACAACCTAAGTGCCCATCATCGGATGAATGGATAAAGAAGATGTGGCACATATACACAATGGAATATTACTCAGCCTTAAAAAGAAATGAAATTGAGCTATTTGTAATGAGATGGATAGACCTAGAGTCTGTCATACAGAGTGAAGTAAGTCAGAAAGAAAAAGACAAATACCGTATGCTAACACATATATATGGAATTTAAGGGAAAAAAATGTCATGAAGAACCTAGGGGTAAGATAGGAATAAAGACGCAGACCTACTGGAGAACGGACTTGAGGATATGGGGAGGGGGAAGGGTGAGTTTTGACAGGGCGAGAGAGAGTCATGGACATATACACACTAACAAACGTAGTAAGGTAGATAGCTGGGGGGAAGCAGCCGCAAGGCACAGGGATATTAGCTCGGTGCTTTGTGACAGCCTGGAAGGGTGGGATGGGGAGAGTGGGAGGGAGGGAGACGCAAGAGGGAAGACATATGGGAACATATGTATATGTATAGCTGATTTACTTTGTTGTGGGGCAGAAACTAACACACCATTGTGAGGCAATTGTACCCGAATAAAGATGTTTTAAAAAAAAAAAAAAAGAAAAACAAATGACGTGATAGACCAAAGGTGTTGTTATAAAGCCATGCTAATAAATGTCAGGCCTCTTCCTTTTCCATGCCTCTGATAGATCTTGATATACCTTGGAGCAAAGAGAGGGATGAAATACTTTTCTCCTTTGGGTCAGTGTTCTCCTAATTTTCAATTATATAGGCATCTAATTTTGCACAGGCTTATAATTCCATGGATCCTCTTTAGGGTCCTCAAATTTGACACCTCTAAAAAAATTACTGGAGATCTTCAAACACTTTCCTCTTTATTCCCTACGAAAGTCAATCACAGTAACACTGTCTCAGTGACTGAAGGCTAGAAATCTTCGTCATAGCTTCCTTTCAGTCCCCACATGTGGTCAGTTACCTAGTGTGGAGTACTGTCACTTCCACTTTCAAATTCTCTCTTGAGTATTTTCCTTCTTTCCCACTCCAGGGCCTCCATCTACTTATCTTTCACCCAGCCTATATAGTACCTCCTGAATTAACCCCTGCCATCCAGGCTCTCCTCCCTCTATCATGTCCTTCCCACTTGAAAACTGTTATTTAATCACATCATGCCCCTGCTAAGGAGCTTTAAGTTACTCTGTATAGGATTAACTCAGAAGGCTAATATACATGGCCTTTTCCAATCCATACCCCAAACACAGTTACAAGTTCATTTCATGCCACTGAAAACTCACTTTCTTTCCTCTGGTCACATTCAGAGTTAGAGCAGAGTAGTTTATACTGAGAATGCTCTGGGCAGGCAGGAAATAAATATTTGTAAAGGGCCAAGGGTTATGCTGGATCTTGTGTGTGTTGACGCCTTCCATCCTCACAAGAACTCCAAGAGGAGGCTATTAGTTTCCCCTATTTTTTTTTTAAAAAAGATTTATTTATTTATTTATTGGGGGCTGTGTCGGGTCTTCATTGTGGCATGCGGGATGTTTTTCATTGAGGTTGCCCCCCGGCATGTGGGACTTAGTTTCCCAACCAGGGATCAAACCCGCGTCCCCTGCATTGGCAGGTAGATCCTTAGCCACTGGGCCACCAGGGAAGTCCAAGTTTCTCCTCTTTTAAAAATGAAACAACAACAGCAACAACAAACCACGGCCCAGAAGAGTTCCATCCCAGATTTCCTAAACAATGGAGGAGGCACTCAGCCTGAGCTCTATCTGCCACTACCGTCTTTCCATGGCACCACGCTGATTGGTGTTCCTCAGAAGTGCTTTTTGTCTGCACCGGTGTGCTCTTTCAAGGGGAGTTTCTTCTTTCTGTAACACTCATGTCTCTTTTTTCCTATTCTACCTGATAATCTGTTTAGTTAGCTTTTAGTACCCACATTTCATATAATTTCTCTTATGAAATTTGCTTCATTTTCTTTTCTCTCTTGATGCTTCACACGTAAATCTGTCCTATTGCATATTCCATCCAATTTCAATTGTGATTACCAAACTGTGCCACCTACAGTGGCAAAGAGAATGCCTTACACATATTTGTAATCCCACACTTTACATCTGGCACATAATAAGAGTTCTAAACGCACTTTAAGGGATTGAGTGAATGAATGTGTTCCTAAAAAGAGGGTATCAGGTTAATATCTTTCTGTGAAAATTCAGGTGTAAAAGAAATATAAACTCAGTTATTATCTTTTTAAATCAATTTTTGATCGTATTAAATCTTACTCTAAGTCTCCATCCTACTGAGCTGATGATAAATTTAATCTCATCATTTTGGGAGTCCTCAAATCTAGAAATTTTATGAGGTGCACAAACAGAATAAAAGCGCTCTTTTAAACTCCACCATGGCTACCTCAGATTTTTCCACTGTCCAACCTATACGTCCTTGCGGACAGATGGTCCTGCTACTTGTGTCAAGCCTGAAGAGGGGAACTTTCCTTAGGCTGAAAGACTAGTGCCTGGAGTCCTGCCTTTCTATATGTACCACCTGGCCATTCCCCTCTGAGTTTCTGCCTTGTCCCCCACAGAAGTCTTGGTCTTGGGTAATATCCACACTCTCTACTACTACTTTCACAGCCCATTTCCTCCCCAATAAGCTAGAACTTGCCTCTGTCCCTCCCCCTAACATAACTTCTTCAAAGAGTTAATGAGCTGAAGCTTCCAGAAAAAGAAATCAAGAGTGAAGTTTTGTTCAGTTGACTTTTGCTTTAGGTCCTAGAACACAACAAGTGAGTGAGGTAAGCAAACAGAGAGGCCTTAGCTACTTTCTTTGAATGATAGAAAAGCAATAGAACAGGAATAAAAGTCTGAGAGTACTTATTCTTTCTTATCCCTGTCAACTGTGAAAACACAAGTTCATATCTTAAAAATGTATCTTGCCATAATTGTCTATACACTTGTTTTGGATACCACGTAGTATATCATTTGGGGGGAAACTGGCAGTCCAGTGTAATAGTTTAAGCATGTACTCTGGAGCCAGACTGCTTTAGGTTTAAATCCCACCTCCATTACTTACCTAGCTTATCTCTCTGTGTCTTCATTCACTTATTTGTAAAATACGAATAATAATAGCACCTTCTTCATAAGGCTGTATGACTACTAAATTAGTTAATGTACACAAAGTCCTTAGAATAATGCCTGGCACATAGTAAGTTCCATATATGGGTTAATTAATACTTCTGGGCACTGTGTTCTTTAGCCACCTCATCCAATATCTTGTCTTCCTCTCTTTATGGGTGACTCACACCAAGACTTTATCTTTGATACGTCTTCTAAATGCTAGTTCAAATTTCCAAATGGATGTTGCACACTTTTCCTAGATATTTGCTGACATCGAAACTCACGTGTTAAAACCAAAACTGTCATTCCATCCAAACACCTCTATTCTCATTAACTGTTTTTTTCCTTTCCCACGGCCCTCAAAGCAAGTCAGAAAGTCCTACTGAATCTCTACTCACCTTCCTTTTCACTATCACCACGTTAGTTGAGACCTAATTACAGTAAGCCCTTAGTATCCATGAGTTCCACAACCGAGGACTCAACCAACCACAGATATAAAATATTCAGAAAAAAAAAATTTCCTGAAAGTTCCAAAAAGCAAAACTTGAATTTGCCAGCCTGGCAACTATTTACATAGCATTTACATTGTATTTATAACTATTTACATAGCATTTATGTTGTATTAGGTGTAAGTAATCTAGAGATGATTTAAAGTATACAAGAGGATGTACATAGGTTATATGCAAATACTCTGCTATTTTATTTAAGGGACTTGGAGCAGCCACACATTTTGTTATTTGAGGGGTCCTGGAACCAACCCCACATGGATGCAGAGGGATGACTATACATACATATGTCAGACAAACAAAACAGCATATGAATTTCCTCTGATTAGAAAGTATTTTAAACTGAATGAAAATAAAAACACAATATTATCAAAATTTGTAGGAGGTCAATTTAAACAGTATTGAGGGAAAATGTATAGCACTAAATGACTATATTCAAAAAGAAGAATGCTCTCGGATTAACAACTGCATCTTTAACAAATTATAAAAAGAGAAACACAAAAGACCTAGAACACCCAAAACAATCTTGATAAAGAAGAACAGAGCTGGAAGAATCTAAAAAATACAACGAACTAGTGAATAAAACAAAAAAGAAGCAGCCTCACAGATATAGAGAACAAACTAGTGGTTACCAGTGGGGAGAGGGAGGAGGGGCAAAATAGACATGGGGAAAAAAAGGGTTATTATTGGATTATATGAAATCATGTGTGTGAAACTTTTGAAAATTGTAAAGCACTATAGAATTTAAAGAATCTTTTATTCAATTAAAAAACATTAAAATAGGAAGGAAGGGAGGGAGAAAGGGGGGAGAAAGGAAGAAAGAAAGAAAGTTAAAACACAGTGGAAAAAAGAGGTAATAAAGATCAGAGCATAAATCAATTAAATAGAAAATGCAAACATCGATGAAATGAAATTCTCTTTCTGTGGGATCAATAAAATTGATAAACCTTGAGTCTAAATGAACAGTAATAAAAGAGAAAAGCACAGATGACTGATATCAAGAATGAGAGGGGTCCTCACTACAGATCTGACAGATTTTAAAAGGATACTAAGGGGACATTGTGAATAATTCTATGCCAATAAATTCAATAATTCAGAGAAAATGAACAAATTCTTTGAAAAGCACAAACTACCAAAGCTCACACAAGAAGAAATAGATAACCTGAATACCTGTATTTCCATTAAGAAATTGATTTATCTATTAAAACAAAAACAAACAAAAAACTTTTCTGAAGAAAATTTCAGGCCCAGATGGCTTCACTGGTGACTTCTACCAAATATTTAAGGGGGATAAAAATACCATTTCTACACAAATTCTTGCAGAAAATTGAAGAAGGAATGCTTCCCAATTTATTCTATGAGTCTAGCATTGCCCTTATATCAAAATCAGAAAGACATTACAAGAAAAGAAAACCATCTACCAATATTCCTCATTTACATATAGATATGTTTACAATTACATAGATCTATAATTTACATAGATATAAAAATATTCTAAACACAAATTTAACAATTCAAATCCAAAAATATAAAGGGGATAAATGCATCATACACGGTAGGGTTTATTTCAGGAATGCAGGAGTGCTTTAACACTCAAAAGAAATCAATATAATTTACCATATTAACAGACTAAAAATGAAAAACTACGTGATCTTAATAGGCAGAGAAAAAGCATCTGACAAAATCCAACACTTATTTAAATGATAAAACTCCCAGAGAAACAGGAATAGAAGGTACCTTCCTCAATCTGATAAAGGATATCTACAAAATAAAACAAAACAAAACACTGCAACCAGCGTAACACTTAATGGTGAGAAGCTACATGCTTTCCCGCTCAGATCAGGAATAATAAGGATGTCTTTACTACTTAATTCAACATTGTATTAGTACAATTAGGTAAAAAAAAGAAAAGGCGTCTAGATTGGAAAGGGAGAAGTAACACTGGCTTTATTCACAGATGACAAAACCATCTATGTAAAAAATCCACTGGAGGGCTTCCCTGGTGGCGCAGTGGTTGAGAGTCCGCCTGCCGATGCAGGGCACGCAGGTTCGTGCCCCGGTCCGGGAAGATCCCACATGCCGCGGAGCGGCTGGGCCCGTGAGCCATGGCCGCTGAGCCTGCGCGTCCGGAGCCTGTGCTCCACAACGGGAGAGGCCACAACAGTGAGAGGCCCGCGTACCACACACACACACACACACACACACACACACACAAAATCCACTGGAATCTATAAAAAGACTACTAGAACTAATAGGTGAGTTTAGCAAAGTGACAGCTTACAATATCAATATTCAAGAATCAATTTTATTTCTACTCATTAGGAAGAAATAATTGGAAATCGAAATTTAAAAAACCCATTTACAATAGTATCAAAAATATAAAATATGTAAAGATAAATTCAACAATGTGCATAATCTGTAGTTTGAAAATTACAAAACACTGCTGACAGAAATAAAAGGTGACCTAAATAATTAGAGAAATATATACCCTGCTTATGGATAGAAAAATGCAATATAGCTAAGATGTCAAATCTCCCCAAACTGATCCATAGATTATCGGGATAGTGGTGACTATTTTCACCGTTTTTGACCAGGATGCTCATGTCATGAGCATGTATATATATCAAAATTTACCAAATTTTACACTTTAAATATGTGAGATTTCTTTCAAGTTAATTATACCTTACTAAAGCTGTTAAAAAATTACAGAAACCTCTTCAGTAGTTCTCCATAGCTTTCATGTGATAAAATTCAAGGTTTTTAGTGGAAAAATATGGGCTTTAAGGTTTTCCTACCAGCTAAATCACTTCAGGAAAATTATTTCACTTCTTTGAGTGCGGGTTTTCCCATCTATAAAGCAGAAATAATATCTGACTGAAATGGTATTGTTAGAAGTAATTATAATATCCTATTTAAAGTGCCTAGGATAGTAACTGACACCTAGTTTTTAAAACACCCTAAACTCAAGATAACAAGTGTAAGCAATCATCAGCTGTTGCCTTAGAGATCAGTCACCGATTAAAAAGAAGAGACTAGAGCATAAAAGAACTACTGTACATTCCTTAGTTCACATTCTGCCTAGGGCTTATCCTGAGTTTACATCACTTACTAATTTATAGAACCCTATGTTGCACAATTTAAAAACTTACAGCTGATCACAATGAATACCGTGATTTGTTAACACCTGGATTTTCATACAGTTTCCTTGACAAATACGTGTTCATACAATTACAACCTTAATCTACTGAGAGGTAACTCTATTGCCATTGACTTTTTTTTTTTTTTTTTTGCGGTACGCAGGCCTCTCACTGTTGCGGCCTCTCCCGTTGCGGAGCACAGGCTCCGGATGCGCAGGCTCAGCGGCCATGGCTCACGGGCCCAGCCGCTCCGCGGCATGTGTGATCTTCCCAGACAGGAGCACGAACCCGCGTCCCCTGCATCGGCAGGCGGACTCTCAATCACTGCTCCACCAGGGAAGCCCGCCATTGACTTTTTAAAAATGAATATGTATGAATCTCAACCTAAAACAAATTTGATAAACCATATATGCCATTTGAAGTGTATAGTTTTCTTTTGTTTAAAGCTTAACATGTATCTCTGAACTTCAGCAGTGAGTGTAACTAGCTTTATGACCATGGCCAAGTCCGTAACATTTCTAGATCTGTTTCTTCATTTTCATAGAGTAAGCCTTGGATTCCATGACTTCCAAGATCTTTACCTGCTTCCAAATTGTATTGCTGGGATAATATATAATGAATTATTTGAATTCTTGAGTGCTACGAATTAATATTGGATATTTTAAAGCATACTGTTGAACGTTTAATTTTATAACTATCATTAAAATACATCTGTGTTTTATCATAGGGCATCATTACAAACTTATGGAGGTTTTTTGTGTTTTTTTGTGTTTTTTTTTCTGGATAATTTGGTTTGGCAGAATACTCAGAGCTCTCACAAACTGGAAAAAGAATTGACTGGATCCACTGATACCAATGTCATAAAGTCTGAAGGATACCATTGTTTTAAAATAAATGTCAGTGAAAAGGGCTAAAGAGTGGCATGGATTGGATTATATTATTTAAATTATATTGTTAAAATTTCTTTTTCTAGTATGCACAAATTTTTCTAGTTTGTCGTACTTGGAATATTTACTTCAGAATACTCAGTTTTATTCTGTTTCAGAAAGTGAGGGGATAAAGTGTACTCATATTAAAGCTGGATTTCTCAATAGCTTATATTTTATTTTGGGTTACAAAATTTGGAAACAAAAAAGAGAATATAGGTAAGTAGGACTGATCTGTGTGTGTGTACACATGTGGGTGTTATTGCCAAGATTTTAAAAGAAAAATAATAGTCAATAAATAGGCAATTCTGTTGCTCATTTGTCTCATTTATAAGGTTGTATCCTTAAAAGTCATTGTTCTTTGTCTACTTGCCTAATACATGTCTGTGTGTATGTGCTGGTAAACCCATGTAAATATACTTTGCTGAATATAATGCTTTAGAAGTCACAACAGAAAATTTAAACATAATGATATCTTTAATACTTTAAGAACAATATCAGGGAAACTGAACTTGCATATTAGTAAAAATACTCTTGTACTTCTTACATTTGTTTGTGTTTGTATATATATAGAAGCACATAGATATATACATACAACTGAGAATATTTTAAAAGAAACTTGTCAAGATCACAATAGAAGTTGAAGAGAGCACTCACAAAATCTCCAAATCTCTAGATAATACCCAGAATAATTGTTTTTAGAAATGGAAAAATAATTATAAAATATATTGTGTTAATAAATCAGAAAAGGCGCTTGAAATAATCTCATAAAACGTTATAGCTTAAATAATGCCCTTCAACAGTATTCTTTGTTTAACATTTTATGTTTATTGATAAATGAAGATGCATTTAAATAATTCAAAGAAAACATTAGCTGCAAGCAAGGAATTAATAATTGATAGGACTGGAAGGACTCTTTTCACTTGGGAAATAGATAATATTAGCTTAATGTGGGGCTGTAGGAACAGAGGAAATGTAATGGATATGCCTGCTTTAAACTGATGATGGTTATTGTGGTCTAAAAGTTGCTACAAAGGCAAAAGCGGGACAGCTCGGCAAGTGCAATAGATTTCACTCATAGGAGCTGACAGTGCAAATTGTGGTCTGATGTGCCAGATTGATACATGGGAGGAGACCTAATGAACACGACATATACTAAGGAGATGAGAAAAAAAAAAAAGCAAGTCAACCATAATTGGAAAATAGGTTTTTTTCTCTTTAAAAAGCCCTTTGAACATATCGAGATGATAAAAATAAAGAGATTTTACTTTTCTCCATCATTGTGTTTGAGGATGGAGGTCAGTTAGAATGTAGCTACCTTGATTTTGACCAGAAACACCCATCATAATGTTTGAGTTAGATTCTCAGAGCAGTTCAGGCAGGGGCTCCAGCTGCACATGTGCAATGCCAGCATCTTTGGGGAGTCATGGAAGATGAATGCCCCCAGATAGAAGAGACACACATGCTGGCTATTTTCATCTCACCTGTATTTGTCCTTCTCCAAATATTAGAGAAAATTGAGTCATACACATGTGGGAGTTCCAGAGGTCATTAATTTTGTGCTTTCTTCCCCATCTCCTCCTTCACTCCCACTCCCCAGGTGAGAGAGTTATTCTTGTGAGTGCCCAGGGAAAGTTCAGATTACTCCTTGGTAAATTCATCTTTGTCATTGGGAAGGGCTCCTTAATTTCTAATCTGGCTTAATTTAAATATGTGTCTTAATAGTTATGTTTAACCCATCTTGGTCAAAAAGAACCTCTAAATACAAACAGCCGTTTCATAAATCATCCCTCAAATGTGTCACTTTTACCTTAGAACATTAATTTCCAAAAATGCAGATTTGGAACTAGTTTCAGAAAAATTATTTCTCTGCTAAAATTTCAGCCACTTACAAAGTTTACTGATTCTGCAGCCTTCCCTTTTGAACTGATGTGGAATTCCAAGTTTTTGTATATACTCAACTCTAAGGAAACAATTACATAATTTCTTTTGGTTAAATCTTACAGTTCAACATCCTTCTCTTCTCACCAAGAGAACACATAAAGAAAAGAAAGGTAAAATAAATCTATATTTTTTCCAAAGTTCTGTTTCTTCACTTGAAGGAAAAAGAGCTAGAATTAAGTCACATCCTCAGACACCTCTCTAGGCCCCAGGCAGGCAAAATAAAAGGGCACAGTGAGCTAGATGAAGGGGGGAAAAAAAACTAAATGAAGAATGTGGGACCAACTAATGGTGCTTAAGAGCTCCAGATTGTTGTTGCCATGCGCAAGTGTGGATTAAGTATTGCCATATATTCAATTTTCAAGAGAAACTAGAAATGTGATTTTTATTCTGTGTGTGGCATCTTGCAAGCTTGAAATGTCAGACCAAATTCAAACAAACAAATCTTGCTTGAATTGGTCCATGTTGTACCAACCAAACAGATGTGCCTGTGTGACCATAGGCCACGGGAGTGAGTCTAGCCAGAAACCCTACATGCACCCCGAGCTCCCCGCCTGCCTTCCCACTAAGGCATGAACTCACTTCCACTAGAAGTCTCTCATTTGTGCAGACTAAAATTTACTATCATTTTGATCACCCCTTTACTTTGTAAACCAGTCTTCATGTAGTCAGCAGATACCATACTATTAAGAACTTTATATGACTTTGCATTTTCAAAATTATTCTTAAAATTAACTTTTTAATTGATTGATCATGAAGAATGTGTGCTTCTTGTAGAAACACAAAAATTACCCATGATTCCACTATCTCAGAGCAACCATTGTTCCTGGTTTAAGGTATTGCCTTTTATTTTCCTATACATATAAAATTTATAGTATATAGTAACTAAAATAATAATGTATATTTAGTTCTGTTGAGACACTATTTTCAAGGTTATGAGTTCTCATGTGCAGGCTAAAAGCACTGTTAGAAAAGGAAATTATTACTTGCATAGCTTTAAAATTTTTTTCTTCTAAGGCCTAGATCTGATACCTTAATAAGTGGAATTGGAATAATTGAAATATGACTCAGCCAAAAAAAAAGAATAAAATTTTGCTAATTACCACAACATAAATGGACTTGGAAAGTATTATGCTTAGTGAAATAAGTCAAACAGAGAAAGATAAATACTGCATGATATCACTTATATGTGGAATTAAAAAATAAAATTAGGAAATATAACAAAAAAGAAACAGACTCACAGATATACAGAACAAACTAGTGGTTACCAGTGGGGAGAGGGAAGGAGAAACAGGCAAGATGGGGTAGGGGATTAAGAAGTACAAACAACTAAAATAAGTAAAATAAATAAGCTACAAGGATATATTATACTGAACAGGGAATATAGACAATATTTTATAATAACTATAAATGGAGTATAACATTTTAAAATTGTGAGTCGCTATGTTGTACACCTGAATCATAATATTGTATTGATAAGTCAACTATACCTCAAAAATTCTCTTAAGACCTACATCTGGTGCATTAATAATTGTCTTTGTTGAGGCCAAAAATTTTATGCTAGCCAATAAGGAAGCAAGTTAGAATTGGCGTAGGTCATTATGGCATGTTATGGACAACGAACTTATAGATGTACAGGAAAAATTTAAGATCAATTAGGAGATTGCTATTAATCAGCTGCTCACCTCCATTCTGAGTTTTCCAATTCCTTAAGAATATGTGTATTAATTCACCTATTTTTTTCATCCACATATTCCTTCAATTATCTAGCTTTATTTTTAATCTTGTTTTTGGTGTTCTAGGTGTTGCACTATGTTCTAGCAATACAAATGTGACACAAACTCAACCTCCCACCAACTTTTTAGTAGGGGACACCGTTAAGGAAATGTATAACTAAAATCCCATAAAAGTACTAGGAAAGAATACTACAGAGGCTTAAAGATTTCATTCTTTTTTTTCCTTCTATATATTTTTTCAAGTTGTAAATGCAATTCTATAATTTTTCCTCTCTAGTTACTAGTTTTGAAATTTACTTCTCACCTCTTGATCACATATTCATTATCCTAAGCATTAAAAAGCACTTATAAGTTCCAGTTAATTTATATTATTATACACACCTTGTAGAGTATCCATAGTCTCTGTGCTCATAGAAGTTTTATCTTAGGTAATAGACAGAGATGCTAAATGGTACCGAGTTTAAGGTTGACTCCTTTAGACTTTTAGAATTTCCAAACCAGTCTTAAATGTATTTATAAAAGAATCAAATGACATATTTATATTGTTATATAAAATATTTCCCTTCTTGCCTAGTTAAGTGTCTTAGCTTGTACTGATAGGAGAGGAGTACATTGGTTCCAGCTGGGAGCAGACACAGTGATATTTGGAAAGCCTGTGCCCAAGAGCCTGTAAGTGGGTATCAATATTTGCAGCCGTCTAGGGACTTCTCTGGTGGCGCAGTGGTTAAGAATCTGCCTGCCAGTGCAGGGGACACAGGTTCGAGCCCTGGTCCGGGAAGATCCCACATGCTGCGGAGCAGCTAAGCCCATGCGCCACATCTACTGAGCCTGCACTCTACAGCCTGTGAGCCACAACTACTGAGCCTGCATGCTGCAACTATTGAAGCCCGCGTGACTAGAGCCCGTGCTCCACAAGAGAAGCCACCGTAATGAGAAGGCTGCACACTGCGATGAAGAGTAGCCCCCGCTCGCCGCAACCAGAGAAAGCCCGCGTGCAGCAACAAAGACCCAACGCAGCCAAAAAAAAAAAAATTAAAAAAAAAAAAGATTTGCAGCTATCTAAAGTGGGGTTGGCTAGAAGTATAAGCCTGTCTTATCCTATTCAGCCTGTTATACCGAAATGCCACAGTCTGGGTGGTTTATAAACAACAAGAATTTATTTCTCACAGTTCTGGAAGCTGGGAATCTATGTCAGATTTCCAGGGTGGTCATGTTCTGGTGAGGGCCCTTTTCCAGGCTGCATAATACCAACTTCTGTGTCCTCACATGGTGGAAATAGGGAGGGGGAGTGATGGGGTCTCTTTCATAAGAGTGCTAATCCCATTCCTGAGGGATCAACTCTCGTGACCTAAGAGCGTTCCAAAAGTCCCACCTACTAATATCATCACGTTGGGCATTAGGATTTCAACATATGAATTTGGGGGAGACAAAAACATTCAGGCCATAGTAGAGCCAGAGCAGACACAGTGAGAAGATCAAATCTAACACAGGAAACCAGATAGCCAAACCTGACCAGAGAGCATGGTGAACTCTGTAGGAGGAACAAAGGCATGTATACTCCAGGACCCAGATATAATTCTATCTGATTACTGAGTATCACCTCCACCAATTTTTAATTCCAGCTTGCAGGGCTTTCTGTCCCATGCCATAAGAAGCACAATTTGGCTTCTGGTTTTAAAACTGTCCCACTATTGTCTATCCAACAAAATTGATATCAAATATGGTTGCAGATATAAATTTCAGAAGCCCAGACATTCACTGTGCCTACTTATTTATAAAGCAGGCATAGCACTTCCTAAGAACCATAGTTATAATCTGTTGTAAGAACTATCAATACTTAAGAAGTTAGAAATTTAAGTAGCTTAAGTTAAATATTAAAATTTAGCTATTAAATTTTTTTATAGTAATCAAGAATACATTCAGAAATAAACACACACGTACATAGTCAATTTATGACAAAGGAGTCAAGAATATAAAGTGGGGAAAGGACAGTTTCTCCAAAAAATGGTATTGGGAATACTGGACAGCTACATGAAAAAGAATGAAACTGGACCACTTTTTCATTACCACTATCTCATACCAAACACACACACAAAATGACTCAAAATGGATTAAAGACTTTAATGTAAGACCTGAAACCATAAAATTCCTAGAAGAAAACAAAGGTGGTAAGCTCATAGACATTGGATTTGGCAATGATATTTTGGACTTGACACCAAAAGCAAAGACAACAAAAGCAAAAATACGCAAGTGGGACTACTTCAAACTAAGAAGCTCTTCACAGAAAAGGAAACCATCAACAAAATGAAAAAGGTAAATATGGAATGGGAGAGAATATTTGCAAATCATAAATCTGGTAAGGGATTAATATCCAAAATATATAAAAAACTCATACATCTCAATAGCAAAAAACAAACAATCCAATTAAAAATGGGCAGAGGATCTGAATTGACATTTTCCCAAAGAAGACATACAGATGGCCAACAAGTACATGCAAAGATGCTCAGCATCACTAATCACCAGGGAAATGCAAACTAAAACCACAAGGGATATCACCTTACAACCTAGAATTGCTATTATCAAAAAGACAAGTAATAACACGTGTTGGTGAGGATGCGGAGAAAAGCGAACCCTCGAGCACTGTTGGTGGGAATGCAAATTGGTGTAGCCATTATGGAAAACAGTATGGAGATTCCTCAGAAAACTAAAAATAGAACTACTGTATGATCCACTGCTGGATATTTATCCAAATAAAATACTAACTCAAAAATATATGCACCCCATGTTCATTGCAGCATTATTTACAACAGACAAGATATCGAAGCCACCTAAGTGTCTATCAATGGAGGAATGGATAAAGAAAATGTGGGATACATACACACACAATGGAATATTATTCAGCCATAACAAAAAAGGAAGTCTTACCATTTACGACGACGTAGATGAACCTTGAGGGAATTATCCTAAGTGAAATAAGACAGAGAAAGACAATTGTTGTATGATCTCACTTATGGGTAGAATCTAAAAAATCCAAAATCAACAACCATCATCACCACTAGCACAACAATAACTAAGCTTTTTTTTTTTTTTAAGCTCTTTGATATGGAGAAAAGACTGATGGTTGTCAGGGAGATATAATAAGTCACGGGGGTGTAATGTACAGCATGGTGACTATAGTTAATAATACTGCTGTGTATTTGAAAGTTGCTAAGAGGGTAGATCTTAAAAATTCTCACCACAAGAAAAATATTTTCTAACTATGCATGGTGCCAGATGTTAACTAGACTTATTGTGGTGATTATTTCATAATATATACAAATATTGAATCATTATGTTGTATACCTGAAACGAATTTGTTATATTTCAATTATATCTCAATTCATAAAAAGTTTATTAAGTCCTCTCAAAGTCCCATGAATGGTGGCTAGTAAATAAACAGCCCCTACCTTCCTCTTACCTCCAAACTTACTGATGAAAAAAGACATACATATGTGAAACAATTGGAAAACAATACAAGGAAAAATTGCATCATTAAGGTCCAATACCTCATGCTACTGCTTGGAACTTCTCTGTTACAGAGAAATTTGGTTCAGGAAGAAATTCATTCTAGTTTATCCACGGTAAACATCTGAATGTGCTGAAGTTGTGAAAATACTCTAACCTCAACCCTTCATTCTTAGAAGCTTTCAAGCTGATTGAAAGTGGCCTGTTCAACAATTAATGAAATTCAAATTGCTGAGATTCTCCAGGTTGAACCTCTGACTTTGCCTGATGGGTTAAATCAGGACATGTTAGGTTAATTAATTATTTCTGGCAAACAGGAGAGAAATATGAAGGATAATACACTAAAACTGAAAAGCAGAATTCAAAGTGATATTAGAAATAACCAATCAGTGGGAACCCACTGAACTGACCCTTGCGTTGAGATTCCTCACACTGCACACATAAAGGATGGGCTAAGGTAGCAGGGATCTCCTGGGTCTGAAATATCATGTCACTCAGATTCTTGCTCACAGTTGCTCACCAGCCCTTCTGTCTATGTTCGACCATAGACATGTATATAATGTTGGGCTTTAGAAACTGCAGTGGCAGAAAGCAACCTTGTTTTTCCCAGCCAATATGGCTCTTCTCAGCACAACATTTGAGCTAGATGAGCCAGAAATGACAGTAGACACATATGTCTGGGATTTTTCTTTTTAAACTATATGTACTGCTTTTAATAGCATGATTACAGCTGTTCAGTAAGTGATGCCTCTAGACTGAAGAGGACCGCAATGAGAAGCAACCCAGCCAAGAGGGCTGGGAGCAGCACGTTCTTCTCATTATTGCCAGCTAGTGAGGATAGAACATATGGTCACATTACAAAGGTGAGTTACCAACAAACAAGCAGGAATCCCAGCCAGATGGTTCCCAGCCAGATTCCTTCTTTTAAATTCATTTATGCTCTCTTTCTATTTTTCCTTCTCTCTTATTTTGAATTACGTTTTTTCTTTTTTTCTTACGGGGGCAGGATATATATTAGGAAATTCATTTGCAGCCAGGAAAATAACTTAGGAAATAAGTGCTCAGAGTAACACCCTACCCATAACCTATGAACAACGAAGAGCTAGTTGCTGTAACTAAAGAATGTTGTCCCTGGCACTAGAATGGGCAGACCTGATCTCAATTCTGGTTCTAATGTTTGGTAGTTGGGTTGTTTTACACAATTCATGGAACCTTATTTTACCCAAGAATCTTCAGCTATAAAATGACTGAGCACCACCTTAAAGTCTGCTGTAAGGATTAAGTAAAACAATGGATCTGGCTAGACCAGCACTATGGCAGTTGGTATGTAGTGGATACTCAAGAAGGAGTAACTATTATTGATATTAATCTTAAAATGGCATTTTTTTTCTTTCCTGATGACAACACAGAGCTGAAGAGAATTTTGACTGTAACTAAGAGGCCTGAAAGTGAACGCAGTTCCATTTTCTTATCTCTAAACTGGAGAGAGCTGCTAGAGACCCCCAGCCCAGCCACCCTGCTCCCTTGTGAGAATGGCTCCATGCCCTTCCCTGGCTGAAGAGTTGGACCACACTCACCTTGATGGCAGCCCCACTGATCCAGCCTTTGCCATTGGGGTTGACGTTCATCGGCAGCAGGCCCTCCACCAGGTAACTGGGCGGTCAGAGGAGAAGCAAGTGCCTTATAAGGTTTCAAGGTGCCTTGTTGACCCAAATGACTACAGCTGGGAATGTGCCTGGGCTCCACTTCCAGCAGCTCCTGCTCTTTTACTCCTCCCCACCTGGAACCTTTCAAACTCTTTGATTGTCTTTAGAATCTATGCCTATATCCCGATTTTCCACCCTTTCAGTATATCTTTGAAGATGTTGCTATTCTAAGACTAAGGATTAAACATCTTCAATTTTAAAAAAGGATTGTACTTTTGTGAGTGCGAGAGAGAGAGAAACACACATTGTTTCTTCTTTCTGGAAAGCTTGAACAAGGTAAAAAATATCCTTAGAGGGCACTGATCCGTCCTGGTCCTGCAGGTTCCTGGTTAACTTCTTCCACCTGTTGGGGCTTTCAGTATCTGCAAAACAGCCCAAGGATATGTCTCAGAATATTATCTACAGCCTTTGATGAGGAACTAAAGGTCCTTGACTTTGTTGAATGGCTAAACTATTATTATTTTGTCTTGCTTGACTGTTTCCCTTTGTTTCTACATTTTCTCAGTCCTCTGATTAAATCTGCTCTTTGGAATTGGGGAAGGCCTAGGAGGATAAAGATTTTCTGCATTTTCTCAGTCCTCTGATTAAATCTGCTCTTTGGAATCGGGGAAGGCCTAGGAGGATAAAGTTTTTCTGCAAACAAGAGGAGGGCAGAGGACATGGAGGGGTCTGTCCCAGGAAGGCCCCAGGGGGGTCTTCTTTGATATCCCCCCTTTTCTTTGATACTCTTCAATCTTGAGGGGGAACAGGTATGTAACAAGAAAGGGAATAAAGTTTTGGATAGAGAGGTTAGTCATAAAGTCAACAGACCAACTCAATTTTAGGGGGAGTCAGTTTAAGAAACTTCTACTCATGTGAATGTACAGTGTAGACGTGGGAAAAAGAAGGAAAACCATAAGAACTCTGTAATATTTTAAGTAAAATCATGATGTTGAGAATCTTGCTATGAAGAATTTCACAATACCATTGTTCTTCATCTCCCCCAATCATATTGCAATGTATACAGGCAAAAGAATAAAAAAGAGAAAAGTACAGTATTTACTTATACAGTCATCCCTCAGGTACCTGCAGGGAACTGGTTCCAGGACCCCTGGGATACCCAAATTTGAGGATGCCCGTTTCCCTTACATAAAATGGCATAGTATTTGAATATAACCTATGTACATCTATGTATACTTTAAAGCATCTCTAGATTACTTATAATACCTAAACAATGTAAATGTTATGTAAATAGCTGTAAATACAATGTAAATAGTTGCCAGGCTGGCAAGTTCAAGTATTGCTTTTTGAAACTTTCAGGAATATTTTTTCTGAGTATTTCCAATCTACAATTGGTTGAATCTGCAGATGTGGAACTCACAAATACAGAGGTCTGACTGTATTATTCAAGGTTGCAACCAATACACATGCATGCACAGACACACATACACATACACTATAAAGTAAAATTTTTTTTTTTGCCGTACACGGGCCTCTCACTGTTGTGGCCTCTCCCGTTGCGGAACACAGGCTCTGGACGCGCAGGCTCAGCGGCCATGGCTCACGGGCCCAGCTACTCCACGGCATGTGGGATCTTCCCGGACCGGGGCACGAACCCGTGTCCCCTGCATCGGCAGGCGGACTCTCAACCACTGCGCCACCAGGGAAGCCCCAAAGTAAAATATTTTAAATGGTGATGGAATTAGGGTAAACAAAAAATTAGAGTAAAAATATAAAATAAAACCAAAAGTGAAATTAACTTATGGAACGCTCTTCGTAAAGTTTTCTTTCTACACTGGCTAGAGGGAAACCACAGGTTTTATTCTGAGCTTGCATTACAATGGAGTAAGCCAGCTACATTTTAGCTACCTAGAGTTATTCTTGCCTGTCACATGTTGAGTACCACTAGAGTTTTTTTTTTTTAAAGGGAACGCTATTTATTTATTTATTTATTCATTTATTTTGGCTGCGTTGGGTCTTCATTTCTGCGCGAGGGCTCTCTCCAGTTGCAGCGAGAGGGGGCCACTCTTGATCGTGGTGCACGGGCCTCTCACTGTCACGGCCTCTCCTGTTGCAGGGCACAAGCTCCAGACGTGCAGGCTCAGTAGTTGTGGCTCACGGGCCTAGTTGCTCCACAGCATGTGGGATCCTCCCAGACCACGGCTCGAACCCGTGTCCCCTGCACTGTCAGGCAGACTCTCAACCACTGTGCCACCAGGGAAGCCCCTAGAGTTTGTTTTTATATTGGAAGCTCCAAATCAAATATCACGACCTTCCCAACACAGAATACAGTCTACAGAAATTCTGTTTATTTGGCTGAAATCTTTATGATGCTTCATTAAACATATCTGCATCCTTTAGAAAAATGATGCTGTTTTAGGCCAGGTGCATTCTCAGATGCCTATCAAGGCTAGAAGGGGAGATATAGGAGAGAACTGAAGCTGGCTAGCTAGAGAACATACACCCCCATCTGCTGCTCAGCTCCAGACAATCTTGCCCTGCGGAAATGTGGGCCAGTGTGGCCAGCATTTATTTGTCAGTTCTTTCGTTTCCAGGGATTACTTAGTTCAGCTTCTCAGATCTACTTGTTTACTGGGCAGTGAGCCTAATTAAAAAAAAATAGGGCTTCCCTGGTGGTGCAGTGGTTGCGAGTCCGCCCGCAGATGCAGGGGATGCGGGTTTGTGCCCCGGTCTGGAAAGATCCCACGTGCCATGGAGCGGCTGGGCCCGTGAGCCATGGCCGCTGAGCCTGCGCGTCTGGAGCCTGTGCTCCGCAATGGGAGAGGCCACAACAGTGAGAGGCCCGCGTACCGAAAAAAAAAAAGTAAGTAGATATAGAAGACAATGACAAATTCAACACTCCAAACAGAATAACACACTGGTAGTTCTACTATGTAAAACAGTAGAAGTTAGATAAAAAACCAGTCTGAAAGTCTACAAATAATAAGTGTTGGGGAGGACATGGAGTAAAAGGAATCATTGTTCGTGTTGCTGGGATTGTAAACTGGTGCAGCCATTATGGAAAACAGCCACTCAAAGAAACTACAAAAAGAACTACCATATGATCCAGAAATTCCACTCCTGGGTATATACCCCCTAAAAATGAAAACGCTAATTCAAAAAGATACATGCACACCAATGTTCATAGCAACACATAGCAACATTATTTGCAATAGCCAAGATATAGAAGCAACCTAAGTGTCCATCAACAGATGAATGGATAAACAAGATGTGATACACACACACACACACACACACACACACACACACACACACACAAAATGCAATATTACATAAAAGAATGAAATTCTGCCATTTGCAAAAACGTAAATGGACCTAGAGTGTATTATGCTTAGTGAACTAAGTCAGGGAAAAATAAACACTATATGTTATCATTTATATGTGGAATCTAAAAAATAAAACAAATGAATATATATAACAAAACAGAAAAAGATTCACAGAAATAGAGAACAAACTATTGGTTACCAGTGGTGAGAGGGAAGGACGGAGGGCAAGGTAGGGGTAGGGGATTAAGAGATACAAACTACTATGTATAAAATAAATAATCAACAAGGATATATTGTACAGCACAGGGAAATATAGCCATTATCTTATAATAACTTTAAATGGAGTATAATCTATAGGAATATTGAATTACTATGTTGTACATATACCTGAAACTAATATAATATTGTAAGTCAACTATTCTTCAATAAAAAATTTTAAAAGAAAATTAAAGATATTTCATGTTATAAAAAAGGTTTTCGAGAATGCTCCCTTCCTTGACAAAATTACTAATGAGACCACAACCAAGAACATGCATCAGTAAAGAGTTTTAAGTCTTTAAAAATGCTTCACTTTACAGGGTTTATCAAACTTCTTTAGTAAAGAATCACAAACAGCAGATAAGAATTAACGGTTGACACTGAAGTTCTGGGAGTATAGACCGACGTAGTTCCCTAAAAGTAAGAAAATTCTTTGAAACCTCATATTTTATCTCAAAAGTTCATGCAAAATTCATGACATAACTGTGTTTAGTTTAATTAAAAGGCCAAATTCCAAACAATTTCAAGCATTATTCTACAAAATCTTAAAATAAAATTGATGCTCTAGGAAGATGCAGTTTTTCTCCTGTGGTTTCAAGGACCTGTCACCACTGCTACGTGCTTCCCAGGAGAATGGGGAGCCCATCTGAGAGGCAGGCAGTGGCATAAGTTCCTCCGAGTCTCATAATAGCCTTTACATGGAGTATGAGTAGGCAATATTCTTGTTCTTTTTTAGTAGATATAGAAAGTTAGACTTAAGGAAATGAAACGCTTACTTTTAACTTCTACTTAGTGATAACTCTGGACCTGAAATCCAGGTCCTTTAATTCTAGGATGTTTTCCCATTTGGAACGTCCAAATGCAGCTTCTATGAAACTTCAGTTCATACTTTGTGTGAATGCTATTATAAATTGAGGTAGTCTTCCAAATCTTGGAGATGCAAAATTTGTCTAAAGAATTAGAGGGAATGAGACAGTGTTGTTAATGCTGCTTAATTTTCAAAATGTCTTTGTTTCTGATACAGGATAGTCAACATATTGTATGTCAGGAATCTGATGTGCTGAGAAGTTCTGCTTTGCCATATATTTGCTCTCTGCCGGTTTTGTTCACAAATGTGAAGCAAGGGAATAATCTCTTGTGTAGCAGCGGTGGCCGTGTTATAGACTGTTGACAATGGGGCATGAAAATTGGCCCTATTCTTTTAGATGACTGGTATTAAATGAAACAGTCTTTGAGAGGTACCAGTTCTTTCTAACTGATGGTGGTCTTTTGAAAGAGGCTTTTGCAAAAGTGTTTGCCTTCTGAAAGAGTAGTGGATGGGGGCAGTCTATAACCCTTTCCAATAGGGAAGATGGATTAGTTTCGACTGACTCTGTGTAAGAAGCTTGGTTCTGGTCCAGCTGGCAAGGGCATAAAGCAAAGTAATTACTTGAAAGTAAAAAGGAAAGAAAAGAAAAAGATAAATATTGTATCCAGTTACTTGGGATTCTGGCTTTCTTTTGAATTAAAAAAAAATCATCTTTTTAGGGCCAAAAAATAAAATTCCATAGTATCCCAGTGGAAAATCCCATCCAACAGTGGTTTGGATGTTAATAGTGGTGTTCATTTTGTTTCGTCATTTGAAAATTTTTATTGAAATCATATTAATTAGTTTTGTGCCAGAGTTCCAGAATATACATGGAATCATGTGTAAGACAAGTGAAAGCATTAACTACAATGGACAATGTGAACACAATTCATTTCTTGAGACAACTGTTATCTAATATATAAGCTATATTAACTCTATAACCTCTTCTATAGTGGTGAAATTCTAGAGGAATAGTTGGCAAGTAAATATATATAAGTATAATAAACGTTAAACTGACAATGTAAAATACAATTTATTTTTTTATAGTTTTTAAGGGAGCAGAAGAACAAAGAAATAGCTTAAGATCTCAAAACATTTTAGTTGCATGATCTAATTTATATAAATACCCTTGAGAATTAAATAAGATCAGGGACTATAATTCCTAATTTGTAACTATCAGAAGTGAGGTAGAAAGGTTTCATGACTTGTTCAAATAACCCATCATAGGTTTATCTAGCAATAATGCTATAATTGGCTTATTCACACACTAAGAATTTTAGAATTTGGTGGAACTCAAAAATATTAGAAAAATGTAAGGCACTGAAAGAAGAAAAAAATGCTTTGAATCGATCAGTTTTCTCAATGATTACCCTTCCCCAGTTCTTCAGGATTAAAAATTTAAAAAGCATTTTCATATTCAAATAACTCATCCAAACTATTTAATCTCACAAAAATGCTTCTTAGCAAGCAGGTATCAAGAAAATATACTTTTCCATTTTCTGGATTAAGGACCTAAATGTAAGGCCAGATACTATCAAACTCTTAGAGGAAAACAGGCAGAACACTCTACAACATAAATCACAGCAAGATCCTTTTTCACCCACCTCCTAAAGAAATGGAAATAAAAACAGAAATAAACAAATGGGACCTAATGAAACTTCAAAGCTTTTGCACAGCAAAGGAAACCATAAACAAGACCAAAAGACAACCCTCATAATGGGAGAAAATATTTGCAAATGAAGCAACTGACAAAGGATTAATCTCCAAAATTTACAAGCAGCTCACGCAGCTCAATAACAAAAAAACAAACAACCCAATCCAAAAATGGGCAGAAGACCTAAATAGACATTTCTCCAAAGATATACAGATTGCCAACAAACACATGAAAGAATGCTCAACATCATTAACCATTAGAGAAATGCAAATCAAAACTACAATGAGATATTATCTCACACCAGTTAGAATGGCCATCATCAAAAAATCTAGAAACAATAAATGCTGGAGAGGGTGTGGAGAAAAGGGAACACTCTTGCACTATTGGTGGGAATGTAAATTGATACAGCCACTATGGAGAACAGTATGGAGGTTCCTTAAAAAACTACAAATAGAACTACCATATGACCCAGCAATCCCACTACTGGGCATATACCCTGAGAAAACCATAATTCAAAAAGAGTCATGTACCAAAATGTTCATTGCAGCACTATTTACAATAGCCAGGACATGGAAGCAACCTAAGTGTCCATCAACAGATGAATAATGGATAAAGAAGATGTGGCACGTATATACAATGGAATATTACTCAGCCATAAAAAGAAAAGAAATTGAGAGATTTGTAGTGAGGTGGATGGACCTAGAGTCTGTCATACAGAGTGAAGTAAGTCAGAAAGAGAAAAACAAATACCGTATGCTAACACATATATATGGAATCTAAGGAAAAAAAAAAAAAGTCATGAAGAACCTAGGGGTAAAACGGGAATAAAGACACAGACCTACTAGAGAATGGACTTGGGGATATGAGGAGGGGGAAGGGTAGGCTGTGACGGAGTGAGAGAGTGTCATGTACATACATACACTACCAAACGCGGAATAGATAGCTAGTGGGATACAGCCGCATGGCACAGGGAGATCAGCTCGGTGGTTTGTGACCACCTAGAGGGGTGGGATAGGGAGGGTGGGAGGGAGGGAGACGCAGGAGGGAAGAGATATGGGGATATATGTATATGTATAACTGAATCACTTTGTTATAAAGCAGAAACTAACACATCACTCATTGTAAAGCAATTATACTCCAATAAAGATGTTAAAAAAAAAAAGAAAAACAAGGACATCTTAAAATTGTTGAACAAGGCTGGGTAACAAGACCTAGTACAGTATTTAATATAGTGTGATATATGTTTAGATAAATAGGGCTCGGGAGTAAACATATAAAATAAGAGAAAAGATATCCCACTCATAAACAGTCATTTGAGTTATTACAAACATTTCATTACAGTGCAATGAGGAAAGTATTTTTTTTTCCAATAGCACGTGTTGGATCCATTGGATGCTAATATGATAAAATATTTCAATCTTGATCCCCACGCTCATGAAAAACACAAACATCAATTCTGGATGAACCCTAGAGTTGAATATGAAAGTGAAGACAATAAAAGCTATTAGAAAAAAATGGCAGCTTGGATTCATGACTGTATGAAGACAATGATTTATTTTTAAATATGAAAAGAATAATAGCTACAAAGAAAATAATAATTTGGACTGCATTAAAAGAATTTCAGACTCAGTAAAAAATATATCCAGACTGAATAAAAAATTGAAAGGGAATGACAGGAAAAATTCCTCCAAAAGTACTCTGTAGATTTAATGAAGTCACAATTAATATCTATGGATATATCTTTGTGGAAGAGTTTATTATAAAATATATGAAAGTGAAAAGTAGTAAGAAAAGCCAGAACCTTCTTGATTAAGAAAAGGATGGAAAGACCTTATCTTTAAGCTATCAAGATTTATAATAAAGAGACAAACTGACCAAAACTTTTAATAAAGGACCCATTTTAAAAACAAACAAACAAAAAAGAAAATATGCTTTTCCATTTTAAAATTGTTCTTCATAATTCACTGCAATTCAGGTTATTAAAATCTTTCCAGTGGTGAGCTCTACTTAGCAGGAACAAAGTTGGAGAGGGGTGCCACCCAACCCACAGATGTTAGGCAAACAGACTTATTGTTGGGTGAAAGCTACATGAAGAAGGACTTTAGAGGGCAAACAACCGTATTTGAACACACAACATGGCAGTTAGATATGCTTCCACACAGGACTTAGAATCCGGGTAGAGATGGATAATTTCTATATAGTCCTATGCCCTTACTACCCAGTTTTAAAAGCATGTGACTTTCCAGAAACCACAGTACCACGTGTTATAATAGTACTGTAGGAAAAGCATGGTGGGGATGGCAGGGAAACTATTCAGCAAGCAGTACGGCTTAGGCACTGACCAATTATAATAAATGCCAACTGCAGGAGGGTCCAGGAGGTCCCTTGCTGATCTGGGCTTCAACCCTTAGGATCTGGATTGTGGGAGGTCTGAGAGTCTTAAGAGGAAGTGGTTGTGAGGGGGTAGAGTAAAGCAGTGGCTATTTAGCAAGTATATAAAAGTATTGCAATACTGTAGCTACTTGTATGGCTGTATCAGTTCATACCACTGATAGCAGCCCTGGTGCTATGTAGTAATACTATTGAGAGATTCAGTTTCTTTTTTTTAACTTTTTATTTTATATTGGAGTACAGTTGATCAGGTGTACAGCAAAGTGATTCAGTTATACGTATACATGTATCTATTCTTTTTCAAATTATTTTCCCAATTAGGTTGGTAGAGAATATCAAGCAGAATTCCCTGTACTATACAAGTAGGTCCTTGCTGACCATCCATTTTAAATATAACAGTGTGTACATGTCAATCCCAAACTCCCTAACTATGGCTTCCCCCGCTTCCCTCCTGGTAAGCGTAAGTTCATTCTCTAAGTCTGTTTCTATTTTGTAAATAAGTTCATTTGCATCTTTTTTTTTTTTTAGATCCCACATATAAGCAATATCATACAATATTTCTCTAATTTGGTTCACTTGGAACCTAATTTTAAGTTTTCAGTGGGAAAATGCTTTCAGAGTTCTCTTTGCTATCCACAAATTTTTCTTTACTATATGTACATATGAACTTTTGAAACACAAACTGATTTTATATTGGACATTATCTGTAACATTGATATTATATCATATTACCATCTGTGATCTTCTCAAGAGATACATTTTGGACCATAAAATTAATCTTTCTCAAGCTCTTCCCTAGCCAAATGATAACTGAGTGTCCTCATTGCCTTATTTATTTATTTATTTTTTTGGTCGCGCCAGGTCTTAGTTGCAGCAAGCAGACTACTTAGTGGCGGCTTGCGGGCTCCTTAGTTGCCTTTTCAATATAACTTCTACTTCTTAAGCTTTAAAAATGAGGCCTCTATTCAGCTATTTCAGAGTTTCAAATTCCAGAATTCACTCTAACTTACGGAATCCTCATCAGATAAATGAGACAAAGTTGTGACTGTGGTAGAGGAGGCCCAACCTGATGTAAAAGGAGATCAGCAAAGGGCCTTGTGAGATTGGTGACATCTTCTACTGCACTGGAGATCATATGTCTGATGTTTAACAACTCACATTGTCTGGACCTGCACTATGCAACGTAGGAGCAACATGTGAGTATTTAAATTCAGACTTATATTAGGTAAAATTAAATAAACTTAAAAATTTAAGTTTAGTAACATTAGCCCCATTTCAAGTATTCATTAGCAACATAGGGCTAGTGGCTAACATACTGGACAACACAGATACAATTCTATTGCATTGCAGAAAGTTCTGTTCAGAAGTTTATTACATCCTACTTTAATTTCTCTCACTTAAAGTAAAAACATTTCATCTTTTTCTGTCTCCAGGGGAGAGAGAAACAGTTTAGCTCATCAGTCAGAATTTATTTTCAGGTTTTGAAAAATGATTATTGTCATGTTTTTCACTTGTGTGCTTTTTAACCAAACAATTCTGCAAAGGACCACTATGGGTCCTTTTATTCCAACACAAGGTGAGAGTCTCAAAATTCAAAGTTTTCTATGACTTTTCTTTTTGTTTTTAGATTATAAATTTGAGAACTGCATATAATTCTCTAATATAAATCTAATATTAAATGTCATAACGTGGCTCTAGGAATTTCCCTTAGATAATTTTCTGTTAAAAGTAATGACACTGGCTTTCTAACTACCCCTCCCACCAAAAAATAAAGTTTTAATTCTTATTAGCAGTATATCAGTATAATTCAGAATCAGAAAGAATATTCATGTAATTTTCTTATGTTGTCCACATGCAGACTCACCGAGAACAAGGAAAAGGCTATTGGACGAAATTCAAGTTTTCCTCTGCTGTACTCATGGGTAGACACCTCCAACATTCTCAGCCTGACTGCTGAATATAATTTGTTCATGCTTCAGTGATGTTTTGACTAGACTATAGTACACTATACCAACCAGATAAAAAGTAGGGAGAAAATTCCACCCACTGTTTAATCTACATGATGCCAAGCTCGGGTAAGGTCAATCATTTCATTGGATCGACCGATTCTTTTGGCAGCATCTATTTATCTGTGAAGAGACGTAATTTGGAAACTAGCAGTATCTTAGTTTTCCCATTTGTATCACCAGACAACACAAGTGACAACAGATTTCTCCTTTGCAGAGATTTTATACGTGCCCTTTGGTTCTATCACCTGCAATTGAAGGAGCTACCCCTCAAGAAAAGTTTCCAATCCTCGTGCCCTTTGACGCTGGCAGACAGGATTGCAGATTAGCATGTGTTTTTATACTTTCGACCTTGGCTCTGATAGGGGTTGTGCTGGCACTGGGCTTGAGAACATTATTGAAAGGATGTTTTTGCCAAGCTGGCTGGCATTTGGTATGCTTGTATGGTATTGATACAGTATTTGCATTGGCATCATGAATGCTATCCTTCCCATTTTTTAAACGTAGCTATTAAGAATGCAATATTTTGTTTATTTTTATACTGTTAGAAGAACAAAATAAAAATGTCTTGATACTTACAATCAACGGATGTGATATGCTGGGGTAAATTCCTTAAGTTAATTTTCCCTTTAAAATATTTGACTTTTAGCTTTAAAAAAAGTTATGGCTCTTTATTGTTTGTATTAGGTTCTGTTTAAAATAAAGATAGGAACATAGAAGAAGAATTACATCAATTCTACCAACTCAATTTCTGGAATGTACCTAGTGTAGATAAACCAGGCTTTTCAATTTTCTTTTGTTTTGCTTAAGTTTTGTTTCTGACTTAAAAAAAATTATCATCTCCAAAGCTTTTCTCTGAATTGACAGAAAGTTTTTATTTTAATTCTTCAGGTTTCTTCTCAAGCCAAAGATCAAACTATGTCATACTGCTCTTGAAATACATCCATTGAAGGTCTCATCAAGTCTTTTTGGTATAATTATGTTTATAAACAGTGGTGAAAACTAATCAGATTTTCCCATGTTTTGAAAAGCAAAGAAATTTAGTTTGTGAGACATCAAGGGATAAATCATTGCTAACACATGTATGTCAACAAATCAATTGCTAAATTTTGATCACCTCTCTTGCTGCAATTCTCATTTATAAGTCTGTTTCCATTCTTGCATTATCTTATTCCTGGACCATTATAATAACCTCCTAAAGATTCTCCCTGACTAGGTTCCTGTATTCATCTACCTATGAGATTCATCTGTGTAAACAGTATTTCTAGTCATATCGCACATAGGCACCTATCCAAAATCTTAAAAAGTTATGTATTGTGCAAATCTCTCAGTCTCTATGTCAGATTAGAAGCTCCCCAAGGTATGGCCTCAATGGCTTCTTCCAGGTCCTGGGGGCAGGTCCGGGTTTTAATCAACGTGCCTGGCACACAGGTAGTGCTCAGGAAAATTTGTTGAAATTTCCCACACTACCTATGGCTGTTGATGGAACAAGACCCCAGCAATTTCCCCATTCCCACTCTCATATCTTTATACGATATCTTTACATGAGAGTATTATAGTGTTTCCCGTACCTAAGATCCCTTCTTTTCCTTCATCTCCTTTTTACATCTTCCAAACCATTGCTTTAAGAACTACATCAGGGCTTCCCTAGTGGCACAGTGGTTGAGAGTCCGCCTGCCGATGCAGGGGACATGGGTTCGTGCCCCGGTCTGGGAAGATCCCACGTGCCGCGGAGCCGGAGCCTGTGCTCCACAGCCGGAAGCGCCACAGCGGTGGGAGGCCCGCGTACTGCAAAAAAAAAAAAAAAAAAAAAAAAAAAGAACTACATCAAATGTTTATTTCTCCAGAAATCTTATCTGAAGTCCCTTTTAGAACATTTACAGCATATGTTACATTCTGCATTGTGTTATGCCTATTTGTAAGTTTGTCTTAATTACCCTGCTAGATTGTAAGCTCCTTTGGGACTGTAAATTGTGTTATAATCAGTTTTGTTTTACCCACGGTGTGTAATATAATATTATTAATCAGGCAATAAGCAAATTCTGTTCTATTTTGAGACTAATTGTGGGAGAGGCTCATTATTTTACAGATAACCTAGAAAAATCCAGCAAAGCGAATCCTATCTTGTACACTTAGTACCTTTCAAATGTTTACATTCCCTTACATTACAATTGTACAATACCTTAAATGAAACTCTTTATAAAGACATTAAATAGAAATAAATTAACTTACATGAACCAAAATAACAAATAATTTTCCATATAAAAATTTATGAAACTCAACTTAAGAAAATACATATATCCAATTAATACTTTGTAATATAGGTAGAGCTCTCATTTTATCATTAATTTTTCCTTTCTAGAAAAAAACATTCCTCTTCTAGTCACTCTTGGACTCTTAGTGTTAGGGTCTAATCCAGTTCCCTGTCCTCCTTTTTTTTTTTTTGTCCTCTTCTTGAGTTACATTCTTGACCTCACTGACTAGTGGTGGGTCTCTCAGGTGCCCTCTGGGTGTACTTACCAGCCAACTGCTGTCGTGCTTTATATTCTTAGGTCTGTAGCATACAAATTTTCAGCTTCTCTTTCATCAGAGTCTCTGCTGTTTCTCTTTACAATTGAACAACTAACTCATGGATTGTCAAACTTACTCCGGAAAAGAGTTAATCTCCAGAGATCCTACTTGGAAGACAAGCCATTTCAGGAAAGAAACTCCCCTTCTTCTATGTTTACCCATCTTCCACTTAACACCAAATATATAAACCCATAAGTGATTATGTAACACACTGCATTTATGGTTAAGAACTTGGGTGCTACAGCCAGATGGAATGAGATTCAAATACTGACCCTCCCATATCCCGGCTGTGTGAACTTGGATACATTACTTAACTTCTCAGAGCTTTACAAGTAGGGCTAAGGGGGACTGCCCTGGTGGCTCAGTGGTTAAGAATCCGCCTACCAGTGCAGAGGACATCGGTTTGATCCCTGATCTGGGAAGATCCCACATGCCACGGAGCAACTAAGCTCGCACGCCACAACTACTGAGCCCGCGCACCTAGAGCCCATGCACCCCAAGAGAAGCCACCACAGTGAGAAGGCTGCGCACCACAACGAAGAGTAGCCCCCGCTCGCCGCAACCAGAGAGAGCCTGCGCGCAGCAACGAAGACCCAATGCAGCCAAAAGTAAAATTTAATTTAAAAAAAAAGAAAAAAAGTAGGGCTAAGAGTACCTGATGTAACATATGTAAAACACTTAGCCCTGTACCTGACAGTAGTAGGTTTTCAATAAATAGTAATTATCATTATTACAAGTATAAAGTTGGGTTTGCAGCAAGGAGGAAAGAAAATAACAGATTAGGAACCATAAACTAGAGAGATTGAGGTGATCAGGATGTGAATAAGGATTAGAGGGATTAGTCTGACCTGAAAACAAGATCAAAAGCAAAACAAACAAAATGTTGAGGTGAAAAAATGAAGTAAACAGAGGAACAATCCAGAATATCATGCTAGAAAATATGTGTTTGTTTCATTAAGTTAGAGTTACATGATACAGGTTCCTGAAGAGGGCAGCAGACAGTATTAAAAGTTTGAGAACAGCATGCAGGAGAGTCTGAGGTAGGGAGAGACTGATGCTGGGAGCCCTTGGAAGTGTGGCAATGATTCAGCCAGGTGACCACGAGGATGCTGATCCTTGGAAACAGAGAGGTAGAGTGGTAGTGTTTAACTGAAGTGGCACTGACAAGGAGAGACCAGTAGGACTTGGAAACTTCTGGGATATGGAGAAGGATATGGACAGGTCAGATAAGACGTTTAGAGAATGGTGGCTCTGTAAGTAGAAACTGGCCAATTGGGAAGAAGAATTATTTTTGCAATGGGATATGTCTTAGTCCATTCAGGATGCTATAACAGAATATCATAGACAAGGTGGCTCATAAATGACAGAAATTTATTTCTCACAGTTTTGGAGGCTGGGAAGTCCAAGATCAAGGTGCCAGCAGATTTGGCGTCTGGTGAGAGGCCACTTCCTCGTTCATAGATGGCCATCTTCTTGCTGTGTCCTACAAATACAGGGGGTGGGGAACCAACATTCAGCACGTATCAGGATACTAAATTCAGTTTTAGACGATATCAGTTTGAGTTACGATGAGATGACAGATAATGAATGTTGCTTAGGTCTGAAATAGAGAAATCCCTAGTCCGAAGTAGGTTTTAGGTCACTCCAAAGAAGAGTATCGTGGGATGAGTACCAGCAACCAGCTTCACTTACTCCATAATTCTGATTCAGATCTCCTTCAATTTTTGAGCCTTCCTAAAACACAAGATAGGAAATAGGTTTGCTAAAACTCCTCTTGAAAGTGCTTGTCACCACAATTACTAATTCATTAACATTCACACACCAAGTAGCATGGTAATGGGGAACAAAAGCAACGTTTCCCATATTCCCAGAGTCATAGGATGGCTTTGCTGTAAGAGTAAATTTCTACCCTTAGATACAAATAGCCTGGAATCTTGCAATATTCATACTCACATGGTAGGTACGATTAGAGCAGTGGTTCTCAAGTGAGGATGATTTTGCCCCCCAGGAGACTACTGGCAATGTCTGGAGACATTTTTTAGTTGTCACAACTGGGCGAGGGGTGCCACTAGCCTCTAGCTGGTAGAGGCCAGGGATTCTGCTAACCTATGTACAATGCACAGGATGGCCACCCAGAATAAAGTACCGTCTGACCCAAAATGTCAATAGTGCTGATGCTGAGAAAGCCTGAATTTACAGTGACTTTCAAGGAATTTACTCTACTGGAGAAGTAAATATTTGTTCATTGCTTACTGATGTGTTGATTGATACACCAAAATCAGATCCCACGTAGATGTATTCACCCTCAAGGTTTTCCTATGGCGTAGATGCTAAGGCAGCATTTACTCTGCTTCTGGTTCTGGAAATTGGCAATGCTGTATAAAAGACCAAGGCAATATTCCTTTTCAGCCCTTAAGTGCAAAACCAGTATTCCTGCTCCTAGTTTCTTTATTCGACAGGTTTACACTGTTTAGAAAAGAAAATAAAAATCTTAATAATGTTAAGGCTCTCACAAAGAATGCGGTATCCAGAATTCCACTGAGGAAAAGGAAAGTAAAAAAAAAGAAAGAAATAGATTCAGAATGTCAGTTTGCCCTTAAGTGATGTATTAGCTACAAGAAATCTCATTACAATTTGATGCCTGAATCCCTTGAAGGAAAGATCTTATATTGTGAAGGTAGCATATGTGTCATGTGATGTAAGTACTTACTTTTATTGAATAGGTAAGTATATAATAGCTAAAAGCCCCATAAATCAGCTAAATGTCCTCTCAATTTATAGAGGATATTTGATCTGAGAACATTACTGTCTGGTGAACGATGGGGAGGAAAAGGAGACACGAAATGCAATAGAGATGGATACGGTGGGTAATTCCTTTGGATTCAGAGTATCAGATTTTAAGTTACAAACGGACAACCTGCACTGTTTCTGTACTGTCCATAGACCACCAAGGCAATTTTAAAAATTTAAGACTTGCGTATTAGACTTGGTGAATGGGGAGTTACATGCATATAACCAAGTCACTCCAGAGGGACATCCAAAAATAACGGGAGAGGATGGATGCAGTATAGGTATATTTGAGGGAGTCATTTTTCATTGGACTTTTTATTTAAGCAAATTGAATGGTGATGAAAGAAAAAAGCAACTATATTTGGTCAATATCTGTCAGAGAACCTTTTAGGCAGGGAAAGGAACTGCTCTGTCTGGCAGCTAGGAATGAAGGACAGATTTCAATAGCCCAGAGGGTTAGCTGGCATTTGCCTAAGGGGTCAGAGGGATGAACTGGGTTATTTTCGCTTTTCCCATAGAAGGTGGCGGGGGGGGGGGGGTGATAATTTCTTGCCAATCACGGAAATTCTTCAACCCTTTCTCTGTAACTTTTTACTTTCTAACATGGATAGTTTCTCATATATTAAAAACTTCATTCTTTGTCATTTTATAATTAGCATCTTAGTTCCCTTCTCTTTTCTGTCAAATACTTGAATGAGAGATCTGAAGCTACTTCCTTCATTTCCTCATCAACCTCCTAAACCCTCTGCAATCTGGCTCTCAATTGCAGGACTAATACCACTTTCTAGTCACCAGTGGTCTCTTTTCAGACAGTTGAAGCACTGCATGCCATGAAGAGGAGCCTTGGTCCCCAGCTAACTCTATCTAAATACAATAATTTTTTGGTTGTGTGTCAACTTTATATACCACCCTGAAAAAATGAATAGTACTGAAAATTCTCCTGGTTCTCCAAATTCTCTGACCACTCCTCTCTCCTACTCTAGTTTCTTTTGGACTTCCTGGCCCAAAGTATTTTTAGAGCTTAGTCCTTTGTCATCTGCTAACCCATACAGGTTCTGATTTCATTTACAAAGAAGCTTCAGAACCATGCTTGCCCTCAAGCAGTTTATGATCTCGTTAGGGAGACAAGCCTGCTACCTGAAGCAAAAACACAAGTCAGCATATATACCAAAGTAAGATCTCCAGGGAATTCCCACAGCCTTTCACACAATGATATCTAATAAAGATGAATGGATAGGTGGATGAATGGATGGATGGATGAAGGAATTAGTGAATAACTGCATAGAGGGAGCCACATTAGTCCAGAAAACTTAGGGAAGACTGCAGGAAAGTACATGAAAGAGATTTTAAAATGGCCTTGAAGAGAGAATAGAATAAGTAGTGAATTGAGAGAGAGGAAAGCTTCCAGGTAAAGGCAACAAAATAAACAAAGCTTTAGAGATAAAAATAAGATAGACAGTTTTTGGTGCTCTCTCAGCTATAGTTTTTTCATCTGTACAATGGGGTTGATAACAGAAATCACTCTATAAGATTGTTAAATGAGTTAACTTTTATAAAATGTTTCTGTAGTGCCAGACATAGAACCAGCATTCAATGTGTTCTATTATAATTATTACATTTGGAGAAAACGAGATTTAAAATACCTATGTACAGTAAAATATACCAAGCAGCCATCTGCTAATATTAAAGTGTACACAGTTGTATTATTTATTACTCTAAGGAATATTTGAAAAGCACTGAAGCATTTTAGGAAACAAGAGGATACTTAAAAATACCATGTTCTTACCTGTTGCTGCTTACTTTCAATAATTTAAAGTATATATTATTTTAAAATGCTGCTCATGTAGTAACCTTTACTATGATAAATTTGGGTATTAGCTGCTTCTGAACTTTTGAACCTGTTGTGGGATTGAATCCACAACCAAAACAGAAATGTTTCTTGTCATTTTATAATTCATGAAGTTAAATACCTCTGCTTGCTATGGTTACTGAGGCAAAAGTTATTGAACTGGTAGGCCTGAACTCCAAATGGATCTTTCATATACCTAGGAAATGTTGATTTGTGAAAGCTTTGTTGTACATCTTCTTGGGTTTATCACTGAGTAAGATTTATACTGTGGCAAAAAGTGCAGTGTAGCCCAGGCCTGCCCTCTGATTCTGAGGCTTCAGCTGTTTGCTGGGCCTGTTTTAATCCTCTTACTTCTATTTTTTTCCAGATTCCTTCTCCCCACAATGAATGTAACACATTCATATCCAAATCTCAAAACAATAGATTTCTTCAATTAGATATTTTTTGTTCCAAAAGTTCCTGAAATCTCACTTAGCATTAATCTATTCATCAGATATACACTCTATAACAGGCATAGGGCTAGGTGGTAAAAATATAAATACCAATATAACATGGCTCCAAATTTCCAGGACACAGTCTTTTATGTGGCAGAGACAGAGGGGTAAATTAAATGACATAGTTAACTGCTAGAGCACAGACAGTGGAATTACACACACTGGGGGAGTCAGGGAAGACTCCAAGAAAGGGCTGGAATTTGAGAAAATGCTGAAGGATGGCAGGTGTAGAAGGACATGTATGTAAAAGACTAGTATTGAATGGTGACCTCAGTGAGGTCTGGAAGAAAGAAATGGGGTTGTAGAGATGGGTAGGGTTGAAGTTGGGATACGCACATTGAAAATGACCTTCTACGCCTAGCCAAGAAATGTGAAATTTTATAAGATTTTTTTTTCCAAACTGCTTCTTTCCATACATGAAACTTTGATAATTCCATCACTATGTTCAAGACACTCATTCTTCGGACACTATTAGTTCTTTATAAGTTGCATATAATACAAATGTGTACTTTTCAGCCTCAACTATCCTCTGCTCTGTGAGGCTGTGACTGGGACTCTACAAACGATATTTCTAATTTGTTAAGTTTTGTTAATAAGGGGTGCTAGAGAAGGGTTTGAAGACAGGAGGATGAGGGAAGGGACTCCAATGTTTCTGATTTGCTTGTTATACCTGCCCAAGCTGCATGAGCAATGAACCTTCGTTTTGGCAACAGGCTACAGAACTAGCTGTGCAGCATCCCCCTCAGAGTTACCAGCCCCACTCAGGTAGTAACCCTTCCCTTGTGGCTGAGCCCCAGCTCTGTAGGCCCCTCCCACAAGCACCTAAGCTGGGCAGCACTTCCTCTTTAGAGCAGAAGCTCCTCAGCGTAGTGCCCCTTTCTCCACACTGTCCCTCCTCGAGGTTCTGAAAAGCCCATCTTTTCTCTGAGCCCTCCCCAGCTCTAGGGTCAGTAGCTGCTTCCTGCAGTCATTATCTCTGAGCTATACCAATGGTCCCTCTTTCCTTTTGCTGCTTTCCAAAATCTGAATAGTTGAGTCCCATATTAAATCTCTCTGATGAAATATTTAAAGTGGTTCCAAATTTTCTGATTAGAAACTGACAGATATGCATCCCTAGTGAGTCTTAAATTTTTTTTCCTCTATCCAAATGCAATGTATTAAAAAAAACTAGTTAGAAATTTCATGTTAGATTTGGTCCATCTCAAAGGTAAACATAGCCTTTGGATAACTGGTGTTTATAAATGTATATACACACACACACATATATATATATATTTATATGCAGAGAGAGAGAGAGAGAGCGCGTGCTCTAATGTACGTAAATTAACCAAGTCATCTTTGCCTAGTTCTTTTTTTTTTTTGCGGTACGCGGGCCTCTCACTGCTGTGGCCTCTCCCGTTTCAGAGCACAGGCTCCGGACGCGCAGGCTCAGCGGCCATGGCTCACGGGCCCAGCCGCTCTGCGGCATGTGGGATCTTCCCGGACCGGGGCACGAACCCGTGTCCCCTGCCTCAGCAGGAGGACTCTCAACCACTGCGCCACCAGGGAAGCCCTGCCTAGTTCTTTACATCTGATCGACAATCTCTTTTTAATATTTGTTGTAGCTGATATATTATAATCAAGCCCTTCCATATTTGTTATAATTATTATTTTATAATTTGGAATAAAAGTTAAACTTCCTAGGAACAAGTTAATTTATTCGTGACAAAGGGGGATTTCTTCTATATTTAGAAATGAAAAATACAACACGTTTCTGGATATTAACTTATGTTTACAAAATACTAGATAGATGAATTAAGTGTAAAAAAAGACAAAAATGTATGGACTGTGTTCTCTTTAAATTTCAAATAGGTTGAGAAATAAAAGAAAAAAAGTGCCACTGTCAAATGTGTTTTAGGTTTTGCCAAAATCAAAACATTTGGGGGAAGTAGGGGTGATGGGTTAGGTTCACCAAAGTTGTTATGTGAAAAATCGTAAATGAGCCTAAATTTCTCTAATGACTACTTTAGACCTACTCTTCCTATCATCCTTGAAAAGAATAAACTAAATACGGAGCAATGTAGATCATCTATCAGATATGGTCTACTGGCAACGATTCTATAGCAGAAGTGGGGAACAGATGTTTATCTTTAATCTACCTCACTAGCAGGGCTAGTTTTCTATTGGCAGCATTTACCATTGGCTCTGTCCTTGGTGTGTCTACGTATTGTGATATGAATTAACATGTCCCAATAGTGTTTGGCAAGGTAGCTAAAGAAAAATACATATTGCCTCCTTGTCACTCAATGAAAAGGTGTTTTATATTTTAATTTAATTTATTTTTTAATTAGTAAAGGTTTTTTTTAATATAGATAAATGTTTACCAAGTTCCTAAGAATGACAGAAAAGGTTTTTATTCTAGTACTACAATTTTTAGAAGGAAGTTTTATTAGTAAATCCATAGAGAATGATATAAGATTTACATTTTTCAAAATGAACAATGTATTTCTTTAACCTTTTTAAAAATCATTAATCATCTGATTTTTGACATGTTGCTTTTTCAAATGAAATCATAAAGTATTTCCAAAGATTTGATAGCAATAATATCAATAAATATTAGATTAATGAATACTGAAAAATTTTACTACGGTGCTGAGCTTGGTAATAAGGTCAGAAAAATAAACAATAAAGAAATGGTTAACCCCATCCAAAAATGGGCAGAAGACCTAAACAGACATTTCTCCAAGGAAGATGTACAGAGTGCCAACAAACACATGAAAGAATGCTCAACATCATTAATCATTAGAGAAATGCAAATCAAAACTACAATGAGATATCATCTCACACCAGTCAGAATGGCCATCATCAAAAAATCTGGAAACAATAAATGCTGGAGAGGGTGTGGAGAAAAGGGGACACTCTTGCACTGCTGGTGGGAATGTGAATTGGTTCAGCCACTATGGAGAACAGTATGGAGGTTCCTTAAAAAACTACAAATAGAATTACCATATGACCCAGCAATCCCACTACTGGGCATATACCCTGAGAAAACCAAAATTCAAAAAGAGTCATGTACCAAAATGTTCATTGCAGCTCTATTTACAATAGCCCGGAGATGGAAGGAACCTAAGTGCCCATCATCGGACGAATGGATAAAGAAGATGTGGCACATATACACAATGGAATATTACTCAGCCTTAAAAAGAAATGAAATTGAGTTATTTGTAATGAGATGGATAGACCTAGAGTCTGTCATACAGAGTGAAGTAAGTCAGAAAGAAAAAGACAAATACCATATGCTAACACATATATATGGAATTTAAGGAAAAAAAAATGTCATGAAGAACCTAGGGATAAGACAGGAATAGAGGCGCAGACCTACTGGAGAACGGACTTGAGGATATGGGGAGGGGAAAGGGTGAGTTTTGACAGGGCGAGAGAGAGTCATGGACATATACACACTAAGAAACGTAGTAAGGTAGATAGCTAGGGGAAAGCAGCCGCAAGGCACAGGGATAATAGCTCGGGGCTTTGGGACAGCCTGGAGGGGTGGGATGGGGAGAGTGGAAGGGAGGGAGACGCAAGAGGGAAGACACATGGGAGCATATGTATATGTATAGCTGATTCACTTTGTTATAAAGCAGAAACTAACACACTATTGTAAAGCAATTATACCCCAATAAAGATGTTAAAAAAAAAAAAAAAAAAGAAATGGTTATATACCAAAATTAAATTGCAAATATGTTAAAGGAAAATGACCAATAAAAGGAAAAAATGATAAAGCAGTTAATATTCCAAATTGATGTCACCTTTATGTGCCATACTGAATTTTTCCAGTGGAGTTTTTTAAAGCAAATTCTGACATTAAATGATATAAGAAGAATTATTAGATATTAGATTGACAAGGGATTTCTTAGACTTTGATTTTGAGCTTATATTCCCAAATGGTCCTGGCTGCCCTATACCCAGCCCTATTAGAACTTTGGTCCTAATAGCAAATCTGTGATTTGTATGCTTCTGACAGGAGGTAATATGAGAACTGTAAAAAGAAATATTGTCCTAGGAAATATGTTTTTCTAGACAAGTCTATTTTTCTCATAGCCAAATATGGTCAAGAAGAAGAGTAAAAAAGAGAGTGATGGGATTTTCCAAAACTGTGGTAATAATTAAATTGTTAACACTCAAATATTATCCTTAGTCACTTCACTCCTCAAAGAAATGTGATAAATTGCTTCATATCCCCACCTGTAAAGGGCTAGTAATAAAAGAAAAATGCTTTGAAATAATTAGTACTAAATTTTCCTCAACTCTTCTCAAATTTACCTAATGTAATGAAAAAGACATCTAGGTTTAAAGAAGGGTAGGAAAATAAAAGTGAAGAAACTGCATTCATTTATTCACTCTATTCATTAATTCACCTATTTAGTCTACAAAATGTTAGCGAACATCATGCATGAAGGTGAATGGCTCTCTTTCTGCAAGCATTATTTACTAAGCATCTTGCCTACAAAACAGTACAGGATGAAAAAGCTAATGTGCCCTGCATACAAGTTCACAGTCTGATGAACTTTTCCTTCTAATGGCTCCTTCATTTTTGGCCTTTGTCATCCCTCCTGCCAAGAAGTACCATCATATTAAGGCAAGTCATGCATCCCATGATTTCATAATGTGCAATGCTCTGAAAGGAAGGCAGTTAGACTCAACAACCATGAATAGAACCCCACTACTGGGGAGCACTGAGAGCCTAACAGATGCTCAATGAATACTTGTAGGTTGTTTAAGAATAGGGAGAAATATAGCATTTACAGGAAAATACTCCTTGGCCCAACAGGAAGAGACTACAAAAGAAAAAGAAACAAGGAGGCAAAAAAAGGAAAAAGACTTTTAAGAGATGAGAAGATAAAGAAAAGAAAGAAAGCAAAAAGAAAAAGTGAAAAAGTATAAGTGGAAGAGTAATGCAGATGAATGTTATATACTCAGACTGGGAATGATATCAATGGCCCCATGAAAGACCTGGAAGACCATTCTACTGCTCTCCATCATATCTCAAGTTCAGCCTACACACAAGTCTTACTTCATTTCCATTATGAAAAAACCTAGGGTAGCTGCTGTATTATACTATCCTCATCAGTCACGGACATGGCCCTCAAGTAAATAATGATCTCTTGTTCAGCGTGATGCTGCTGCCAGTAATGAGCATATAATAGTGATATATTAGCATGTTAAATAATGACATGCAAAGTTGCAGTATAAGTGTTGATGTCATGTCACTGCTAACCTGCTACTCGCACTAAATTTGTCATTCTCAGCCTAATGTGTTGTTCCAGATGGAGAATCTAATTTTGTCTTGCTTCCCCCATTCACTTCCAGCTCTGGGTAATCACAAACCACTTTGGGCTCTCTCCCGTCTCCCTACTTTTGCCACCTCCTTTAATCACTCTATTACTAAGAAAACCAGACACATAGCAGGCAATGGGCACACGGATGGACAAAGGAAAAGTCTTCTCCTGGAGACCTCACACTTACTTTGAAGTCTGCTCATCTGGGAGAAATCCAGGTCCAGAACCATATTTATATTTGTTATGCAGGCAAGGCAGCAAAAGAACTGAAGAGCGCAGGGATGGAGAAACATATGGGAAGGCTGGCTATTCTGGGTCCCTGGTGGGGTGGTGAGGCATCTCTGATGGAATGGGCTTTCAAAGTCATCAGGAACTACAACACAAACAGTGTGCCACATGACACCATCTGGAAAAGGACCTTCAAAGTTCAAAAGAAAGGAAAACAACTTAGCATTCAATCCACAACTAAAGTTTAGATTATCATGAAAAGTTACATGCTTAAGATTAACTCTTATGTGATCAAAACTGCTATGTGGAGTCTTTCATTGAAAGAAAGAGTTATAGGGTTGTAAACCTCTGAGTACAACACAAGCAGCCTACAGGAGAAGACTTCTGATTCTTATTAGTAAATAATATTATTATTCAGCTTATCACTTTACTTCATCCTTACAACAATTCATGAGCTGGGCTGAGACTTTAGTGATGAGAAAAATGAAGGCAAGTGATGTGCCCAATGTCACAGCAGTTGTTAGAAAGAAGGAGAACCAAGTGTCTTGTTTCTTGGCTTAGTTTTATTTTTGTGTGTGTATGCTATTTCTTGCTGCTTTAGAAATTAAAGGAAGCAAGGACAATTGTAAACAAAGAAAAAGCACTTGCAAGATGGTGTATATTGGAAACTAGGTTTTATGTAAATCCCAGTGCAGTATATAAGGTCCTTCCCTCTATGGGCAAAACAACATGTACTAAACTGTTACTAAGATGAATTAGAGCAACTCTCTTATGAAAACACCCTGTTTTCAATAAGGCAGCTGTAATGGAACACCAAATGCAAAAATATTTTCTGAGGGCTTCCCTAGTGGCGCAGTGGTTGAGAGTCCGCCTGCCAATGCGGGGGACACGGGTTTGTGCCCCGGTCCGGGAAGATCTCACATGCCGCGGAGCGGCTAGGCCCGTGAGCTATGGCTGCTGAGCCTGCGCGTCCGCAACGGGAGAGGCCACAACAGTGAGAGGCCCGCGTACCGCAAAAAAATTAAAAAAGTAAAAAAAAAATATATATATATTCTTTTTTTCTGTATGTTTTAGACTAAGAAAGCTAGTCATGTGTACAGAGTGTACAGGTTAGTGTTTTTCAATATGTGAGAGGTGTACAATCATGGTAAAAGAGATAGTGGGTATGATTGTTTTAGATAGCATGCAGACTTTGTATTAAATAGTGGTGGTAATCATTGCAATAAGTTTAATTTTTGCTTATTTCTCAATCTTTCAATCATATCAAGTGAAAAAGCTCAGTTCGGTTATAATTTTAAATCTCTCTTCAAGTTCAAGACTTCCTTTAAAATGAAGAGAGATCAGGCTTTAGCCTCAGAACCTTTAGCAGGCAAAATCATTCAGCTAGAATTTATTAAATTTTATATTATATTATATTTACCTCTTATTTTGAGTCAGTAATACTAATGTCTGTCTATAGAAATGATATAAAGTTTCTTTATAAAATATATTCATTTAATTTAAAATGGAACTGGCTAAAAATATTAAGTAATAATTATATTGACATAATATGGTACTGAATGAAGTTTGGGAAACCCTGGTGTTGGTCCATTCTTGTCAGGAGTTAAACTCAAAATAAATGGTTAGGGAGAGGCTTCCCTGGTGGCGCAGTGGTTGAGAGTCCGCCTGCTGATGCAGGGGATGCAGGTTCGTGCCCTGGACCGGGAAGATCCCACATGCGGCGGAGCGGCTAGGCCCGTGAGCCATGGCCGCTGAGCCTGCGCGTCCGGAGCCTGTGCTCTGCCACGGGAGAGGCCACAGCAGTGAGAGGCCCGTGTACCGCGAAAAAAAAAAAGGTTAGGGATGCCTCCTTGACCTGTAAGTGTTATCCTTTGAAAATGAGAAACTTAGAGAGGAAAGCAGCCTCTGATAGCTGGATCACAGGAGCTAACCTGGCACTCTCAGCCAGGCAGTGGTGTAAACTGAAATCGAACATAAACAATTTCACAGAACACCAGCATGGGAAAAGGCCACTCTGTGACTACAGTGGATCAAGACAAAAAGACTACTAACAAAAGACTAAACCACAAAAATGACCGAGAATATCCCCATCCTGGCTGATATGAGTGACTGTTCCTTTAGCCTTACTTTATTCCTTCAATTTCTAGCTAAGATTTATTAAAATACTCAAGCATAAAATTACTCCTGCTTCCTGACAGCATGCAATCGAATGCAAATCTCCACTTCCTTGAACCTGCCCCCAAGTCATCCACCACATACTCAAATTCCAGAAGTTCTTCCTACGGCCATCATTCTTAGAGGTCCATGGTGTGTTCTCCCTCTTTGCAATGAGCCAATAAACCAAGCTTTGTTCAATTAGAGGTGTGCTTCTAGTATCCCTTGGCTAGAGGGCATTACATATTGCAGGAATCGTGTTTAATGGTCCCTCTTAAAAATGAATCAAAACTTGAAATTCTCCCTAACCAGAAAAATAATATTTAAAACATTTGTAATTATTTACAACTGCAATCTCCTTCTAGTCCATCTGGTAAACCAATTACTACTTCATACCACTACTTCAGAGTGGACCTCACACTCTGACAAACCCGTGTTGGTCCCTTCTCTCTCTCAAAGCATTTTGGTTGAGAATAGGAATAATGTGACAGTAGCTAGCAACATAATTAAATAATTATAATGACAATTATAATAACTACCATTTTTGCTTGCCAACACATCAAATTCTGTGATAGATGCATTTTCCCATATCTTATCTCATCAAATCCTAATTACAATCCTCCAAAATAGATATTATTATCCTATTTAACAGAGAGGGAGACAGACTGGGGGAAATTGGGCAGTTTACCCCAAATTACTCACCTAATATAATGGCAGAGCAAGATTTGATCCAATAGCTGCATGATCTCAAGGTTTATGCTAGTTCTATTCCTGTTTCCTGTCTAATAATTAGGAAACTCAAGCTCAAACTCAAAAACTGACTAAGAGTAGGAAAAACTATTACACTTTGACCTAAATTTTTAGTAGTGTTTATATGGTATTCTTCTTTTGAATTGTTTAATAAAAAAAGATGAAAAATATTTAAGAGCCATAAGGCTAGATCCCTGTAAACAGAAGAGTATATGAACTGGTTTTTCAGAGAAAAATCATTACTTATATATAGTAGAAACATTAGTGGGGAAATTACACAAGCTAAAAGATAATAACTGATGGCACAGGATCAGATCCATTGACTAAAGACTTTGCTTCTTTGATCCCCTCATACACTTATTTTGTGATCCTTCCCCAATGGGTCTTATTAGTTTCAAGAAGCTGTCAACCTGAATTGTCAACTATTTCCAGCATATAGTATAATACTACTCCTCCCAAGAAGAGTTGTATCTCAACAGAGAAACCATGAACAACAACAACAGAATACTCTGTTATGACTCAAAATAATCAGTCTTAAAACATAAAATGTTATTTTGTTTCCACAAAAACATACAGTAATTCTTATGCTCCAGGTCTACACTGGTTCACTTACATGATTTATTTCATTTTCCCCCAAGCCCTGTGATATACATAGTATTATATGCATCACAGAGCTTTGAAACACTAAGTAATCTACTCAAGCTCACACAGATAGCAGATGGCAAAACCAGGATTTGAAACTGAAATTTCAGATCTCATGAGAGAAGCTGGAGGGTGGAAAAGCAGGGAAGGTCCTCAAAGGCAATCCTCTACTGGTCTATACTGTAAGATGGTCTTGATCAAATGACACACAGAAAACACACGAGAGGCAACCCAAACCCAGCCTTAATCCACCTTTTTTACCGTATGACCCCACTGCACTTTAGGTGGTATGGTTGATGTGTAGCAGAGTAAACCTTCAGGGAGCACGCCATGAAAGTACATAGTGCAAAGCTCAGTGAAAGGCTCAACAAGTCCTAGTTCCCTTAACCCTGGCATATGGGAACTATATGTCTTAGTGCTGACTCGCCTGTCTGTCTCAATGCCAGGAAACCTGAATGTGCATTCCAGAATGTATTTGGATACACTGCAAACAAATGTCAGAGCAGGCATTATACCCCCCACTAATGTACATTTGCAGGTCAAGAGGGTGATGCTGGAAGAGATTAATCCCTAGCTGAGTATTATCCATCAGAATGCTTTTAAATGTTGGCATATAGGCAGCTAAAAGATTATATACCATAAACACAGCTGTTGGAAGAAAAACGGCATTTCACAAGTCATACAATTAAAATCTCTAATCTCCAAAAGTACCAGAATAAGAGCAGGAGGAGGGGCAAGGAAGGATGAAAATAGAGCTTTTCTCGGAAAGGGCTATCTGTCTCCTGGATGGTACACTTCTTTGATTCCTGCTGAGCACAGAGCACTCTTACTGAGCTCTGGGTAAAGGAGCACCAGAAAGGACTGCTTCATGATGAGCAACATGTGGCAAAAGGAAGATGGATTTGAGAAGAGAAGGAAAAAGAATATTTTATCTCAGACTTGTGTTTTTCCACAATATATGTAGATTGTGTGTGTGAGTGTTTGTTTGTTTGAATATATACACATAGCACTGGGAACAACGGCAAGGGTCTGTCCATACTATATATTCTTAATTGTATTATGTAAAAATTATAAAGAATTAACAAAGAAATATCAGTAATGTAACTCTATCTTTCAGAAATAAAAACATAACATTTTGTTGTCTTTCAACTTTTCTAAGTATTTGTACATATATACATGTTTTCCCACAAACTGCAATCATACAGTATGAACTATTTTATACATTATATTTCATGGCTGCATAGATTTTGCCACTCGGATACAGCATACTTTATGTAACAAATGTTACTTATTCTGGTGTTTCCCAATTTTCAAAATTAGGAACAAATATCCTTATATGTAAACCCATGTGTGCATCTCTGATTATTTAAGATATATTTCTAAATTAAAAATGCTGGGGAAAATGTAACTATTTTAAACATATATTTATTCTTAATTAAATTCATAATAAAAAATCTTTAAATCATTAATGAACACTCATGTTGGAATTTCAAATAATATAGAAAAGTGTGAAAAGTAAATTAAAAGTCACCCTAAATTCCATCACTATTATAATTGTGTTCAATATTTTTCTAGACTTCAGGTGACTAGACTTTTTTTTTTTTTTTTTGGCTTAAAACAATAGAAATTTATTGTCTTACAGTTCTGGAGTTCAACATGAAGGTGTCAGCAGGACTGTATTCCCTCTGAAGGCAATCATACATGGCCTTTATTATGCTGAGGTAAGTTCCCTCTATGCCTACTTCCTGGAGGGTTTTTATCATAAATGGGTGCTGAACTTTGTTGAAAGCTTTTGCTGCATCTATTGAGATGATCAAATTTCTCCTTCAATTTGTTAATATGGTGTATCACATTGATTCATTTGCATATATTGAAGAATCCTTGCATTCCTGGGATAACCCCCACTTGATCATGGTGTATGATTCTTTTAATTGGATTCTGTTTGCCAGTATTTTGTTGAGGATTTTTGCATCTATGTTCATCAGTGATATCGGCCTGTAGTTTTCTTTTTTTGTAACGTCTTTGTCTTATTTTGGTATCAGGGTGATGGCCTTGTAGAATGAGTTTGGGAGTGTTCCTCCCTCTGCTATATTTTGGAAGAGTTTGAGAAGGACAGGTGTTAGCTCTTCTCTAAATGTTTGATAGCATTCACCTGTGAAGCCATCTAGTCCTGGGTTTTTGGTTTCTTGCAAGATTTTTTAATTACAGTCTCAATTTCATTGCTTGTGATTTGTCTATTTATATTTTCTATTTCTTCCTGGTTCAGTCTTGGAAGGTTGTGTTTTTCTAAGAATTTGTCCATTTCTTCCAGGTTGTCCATTTTATTGGCATAGAGTTGCTTGTAGTAATCTCTCATGATCCTTTGTATTTCTGCAGTGTCAGTTGTTACTTCTCCTTTTTCATTTCTAATTCTCTTGATTTGAGTCTTCTCCCTTTTTTTCTTGATGAGTCTGGCTAGTGGTTTATAAATTTTGTTTTTCTTCTCAAAGAACCAGCTTTTAGTTTTATTGATCTTTGCTATTGTTTCCTTCATTTCTTTTTCATTTATTTCTGATCTGATCTATATGATTTCTTTCCTTCTGCTAACTTCAGGGTTTTTTTGTTTTTCTTTTTCTAATTGCTTTAGGTGTAAGGCTAAGTTGTTTATTTGAGATGCTTCTTGTTTCTTGAGGTAGGATTGTATTGCTATAAACTTCCCTCTTAGAACTGCTTTTGCTGCATCCCATAGGTTTTGGGTCGTCGTGTTTTCATTGTCATTTGTTTCTAGGTATTTTTTGGTTTCCTCTTTGATTTCTTCAGTGATCTCTTGGTTATTTAGTAGCATATTATTTAGTAGCATATTATTTAGTGTTTGTATTTTTTACAGTTTTTTCCCTGTAATTGATATCTAGCCTCATAGCATTGTGGTTGGAAAAGATATTTGAAATAATTTCAGTTTTCTTAAATTTACCAAAGCTTGATTTGTAACCCAAGATATGATCTATCCTGGAGAATGTTCCATGAGCACTTGAGAAGAAAGTGTATTCTGTTGTTTTTGGATGGAATGTCCTATAAATAACAATTAAGTCTATCTTGTCTAATGTATCATTTAAAGTTTGTGTACCTTATTTATTTTCATTTTGGATGATCTGTCCATTGGTGAAAGTGGGGTGTTAAAGTCCCCTAATATGATTGTGTTACTGTTGATTTCCCCTTTTATGGCTGTTAGCATTTGCCTTATGTAATGAGGTGCTCTTATGTTGGGTGCATAAATATTTACAATTGTTATATCTTCTTCTTGGATTGATCCCTTCATCATTATGCAGTGTCCTTCTTTGTCTCTTATAATAGTCTTTATTTTAAAGTCTACTTTGTCTGATATGAGAATTGTTACTCCAGCTTTCTTTTGGTTTCCATTTGCATGGAATATAATTTTCCATCCCCTCACTTTCAGTCTGTATGTGTCCCTGGGTCTGAAGTGGGTCTCTTGTAGACAGCATATATATGGGTCTTGTTTTTGTTTCCATTCAGCCAGTCTATGTTTTTTGGTTGGAGCATTTAATCCATTTACATTTCAGGTGATTATCAATGTGTATGTTCCTATTACCATTTTCTTAATTGTTTTGCATTTGTTTTTGTAGGTTTTTTTCTTCTCTTGTGTTTCCTGCCTAGAGAAGTTACTTTAGCATTCGTTGTAAAGCTGCTTTGGTGGTGTTGAATTCTCTTAACTTTTGCTTGTCTGTAAAGGTTTTAATTTCTCCATCAAATCTGAATGAGATCCTGGCTGGGTAGAGTAATCTTGGCTGTAGGTTTTTCCCTTTCATCACTTTGAACATGTCCTGCCACTCCCTTCTGGCTTGCAGAGGTTCTGCTGAAAGATCAGTTGTTAACCTTACGGGGATTCCTTTGCATGTTATTTGTTGCTTTTCCCTTGCTGCTTTTAATATTTTTTCTTTGTATTTAATTTTTGATAGTTTGATTAGTATGTGTCTTGGCATGTTTCTCCTTGGGTTTATCCTGTGTGGGACTCTCTGCACTTCGTGAACTTCATTGACTATTTCCTTTCCCGTGTTAGGGAGGTTTTCAACTATAATCTCTTCAAATATTTTCTCAGACACTTTCTTTCTCTCTTCTTCTTCTGGGACCCCTATCATTTGAATGTTGGTGCATTTAATGTTTTTCCAGAGGTCTCTGAGACTGTTCTCCATTCTTTTCATTCTTTTTTCTCTATTCTGCTCTGTGGTAGTTATTTCCACTATTTTATCTTCCAGTTCACTTATCCATTCTTCTGCCTCAGTTATTCTGATATTGATTCCTTCTAGAGAATTTTAAATTTCATTTATTGTGTTGTTCATCATTGTTTGTTTGCTCTTTAGTTTTCTGGGTCCTTGTTAAATGTTTCTTGTATTTTCTCCATTGTACTTCCAAGATTTTGGATCATCTGTACTATCATTTCTCTGAATTCTTTTTCAGGTAGACTGCCTATTTCCTCTTCATTTGTGTGGTCTCTGGGGTTTTTACCTTGCTCCTTCATCTGCTGCATATTTCTCTGTTTTCTCATTTTGTTTAACTTACTGTGTTTGGGGTCTCCATCTTGCAGGCTGCAGATTCATAGTTCCCATTGTTTTTGGTGTCTGCCTCCAGTGGGTGAAGTTGGTTCAGTGGCTTGTGTAGGCTTCCTGGTGGAGGAGACTGTTGCCTGTTGTTCTGGTGGGTGGGGCTGGATCTTGTCTTTCTGGTGGACAGGGCTGTGCCTGGTGGTGTGTTTTGGGATGTCTGTGAACTAAGTATGATTTTAGGCAGCCTCTCTGCTAATGGGTGGGGTTGTATTCCTGTCTTGCTAGTTGTTTGGCATGGGGCATCCAGCACTGGAGCTTGCTGGCCGTTGGGTGGAGCTAGGTCTTAGCTTTGAGATGGAGATCTCTGGGAGAGCTCTCGCCAACTGATACTATGTGGGGCCGGGAGGTCTCTGGTGGTGCAATGTCCTGAACTCGGCTCTCCCACCTTTGAGGCTCAGGCCTGACACCAGGCCAGAGCACCAAGGCCCTGTCACCCACATGGCTCAGAAGGAAAGGGAGAAAAAAAAATAATAAAAAGAATTATTAAAATAAAATAATAATAATAATAATAGGAAAAAGAAGAGAGTAACCAAACCAATAAACAAATCCACAAATGATAACAAGTGCTAAAACCTATACTAACATAAACATAAAAATCAGAAACAAATCAGTTGTAGACATCAAACCCCAAGTCTACAGTTGCTCCCAAAGTCCACTGCCTCAATTTTGGGAACACTCATTGTCCATTCAGGTATTCCACACATGCTGGGTTTACCAAGCTGATTGCGGGGATTTAATCCATTGCTCCTGAGGCTGCACAGGGAAATTTCCCTTTCTCTTCTTTGTTCACACAGCTCCTGGTGTTCAGCTTTGGTTTTGGTCCCACCTGTGTGCATATGTCACCCTCAGGCGTCTGCTCCCTGCCCAGACAGGAGGGGGTTAAAGCAGCAGCTGATTAGGGCACTCTCGCTCACTCAGGCTTGGGGGAGGGAGGGGTACGGTAGTCATAATTGGAATGCGGGGTGAGCCTGCGGTGGCAGAGGCTGGCGGGATGTTGCAACAGCCTGAGGCGCGCCGTGTGTTCTCCTGGGGAACTTGTCCTGGATCACGGGACCCTGGCAGTGGTGGGCTGCACAGGCTCCCGGGGGCTGGGGGTGTGGACAGTGACCTGTGCTTGCTCACAGGATTCTTGTTGGCTGCAGCAGCAGCGTTAGCATTTCATGCCCGCCTCTGGGGCCTGAGCTGATAGCCATGGCTCGTGCCTGCCTCTGGAGCTTGCTCAGGCAGTGCTCTGCCTCCTGTCGGTGCATGGAGGAGGAATCCCCTCTCCTCGTACACCTGGAAACAATGGCCTCTTGCCTCTTCGGCAGCTCCAGACTTTTCTCCGGACTCCCTCCCGGCTACCTGTGGTGCACTAGCCACCTTCAGGCTGTTTTCACGCAGCCAACCCCAGTGCTCTCCCTGGAATCTGACCTCCAAAGCCCGAGCCTCAGCTCCCAGCCCCTGCCCGCCCCGGCGAGTGAGCAGACAAGCCTCTCGGGCTGGTGAGTGCTGGTCGGCTCCGATCCTCTGTGCGGCAATCTCACCGCTTTGCCATCCGCACCCTTGTTGCTGCGCTCTCCTCCACGGCTCCAAAGCTCCCCCCTCCGCCACCCGCAGTCTCCGCCCGTGAAGGGGCTTCCTAGCGTGTAGAAACCTTTCCTCCTTCACAGCTCCCTCCCACTGGTGCAGGTCCCATCTCTATACTTTGCCTCTGTTTTTTTTTTTTTTTTTTTTTGCCCTACTCAGTTACGTGGGGGAGTTTCTTGCCTTTTGGGAAGTCTGAGGTGTTCTGCCAGCGTTTAGTAGGTGTTCTGTAGGAGTTGTTCCACGTGTAGATGTATTTTTGATGTACTTGTGGGGAGGAAGGTGATCTCCACGTCTCACTCCTCCACCGTCTTGAGGGTTCCACTAATTAGACTTCTTGATGTGCGTGTGTGTGTAGGGGGGCGCACACATAAGATCATACTACACATGCCCTTTTTAGCCTGCTTTTGTCAGTCCACAATTTGTCATGGAAATCTTTCCATATTGTTAAATAGAGATGTATTACATGTTTAGTGAACGAAGATAATTCCATTTCATGAATGGAGAATAATTTATTTAACCAATCTCTTAGTTTATTTCTAGTTATCCTTTCTTATAAATAATGCTACATGAACAACTAGATATATAAACAACTATATAATTTTCTGTTATATAGAAAATATCTCCATTGTATTAAAGTACCATTTGCTAAAACGTTGGCCAATGCTTTATATTATCTATATTTAAAAATTTTACTAGGTTGAAAGGTAAAAAATTGATAGTTATTAGTCTTTTACAGTTATCAGATTTTTGTATAATGCTAAAAAAATTTCACTCTAAGACTATAAAGTATATTCACCAATATTTTCTTCCAATACTTTTCCAACATTAAACACTGATAACAGATGTAATTGAATTCAGTATGAGGAATGAGGAAGATACTCAGTTTATTTCTCCAACTGGCTAGTTACTTATCTCAACATCATTTATTGATAGTTCATTCTTTTCCAACTCTATTGGTTTCGTAGGGCTGTCATGACAATGTACCACAAACCGGCTGGCTTAAACAACAGAAATTTATTATCTCACAGTTCTGGAGGCCAGAAATCTATGATCAAGGTGCCAGTCGGGTTGGTTCCTTCTAAGGGCCATGAGGAAGAGTCTGTTCCATACTTCCTCTCCCCCAGCTTCTGGTGGTTTTCTGACAATTTCTGACATTCCTTGGCTTGTAGAAGCATCACCTCAATCTCTACCTTCATCTTCACATGGGATGTTCTCTGTGTATGTGCCTCTGTCCAAATTTCCCCTTCTTTTAAAGACACTGGTTATATTGGGTTAGGGGCTTACCCTACTGCAGTATGACTTCACCCAAACTTAACTAATTATATATACAGTGACCCCATTTCCAAATAAGGTCACATTCTGAGGTTCTAGAGAGCAATAAATATTTCAACATATGAATTTCAGGGGAGACACAATTCATCCCATGACAGCAAACAATTTATAATAACACAAGTCTTGTTCCTTTGACTAGTATGTCTATCTCCCTAGCAAGAATACATTCTTTCAATGACTATAATTTTTTAATCTGTCTTAATATTTGATAGGGTAAGTCATTTTTTAACTCATTCTTCTGGAGAATATTTCTACACAGTCTATATTTATTTTACCATATGAACATCAGGATGATTTAGTCAAGTTTCTAAAACATTATGCCACTGAGACTTTTAATATTGTAGAATTTATTGGTAAATTTAGGGTGCAGTTGCTTGCTGATAATGTTGATTCTTCTTATATAAGGAAATGGTATTTCTGTCCATTAATTCAAGTTATTATTCGTATTCCTCAGTTGAAGAATATAAACTCTGTAATGTTTTAATTCTATTTCTATTCATTTGTTGTCATGATTGTGAAAAGGGTATTTCTTCATTTTGTTTTCTAGGTGGTTATTGCTGATATATAAGAAAAGCATTGGGTTTTTTGGATATTGACATTGCTATCAGTCTTATATTGAATGCTCTTATAGACTTTGATTTTCCAGATATGCAACCATATCACCTGCATTAACAAGTATTTCTGGGTTTACTTTTCTCCTTACACTTTCTAGGAAGTCTGTCTATATCTTGGGGTTTTTTGTGCTTTTTTTTTTTTTTTTTTTTTTTGGTTAATATGCTTACTTTTGTGTAGCAGACCATCCTGAGTAATCGTCTTAGAATTAGTTTGTAGATGGTAAAATTTCTAAGTCCTTGGACATCTAAAAGCATATTTATTCTTCATACACACTTGAATGTTAGTCTAGGTATAGAATTCTAGGTTTACCACTATCTAGCATTTCCAGTATGATTTCTGATGTCAATCTGATTTTCTTTGGGAACTTTTAGAATTATCTCCTTCCCCTTAAAATTTTGAACTGTGGCCAAAATATGTGTGTATGTGTAGGCCAATTTAATCCATTCTGTTTTACATTTGGTGGGTTTTTTCAAAATAAAGATGTGGGTTTTTTTTCAGCTCTAGAATTTTATCTTGTTTATTCATTGACTATATCTTATATGCATGTTGAATATATATTTTTGCATAAATTTGAATATATACATAATTTTGAATGTATATATGTGTATATATATTTATGAATGTATATATATGAGTGTTGAATATATATAATTTTGTTATACTGAAGTTTATATATGATTAAATACATAAATATTAAGTGTATGCTTTGATGAGTTTTGAAATATACATGCTAGCAAGATATATAATATTTCTGTTATGGACTAAATTGCGTCCCCTCAAAATTCATATATCGAAGCTCTAATCCCCAGTGTAATGGTATATGGAGATGGGTTCTTAAGTAGGTAATTAGGTTTAAATGTGGCCATGAGGGTGGGGCCCTCAAAATGGGATTAGTACTCTTTTAAGGAGAGATATCAGAGAGCTTTCGTCCTCTCTCTCTCCACCCAAATGCATAAAGCAAATATCACGTGAGGACACAGTGAAAAGAAGACCTTCTGCCCAGGAATACATTGCCTTAAAACTGTTCTGTATTATTCCCCTGTACACTACAGCTAGGTTATCCTCTCAGCCCTAATTCAAACTGTATGCTTTTCTCAACAATCTCATTCTTACTGTGTTCTCAACCATTCAACAACCAATGAGAACATATTTTACTAAGCCTATAATGCAATGAATTAAATGCTAAAGAGACAAGGAAATAAAAACACATGCTCTAAAGCAACCAATCACCTGATAGAGGAGATAAACACACACAGGGAAATGTTAGCCAGAATTATCTGATCATTAGAATCACCTGGGATGGTCCTTTATAATACAGTTTTCCAGGTTCTATTCCTAGAGATTCTAAGTCAGTACTTTGAGGCTGCAGGGTGGGAGGGAAGCAGGGCCTAAAAATCTTAGTGGTTCTCAATAACAGCTATATTTGCATAGACTCACCAGGAGAACTTTTAAAATGTATCAGTGATTGGGCCCTACCCCAGACCAATAAAATCAGGAGGTCAGATGTATGACTTAGGACATTGAAATCATACTCATTTGGGCTTGACTCCTGGTTTTACCACTTACAATAGTGTCATTGAACAAGTTACTCAACTTCTGTAAATTACAGTTTTGCTTTGTTTTAATCTTCAAATGGCAATAGCAATGCCTACTTCATTAGGCTGTGAGGTTAAATGAGATAAGGTATGCAACGCCTGATGTATAGTAAATATCTGATAATAGTAACTAACATTAATTAAACATTTACTATGTGCTTGACACTGTGCTAAGCACTTTACATGAACTGAAACAGCTGTTATATTTTTATCTTCATTTTGCCGGTGAAGGAACCAATGCATGGAAGAGTAAAGATACAGTTATACAATTAGTAAACAGCAGAGGTAGGGTCCAGTACTTGTGACTATCACATCACATACCTCAGTAAATAGTAAATATTTTTATTTACTATTATTATAATGCAAAATGAACAGAGTTGATATTAATTGTGAATATGCATTTTGGGTTTTATAAGTTGATTTGGGCCCTTTTCTTCCAGGCTTGTCGAGTGAAATCGTTCAAAATTAAATCCCTGATAAAGAATGTCTATTTTCCCCCTAATGCTTTTCTGACAAAGAAACTAAGGCTTAGCAAGATAAGGAAATTGCCCAGAGTTACACAGCTAGGAAGGGAGAGAAGGTGGAATTTGAACCCAAGTTTGTCTGATTGAACGTGTACCTTCAGAGGCAAAACAGTTACCCCAGGATGGTGATGCAAGTCCAGCCTGTGTGTTTGTTGTTTTCCAGGAGATGGAGGGGAGCCACTGAAGCATTCTGAATAGGAAAAGTAGCACAAATGAAATTCAAAAGATCATTTCACCATATATACTCTATTTGTAATGGCAGGCACCTGACAATAACCATCAGGGCCTAATAGTGTGGGTGGACTTCTTTTTCACTCACAAGCAAAACCCAGAATTAACATTCAGTTAGGAATTTCTTCTTCTCAAAGTTACATTTCCTTATCTCACAAACAATCTAGACTCCTACATTTGCATCAACAGAGATAAGACCATTTGAGGAAGAGCTTCTTGATAAGAGTCACTTCAATCAGGGATTGCATCTGATCATCCATCCATTCATTCCACAAACTTAAATAACGGTGCTATAGCACCTTTCCGGTTCAGTGATTGATGGAAAGATGTGGCTCCTGCCCTCAAAAGCTCATATTCTACAGTAACTTAAGTATAATTATGCACATCACGATGGACCCTCTCTGGTAATCTTAGTGACTCTATGAAGTCCAGTCGATTTCTCTTGTCTCAAAACAGATTGCACAACTCTGTGGAATGCTGGTTACCCTCAGTTGACAGCAAAATCAAGGCTGAGCTGCCAGATGGAGCTTGGCACCATTTAAAGGTACCAAATAGGCCAAAGTTTCTCTCTGCCACAGAACCTGGTCTTTGCATTTCCTTTCACATTTTTTTCAACATCTATTGTATTCTTAAAAATAGAAACACATGCCTCTGCCAGTCTCTCCATGGGATCCCAGATGAGAAACCTCTCAAGGAGAAAAAGAATATGCAATTTGAATCAAAGTGTGTGAAGCTTCCCAGACACACCCAGCCAGAGGCACTAGGAAGCAGCTGGGAAGATGCTGACAGCCCACCATGAAGAGACCGCAGGATCTGTCGCTGGGAGGGCTTCCACTGTCATCCTTCACTTACCAGCCCTCTCCCTCTTCTCTGTTTTTCACGCAGTTTCCCCACACTAGGGTTTGCCCTAAATGAAAAGGGGCTTTGGAGATGGCTTCAATAGAACAGAGCAGCTGTTCCTTACTCAAAACAACCCCATTTGTCCCCATGGCTTTTGCTCTGGATTCTCTTTCTATTCAATACTTTGGGCAGAGCAAGAGTGCAACAAATCCACATGACTGGAAGTAAAGATACAACAGAAAATTATGAAGCTTTCTCTCTTCTGCAATGTTAGGTTTCCCTCTCCCTGTACCTTTATGCTCCCTGCTTCTTTAAAGCTGCTCCCAGGGGAGAAACTAACAATCTCTATTACATTTATTGTTTGCCTCTTTCAGAGGTAAGAGTTTAACAGCCAGGCAAAGGGTAAAGCTTACATGGTGGAATTTCAAACATCAGTAAAAGGGTGACGGTTATTTTTCAGCACTCCTGATATCATACTATGTGAACAGCCCTGATGGAAGGTCAGTGCAAACTGTTTCCATGGCAATTTGCCTTGACTATATTCACACTTAACAAGAGGTTCTGTGGATGGAACTTGGTCATTAGTTGTGATATTATTTATTGCTGTGTATTAACATAAACTAAAATACTACTCACTTAATGACATTTAAACTCTCAATAACCTGATCCTGTGTTATTTTTCCAACTCTATTTACCACTACTCCCTGTGATTCAGCCAACCTCTCAATTGTTTATTTTCCATGCTTGTTCCAGGTTGGCAATCTTCATGCCCTTACTCAAAATCAGAGTCAGCCTGGCATAATGGAAAGAGCACTCAACTCAGATGGGGCTGAGCTGGAAACATGGCTTAAACAAATTAAGTGACTTATGCAATATGATACTTATATAATTTTGAGCCTTTAGCTTAATCATCTGTAAAATGACACTTCCCACTGTGCAATGTTCTTAAAAGGGTAATGTAAGATGTAGAGGGACTGTACACAGACAAGGCACTCAATAAAGTCATCTTTTCTGGGTATGCAAACCTTATTCATCCTTCAAGATGCAGCTCAGGTAACACCAAAATTGTTCATTGATTGCCTCCACTGGGATGCAATTTTTCCCTCTTCTAAACTCTCATCTCACTTTGCCCTTATCTATCTATCATATGGTGAAAACATCTATTTGTGTAGTATGGGGCCTCGAACTGACATTCATATTGTGGCATGTGTAAAAATAAAGGGCAGAGAACTCTCCCAGGGATCTATCTGCATGGGGGCTCCTCTTTTGGACAGAAAGAAGAGTAACCTCAGGCCCTTGCTAGTTCCCTGGACCTAATTTTGTATTCTTGTGGTTTTATTTATTTTTTTTCTTGAAGAGGGCCCCAGACTGTATAGGTGTCAATCCCTACAAATCCTGATCAGCACCTGGGGAGAGGGAAGGAGATGAGCACAGTGGAGGGACCAAGAGCTGAAGGAGTTGTGTTGATGAAAGACATCATGAGACTGGAAACAAGTATGTTATTTGGGATCTGGATATAAAGTGTGGCCAAAGTTGAGAGTGTATCCATAATTGTCCTGACAATATGAGGATTAGCTGTGATGAAACAGGTACCCACAGAACCCTTGGCAGGGCTATTGGCATTCTCTTGGTGGACATTGACATCAGTAGCCACTTCTCATCAAGTCAAACACTCCTCTTCAGAGAGGCCTCCTCTGACCATCTTTCTCACCATTTTCAGTCTCATCTACCCTTATTTGAGGCACTTGTCACTATCTGAAATCGTATTTGCCTTTCCTTACCACCCTCCTGCACAACACACACATCCTAAGAGTCAGAGATTTTACCTGTTGTGTTCATCACTTATTCCTAGAAGAAAGTGAGTGCTTGGTTTATAGAAAACACTCATTAAATATCTAAGGAATGAATGAATGTGATGATTTCTCAAGGAGCTTCATAAAAGGAAGACAATGATAAGGGGAAGCCAACATGGAAGAGGAAAGGCAGGGTAGATACCTCATAGTAACTGAAGCTGACAACTCGGTTTGTGAACGCATGGGAAGCACTCCTCCAGCTTTCCTAGAAATGCTGGAGGGGATGCTGTCTGGAGTTCCCATGGGTGCAGGTGGGAGATGGGAGATTTAGGTCCCCATTGGCTAGAGAGGACCTAGCAGTTAGGTTTCATGTATTCTTGAGTTGTTTTTATGGACCTTATCTTCCCTCTTAGGCTCTTTGGAGAAGTTGGGACACATCCTCAAATTCTCCAAAGGACCTAATAAGGGGTCTTGCAAAAATTAAAGGATTAAATTTAAATTAAAGAATGAATCAAAGAATAAAAGATTATCTGATCTTGTTCCATCTAAACAGTCTATGTGTTAGGAAAAAAACAACATAATAAACGAGAGATAGTCATATGAGTGACATGGTATAAAAGATTTCTATTGGGAACTCCTAAGAAGGCATCCATTAAAAGGTAGGAGTCCCTTGCTTTGAAGCCTAAAACATCTCCTCTTGCCACAAAATGAAATGGTACACAAACTCAAATAAGTATAGCTGGTAACTTAGCAACTGCAAATATTTACAGATATGCAAGTCAGGCCCCATCAAAATGTCAGGATAATTACTGGCAAATTGTACATCATGCAAATCCTTTGTGTATTAACATAAACTAAAATACTACTCACTTAATGACATTTAAACTCTCAATAACCTGATCCTGTGTTATTTTTCCAACTCTATTTACCACTATTCCCTGTGATTCAGCCAACCTCTCAATTGTTTATTTTCCAGGCTTGTTCCAGGTTTGCAATCTTCATGCCCTTACTCAATATCAGAGTCATGATTTTGAGTGAAACGAGCCCTGTTGTGGGTGATTGCTACAACTGCTTTTAACCGCTCCTGGAGGTCTCTCTCAGTCTCTTGGGTTTTGTTGGGTTGAACTGATGTGACATAAAGTTCCAACGCAGGCCAATGAGTGTGTAGTTTAACCTACCGTGCTCTGCCACAAGGGTCTTCCATTTGGGTGTCATGTTGGGTTAGCCTAATTAACAAGTTGCAGAAATCAGAATTATTTACTAGATGGTCACCCTCAAAAGACAGTCAATAACTTTAAAAAAAGGTGGGGAATCTGGAAATTAGTGGTAGTCTAGAAACTTAAAACTTCACTCTTTCATGAACTGTTTGTGAAGTTTTATATTACACACCTTTAACATTTTTCACTATTAGTTTCAAAGGTTCTCCAATAATCTATTCGAAAGTGAATGTGTGTGCTTCTTTTAAAAGAGAGAAAGGAGGGAGGGAGAGAAGGAGAAAAAGGGAGAGAACCAGAAGATAGATTGAACATATGTGCACAATGAATAAGAGTTGGTGGAAAAATTAGTACTAAGTGACTTGTCCTTTATCTTGGGAATCTGAGTGATGCCAAAATAGGCAGGCAAAATAACCTCATGATGTGCCAATTCATACTTAAACTAGAGACAAAGGGATGAACTGGGTTTCCTACTGACCTGACTGGGAGAAAAAAAAAATCCTCAAATTGCCTTCCAATTCAATTTGAATACAATTTTATTCTCCCTATCCCTTACAAAAATTTTTAAAATTGAATTTCTGGAAGCTCTCAAAAATCAAAACGTATTCTAACCCTCCTTCTGCTATCTTACATCTCCTGTACAATAGAGCAGACAGTTGGAGCCAATTTAGTTTGCAGTTCACAGTATTTCAAATTCTTGGAGAGAAGAGGTTTTTTCTGCCAAGATTCACACCAAAGCAACTTGATAGTCTTGCCCAAGAAGGATCAAATGTGAAACTAGATGACTGAAAATTGTGCAATGTACCCTTCTCTGTAGCCAGTCGAGTGCAAAGAAATTTGCATTGTTGCACTTGTGAGGCTTTTCAAATGTGCAGAGAAAACAGTAGAGCACAGGGCTTCTGGCCTGCAGCATTGCCTCACTAACCATTTGTTTTCTCATCTAAAACTCCAGCGGGAGAGAGAAAAGGCAAGCATAGCCATCCCACCTCTCCTTTTTAAACAGGGTGGCCATGCCAGATATTCTGAGTAACTTATTCAGCCCAAGGCTAATAAGCTGAACAACTTGTTTTGGCTAGACATTCCTCATCTCCATATGGAATTGCTTGTGTGAGTTTTCGGACTATTATGTGGTCAAAGGGAGGATGTTAGATGAAAAATATTCTCAGCACTTTCCTTTTTTCTCTCATATAAATCCACTTTCAAGGCTGAAGTAAACTGCATGAATTGTCCAAATCCTTAGGCGGAAGACATCACAGAATATCACATAAGCACCATCTTTAATAGGTTTGAAGGCATGCCTCTTAAATTGGGCTAAATTTGCTGATAAATCCACCATAGCTAACCTTGCCTATTCTGAACCTGGCCTGGGGCTTTCTTTATAAAGAAGGCATATTTTCACTCAACCAAAGTAAATCTTAATTACATATTTGCTTACCATAGAGAGCCATTTAGCTTCTGAATGGGAGATTGTAACTGACAGAAGGTGGAAAGTGGGTTGATGTGGTATATTTTACAGAAATCTATCAGAAAACATATAAAGAGGAAAAAAAAAACACTTCCAAATTCTCAGATAGAGTTAGGTAGTTTTGAATTTAGCAGACTTGATTATTCAATGTTCTTTATGCCTCATATCCTACCAGGGAAAGGTATCAAAATATTCTCTGGTGCTTCTTTAAATACCAAATAGGGATCCTTCCTTAACAGACTGATTCAGGAGTTCTTATATGGGACTCAGTTTTCTCCTGTTTCTTAAAGGTCAATATATAATTCTGAAAGTTACTTCAAAGTCCAAAGAGTTGAAGATTATTATTCCTTAATACTTATTTATAGTTTTCTAAAAAGGGATTAATCTACAGTGAGGCTCTGCAATGAGTCAACAGGCTTCAGAAAGATGCACTGTTCATTCATTCACTCATTCATTTATTAAGTCATCCATTTGGAAAACATGCATTGAGCAGTTTTAAAAAGCCAATCACTGACGTAGGTGCTGGGGCTATAAATATGCATAATTGCTACAGTCATGCTACCAGAAAGTCCATTCCCAGTGCGTGGCTGCTTTGAGAATTCAGGCTGAGACTGTCCATGATGGCAACTTCCTAGAGAGATTCCATAGTTAAAGGCCATTGCTATATATTTCATCTTCCAGCTCAAAGCTCAGAAAAAGTACAGTTAAACATGTAGGTCATGAGGGAAGTTCCCAAACATTTCTTTTTTATGTGTTTTGCTTTTCAAATTGTTTGTGTGAAATATAACTCATACAGAGAAAAAGCGAAAAAAAATTGTACAAGTTAAGAAATAATTTTAAAACAAACACCCATAAACTCCTCTAAGGTTGAGATACAAACTCCACAGTGTTCCTTCAGAATCAAAACCCCTTTCTTCCTCCAGAGGAGCCAAAACCCTGATTTTTGAACTTTATGTGAATGGAATCATACTGGGTGTTTTTGTTTGTTTGTTTTTGCATTTGCTACTTTTGTTTAATATTATTATTGTTTAATTAATACAGGATGCTGCATGTAGTTCTAGTATGTTTATTTTCATTGTATTCCATTGTATGAACTTACCACAATTTATTTAGCTATTCTACTACTGATGGACATTTGGGGTGTTTCCAATTGTCTGGCTATTATTACACAAATGTCACTACTAACGCTGGAATTGTTGGGTTATAGGATATGCTTACAGTCAACTTTAATATATATTACCAAACTGAATTCCAACTGAATGAATCAAATTTACACTCTGACAAGCAGCTTGTGAGTTTCTGTTGCTTCATATGCTCACCAACATTGGTATTGTTGGACATTAAAATTTTTAATCAATCTGAAGGGTACAATTCTTTCTCTTACATCACCTTTCAAAGGTTGTGTAGTGTTCTCATTCATATTTAACTCTCTGATCCATTGGTAATTTTTGTATATAAGATGAAAAAAGGTCCAATTTTATTTTTATATGAATGCTCAATTCCAAATGTTCCATTTATGGAAAGTCCTTTATTTTTTCACTGATCTACTATGTCACATCTGTCATATATCAAATGTTCATATATACAAGAATCTCTTAATCTGGTCTCTCTTTTTCTAGCTCTAGGCCAATTCACACTGTCTTGGTTAGCAGCGTTTTTTTTTGAGTCTTCATATCTGGAGTACCAACTTCCCCTACTTGTTTTCTTTCTTCAAAATCTTAACTACTCCTGGCCCTTTATATTCGTATATATTTTAGAACCAGCTGTCAAGTACTAAAAAGATCCTCTTGGCATTTAATTGAGATTAATTTGATACGCTTGAGGTGCATTTGATGGGGCTATACAAAAGCCTCAGCCTCTAAGTTCCAGTTCAGGACAAACCTGGAGGCACATTCGAGCTCTGCACGTCCCTGTAGGGACTGGCCGAGGCCTTTGTTGTGGCTGCCTCACAGTTCAGTTCCTCCATTCCAATTCTCATTCCTTCACACTCCCACACGTAATGATCCCTAGAGCACTCTTCAATAAACATCCTATCTACAAATCTGTCTCAGAACCTGCTTCCTGAAGAATCCAATCTGTGACACAGATTAGATATTTATTATGGATTTGAATTTTCTTCTCTGCCTGCTGTACTATCTCTAACTCTAAAACCTCTGGCGTTTCTGAGCACTTTATACTCTATCAGGAAACTACACAATATTGCTCCTGAACAAGGTAAAACAAGATGCACAATGGGCTACATTCCATGGCTTCACTAACTTTATCATCCATCTCATTGCACAGAAGCTGCTTACATAGAATAGAAATGTATGCTGCAAACCAGAAATAATATATGATGTTGTTTCTTTTATAGCCATATTCCAAGCAATTGGAAACCAAGCAATGGATGTAGAAGTAGTGGCCCCTACTTGTCCTAGTAATGACTCATTAATACTTTTAAACCCTATCCTTCTTGCTTCTACTGATTTAGAGGTTTAGTACCTCTGAGATGTATGCTTCCATCATGGAGCACTGACAACTTAAGGATAAGCTGACACTGCATCTAACAATTTTGGAGTCTTTGTGCCAAAAGGCAAATGGCAAAAATAAAAGCTTACAATACTGCCTAGGGGGATAATCCTAACTGTCAAGGGAAACATTTTGTAACTGCCATACAATGGGAAATGTTTACATAGCACCAGCAGACTTCTGAAATGCCTCTTTATATGAGGACATCTAGTGATAAAAAGTTAGTAAAAGTCAGTACAACTCTAAACAAGCTGGATTATCAAGCTGCGATATCCTTTAAATAAATACCTTTAATGCTCAAATATTCCAGGGTCACTTTTTGTTTCTTAGAATAAGAACCTTGACCAATTCAGAAATGTGTATACCAGCAGGATAACACAATGATTTACTGGGTTCAAAATATGAAAATGAGATAAATTTTTTCTACTTAATTCATAGAATAAAAATATTCAGGTTAAATATATTAGATGTGCCAGAAATGCTGAGGTTAAGACCACCATTTTGACTCTGTTTCACATAACCTCACCAGGAAGCTACAGTCCCCAGAGCTTCACCAATCTGTCCAAATTCACTTCTGTTCTCACACTGCCTCACACTTCTAAGTGAATTCCAGGACAATATCTTCTCTCTCTCTTTTTAAATTCTTTTATAAATTGACTATCACTTGAACTTTCTAACTTATTCTCATATACTTTTGTTAAGTAGAGTGAACACTGATACATTAGAGTGTATTTAAATGGAAAAGATGTTAGCAACCAAATGTAAGCAACGAAAATCTTTCTTTTTTTTCCTTAGGGGTAAAGTTTTGCTCATTCTTTACTAAAACATGTAGCTAACAGATAACTGTCTCATGCCTGATAACCATCAGCAACAGAGCAGATTATCCCTGTGCTAGTCATTCTATTTCCAGCCAAATGGTTTGTTAATTTACCTGATGGCCAGCGTTCTGAATACGATCCCTTGACATATGCTTATATTTAATGAAATCCCAGTCACTGTTACACATTAGATAGTTAATTTATAAAGCATGCTGTTATAAAATTTCCTACTCGAAAACTCTATTTCAGGTCATAGGTTTAAGGTCTGATATTAGTAGTAGATATTCTAAATTTAAACCAAATTGATAAACTAGATGTTGTCCAAATGACCTCCATTAACAACTTTGGGGAAAAACTCACAGAGAGGGCTTCCCTGGTGGCACAGTGGTTGAGAATCTGCCTGCTAATGCAGGGGACACGGGTTCGAGCCCTGGTCTGGGAGGATCCCACATGCCGCGGAGCAACTAGGCCCTTGAGCCACAACTACGGAGCCTGCGCATCTGGAGCCTGTGCTCCGCAACAAGAGAGGCCGCGATAGTGAGAGGCCCGTTCACTGCGATGAAGACTGGCCCCTGCTTGCCACAACTAGAGAAAGCCCTCACACAGAAACGAAGACCCAACACAGCAAAAATAAATAAATTAATTAATTAATAAACTCCTACCCCCAATATCCAGAAAAAAAAAAACTCACAGAGAAATTATTGAACTCGTGGCTAAATCTATAACGTGTCATTCTAAAGTCTGGACCAGAGGTCAGTCAGATTGCTAATGTAACTCACACCTTTCAGTGCATTCAGGAACATTAGAACTAATAAGTGATTTCATTAAGAAGACTATAAAATACATAAAAATCAAGCAGTCCCCTATTGTATCATCAATAACCAATTATTTAATAGGGGGAAAATCATCAACACCAGCAACCACCTAAAAATAAAACAAACAAAAATAAACCTAATAACCTAGGAATTAACAGGAAAACTGTGGATTTGTAAAAATAAAGTTATAAATATTTCCTGGGAAATAAATATCATAGTTTAGGAAAGAAAACTTAATATTATCAGATGTCAATTCTGAAATTAATATGTAAATATCATCCAGTTCCAAACAAAACACAGTGATAATTTTTGATTAACTTTCCATAATAATTCTTTCCTAATAACAACTTTACTGAAGTATATCTCACATATCGTAAAGTTCACTCATTTCAAGTGCACAATCTAATGATTTTTAGTAATCTTACTGCATGGTGAAGCCATCAACTTAAATAAATTTTAAAACATTTCCAGGACTTCCCTGGTAGTCCAGTGGTTAAGACTCTGCCCTTCCAATTCAGGGGGCAGGAGTTCTATCCCTGGTCGTGGAACTAAGATCCCACATGTCACGTCGCATGGCCAAAAAGAAAAAAAAAACACAACTCAGTATTAAAAAAATAAAAGAGAGAAAAATAAAAGGAGGATGTTTAACTAACATAAGAAAGCAATCTTTAAAAAAACAACATTCCATCACACTGATAAGATCCCTCATGCCTATTTACAGTTCATTCCCACTCCCACTCTTAGCCCCCATGTAACCACTAATCTACTTTCTGTTTCTATAAATTTGCCTTATAGAGACATATATAAATGGAATCATACATTATGAGATCTCTTGTGCCTAGCTCTTTCACTTAGCATAATGTTTTTGAGGTTCATCCTTGACGTAGCATGTGCCAGTAGTTTGTTCCTTTTTATTGCTGAATAGTATTCCACAGTATGAATATTGCTGCCAAAATAACTGTGAGATTACCAATAAAATAAATATGTTAAAAGAACGAAATCATTTTGAAGTTGCAAAAGATAGGCGGCTCTTATCCATATGACATTATAAATCTACAAAAATATAAACAATGTGATATTAATACAGGAAATGACAGACACTTCAACAGAGAAAATTGTATTATTTAGACCTAAAATGCAGTATTTACAAGAATTTAATATATAGTAAGAATACACCTCAAATCAGTGTGGAAGATAATTTATTATTCAATAAGTGGTGTTTAGACGACTGGCAAACATAAAAATAATCTTAACTTCTACCTGCACATTGGACACCATAATGAAATTAACCTCAAACAGTTTAAAGATTCAAATGTAGAAAGTGAAATTAGAAACATACTAGGTGAATATTTATACAGTCTTTAGCGTCACAGGAAAGGTAGAAACTATAAAGAAAAAGGCTTACTACATCACATTTTTGAAACTTATTCATGACCTAAATCATAAAAAGTAAATTGCAAATGACAAAAAGGGGAAATATTTACAGAATATAAATGCCTACTAAGTGGTTCATGTTTCAATATATAACATTTAAAAAGTACTTACAACCCACTTAGAAATTCAACCCCAATGTAAAATATATCAAATAACCATTTAACAAATGAGCAAGGATAACAGAGTCAGTAGGAATAAGTTCAACCTTATTATAGTAAAAGTGAAAAGGAGAACCATAATGAAATATATGTATCAAAGTAAATTTGATATTGAACAGAATTTTTTAATGCTAATCCCTAGAATTAACTGGGGTGTGGGCAACAGCTGCTCTCATATTCTCTAGGCAAGAGTGTAAATTGGTGTAACTTCTATGGAGGACAATCAGGAAAAACCTCACAAAGGCCATACAATGATGCATACTCTGACTCAGCAAGTCATTGCTAGTATTTTTAAAAAATAATCATTGCTAGTATTTTAAGGATAGTCATGAGTAGTTTATAATATAAAAATCTAAAAGCACAAAAATATTTAACAATAAGGAATTACTTAACAAATTATAATAAATGCATACAATTTAATTTTCTTCAATCAATAAAATGATGAGAAAGAAATAAGTGGAATGACATGAAGAGTTGCTAAAAAATATTGTATAACAAAAGCAGATTTTAGAATAGTCTTTGCTATATGATCCATTTTTGTCTTAGAAAAAGGAATAAAACTTTTTAAAACATGGATAAGTGGTAGACGGAGACATTTAGTAGTGATTATGATCATCACAATTCCTACTGATGGAAGGATAATGAATATATCTAAAATGAATTTAAAACATGTTATTTGGCTCATCTGTATTTTCCATATTTTCTACAAGAAACATGCATTGTTTATCACCAGTGATTCTTTTTAATAAAATATTATTTAAAAGTACGATCACTTCCTTGGATAAGTGATTGGACTCATAATAAATGATAAGCTTAATGAGAATTAGATTCAAAATCCAAGCAAAGCCCCCCATAGGATATCTCATAGGATGTAAACAGGCATATTTAAAAAGGAGATTACTTCAAAGCTTTTGCACAGCAAAGGAAACCATAAACAAGACCAAAAGACAACCCTCAGAATGGGAGAAAATATTTGCAAATGAAGAAACTGACAAAGGATTAATTTCCAAAATTTACAAGCAGCTCATGCAGCTCAGTAACAAAAAAAAAACAACCCAATCCAAAAATGGGCAGAAGACCTAAATAGACATTTCTCCAAAGAAGATATACAGACTGCCAACAAACACATGAAAGGATGATCAACATCACTAATCATTAGAGAAATGCAAATCAAAACTCCAATGAGATACCATCTCACACCCATCAGAATGGCCATCATCAAAAAATCTAGAAACAATAAGTGCTGGAGAGGGTGTGGAGAAAAGCGAACACTCTTGCACTGCTGGTGGGAATGTGAATTGGTACAGCTACTATGGAGAACAGTATGGAGGTTCCTTAAAAAACTACAAATAGAACTACCATATGACCCAGCAATCCCACTACTGGGCATATACCCTGAGAAAACCAAAATTCAAAAAGAGTCATGTACCAAAATGTTCATTGCAGCTCTATTTACAATAGCCAGGACATGGAAGCAACCTAAGTGTCCATCAACAGATGAATAATGGATAAAGAAGATGTGGCACATATATACAATGGAATACTACTCAGCCATAAAAAGAAACGAAATTGAGCTATTTGTAATGAGGTGGATAGACCTAGAGTCTGTCATACAGAGTGAAGTAAGTCAGAAAGAGAAAGACAAATACCGTATGCTAACACATATATATGGAATTTAAGAAAAAAAAATGTCACGAAGAACCTAGGGGTAAGACGGGAATAAAGACACAGACCTACTAGAGAACGGACTTGAGGATATGGGGAGGGGAAAGGGTGAGCTGTGACAAAGCGAGAGAGAGGCATGGTCATATATACACTACCAAACGTAAGGTAGATAGCTAGTGGGAAGCAGCTGCATAGCACAGGGAGATCAGCTAGGTGCTTTGTGACCGCCTGGAGGGGTGGGATAGGGAGGGTGGGAGGGAGGGAGACGCAAGACAGAAGAGATATGGGAACATGTGTATATGTATAACTGATTCACTTTGTTATAAAGCAGAAACTAACACACCATTGTAAAGCAATTATACCCCAATAAAGATGTTTAAAAAAATAATAATAAAAAAAGGAGATTAAATTTTCAAAAAAATTTAGATAGAATTGTATATCAGTGATCTTGTTCTAATCTTTTTTTGCTTCTCCCTGTTACTGGCTTTTACCCTCCTGGTATTGCTATATTCCTTTCCGCCACTTCTTTGCCCTTGGTTTACCAATAATGGATTCAATTTCCTCACTGAGAAAAATGGTAAGAAGAAAATGGCCTTTTAAACCTGGCTCCCCCCAGACTACTCCCCTCTCTCTTGTTCTTTTCATTAAACTTCTTGGAAGAATGTTCCATACATTCCACTGACTTCTACAGCTTGTATTCATTCTCAGCCCATTGCAATCTGGCTTTAGTCCCAAATATTCTGATGCAACTTTTGACACCAAGTTTACAAATGCTCTTCTAAATGCCAAATATGTTCAAAAAACTCTTTCCAAGCCTCCAGGGTAGAGGCCTTCTCTTAAACATTTTGATTCCCCTCAAGCCCCAGGCACAGTCTTTTCTTCGTGGTAAATCCACCTTTGGCATAAGGCACCATTCTAGTTACCAGATACAAATCAGTAACAGAGTAAGAAACAGAATGCATTCTGGCTCCCAAGAAGTTTGTGTTCAGCTATCATGACATCTCTTTTGTTGTACCGGTAACTGTCTTTACCTGTTTCTCCTGTAATTGAAAGGTTATATGAGATAATGTATATAAAGCACTTGGCACACAGACTGTAATTCAAACTAAGAGCTCAATTAATGGTAGCAAATGTCCAAATTCTGTGTGTTCAGTAGGTGCTATGACCCAGGGTAAATCTGCTTCTCAGAAACTAAAAGTGCATTTGCATTTCAAAAATATGTTTTACATTGGGAATCACACTTTGTTGCTACCCTAATGATTGAGCCTTCCATGTTTCAGTTTTAGATCTTACTGATTCAAGGCTTTCCTATGTCTTAGCACAGAATTAGGTACAGGAGCTGTAGAAATGAATAATGGACACCCCTTGTCCTCAATGGGCTCACTGTCATGTTGATGGTAAAAGTAGAGTTATAATGCAACATAAAAAGCATGATTACAAAGTTATTCATCATACAGATATGAGCTGATACTTAAGCTTTTTAAATTGAATGAAGCTCCAAACACAGAAAAGCCACTGTACCTATGAAATAGGCATAGACATAATATGAGCTAAAGACTGTACTTAGCCCAGCATCTTCAAATAATATTTGGAAGAATCCAAGGTGTAAACAAAAAATGCAGTACTCAAACATTTCAGCATAAATGAATTTACCTCCCAAAAGAGCAAAAGAAATTTTTATCTAAGATATTGTGTCATCAGTACTGAGAACAGCTAGGCTTTTCATTCAAAATTAGAATCTAGAAGATATACATAGAAAGAATATGAAAAATCACAAATACCAGTGTGCATATTTGTGGGACTTGAGACATGTAGTTGGTTCCTTTAGCTTTCTAAGGTTTTAGAGAAGCAGAATTGGGAGAGATTCCATCTGCCATGTCTGTATTCTGAGGGAAATATTATAAACCTGTTTAACATCTACAGTAAAAGTGTATTTTGAGACCTGAATAGGTCTAAGAAACCTAAGTTTCTTTCCAACTCAATAGGTAAAATACTGTTTGTTGTAAAGGGAAAGGGAATTCTTTTTTGAACCCTCATGACGATTTTGTATCTGATCAGAGAAATCTCAGTTACTTTCTGGGCCTAAGGCTGAAAATAAGTTTTTCCTCACACTCTGACCACCAGATTACGAATGGACAAGGAAGGCCATCATTTGGCAGATAAAACACTTTGGCAATATCTATGTGCGTGCAAGTGTGTGTGTGGGCACAGATGTGTGTGAGAACATGCCTGAAATGGCAAGGTCCCTGAGAGCAGATGCTGGGTCTTATTTTTCTTTATAGCCTCAGTGATTTTCTCAGAGTAGGCACTTACTAAAAGTGAATCAATGGATCAGAAAATGGATAGATGAAAGAAGAATGTACAAGTGGTGTGTATGGTAAGACATAGTGCTTCATCACTTTGTTATTGAAATAAACATGAAGTGATTAAACCACATGTGGGTTTCTTGGTAAAAGCCAGAGGCCAGAGAGAGAGAGAGAGAGAGAGAGAGAGAAGTTTGAAATATTTGTGTTGACTCCACGAGTTTCTTTAAATTTGGAACACTGATGAAACCAAGCCCTTGCCTTTCATACAGTCGGTTTAATTCTGGATGACTCCACTCTTAATCTAGTTTAAAAAGGGGTACTATCATTGGTTTCCACAAGTACATTTGAAAAACAAGCATTTTTGTTGAATAGAGTTTATCTTTCACCATGGTCTACCTTTTCCACATTTTTGAAACGTTCTCTCTTTTCCATACTTTTAACCTTGCAGAGATGGGTAGAAAAATTTTAAATATATTTGTAAAAATAAATCAAAAACATTTTTTCTATCATCCATATAAATCAAAAAAATTTTAAACACTAATTTATTGGCATTAACTTACCAATGTCTACTGAGGTTAGTTTCAACTTGATGGTCATCACTGACTTAGAAGAGAACTTTCCAGAAACACTGGCTAGGAGTGAGGCGGAGGGTGGACAAAAAGATATGAAGGACTGTGCACAAGAAAAAGCTGGAAAATGCTTTGAGCATTACTCATTGCCCATCTGTATAGCATGGCTCAATTTTTTTTTTTTTTAAACATGTTTATTGGGGTATAATTGCTTTACAATGGTGTGTTAGTTTCTGCTTTATAACAAAGTGAATCAGCTATACATATACATATGTTCCCATATGTCTTCCCTCTTGCGTCTCCCTCCCTCCTACTCTCCCCATCCCACCCTTCCAGGCTGTCACAAAGCACCGAGCTAATATCCCTGTGCCTTGCGGCTGCTTCCCCCCAGCTATCTACCTTACTACGTTTGTTAGTGTGTATATGTCCATGACTCTCTCTCGCCCTGTCAAAGCTCACCCTTCCCCCTCCCCATATCCTCAAGTCCGTTCTCCAGTAGGTCTGCGTCTTTATTCCTGTCTTACCCCTAGGTTCTTCATGACATTTTTTTCCCTTAAATTCCATATATATGTGTTAGCATACGGTATTTGTCTTTTTCTTTCTGACTTACTTCACTCTGTATGACAGACTCTAGGTCTATCCATCTCATTACAAATAGCTCAATTTCATTTCTTTTTAAGGCTGAGTAATATTCCATTGTGTATATGTGCCACATCTTCTTTATCCATTCATCCGATGATGGGCGCTTAGGTTGTTTCCATCTCTGGGCTATTGTAAATAGAGCTGCAATGAACATTTTGGTACATGACTCTTTTTGAATTTTGGTTTTCTCAGGGTATATGCCCAGTAGTGGGATTGCTGGGTCATAGAGTAATTCTATTTGTAGCTTTTTAAGGAACCTCCATACTGTTCTCCATAGTGGCTGAATCATTTCACATTCCCACCAGCAGTGCAAGAGTGTCCCCTTTTCTCCACACCCTCTCCAGCATTTATTGTTTCTAGATTTTTTGATGATGGCCATTCTGACTGGTGTGAGATGATATCTCATTGTAGTTTTGATTTGCATTTCTCTAATGATTAATGATGTTGAGCATTCTTTCATGTGTTTGCTGGCATTCTGTATATCTTCTTTGGAGAAATGTCTATTTAGGTCTTCTGCCCATTTTTGGATGGGGTTGTTTGTTTTTTTGTTATTGAGCTGCATGAGCTGCTTGTAAATTTTGGAGATTAATCCTTTGTCAGTTGCTCCATTTGCAAATGTTTTCTCCCATTCTGAGGGTTGTCTTTTGGTCTTGGTTATGGTTTCCTTTGCTGTGCAAAAGCTTTGAAGTTTCATTAGGTCCCATTTGTTTATTTTTGTTTTTATTTCCATTACTCTAGGAGGTGGGTCAGAAAGGATCTTGCTGTGATTTATGTCATAGAGTGTTCTTCCTATGTTTTCTTCTAAGAGTTTGATAGTTTCTGGCCTTACATTTAGGTCTTTAATCCATTTTGAGCTTATTTTTGTGTATGGTGTTAGGGAGTGATCTAATCTCATACTTTTACATGTACCTGTCCAGTTTTCCCAGCACCATTTATTGAAGAGGCTGTCCTTTCTCCACTGTATATTCCTGCCTCCTTTATCAAAGATAAGGTGTCCATATGTGCGTGGGTTTATCTCTGGGCTTTCTATCCTGTTCCACTGATCTATCTTTCTGTTTTTGTGCCAGTACCACACTGTCTTGATTACTGTTGCTTTGTAATATAGTATAAAGTCAGGGAGCCTGATTCCTCCAGCTCCTTTTATCGTTCTCAAGATTGCTTTGGCTATTCGGGGTCTTTTGTGTTTCAATACAAATTGCGAAATTTTTTGTTCTAGTTCTGTGAAAAATGCCAGTGGTAGTTTGATAGGGATTGCATTGAATCTGTAGATTGCTTTGGGTAGTAGAGTCATTTTCACAATGTTGATTCTTCCCATCCAAGAACATGGTATATCTCTCCATCTATTTGTATCATCTTTAATTTCTTTCATCAGTGTCTTATAATTTTCTGCATACAGGTCTTTCGTATCCTTAGGTAGGTTTATTCCTAGATATTTTATTCTTTTTGTTGCAATGGTAAATGGGAGTGTTTTCTTGATTTCACTTTCAGATTTTTCATCATTAGTATATAGGAATGCCAGAGATTTCTGTGCATTAATTATGTATCCTGCTACTTTACCAAATTCATTGATTAGCTCTAGTAGTTTTCTGGTAGCATCTATAGGATTCTCTATGTATAGTATCATGTCATCTGCAAACAGTGACAGCTTTACTTCTTCTTTTCCGATGTGGATTCCTTTTATTTCCTTTTCTTCTCTGATTGCTGTGGCTAAAACTTCCAAAACTATGTTGAATAAGAGTGGTGAGAGTGGGCAACCTTGTCTTGTTCCTGATCTTAGTGGAAATGCTTTCAGTTTTTCACCATTGAGGATGATGTTTGCTGTGGGCTTGTCATATATGGCCTTTATTATGTTGAGGAAAGTTCCCTCTATGCCTACTTTCTGGAGGGTTTTTATCATAAATGGGTGTTGAATTTTGTCGAAAGCTTTCTCTGCATCTATTGAGATGATCATATGGTTTTTCTCCTTCAATTTGTTAATATGGTTTATCACATTGATAGATTTGCGTATATTGAAGAATCCTTGCATTCCTGGAATAAACCCCACTTGATCATGGTGTATGATCCTTTTAATGTGCTGTTGGATTCTGTTTGCTAGTATTTTGTTGAGGATTTTTGCATCTATGTTCATCAGTGATATTGGCCTGTAGTTTTCTTTCTTTGTGACATCCTTGTCTGGTTTTGGTATCAAGGTGGTGGTGGCCTCGTAGAAGGAATTTGGGAGTGTTCCTCCCTCTGCTATATTTTGGAAGAGTTCGAGAAGGATAGGTGTTAGCTCTTCTCTAAACGTTTGATAGAATTCACCTGTGAAGCCATCTGGTCCTGGGCTTTTGTTTGTTGGAAGGTTTTTAATCACAGTTTCAATTTCAGTGCTTGTGATTGGTCTGTTCATATTTTCTATTTCTTCCTGATTCAGTCTTGGCAGGTTGTGCATTTCTAAGAATTTGTCCATTTCTTACAGATTGTCCACTTTATTGGCATAGAGTTGCTTGTAGTAATCTCTCATGATTTTTTTTATTTCTGCAGTGTCAGTTGTTACTTCTCCTTTTTCATTTCTAATTCTATTGATTTGAATCTTCTCCCTTTTTTTCGTGATGAGTCTGGCTAGTGGTTTATCTATTTTGTTTATCTTCTCAAAGAACCAGCTTTTAGTTTTATTGATCTTTGCTATCGTCTCCTTCATTTCTTTTTCATTTATTTCTGATCTGATTTTTATGATTTCTTTCCTTCTGCTAGCTTTGGGGTTTTTTTGTTCTTCTTTCTCTAATTGCTTGAGGTGCAAGGTTAGGTTGTTTATTCGAGATGTTTCCTGCTTCTTAAGGTGGGCTTGTATTGCTATAAACTTCCCCCTTAGAACTACTTTTGCTGCATCCCATAGGTTTTGGGTCGTTGTGTCTCCATTGTCATTTGTTTCTAGGTATTTTTTTATTTCCTCTTTGATTTCTTCAGTGATCACTTCATTATTAAGTAGTGTATTGTTTAGCCTCCATGTGTTTGTATTTTTTACAGATCTTTTCCTGTAATTGATATCTAGTCTCATGGCGTTGTGGTCAGAAAAGATACTTGATACAATTTCAGTTTTCTTAAATTTACCAAGGCTTGATTTGTGACCCAAGATATGATCTATCCTGGAGAATGTTCCATGAGCACCTGAGAAAAATGTGTATTCTGTTGTTTTTGGATGGAGTGTCCTACAAATATCAATTAAGTCCATCTTGTCTAATATGTCATTTAAAGCTTGTGTTTCCTTATTTATTTTCATTTTGGATGATCTCTCCATGGGTAAAAGTGGGGTGTTAAAGTCCCCTACTATGAATGTGTTACTGTCGATCTCCCCTTTTATGGCTGTTAATATTTGCCTTATGTATTGAGGTGCTCCTATGTTGGGTGCATAAATATTTACAATTGTTATATCTTCTTCTTGGATCGATCCCTTGATCATTATGTAGTGTCCTTCTTTGTCCCTTTTAATAGTCCTTATTTTAAAGTCTATTTTGTCTGATATGAGAATTGCTACTCCAGCTTTCTTTTTGTTTCCATTTGCATGGAATATCTTTTTCCATCCCCTTACTTTCAGTCTGTATGTGTCTCTAGGTCTGAAGTGGGTCTCTTGTAGACAGCATATATAAGGGTCTTGTTTTTGTATCCATTCAGCCAATCTGTGTCTTTTGGTGGGAGCATTTAGTCCATTTACATTTAAGGTAATTATCGATATGTATGTTCCTATTTCCATTTTCTATATTGTTTTGGGTTCGCTACTATAGGTCGTTTCCTTCTCTTGTGTTTCGTGTCTAGAGAAGTTCCTTTAGCATTTGTTGTAAAGCTGGTTTGGTGGTGCTGAACTCTCTCAGCTTTTGCTTGTCTGTAAAGGTTTTAATTTCTCCATCAAATCTGAATGAGATCCTTGCTGGGTAGAGTAGTCTTGGTTGCAGGCTTTTCTCCTTCATCACTTTCAGTATGTCCTGCCACTCCCTTCTGGCTTGTAGGGTTTCTGCTGAGAGATCAGCTGTTAACCTTATGGGGATTCCCTTGTGTGTTATTTGTTGTTTTTCCCTTGCTGCTTTTAATATGCTTTCTTTGTATTTAATTTTTGACAGTTTGATTAATATGTGTCTTGGCGTGTTTCTCCTTGTATTTATCCTGTATGGGACCCTCTGTGCTTCCTGGACTTGATTAACTATTTCCTTTCCCATATTAGGGAAGTTTTCAACTATAATCTCTTCAAATATTTTCTCAGTCCCTTTCTTTCTTTCTTCTTCTTCTGGAACCCCTATAATTCGAATGTTGGTGCGTTTCATGTTGTCCCAGAGGGCTCTGAGACTGTCCTCAGTTCTTTTCATTCTTTTTTCTTTATTCTGCTCTGCAGTAGTTATTTCCACTACTTTATCTTCCAGGTCACTTATCCGTTCTTCTGCCTCAGTTATTCTGCTATTGATCCTATCTAGAGTGATTTTAATTTCATTTATTGCATTGTTCATCGTTGCTTGTTTCATCTTTAGTTCTTGTAGGTCCTTGTTAACTGTTTCTTGCATTTTGTCCATTCTACTTCCAAGATTTCGGATCATCCTTACTATCATTATTCTGAATTCTTTTTCAGGTAGATTGCCTATTTCCTCTTCATTTGTTAGGTCTGGTGGGTTTTTATCTTGCTCCTTCATCTGCTGTGTGTTTTTCTGTCTTCTCATTTTGCTTATCTTACTGTGTTTGGGGTCTCCTTTTTGAAGGCTGCACTTTCGTAGTTCCCGTTGTTTTTGATGTCTGTCTCCAGTGGCTAAGGTTGTTTCAGTGGGTTGTGTAGGCTTCCTGGTGGAGGGGACTAGTGCCTGTGTTGTGCTGGATGAGGCTGGATCTTGTCTCTCTAGTGGGCAGGTTCACGTCTGGTGGTGTGTTTTGGGGTGTCTGTGGCCTTATTATGATTTTAGGCAGCCTCTCTGCTAATGGGTGGGGTTGTGTTCCTGTTTTGCTAGTTGTTTGGCATGGGTTGTCCAGCACTGTGGCTTGCTGGTCGTTGAGTGAAGCTGGGTGCTGGTGTTAAGATGGAGGTCTCTGGGAGATTTCCACCGTTTAATATTATGTGGAGCTGGGAGGTCTCTTGTTGACCAGTGTCCTGAAGTTGGCTCTCCTACCTCAGAGGCAGAGCCCTGACTCCTGGCTGGAGCACCAAGAGCCTTTCATCCACACGGCTCAGAATAAAAGGGAGAAAAAGTAGAGAGAATTAGTAGAAGTATGAGTAAAGAAAGAAGGAAAGGAGGAAAGGAAGGAAGGAAGAAAGAAGCAAAGAAGGAAAGAAAGGAGGGAGGGAGGGAGGGAGGGAGGAATGAAGGAAGGAGGGAAAGAAGGAAAAAAGACAGAAAGATGATACAGTAAAAATAAAATAAAGTATAATATAGTTATTGAATTAAAAAATATTTAGAAAAAAAAAAGGGACGGATAGAACCTTAGGACAAATGTTGGAAGCAAAGCTATACAGAGAAAATCTTACACAGATGCATACACATACACCTTCACAAAAAGAGGTAAAGGGGGAAAAATCATAAATCCTGCTCCCAGAGACCACCTCCTCAATTTGGGGTGATTCGTTGTCTAAAGGAGGGAAGGAAGGAAAGAAAGAAAGAACGAAGGTAAAGTATAATAAAGTTATTACAATTAAACTTAATTATTAAGAAAAAGAATTTAAAAAAAAAAATCATGGACGGATAGAGCCCTAGGACAAATGGTGGAAGCAAGAGTATACAGACAAGATCTCACACAGAAGCATACACGTACACATTCACAAAAAGAGGAAAAGGGAAAAAAAATCATAGATCTCGCTCCTAAATTCCCCCTCTTCAATTTGGGATCATTCCTTGTCTCTTCAGGTATTCCACAGATGCAGGGTATATCAAGTTGATTGTGGAGCTTTAATCCGCTACTTCTGTGGCTGCTGGGAGAGATTTCCCTTTCTCTTCTTTGTTCTCACAGCTCACAGGAGCTCAGCTTTAGATTTGGCCCTGCCTCTGCGTGTAGGTCGCTGGAGGGCGTCTGTTTTTTCGCTCAGACAGGACGGGGTTAAAGGAGCCGCTGATTGGGGCCTCCGGCTCACTCAGGCCGGGGGTTGGGGGATGGAGGAAGGAGGGGCACTGCGTGCGGGGCGGGCCTGCGGCGGCAGAGGCGGCGTGACGTTGCACCAGCCTGAGGCCCGCCGTGCGTTGTCCTGGGGAAGTTGTCCCTGGATCCCGGGAACCTGGCAGTGGCGGGCTGCACAGGCTCCGCGGAAGAGGGGTGTGGAGAGTGACCTGTGCTCGCACACAGGCCCCTTGGTGGCGGCAGCAGCAGCCTTAGCGTCTCCCGCCCGTCTCTGGGGTCCGCGGTTTTAGCCGCGGCTCGCGCCCGTCTCTGGGGTTTGCACTTTCAGCCGCGGCTCGCGCCCGTCTCTGGGGTTCGCGCTTTTAGCCGCGACTCGCGCCCGTCTCTGGGGTTCGCGCTTTTAGCCGCGGCTCGCGCCCGTCTCTGGAGCTCCTTTAAGCAGCGCTCTTAAACCCCTCTCCTCGCGCACCAGGAAACAAAGAGGGAAGAAAAAGTCTCTTGCCTCTTCGGCAGGTGCAGGCTTTTCCCCGAACTCCCTCCCGGCTAGTCGTGGTGCACTAACCCCTTCAGGCTATGTTCAAGCCGCCAACCCCAGTCCTCTCCCTGAGCTCCGTCCAAAACCAAAACCCGAGCCTCAGCTCGCAGCCCCGCCCGCCCCGGCGGGTGAGCAGCCAAGCCTCTCGGGTTGGTGAGTGCTGGTCGGCACCGATCGTCTGTGCAGGAATCTCCCCGCTTTGCCCTCCGCACCCGTCGCTGTGCACTACTCCGCGGTCCCGAATCTCCCCGCTCCGTCTCCCGCAGTCTCCGCCCGCGGAGGGGCTTCCTAGTGTGTGGAAACTTTTCCTCCTTCACAGCTCCCTCCCACTGGTGCAGGTGCTGTCCTTATTCTTTTGTCTCTGTTTTTTCTTTTGCCCTACCCAGGTATGTGGGGAGTTTCTTGCCTTTTGGGAGGTCTGAGGTCTTCTGCCAGCCTTCAGTAGGAGTTCTGTAGGAGTTGTTCCACGTGTGGATGTATTTCTGGTGTATCCGTGGGGAGGAAGGCGATCTCCGCGTCTTACTCTTCCGCCATCTTCAAGGTCCCCCCATGGCTCAATTTTATGCATGAAAACATGTGTGGCTCATAGGATCATCAAGGAGAAAACAGTGGCTCTTTAGATTCCAGCTGTAAACAGTATGGAAAAGCCTCTCTGATATCTTCCAGTGATCATTATCACAAAAAATGATGCTTTTTCAAAACTCAGATATCACTGGGGATTTTTAAGATTTACTTGAAAAATATAAGCAGTGGGGTAGTCAGTTTGCAATTACTCCCAAATTCAGTGAATTTAAGTTTACTGAGTTCCATATACTGTATACTATATCTATGAAGGTTGCTTGCAGTGCTGTTTCTGTCCCTGTGAAGGCTACAGCTGTCACAAAGCTCCCGTGACATGTCATTGTCTTCTGTTATCATCCTTGCTCTACAGCCTGTATCCCTGCATCACAAACCACCTCCTTGGCTTGCCAACATGGCCATGAGAAGAGGCGATGTTGCTTTAGTGTCGCTTTTGAACCGAAGGGAAAGAGCAAAACAAGCCCTTATGCATAGATGTTTTGGCTTGGATACAGGACACTAGCTCAAATAAAATGCCCTGCAAATAGCACAGATCCCTGTAAACAAATACTGCCTCCACGCCTGGTGTAAAACATCCACAGATAAGGCTAAGACTATCAAATGCTGCTTTGGGACATGCTTTTGTCTCCTTCATCTTTAAGCTCAGAGCTCAATCCAATTATCCACAAATTTAGGTTCTGTTCCTGATTTATGTATACTAGGGTTGGAGAGTTGTTGTTTTAAAAATATTTTTGGTATGACAAGTTGAAAATTTTAGCTCATAAGCTAAGATTACCTCAAAATAAATATGTTAAGTAAATCCACAAGATATGAATGCAAGGACTCTTGGCATACAAGAAAGTTAAAATATAAATTTTTCACAAGGAATTGACATAATTCATAAGATTCTTTACATTCTCACCATTTATTTTGAGAATGTCCAATTTGTGCATTTTTCATCAACTTATACTGTTAAGCATAAAATGTTTTCCCCAAAAAAGGATTCCTGAAAGATTCTTGAAATTGCCTTCTGCAGTTTCCTTCCTCACTGTATCTAACTATAAAATCCTTACACTGTGTTACTAAAATGCTAGATTCTTTCCATAATTCATATTGATTTTTGCATAAAATGCCTATTCTGAGCTCAGAACTACATAATCAAACACAACCATCAGTTTCTGATGCTAAACAAAATTATCCCTTTGGGGGAATTTAGTCACACCTTCTCTGGAGATAAAGGGGAAAATGATCATCTCACTTCCTGAAACATTATAGCTTTACATTAGATAAAATAGACACCTCTATCTGGAGTCAATTTCCATGTCAGGTAAATCAAATAGTCATAGCTCCACAGTAAAGAACAAAATTTCATCTGTAAGTCAAATTTCTAGACAGTTCCTGAGGCTTTTAAATCTTCAAATACTCAAAGAAGGAGGTGGTCATGAAGGAGCGTATGAAAAGTGATCTTTTTCCCAGGGAATTTTTATCTACTATTAGCCAGATGATGTCTCCTTCATGTTAGTCCCTCCCCAAAACAAATTAAGACTGCCAAATTAATCTTCAGAAGAATTCCTCTGTGTAGAAGGTGTAAATCCTAAAACCCTATCATATCCTTTCACATCCAGAGTTGCTCTGGGGAGCAATACACAAGCTCATCTCCTCCCACCATCCTCACTCTGACCCCTCCTCACTGGGGACACCCACATTGCCTTTCCTCCCCTTCTTGGTACAGAGCAAACAGCTTTGATACTTGCTGCTGTCCCCTCTTCCTGAAAGTGTTATCCTCGTGCATTTGAACTGGGGCTTTGTCACACTGCCCAAGTCTCAGCTCAGATGTCTCTGTCCCACAGACACCTTCTCTGACCACTCATCCAAAGTGGCTTCACCAGGAATTTCATGTCTCATCCCTTTGGTTTCGTTGACTTCAGAATAGTCATCCTGATCTGAAACTAACTTGCCTACTTGTTTTCTTGTTTATTATCTGGCCTCCCCATTCCCCACTGGAATATAAGCTCTATGAGGACAGGGCTTTTACCTGTTCTCTGTTGTCTTCTGGGTCACCGTCAGTACACAATATACTTAACAGACCAGAGACAGAAGCAGATTCTGTTGTGTCTGGGAGAAAAATATTACATCCTAAGGCTCCTAAGTCTCCTTCTCCCCAACCTCTTTGCTTTCTCACCCAGATCAAGAATTTCTGTCTTTGAACTGCTCAAACATCCTCAAACCAACTGCCTTTCATTTAGTCACCACAAAATGAATTCTAGGTCCCAAGCGTGCATTCTGTCACTTCTCTACCAAACTGATACTCCATGATTCTCTGAGGAACGTTCCTTCCTTCCAGGCAGCACACAGAGCCTGCAGTGCAGGTTACTAAACGTGAATGCAGGCACCATGGCTGACGACTTCCAAATATGGCATCAAAACAGCCACGGCAACCCGTTTAAATGATATCATATCTCCCAGCGGCTGGATTTCGGTTTGTTAATTTTAAAATGAGAGGCCGGTTTAAAGATTAACAATTTGCTTGGATAAAGGAAAAGGGAAAAATATAATTAATCATTTGCCTGTCCCCCAACACTAGTTTACAAAACCATGGTGCAACTTTATTGAGCTCAAAATTGAAGGGTGGCAAGGTTAATATGTAGCTTTAGACCTCACGGTTTCATTAACAAACACATTACAGGCTGTAAAGCTGAACTGACATTAATGCTAGGCCCAAACAAAGTAAATAATTACTGGCTTGGCAAATGAGGAAGTACTTGCAGAGTTTGTTTACATTGGGTTTTTGGAAAATTCATGTTGGCAACAAGTCAAATACAGTTTGACTAGTAATTGTGACAATTGCTCACAGATGCTGCTGGAAGAACAACAAAAGAATGGATTTATGGCTTTTCTTTCCCCCTACATTTTCCCCCTTTGTTGCCTTTTTTTTTTTCTTTACCATTTTGGATCAATAAAGAACTTGCAGCCACAAAGATAAGTGGGTTACATGGCAGATGGGCCTTGGAATGTTTAAAAATCTCATGTTGCATTTTGTCTCTTGGCCCTAGATTGGAAAAGACACAGCTGTATTCAAGCTGCATTCATAAAATCCATGCTCCTTGAAAATGCCTATGAGTCCTCTCAATAGAACAGAGTTGAGATGAAGCCTGTGTAGAAATTTTCCAATAGAAAGACTGGTTTGTTTTGTGCTGGTGCACTGTTAACAAGCCACTGAGTTCGTAAAACTTAAGGAGAGAATTCTAGCTGAACAGGATCCATTTCATTTTCCCTAGCTGGACTGGAAAAGTATAAACAGGAATCAAGGAATAAAACAACTCACCAAACTGGAAAATAGTTCTGCAGAGCAACTGAGGTCTGTGACATATAATTTGAAACAATTTTGGTTTCCCTCATCAAAGGTCAGTATTTTGCCAACTAAAAGCTAATACTTCACACACACACATCCTGGTCCTTCCAAACACTTGAATCTAAATCTCTTTATTCTTGAAAGATAGAATTTCAATGATTTTAAGTATAAATGCAAAGCCTGGATCTTTCTAATTCCATTTCTACTAACTTCAAGTTGTAAGAGCCAGAATATCCTGGGATTTTATAGTGCTTAACCAAATCGTTCAACATGAGAATCTAAAGCCTTCATTATTATTTAAGTGCCTTATCTAGATCCATAATCTTTGAGATACCAAAGCCACATCCATTGTCTGTTCCAACACATTGTTCTATCATTCTCTAAATCATGTTTCTCTTACTACTCCTTTGGGTGATGACTGCATAAAACTGAATAAAAGTAGATCATTATCTGCTAAATAACTAAAGTAGAAAGGAATATATGCCCCAATAGGCCTTCTTTTAACCATTTAAATACTGTGCTCATCTGTCAATAACAGGCTCAATTCACATCATCCAAGTTTTCAGATTTTTATTACCTCTAATCTTGAAACCCTAACTATTCCTTAGAAGGAAAAACTCTTACTGTGATACCAGCTTGTAGCTGAAACACAAATAGCTATAATATTTGAAACTCTAAAATTTCCTATCTCCCAACTTTCCTATTGCCTGGACTTCTCTGACAGTGGAATTTGAATGTCACAGGCAGGACACAGGAGAGGTTGGCTGGAAGCAAAATTCTTCAGATTTAGAGGCAGAATCTTTGACTCATGTCTGGATCATCATTGGCCATTAGCACAAGGCCAGTGATAAAACTTCTCTGATGCCCCTGAATCAACTCAACCTAAGAATTACCAGTGAAACTTTCTGATACACTTTTTAACTCTAGGCTAATTATCAACGGTAATAACACAGGGTAACATTCTACTAAATAATGTGTCATACATGACTGGGATCATTATAATAGCCTCTTAACTAGCTTGGTCGCCTCTAACTTTTTTTTTTTTTGCGGTACGCAGGCCTCTCACTGTTGTGGTCTCTCCCGTTGTGGAGCACAGGCTCCGGACGTGCAGGCTCAGCGGCCATGGCTCACGGGCCTAGCTGCTCCACGGCATGTGGGATCTTCCTGGACCAGGGCACGAACCCGTGTCCCCTGCATCGGCAGGCGGACTCTCAACCACTGCGTCACCAGGGAAGCCCACCTCTAACTTTTCACTTTTCAAATCTTTCTCCCAGATTACAGTCAGCTCCAGATTTGATCATGTCATACCATTTCTCAGAATTTACTGAGGGAGTCTTACTGCCTACAGGATAACGTCCAAATGCTCACCTGCCCACACATTTCTTTGAATGTTGACACCATCTAACCTTGACTTAGCTTTAGCTATCTACAACCTGATTCCATTGTCCTCCTGCTGTTGATGGTTCCTCAACCTCCTGATGGCTCCCTTCAGGCCTGCTTGGCATTTTCTCAAGAATCCTTGCACTCTGCCTAACTGAAGACTCAGGCAAGAGATAAATTACTCTTGTAGGCTGATTTTTGAGTTTCTTTTACCACTGACCTTCTTTTGCTACCACAAAAAATTATGTTCTTTTACTCAAGACCTGGTAGGCTACATTAAAGATTTTGAACATTTTTCCAGTAAAATTTCTGGAATTTTAAGTTTGTGCTTATATCACAAAGCCAGATCATAAATTAAAAAAAAAATTGCTGTTTATACAAATTTGGAGAATTCACTGCTGTCTGATAAATACTTTAAGCAATAATGGCACTAGAAAGTAGAACTCAATATATAATAGATATAAACATAAAAATATATAGATATATATTTCAACCATAAAGTCATAGAATGTTACCTGTCTCTCAGAGTAACATTTGTTGAGTTATAAAACTGACTCACTGAATGCTCTAAAGTTATACTGTTGAATAACATACATGGAAAAAAAACCAGAATTATAACCCCAGGCAAAAATGAATATATTAGAGGTGAATTTTGGAAGAAGTAAAAAAGAAATAGAAAGCAGTTATAAGGGGAGCACTTAAAATTAGGTATGAATGGTTTGCACTGTTGATTAAAGCATTTTAAAAATCAATAAAAGAACATTTTGCACCAAGTAGCTTTCAGGAACCTTAGGAAAGACCATGTGATTCAGTTCAAAGGTTAGAAGCCTTTGACCCAACAAGTGAAGAAGGTGGTTCCATCTCCATTTCAAGAGAAACAAATAACTATAAGTTCAGAGTCTAAAATCAAGTGTTAATTGTTTGCTCTAAGAAATTTTTTAAAGAAACAAGCTATGTTCAAAAAATGTAATATCTAATATAAAGATTGTATTGTTTCATTATATTATTTTATTACATATCTCATATCTTCTATCATATGATAAGCTCCTTAAGGCACCTCTGTATTACATAAATCCAAAATTTAATACCATATTCCTTATACAGGTAGGCTAACTGTGTATTTTGAGTTGGATAATATTCACATATATTCATATATTCTTCATTCAAGAAGCCTTTTAGATCTTCTCAGACTTTCTGATTCTCTGATTATCCTACATTTTCCCCTTTTAACTAAAGAATATGTTTCAGAGATGAGCTACACTTGGTTGTTTGTATGTTTCCTCTCAATCATGTTACTGGGCCATATGCCTATCACTAATGCAATCATTAGGAACAGGGGACTGGAGGTCTGAATAGCCACCTGGTCCTGTGTCCACCTCTAGGATAATGGTGGTGCTGGTGGCACCATGACCAGCATACCCACCAAGCCTACATGGGGTTGTGGGAACCCATTTGTGATAACTCTACCTCATGTATTTAACAATAAACAAACCAAGGACAAGAACTTTGCTTTCTTTTCAAGTTCCCACAGAGCATGTTTAAAATACACTCTCCTGATCATAGATTTAGCTTACATAGGCCACTACCAGGACTAGCCTTGAAATAAGCAGGTGCTGTTGGGTTAATAAAAAGAAGGATCAGGGGAAAATAGTGGCAGAATCTCACTGCTCAAAATCTATTCTGAAAGCTGTTTACATTGTTGTGAAGACTATTAAAATGGGATCTTGCCTGTTATCTAATTTTAGCTGAAACCCCAGAGTCAAGAAATCTAAGTAGTTCCTTATCTAAAATAACATGCTGGGCCTTTGCAGGCATTCACAGAAGAAGAAAGCTGGTGACCCCTAAGCACCACCCATTCCAGGAAAAGCCTGTACCTCCAGAGTTTGATGAGGCAAGATGATGATTGATTCCCTTGGTAAGATGAGACCTCAGAGAAGACTTGAGTGGTCCTGGACTCTGGTTGAGAGGAACACCTACAGGGCAAAGTGAACTCAGCAAATAAAATCTGTGGGAGTAGACTTCCAGAAGTGAGGTACGAAGTCATAAGCAGACAGCCAAAGGATGCAGCACATATGCTGGGGGGACCCAGTAAAAAGTCTCAGGAAATGTGTGAAAGTCTGTGCACATATATGCATGTATGCATGTGATCTCCAAAAAGATCCACAAAAGACTCATAAAGGAAGATAAGAATTTGACCATTCAGTGAAACCCAAAGAGCACCAATGCCAGTTGACCAATTATACCAGTCGAGCAAGACACTTTCTGTCTCTGACCTCTCTCTCTGTTCCCATTCTCAAAACTTGGAGAAGCCAACGGAATCATAGGGTGTTGGGAACAAAGGGTGGAAAGGTGAGTGGGGCATAATTAAAACCTGATCTGTGTCTAGCCAGAACTGAGGAGGCAGGGAGACAAAAAAAAAAAAAATCACTTAATTTGCATGACATTTGGGCATTTAATATTAGAGTGGACTATACTTTCTATTAGTTAAATAAAGTGATTGTTTATTAATATTTGAGAGTGACCAGAAGAGCTAGACAACCTGCAAAAGATAATGCAGAGGTAGGGAAAAATATGAATAAACATAACACTGAATGTTGTAGAGAAAAATAGCACATTTTTATAATTTCATCTCTAATAGACCAGTTTGTTCCATAAACTTGTTGTAATTTATTTCTTAGCTTTCCCTAATGCTTGAAAGGCACTGTTAAAAAATCATTTGTGTTAACTATGCTGGATCATTGTACCTGAATTGTTAGGACTCCTTCAGTTGTAAAAGAAATCCAATTCAAACTAGATTTTAAAAGAAGAGAATGGTCCACATAACTGAAATGGTTTCATGCAGAACTGGATCTAGGGGCTTAAGTGAATCATCAGGACTTACTTGCTCTCTGTTTTTTATCACTGCTTTTTTTTTTTCTCTTCTACTTCAGATAGTTTCCACCTTGCAACATTGCATTTGTTACTCTCCTAGCAATAAATATCAAATATTAGAGAATTCTCTTGGGCCATATGTCTATCACTAATGCAGTCATTAGGAACAGGGGACTGGAGTCTCTGATTGGTCACCTGGTCCTATGCCCACCTCTAGGATGATGGTGGTGTTGGTGGCACCATGACCAGCATACCCACCAAGCCAACATGGGGTTGTGGAGAAGTGGTTACCCACAAGAAAACTGGATTGCTGTAACCAGAGAGGAAGAAGGGCAAAAGCAACAGAGGTCTCTTACAATCACCCAAGCTTATTAGTGTTTATTGGAGTGGATAGCTAGCCAGCTGTGGGTCTAGTTTTAAGCTTGGGTTTCTGCCTTCATTGAGTAGAAATATCTGGGTAAAAAAAAGAAGAAAAGATTGTAATAAAATTGCCACGTTATGTTCTGTAATGATTTTTAAAATAGGTTCACAATTTACACACTTCCCTTCAAAAGGTGGAACCTAACTCCTTCCTCTTAAGTCTGGGCTGGACTTCATGACTTGCGTTTAATGAATAATGTTGTGAAATCATGAAAGTGATGTTATTTCACTTCTGAGGCCAGGTCACAAAAAAGAATAGCTTCTGCATGCCCTCTCTCTCGGATCACTTCCTCTGGGGGAAGTCAGCTACCATGTCATGAGGACTCAGGCATCCTACAGAAAGATCCACATGTGAACCTTCCTGAATTGAAGTCTCTGCCAGTAGCCAACACCACCTTGCCAACCACCTTGTAAGCCACCTTACAGAAGCTGATCCAGCAGCTCCAATCAAGCTTTCAGATGGTGTTGCAACGTGACCACCTGGGGGACATCATGATTAAACCTCCCAAGAGACCCTATGCTAGAATCACCCAGCTAAACTGCTCCCAACATCCTGACCCATAGAAACTGTGAGAATTATAAAGGTTTATTGTCATTCTAAACCACTAAGTTTGGGGGTTATTTGTTATGTAGAATAGTTAAATAACACATGTGTCTACTAAGATGATAATGGATGCTCTATGAAACAAAAGGTCAAATACATGTGGTTAAATATGTATAACAGCTATCTTTGCTGTAGGACTTCTCAGAACCTTAATATGCTAATATAACTGTGTGTTTCCAGAGAGACAGAGACAGAAGCAGATATAGTATGCAATTTCCCAAACTTCTTTATAAATGCCTTTCTTTTTGAAACACCTAATAATATCTCTGAAACTCTTAAGTTCCTAGGACATTTGGCTAGGAAGTATATATTAGAGAAGACAACCAAGAAATGTTTTGCTTCTTAAAGAGCAATTTAGCATCTTAGGCAAAATCTGAATAACAAATTAATAGGGCCAGGATTAAGGTGAGGCAATTGAGGTACTCACCTCAGGGGCAAAATTTCAAGAAAACTCAGTAATCAAAATAAAGAATTTTAGGGCTTCTCTGGTGGCGCAGTGGTTGAGAGTCCGCCTGCCGATGCAGGGGACACGGGTTCGTGCCCCGGTCCGGGAAGATCCCACATGCGGCAGAGCGGCTGGGCCCGTGAGTCATGGCGGCTGAGCCTGCGCGTCCGGAGCCTGTGCTCCGCAACAGGAGAGGCCACAACAGTGAGAGGCCCGCATACCACAAAAAAATAAAAAATAAAAAAAATAAAGAATTTTAAATAATATTTTTAAGATAAAAATGAATGCACAAACACCCATGGTGAACAAAATATCAAAAGTTTAAATAAAGACAGGTGTTTGTTATTTTGTTTATTTTATGATCCTGCATTACAGTGCACAGAAAACAGTTATTTCCAATTAGTCTGGTTCCTGGCCCACACAGTGATCATGTTCCTCTCCAGGCAGGTTTATAAGGGTTAACAGTGTACAAAGAGATTAGGCAACACGTGTGGTCTTTTTTTAACTGTAGAGATTGTATTAACTTTTCTACTTGGCTGAAATTGTGGACAGATATTTTGATACATATGTATGGGAGCACATATTTTTTTCCACCTCTGGCTCCAATATGGCTGAGCAGGGCACTGCAGATCAGTAACCTCTCTAGTGAGGGGACATCGCATGATGTAGGTATCATGTATTCTGCAGGAACTAGAGTTTCCAATTTTCTCCTAAAGTTGGTGCCACAGATGGGCATTTACTTCTGGGGTCTTTAGGCAGGATTCATGACATTATCCAGAGACCCTGAGAAAATGGCATACAGGACAAGTTCTGATGCGAGGGAAATATCCAGGACCACTAAGGAGATCAAGCCTGATCAGCAGAACTGAAGACACTCTGGACCATCCTGGGCAGCATAAATATATAAAATTCCTAGGACAGGGAAGGAGGGTAACACCAATAATGGAGGGAGGAAGATGAGGGGAAAACAATTCTGCCCAGGCCATAGTTTTGCTTATGGTCTTCCATGTTAATTCCTTCAACTGCAAAGGTAGATTTTCATTTGTCTATTTGTTTGTTAATTCACAAATTGAAAATTTCTACACAGACATTTTAAACATCCTTTCAAATATTTGTCTTTTTCTCTCACATCTCCTTTGTGGAGTCTGGGATGCATTTCACAGAAAGAAATTAAGAGTAAATTGGTTTCTCATTTGTTTTCCAGATTGGAAAAAAAAAAAGTTTATAAGACAAAAGGATCTTTTTAAAACCACCTCCCAGATATAAATTACATCTGCTGGATCCTGTTGCTGTGTAGTTGATAGAACAGAAACTGATTTCGCTACAAATGGGGGTGTCTCTTCAGATGCTAGTTTTCTACCTCCAAAAGCAGTACAGTATGTCTGAATGTTGATTTGACTTTAGACCTGCTTAGTCAGCTCTTAAAACTCTCCTCTTTGGTGAACACTGCATAGTGAAGCATAGGATTTTTTTTCTTTTTTAATAAATTAATTTATTTTATATTATTTAACTTTTGGCTGCATTGGGTCTTCGTTGCTGTGCACGGGCTTTTCTCTGGTTGCGGTGAGCAGGGGCTACTCTTCATTGCAGTGTGAGGGCTTCTCATCGCGGTGGCTTCTCTTGTTGAGGATCACGGGCTCTAGGTGCGCGGGCTTCAGTAGTTGTGGTGCATGGGCTCAGTAGCTGTGGCTCACGGGCTCTAGAGCGCAGGCTCAGTAGTTGTGGTGCAACTACTCAGTAGTTGTGGCTTAGTTGCTCTGCGGCATGTGGGATCTTCCCGGACCAGGGCTTGAACCCACGTCCCCTGCATTGGCAGGCGGATTCTTAATCACTGGGCCACCAGGGAAGCTCCAAGCATAGGATTCTTTGGCTCACCTTTTCTTTCTTCAAACTGAAGGGAGCCTGAGCATTGTGACAGAAAGAATTTTAATGCAATTCATGTTGCAAATGACAGTACATACACTATTCCAACACACTCTGGCCTCCTCTGCAGCCACTCAGCACTGTGGCATCTAATTTTTCAGCTTTACCATATGGAACTAATCTCTTCTCAAGCAAATGTCAAATCTATAATAATTAGTCAGTGCTGTTCATTTCTCCTTCCAGCCCATACTGACCTCTTGCTGGGTAGACTGAGCACTAGCTCTAATGTCAGGTGTTTGTGAAAGCTTCTCTCAGCTTTTCTTATTCTTCTCTTCGACTTCTCTGACCTGTTTATTATTTATAAAATTCTATAGTAGGAATGCTCCTGTAACTCAGGGATTGACAACATTTTTCTCAAAAGGGCCACATAATAAAAATTTAGGCTTTGCGGGTCATATGGCTTCTGCAGTAATACTCAACTCTGCCATTGTAGTGCAAAAGCAGTCATGGATAGTATAAAATGTATGAGTGTGGCTGTGTTCCAGTGAAACTTTATTTGCAAAAACAGGCAGACAAGGTGGATTTGGTCCCTGGGCTGTAGTGTGCTGAGCCCTGCTATAGATTATGGCTCTGAACTTGGCTAAAATGAAGAGGCCCATGGAAGAATTCTTCTTATCCATTTTCTTTTCTTTACCAAGAACTGATTTCAACAAGGAGATGGCCATCTAGGAGATACTAGACACTAGAAAAGAGTTTGTTTTTACCTTTTCTTTTAGAAAAGCTCTATAATTCTCTTGATGTGAATTGACCACAAGAGAATTTTTAGTTGCCATTTTTTAGTGTGATACCTTCTACTTTTCTGGGTAAGAAGACTAAGCCAGAAGTGGAAAAAATTTGTAAAGACTCATTCAATTGAAAACTTGAGAAGAGTACTAAAACATAGGATCTAGAGACTGTTATAGTCCCTCTTGACTAGGTACTTATATCTGTTTAGTTTTTAATTCAGTCCTGGGTGTCAAGAGTTTGCATATCATTGACAAACTAAAACAGGTTTAGAAGAGAGTAAAAGAAGTTGGATGACTTGCAATCATGTTGTATAAGGAACAAAGAAAATGGGGTTGTTCAATCAAGAGGAGAAGATTCATGGGGAAAACAATACTTTTCTTCATATATTTGAAGAGCTGAATTTAGAATAAGGAGTACATTTTCTTAGCATGATTTCGGATGATTTAAAAACCAAAAAGGGAAAATTTCAAGAAAAATCTCAGCTAAATTTTTAAAGAGTTTTCTAAGAAAATTGAAGATGGAAATGACTATGTAGAAAGTGGTAGAATTTCTTCTTTTTTTTTTTTTTTTTTTTTTTTTGCGGTACATGGGCCTCTCACTGTTGTGGCCTCTGCCGTTGCGGAGCACAGGCTCCATACGCGCAGGCTCGGCAGCCATGGCTCACGGGACCAGCCACTCCGCGGCATGTGGGATCCTCCCAGACCAGGGCACGAACCCGTGTCCCCTGCCTCGGCAGGTGGACTCTCAACCACTGCGTCACCAGGGAAGCCCGAATTTCTTCTTTTTAACCATAATATGGTAGGTATATTGTGGAGGAAGTTCAATAATCAGATGAGCCATTTGATTAGGTCAATTATTCCCAGTCATAAAGTTTATAGACCAGGAATATATACACACAAATATACTTTTAAAAATAAGAAACTGAAAAAAATGCTTACTAACTTTTTATAATGCCAAGTAAGGACCTTCAAACTAAAACTGATGATCAGTATCATTTCAGAAAATAAACTATATTAAACAAAATATTAAAATTAAAGGCAGTCTGCAAAAATAAACAAAAAAATTTTACAGTATAGTTTCTAATTTCATCAGATAAAAATCTAGCTAGTTAAATGAAGAGATGACATGGGTTTTGATTTTCTCACTTTGGTACAGAATGGCAAAACCTGTGTCATGAAGCATGAGTCTCTTGATTATCATTTGGAAAGTACTGAACATTTATAGTTCTCTCCAATTCTAAGATTCTGAACTTTTAAGTGAATATGACAATACCAAAGTATGAACTGGGTCCTTCTTCCAAGCACATAGTAGTGACTTAATAAAGGTAAAAGTTACTTTCAAAATGCTCTGTCATGTGAATTTATTATTCTAAATGATTTCATTTACACACAAGTGGCAACATGCTACACCATAGGCAAAGCATAGCTTCTAAGTGTTTTGCTATCCTTGTAATAGAGCTAAAATACAAAACACCGTAACTTGATGAATAATAGTTACACAGCAACTAGTTATTATGGGTTGAATTATGCCCCTCCTCCACAGGAAAAAAAAAAAAAAAGCCTAGCAAGTTAATACACTAATCTTGATCATTTCAGAGGCAAAAAGAAAAATCCACTGGCAATATGAAATGAACAGTAGACTTATCCTGGAAATTTTCTAATAACACTTAGCATTTCAAGATAACTTAAACAAATTATATTTTCAACTAAAATTCTAACTGAAGAGGAGTTAAAAATAACGTTCAGAAGATCGCACCCATTGTAAAAACTCTTTCTTAAGCGATTTTGCCCCTTTCCTCCAGTTTTCCTCGGGACATATATTGTAATGCTCTTTGTACAAATGCTTTTGTGAAAAATTTTTGTGAATTCAATGCATTCCTGGATTTTGTCTCCCTAACACACACACACACACACACACACACACACACACACACACACACACACACACACACACACTAGCCCTGGCAAAAGTAAGGCATAGTGAATATTGAGGGGGGCAAACACTACATGAGCTTCTACTCACTGCTATGTCAATGCACATAAATTCTAATTTGTAACACCCCTGCAGTTCCATTGTATGGCTCCATTAGTCTATGCATGAATTATTCACACATGATACATCATAGTGGCATCAGAACCATTTGTGATATCAATTCACACTATTATAAAACAGGTAATCTTCAACTGTCCAACACAACATGTGTTAATTAGCTCTCCAAGAAACTTTGCTAGTCAATCACCTTCTTAAAGCCCAGCTCTGGCCTCACCTTCTCCAAGCCTTCCAATCACTCTATCTTACAGCCATATCTTTCATTTTCAGACTACCCATGGAATACCTGACAAAATTTAGTAGTTTAAGCTACATTTCTTTGCGTTGTTCTTTTTATTGTTTTGCAGATTTAACTCTTCTGTCTCTGAATATATTATTGATTCTTGAGGGGTGGAACCACTATATATGGTTCTTTTGTAATTTCCACAGTACTTAGCAATGCTAGACACATAGTAAGTTTTCAGTAAATACTAGTTGACTTGTTTAACTGCCATGCAAATAGATATAATTCACAAATTTTTAGATGCTGGGCTACTTGGCTTAGCAGATTTCAACTTGTTGAATAATCATGAGTTTTGAGGTATGGTTTATTATTTTGTTATGAAATATTTGTCTTTTTATTTCCATTAATTCTCTGAAGAAACAAACTGCTTTTTGTGTAATATTATTAAAAGCATGATTGCTGTGAGGTTAGGAGAAATATATGTAAATTTTCGAAGCATAGTAAGAGACACAAAATAAACAATCAATGTATAATTATCATTACTATTTTGCCACTCTACAATTTTTCAGGGCATGTAACAATGGCAAATTACTAGCAGAGTACTTATTATAGCAGAAAAGCAGTTTATAAGGGAGATTCACACAGTTTAGTCCTATGCATTCAGTAGGTACTTAATAAGTTATAAGTAAACTTTCCATTGAAAGACAACATACATACCAAAACACACAAGTTCTCCCAATGCACAGCACAAAGGAATGGTCACAAAGTGAACATATCTGTGGAACCAACAACCAGGTCAGGCAACAGAAGATTATCAGCACCCCAGAAGCTCCTTTAATGCAAAATTTAAGTCCCTACGCATAACATCAAGTAAAACCATTATCCTGACTTCTTATAGCATTGATTAATTTTACCTGTTTTTGAACTTTACATAAATGGAGTCATATTGTATGCACTCTTTCATGGCTGGCTTTTTCCACTCAGTTTAGTGAGATCAATGCATACCATTGCATGCAGCTGCTTGGTTTTTTGGCTTTTTTTGTCATTCTGTTTTTTATCAATAGTACTGTATATTATTCTACCCTATGAATATACCACAATTTATTTATTCATTCCATAATATGTGAGTTTTTATGACTAGTACTATTTTGGATATTATTAAGCAAGTCTTTGGGGGAACTTATATATACATTTCTATGGAGTATAAACATAAGAGGGGAACTGCTGAATTATTCTATTCATATTCACCAGATAATATACTTTAGTAGGTTTAGTTTTTACAAGAAATTGCCAAACGGGCTTTCAAATTGCTTTTGCCAACTTACACTTTCACCAGCAGTGAACTGGAATTTCTCCACGTTGTCTCCCATCTTTAATGTTACCTGTCTTTTTAAAATTTTAGCTATTTTGGAGTATGTTTAATAATATCTCAAAATAATTTATATTTCTATGATGAAATTGAGAACTTCTCAGGTCTATTGGTCATTGGGTAATCCTATTTTGTAACTGCTTAGTCAAATATTTTGTCCATTTTTCTACTGAGTTGTTGTTCCTTTCTTAGAGATTTATAGATAGTCTTTGTGTGTAACGTAATCACTGATACATTTAAATTTATATCCACCATCCTGCTTCTATTTTCTATTTGACCTGGTGATAAAAGTAAGAATTATTACTGCTATCCTTTCCCTAGTAATGGTAGAACTTTGGAATACTTCATCTCCCTCTTGCCTTTTGCATTTTTATGTTTACTCCTGGGACATTTTTTTTTCTGGTTGAAGAACTTCCTTTAGTATTTGTTTTAGGGAAGGTCTGTTGATGACAACAACTTTCAGCTTTTATTTTCCTGAGAAAAAAATTCACTAATAATCAGAGGCCTTTTTCAACTTTATTTTTACATTTTATTTTCACTGTTGATGGACAGTATAGTCTATTTTATTTAATTTTTTTTGCTATTGATGAATAATTTGACATCTTTTTCTTTCAGCACCTTCCATTCCCTATCAGTTCCATAGTTTGTGTTGAGAAGTCAACTGTAAGCTTATTATTTACATATAATGCCTTTTTTTCTCTGCATACTTTTAAGATTTTTCTCTGTGTTTTTTGGTCTTTAACAGTCCAACTATAATATGCCTAAGTCTTTATATTGTTTTGCTTGGAGTTCACTTAGCTTCTTGAATTTATGGGTCTTTACCTTTCATCAGTTTTGGAAAATTCTCTACCATTAGCTCTTCATATACATGAGAATACCTCATTCTCCTCTCCCTTTTTTAAGAGACAACTACATGTATGCTGGAACTTTAGAAATTGTCCTACGTGTCTCTTATGCTCTTTTCTGTATTTTCAATCATTTTTTTCTCCATACTTCAATGTGGATATTTTCTATTAAGCAGTCTTCCAGTTTACAAATTCTGTCTCCTGTTGTGTTGAATAATCGAATAATTATAGCTATTGAGTTAATTTCAGGTATTGTGATTACATCAGATTTAGAATGTTCTCATTTATTTTATTTTATAGATGCTAATTATCTAGTAAAATTTTCCACCTTTTCATCTGTATGTCCTTATCTTTCATCTAGTCCTTAAAACTATTAATCTTTGATAACTTTAAAGTTCATGTCTTCTAATTCCAATATATAGATTACCTTTAAGTCTGTTCCTTCTTTTCTTATATTCTGATTATTATCTTGAGTTTTAGTTTCATGGTTCTGTCTTTTGGCAGGCCTAATAATTTTAGATTTAATGCCATAAATTTGCATATAGACATTGTAGAGGCTAAGGATGAGCTTGTCTTCCAGAGTTCCTTAACCCTTTGTCTGGCTAGGCTGTGTACAAGCTTATCAACTTGATACAATTAGGGAGTGAGCTGAGTTCAATCTAATTTTGGTTCATTTCTTCTTTACATGGCATAGCTCACCAGGGCTCTCAATGAAAGCCTGGTATGTTACCAGAGCCTCTTTCTCTGGAAGCACATGAAATCTTTATCTCTTTACCATAATTTTAAAGAAAACTCTGCTCTGCTTTTCTATTTTTTGCTTAGCTGTTTATCTTCCCACACCCCATATTTCAGAATTCAGCATACGTGTTAAGGGGAAAACTGACCATGAATTTGAGGTTTCATGAGTTTCCAATTTTGTTAATGCAGTCCTGCAAAACTGCCAAATGCTCTGTGGACTTCTCAGTCTGGCAGCAGCTACTCCCTTCCTGGGAAAAGCCCAGGAACTCAGCTTCTTGTTTGTATCCAGACCTCAGAAACTCTATGGTTCGCCCCTCCCCATATTCTTAGCCCCCTATTCCTCATTGCTTTAAAACTCTTTGATGCTATTCAACGTATTATCTTTTAATTAATCTATCCTTTCTAGCTGTTCTCAGTAGGAGATTTACTGTGGCAACAATTATTCCGTCTTACTCTCATTGCTATAGTCCATATAGTAATGTTTTTGATTCAATCAAAAGATCTATTTACAATGGGACAGGATAGAAAGCCCAGAGTTAAACCCACACACACATGGTCACCTTATCTTTGATAAAGGAGGGAAGAATATACAATGGAGAAAAGACAGCCTCTACAATAAGTGGTGCTGGGAAAACTGGACAGCTATATGTAAAAGAATGAAATTAGAATACTCCCTAACACCATACACAAAAATAAACTCAAAATGGATTAAAGACCTAAATGTAAGGCCAGACACTATCAAACTCTTAGAGGAAAACATAGGCAGAACACTCTACAACATAAATCACAGCAAGATCCTTTTTGACCCACCTCCTAGATAAATGGAAATAAAAACAAAAATAAACAAATGGGACCTCATGAAACTTAAAAGCTTTTGCACAGCAAAGGAAGCCATAAAGAAGACGAAAAGACAACCCTCAGAATAGGAGAAAATATTTGCAAATGAAGCAACCGACAAAGGATTAATCTCCAAAATTTACAAGCAGCTCATGCAGCTCGATATCAAGAAAACAAACAACCCAATCCAAAAATGGGCAGAAGACCTAAACAGACATTTCTCCAAAGAAGATATACAGATTGCCAACAAACACATGAAAGGATGCTCAACATCACTAATCATTAGAGAAATGCAAATCAAAACCACAATGATGTATTACCTCACACCAGTCAGAATGGCCATCATCAAAAAATCTAGAAACAATAAATGCTGGAGAGGGTGTGGAGAAAAGGGAACACTCTTGCACTATTGGTGGGAATGTAAATTGATACAGCCACTATGGAGAACAGTATGGAGCTTCCTTAAAAAACTAAAAATAGACCATATGACCCAGCAATCCCACTACTGGGCATATACCCTGAGAAAACCATAATTCAAAAAGAGTCTCGTACCACAATGTTCATTGCAGCTCTATTTACAATAACCAGGACATGGAAGCAACCTAAGTGTCCACGGACAGATGAATGGATAAAGAAGATGTGGCACATATATACAATGGAATATGACTCAGCATAAAAAGAAAGGAAATTGAGTTATTTGTAGTTAGGTGGATGGACTTAGAGTCTGTCATACAGTGTGAAGTAAGTCAGAAAGAGAAAAACAAATACCATATGCTAACACATGTATATGGAATCTAAAAAAAAAAAAAAAGTCATGAAGAACCTAGGGACAGGACAGGATTAGAGACGCAGACCTACTAGAGAATGGACTTGAGGACATGGGGAGGGGGAGGGCTAAGCTGGGACAAAGTGAGAGAGTGCCATGGACATATATACACTACCAAATGTAAAATAGATAGGTAGTGGAAAGCAGCCGCATGGCACAGGGAGATCAGCTCGGTGCTTTGTGACCACCTAGAGGGGTGGGATAGGGAGGATGAGAGGGAGATGCATGAGGGAGGAGATATGGGGATATATGTATACATATAGCTGATTCACTTTGTTATACAGCAGAAACTAACACAACATTGTAAAGCAATTATACTCCAATAAAGATGTATTAAAAAATAAAAGTCATATTTATTAAAATATATGATTTAATTTGAAAATTCAACAGACAAAACCGGCCTATATGAAAACAAATTGTTGATGAGAAATGTATAGTGCTAGCAAAAGTCTTTTTTAATTAAAAAATAATGCTTCGGGGGGGACCTTGAAGATGGCGGAAGAGTAAGACACGGAGATCGCCTTCCTCCCCACGGATACACCAGAAATACATCCACACGTGGAACAACTCCTACAGAACTCCTACTGAAGGCTGGCAGAAGACCTCAGACCTCCCAAAAGGCAAGAAACTCCCCACGTAACTGGGTAGGGCAAAAGAAAAAACAGAGACAAAAGAATAAGGACGGCACCTGCACCAGTGGGAGGGAGCTGTGAAGGAGGAAAAGTTTCCACACACTAGGAAGCCCCTCCGCGGGCGGAGACTGCGGGAGGCAGAGGGGGTAGTTTCGGGACCGCGGAGTAGTGCACAGCGACGGGTGCGGAGGGCAAAGCGGGGAGATTCCTGCACAGACGATCGGTGCCGACCAGCACTCACCAACCCGAGAGGCTTGCTGCTCACCCACCGGGGCGGGCGGGGCTGCGAGCTGAGGCTCGGGTTTTGGTTTTGGACGGAGCTCAGGGAGAGGACTGGGGTTGGCGGCTTGAACATAGCCTGAAGGGGTTAGTGCACCACGACTAGCCGGGAGGGAGTTCGGGGAAAAGCCTGCACCGGCCGAAGAGGCAAGAGACTTTTTCTTCCCTCTTTGTCTCCTGGTGCGCGAGGAGAGGGGTTTAAGAGCGCTGCTTAAAGGAACTCCAGAGACGGGCGCGAGCCGCGGCTGAGGGCGCGAACCCCCGAGACGGGCGCGAGCCGCGGCTGAAAGCGCAAACCCCAGAGACGGGCGCGAGCCGCGGCTGAGGGCGCGAGCCCCCGAGACGGGCGCAAGCCGCGGCTGAAAGCGCAAACCCCAGAGACGGGCGCGAGCCGCGGCTAAAACCGCGGACCCCAGAGACGGGCGGGAGACGCTAAGGCTGCTGCTGCCGCCACCAAGGGGCCTGTGTGCGAGCACAGGTCACTCTCCACACCCCTCTTCCGCGGAGCCTGTGTAGCCCGCCACTGCCAGGTTCCCGGGATCCAGGGACAACTTCCCCGGGAGTACGCACGGCGGGCCTCAGGCTGGTGCAACGTCACGCCGGCCTCTGCCGCAACGTCACGCTGCCTCTGCAGCTGCAGGCCCGCCCCGCACGTAGTGCCCCTCCTACCCCCATCCCCCAACCCCCGGCCTGAGTGAGCCGGAGGCCCCGAATCAGCGGCTCCTTTAACCCCGTCCTGGCTGAGCGAAAAAAACAGACGCCCTCCAGCGACCTACACGCAGAGGCAGGGCCAAATCCAAAGCTGAGCTCCTGTGAGCTGTGAAAACAAAGAAGAGAAAGGGAAATCTCTCCCAGCAGCCACAGAAGCAGCGGATTAAAGCTCCACAATCAACTTGATATACCCTGCATCTGTGGAATACCTGAATAGACAAGGAATGATCCCAAATTGAAGAGGTGGAATTTAGGAGCGAAATCTATGATTTTTTTCCCTTTTCCTCTTTTTGTGAAGGTGTACGTGTATGCTCCTGTGTGACATCTAGTCTGTATACTCTAGCTTCCACCATTTGTCCTAGGGCTCTATCCGTCCATGACTTTTTTTTAAAAATTCTTTTTCTTAATAATTAAGTTTAATTGTAATAACTTTATTATACTTTACCTTCGTTCTTTCTTTCTTTCCTTCCTTCCCTCCCTCCTTTAGACAACGAATCACCCCAAATTGAGGAGGTGGTCTCAGGGAGCAGGATTTATGATTTTTCCCCCTTTACCTCTTTTTGTGAAGGTGTATGTGTATGCTTCTGTGTAAGATTTTCTCTGTATAGCTTTGCTTCCAACATTTGTCCTAAGGTTCTATCCGTCCCTTTTTTTTTTCTAAATATTTTTTAATTCAATAACTATATTATACTTTATTTTATTTTTACTGTATCATCTTTCTTTCTGTCTTTTTTTCCTTCTTTCCCTCCTTCCTTCCTTCCTCCCTCCCTCCCTCCCTCCCTCCTTTCTTTCCTTCTTTGCCTCTTTCTTCCTTCCTTCCTTTCCTCCTTTCCTTCTTTCTTTCCTCATACTTCTACTAATTCTCTCTACTTTTTCTCCCTTTTATTCTGAGCCGTGTGGATGAAAGGCTCTTGGTGCTCCAGCCAGGAGTCAGGGCTCTGCCTCTGAGGTAGGAGAACCAACTTCAGGTCACTGGTCAACAAGAGACCTCCCAGCTCCACATAATATTAAACAGCGGAAATCTCCCAGAGACCTCCATCTTAACACCAGCACCCAGCTTCACTCAACGACCAGCAAGCCACAGTGCTGGACAACCTATGCCAAACAACTAGCAAAACAGGAACACAACCCCACCCATTAGCAGAGAGGCTGCCTAAAATCATAATAAGGCCACAGACACCCCAAAACACACCACCAGACGTGAACCTGCCCACTAGAGAGACAAGATCCAGCCTCATCCAGCACAACACAGGCACTAGTCCCCTCCACCAGGAAGCCTACACAACCCACTGAAACAACCTTAGCCACTGGAGACAGACATCAAAAACAACGGGAACTACGAAAGTGCAGCCTTCAAAAAGGAGACCCCAAACACAGTAAGATAAGCAAAATGAGAAGACAGAAAAACACACAGCAGATGAAGGAGCAAGATAAAAACCCACCAGACCTAACAAATGAAGAGGAAATAGGCAATCTACCTGAAAAAGAATTCAGAATAATGATAGTAAGGATGATCCGAAATCTTGGAAGTAGAATGGACAAAATGCAAGAAACAGTTAACAAGGACCTACAAGAACTAAAGATGAAACAAGCAACGATGAACAATGCAATAAATGAAATTAAAATCACTCTAGATAGGATCAATAGCAGAATAACTGAGGCAGAAGAACGGATAAGTGACCTGGAAGATAAAGTAGTGGAAATAACTACTGCAGAGCAGAATAAAGAAAAAAGAATGAAAAGAACTGAGGACAGTCTCAGAGCCCTCTGGGACAACATGAAACGCACCAACATTCGAATTATAGGGGTTCCAGAAGAAGAAGAAAGAAAGAAAGGGACTGAGAAAATATTTGAAGAGATTATAGTTGAAAACTTCCCTAATATGGGAAAGGAAATAGTTAATCAAGTCCAGGAAGCACAGAGGGTCCCATACAGGATAAATACAAGGAGAAACACGCCAAGACACATATTAATCAAACTGTCAAAAATTAAATACAAAGAAAGCATATTAAAAGCAGCAAGGGAAAAACAACAAATAACACACAAGGGAATCCCCATAAGGTTAACAGCGGACCTCTCAGCAGAAACCCTACAAGCCAGAAGGGAGTGGCAGGACATACTGAAAGTGATGAAGGAGAATAGCCTGAAACCAAGACTACTCTACCCAGCAAGGATCTCATTCACATTTGATGGAGAAATTAAAACCTTTACAGACAAGCAAAAGCTGAGAGAGTTCAGCACCACCAAACCAGCTTTACAACAAATGCTAAAGGAACTTCTCTAGACACGAAACACAAGAGAAGGAAATGACCTATAGTAGCGAACCCAAAACAATATATAAAATGGAAATAGGAACATACATATCAATAATTACCTTAAATGTAAATGGACTAAATGCTCCCACCAAAAGACACAGATTGGCTGAATGGATACAAAAACAAGACCCTTATATATGCTGTCTACAAGAGACCCACTTCAGAACTAGAGACACATACAGACTGAAAGTAAGGGGATGGAAAAAGATATTCCATGCAAATGGAAACCAAAAGAAAGCTGGAGTAGCAATTCTCATATCAGACAAAATAGACTTTAAAATAAGGACTATTAAAAGGGACAAAGAAGGACACTACATAATGATCAAGGGATCGATCCAAGAAGAAGATATAACAATTGTAAATATTTATGCACCCAACATAGGAGCACCTCAATACATAAGGCAAATACTAACAACCATAAAAGGGGAGATCAACAGTAACACATTCATAGTAGGGGACTTTAACACCCCACTTTCACCCATGGACAGATCATCCAAAATGAAAATAAATAAGGAAACACAAGCTTTAAATGATACATTAAACAAGATGGACTTAATTGATATTTATAGGACACTCCATCCAAAAACAACAGAATACACATTTTTCTCAAGTGCTCATGGAACATTCTCCAGGATAGATCATATCTTGGGTCACAAATCAAGCCTTGGTAAATTTAAGAAAACTGAAATTGTATCAAGTATCTTTTCCGACCACAACGCCATGAGACTAGATATCAATTACAGGAAAAGATCTGTAAAAAATACAAACACATGGAGGCTAAACAATACACTACTTAATAATGAAGTGATCACTGAAGAAATCAAAGAGGAAATAAAAAAATACCTAGAAACAAATGACAATGGAGACACAACGACCCAAAACCTATGGGATGCAGCAAAAGCAGTTCTAAGGGGGAAGTTTATAGCAATACAAGCCCACCTTAAGAAGCAGGAAACATCTCGAATAAACAACCTAACCTTGCACCTCAAGCAATTAGAGAAAGAAGAACAAAAAAACCCCAAAGCTAGCAGAAGGAAAGAAATCATAAAAATCAGATCAGAAATAAATGAAAAAGAAATGAAGGAAACAATAGCAAAGATCAATAAAACTAAAATCTGGTTCTTTGAGAAGATAAACAAAATAGATAAACCACTAGCCAGACTCATCAAGAAAAAAAGGGAGAAGACTCAAATCAATAGAATTAGAAATGAAAAAGGAGAAGTAACAACTGACACTGCAGAAATAAAAAAAATCATGAGAGATTACTACAAGCAACTCTATGCCAATAAAATGGACAATCTGGAAGAAATGGACAAATTCTTAGAAATGCACAACCTGCCAAGACTGAATCAGGAAGAAATAGAAAATATGAACAGACCAATCACAAGCACTGAAATTGAAACTGTGATTAAAAACCTTCCAACAAACAAAAGCCCAGGACCAGATGGCTTCACAGGTGAATTCTATCAAACGTTTAGAGAAGAGCTAACACCTATCCTTCTCAAACTCTTCCAAAATATAGCAGAGGGAGGAACACTCCCAAATTCCTTCTACGAAGCCACCATCACCTTGATACCAAAGCCAGACAAGGATGTCACAAAGAAAGAAAACTACAGGCCAATATCACTGATGAACATAGATGCAAAAATCCTCAACAAAATACTAGCAAACAGAATCCAACAGCACATTAAAAGGGTCATACACCATGATCAAGTGGGGTTTATTCCAGGAATGCAAGGATTCTTCAATATACGCAAATCTATCAATGTGATAAACTATATTAACAAATTGAAGGAGAAAAACCATATGATCATCTCAATAGATGCAGAGAAAGCTTTCGACAAAATTCAACACCCATTTATGATAAAAACCCTCCAGAAAGTAGGCATAGAGGGAACTTTCCTAAACATAATAAAAGCCATATATGACAAGCCCACAGCAAACATCATCCTCAATGGTGAAAAACTGAAAGCATTTCCACTAAAATCAGGAACAAGACAAGGTTGCCCACTCTCACCACTCTTATTCAACATAGTTTTGGAAGTTTTAGCCACAGCAATCAGAGAAGAAAAGGAAATAAAAGGAATCCAAATTGGAAAAGAAGAAGTAAAGCTGTCACTGTTTGCAGATGACATGATACTATACATAGAGAATCCTAAAGATGCTACCAGAAAACTACTAGAGCTAATCAATGAATTTGGTAAAGTAGCAGGATACAAAATTAATGCACAGAAATCTCTGGCATTCCTATATACTAATGATGAAAAATCTGAAAGTGAAATCAAGAAAACACTCCCATTTACCATTGCAACAAAAAGAATAAAATATCTAGGAATAAACCTACCTAAGGATACGAAAGACCTGTATGCAGAAAATTATAAGACACTGATGAAAGAAATTAAAGATGATACAAATAGATGGAGAGATATACCATGTTCTTGGATGGGAAGAATCAACATTGTGAAAATGACTCTACTACCCAAAGCAATCTACAGATTCAATGCAATCCCTATCAAACTACCACTGGCATTTTTCACAGAACTAGAACAAAAAATTTCGCAATTTGTATGGAAACACAAAAGACCCCGAATAGCCAAAGCAATCTTGAGAACGAAAAAAGGAGCTGGAGGAATAAGGCTCCCTGACTTCAGACTATATTACAAAGCAACAGTAATCAAGACAGTATGGTACTGGCACAAAAACAGAAAGATAGATCAGTGGAACAGGATAGAAAGCCCAGAGATAAACCCACGCACATATGGACACCTTATCTTTGATAAAGGAGGCAGGAATGTACAGTGGAGAAAGGACAGCCTCTTCAATAAATGGTGCTGGGAAAACTGGACAGGTACATGTAAAAGTATGAGATTAGATCACTCCCTAACACCATACACAAAAATAAGCTCAAAATGGATTAAAGACCTAAATGTAAGGCCAGAAACTATCAAACTCTTAGAAGAAAACATAGGAAGAACACTCTATGACATAAATCACAGCAAGATCCTTTCTGACCCACCTCCTAGAGTAATGGAAATAAAAACAAAAATAAACAAATGGGACCTAATGAAACTTCAAAGCTTTTGCACAGCAAAGGAAACCATAACCAAGACCAAAAGACAACCCTCAGAATGGGAGAAAACATTTGCAAATGAAGCAACTGACAAAGGATTAATCTCCAAAATTTACAAGCAGCTCATGCAGCTCAATAACAAAAATACAAACAACCCCATCCAAAAATGGGCAGAAGACCTAAATAGACATTTCTCCAAAGAAGATATACAGAATGCCAACAAACACATGAAAGAATACTCAACATCATTAATCATTAGAGAAATGCAAATCAAAACTACAATGAGATATCATCTCACACCAGTCAGAATGGCCATCATCAAAAAATCAAGAAACAATAAATGCTGGAGAGGGTGTGGAGAAAAGGGGACACTCTTGCACTGCTGGTGGGAATGTGAATTGGTTCAGCCACTGTGGAGAACAGTATGGAGGTTCCTTAAAAAACTACAAATAGAATTACCAAATGACCCAGCAATCCCACTACTTGGCATATACCCTGAGAAAACCAAAATTCAAAGAGAGTCATGTACCAAAATGTTCATTGCAGCTCTATTTACAATAGCCAGGACATGGAAACAACCTAAGCGCCCATCATCGGATGAATGGATAAAGAAGATGTGGCACATATACACAATGGAATATTACTCAGCCTTAAAAAGAAATGAAATTGAGCTATTTGTAATGAGATGGATAGACCTAGAATCTGTCATACAGAGTGAAGTAAGTCAGAAAGAAAAAGACAAATACCGTATGCTAACACATATATATGGAATTTAAGGGAAAAAAATGTCATGAAGAACCTAGGGGTAAGATAGGAATAAAGACGCAGACCTACTGGAGAACGGACTTAAGGATATGGGGAGGGGGAAGGGTGAGTTTTGACAGGGCGAGAGAGAGTCATGGACATATACACACTAACAAACGTAGTAAGGTAGATAGCTGGGGGGAAGCAGCCGCAAGGCACAGGGATATTAGCTCGGTGCTTTGTGACAGCCTGGAAGGGTGGGATGGGGAGAGTGGGAGGGAGGGAGACGCAAGAGGGAAGACATATGGGAACATATGTATATGTATAGCTGATTCACTTTGTTGTAAATCAGAAACTAACACACCATTGTAAAGCAATTATACCCCAATAAAGATGTTTAAAAAAAAAAAAATAATAATAATAATGCTTCAAAATTGAAGGAATTTTACATATAAATTTGATAGAACCAATATCTCAAAAATTTTAATCCTATTTTTATCACTCACTTATACAAAGCAGAAAAAGCATTTGTAAAAGGAAATAATTATTTTGGGGAAAGACAATTTTATATTCCGAATATGTTAGCAATTTGGCTTATTTCTAGGTGTTAACAAAACTGTAGGATCTGGTGGACTTAGCATCTTAAAGTAATAATTGAATGGCTTTACAGGTATTTTTCAGAATAAGACATGTAAACAGAAGTCTAGATGTAAGACTAAATGAATTTATTATTATTTTAAAACACATTCCCACGTTTCAACGTAATTGAAGTAGATGTGGAGTTTTGGTTCCTAATTTTTTCCAATATTTTTATAAGGTTTTGCCTAAATTTAATTTTATGATTTTAGTTAAACTAAATTTGACTGGATTACATTCAACCTCAACAGCAAAAACTTTGAGATCCAAATCATGTCGCCGAAAACCTGGTCAATGACATGATAGTGGTATTTGGCCATTGATTGCACTTAATTAGAATACCAGGTCAGCCTTGGTAAATATAACAAGTAAATGTTATATGTTTATTTTTTTCTAAAAATCTCAGGCAGACTCTGAAGGCTTCAAGTTTGACATTCAAGATTTGGTAAATAATTCAAATATTACTGTTGAAGTCAATGGATCCTCAAGTAGATCTGAAGTTTGTTGAGTAACTTTTTCTTGGATTCTGTGCTCCAATAAACTCTTCTTTTCACATAACTGAATTTGCTTTGACTTTGTGTCACTTATAAAACAAACAACTTTATAGAGGTCACACAGGAAAAATCAAGATCAAATAATCAAGGGGGAAAGAAACTGCATATTAGAGCCTAAGGGCTAATCAACAATAATCAGAAAAAAGCTGCTGATAACTTCCAGAATTAGGAAGGATTTGAACAACAGGTAGATAAATGGTGTTTGTTTGTGACTGAAAGAGGGGGTAGGTCCTTTGAGGTATGGATTCAGGGACTGCTGTTGACTCTATCCATCCTTTCTTCAAAGGACACTTCCCCTCCCAGAACTGAGAATCCCTCTGACCTTGACAAAAATTTATTCAGAGGGCGTTTTGCCTAGTTATTAATTCACTTTGGCGTAGTAATTGCTGCATCTGGTAATCTTCCTAACCTTAGCCAGCTTGATTGCTAGCAGAGAATTCTAGCAGGGTAGAGGAAAGGAAAGGGGATAAACATGGTGAGAATCAACACTTTGCTGAAAATATTTTGGCACTCTTAAACACTGCCAAATTATTAGCTCTACTGTTTTCATTTTCTCTCTCAAAATATTATTTTGTGACTGTTATGTAACTGCAAGATGCAAAGCAAGAAACATGAAGATATCAAAGAACACTTTCATTGAGTTACTAAGATTATTTTAACTCAAACTTAAAAAAATAAAACAGTAGGAATTGTTTTTAAGTTAATTTCATTTTAATGCCCTTAATTGGGCTTTTTCTGGAATTGGCAGTGAAATTGTAGGCTTGGAAATCTCACTTCAAAGTGGGTCTGTATAAACTATTTTCAAAAAAGAATTGTCACCAAATTCTTAAATTTATTGCATTAGATATTTATTAACCCATCATTTCTTTTTACTACAGCTTCCCCAAGAACACACAGAACAGGCAGAGGAGGAGATATATTATAGTGTAAAGAGCACTGTGTTCTACTTTTGACCTGTCAGGGATTAGACCTGTGACCTTGGACAAGTCATTTAATCTTTCTGAGTCTTAATATCCTCTTCTAAATATTGCAGTTTTGTTTTTTTTTTTTTGCGGTATGCCGGCCTCTCACTGCTGTGGCCCCTCCAGTTGCAGAGCACAGGCTCCGGACACGCAGGCTCAGCGGCCATGGCTCACGGGCCTAGCCGCTCCGCGGTATGTGGGATCTTCCCGGACCGGGGCACGAAGCCGTGTCCTCTGCATCAGCAGGCAGACTCTCAACCACTGTGCCACCAGGGAAGCCCTATATTGCAGAATTTGATACCTGCTCCAAAGGGTTATTTTAAAGACTATTTGAGTTAACAAGTCTAAAGTGTTAGTATAAGACTACACATAATACATGTTAAAAATGGAGGAAACTGGGTAAAGAATTCACAGGGTATCTCTGTACTACTTCTTTTAATTGCAAATCAATCTATAATTATTTCCAAATAAAATATAGATTCCCAATTAATACATATTGAATACACTTGTCCCCTTCCTCTTTTCCAAAAACACACACAGATATCTCTGTAGCATGATACAGATACAAGAAAGCCCCCATAAACATGTGTTTTATTACTCTTTAGAAACAAAATTCAAACATTTAAAAAATTTTGCCATATTATCCAGCAATACAACAACTATGGAGGATAGAAGAATAAATTTGGGTAATAAGAAAAGGCAGTTTTTAAAATAATCTAGCCATCAGGAGACCTATAGGTGCTGCATGAATGCCACACCCCAGTTATGTCTATGCCTTTTTAAATTATAACACTAAGAGTTGGATGCTTACTGTGTGCCAAGCATGATGCTATGTGCTTAAGTTACACTAGCTCATCTAATACTTAAAGCAATGCTGTGAAGAACTGTTACTTTTTACATATTACAGATGCAGAAATTGAGGCTCAGAGATGGTAAGTAATTTCCCAAGGTCACATAGGCACTAAGTCACAGAGCCTGGGTTCAAATCCAGGCAGTCTACTTTCAGGGTCTAGTGCTTTTCATATTATACCACTTCCCCTAGATAGACAATCCTGGGTTTCCCTAACCAAATGCCATCCCCAAAGCACTGCTGATGCCCACACATTTGCTCCCCCTTGTTAGCTGCATGGACCATGTACACGGTGTGCAATAAGTTCTCAGATTCCCTCCTGAGAAAAGGTTTTAGGGGATACTGAGCAGGCAAAGTGAGAGCCCAGGTAGTCTGAGAGGATAAAAAGCAGGTACAAAACAAGAATTAAAAGGACAGAAAATGCAGGGTAAGCTTCCCACAGCATCATGAGATTTTGGAGTAGAAGGAACAAGAATATTGAGACTAAAAGTCACACTGCTTGTGAGTCAGAAGTCACATCTGTGGGTCTTGTATGACCTACTTGGAGGTCTTCAAGTAGACAGATCCAGGCAGGTTAGAGAAGAATATGAATCCTGAGAGGAGCAGAATATACAGCTCTCTAAGAGTGAGGGCCATTTCAGTATAGTAATGAACTGTGTTTACTGGAATGATAGAAAAATACATCACAAGTTCCCAAAACTTTCAGGAAAGATGAAAGTCTTTCATCTTTCATCTTGAAGGAAAAGATAAGCAGGTTTTAACCACAAGAAGTAAGACTTAAACACAGTTTCAAACCTGTTAGTTTGGGACCTGAGTGATGGGTAGGCTAGTCCATGGTGCATTTAACAAAGTTCTTAGACTCTCCTTGTGGTGAGCTGGGGAACTGGTGAGGATTTATGATAGAAACTGGTTAAACGAGCATAATAAGAATATACTGTACCTATAGAATAAATAATATTTCAAACACATGGAGTATAAGTAAACATAGGGAAATCTGAATAAGATCAGTGGACTATACCAATATCAATATCCTGGTGATGATATAAACTAGAACTTTTGCAAGATGTTAAAAATGGGGGAAACTGAATAAAGGGTACACAAGATTACCTCTGCATTATTTCTTAAAATTGCATATGAATCTACAATTATTTCCAAATAAAATGCCCAATTAAAAAATATAGGTTCCCTGGGCATACAGAGAACCTACCTCAACATAACAAAGGCCATATACAGCAAACCCACAGCAAACATCATTCTCAATGGTGAAAAACTGAAAGCATTTCCTCTAAGATCAAGAACAAGACAAGGATGTCCACTCTCGCCACTATTATTCAGCATATCATTGGAAGTCCTTAGCCCCAGCAATCACAGAAGAAAAAAGAAATAAAAGGAATACAAATTGAAAAGAAGAAATAAAACTGTCAATGTGCAGATGACATGATACTATATAGAAAGAATCCTAAAAATGCCACCAGAAAACTACTAGAGCTAATCAATGAATTTGGTAAAGTAGCAAGATATAAAATTAATGCACAGAAATCTCTTACATTCCTTTACACTAATGATGAAAAATCTGAAAGAGAAATTAAGGAAACACTCCCATTTACCATTGCAATAAAAAGAATAAAATACCTAGGAATAAACCTACCTAGGGACAAAAGACCTGTATGCAGAAAACTATAAGACACTGATGAAAGAAATCAAAGATGATATAAACACATGGAGAAACATAACACATTCTTGGGTTAGAAGAATCAATACTGTGAAAATGACTATACTACCCAAAGCAATCTACAGATTCAATGCAATCCCTATCAAATTACCAATGGAATTTTTTACGGAACTAAAACAAAAAATATTAAAATTTGTATGGAGACACAAAAGACCCCGAATAGCCAAAGAAGTCTTGAGGGAAAAAAACGGAGCTGAAGGAATCAGACTCCCTGACTTGAGACTATACTATAAAACTACAGTAATCAAGACTATATGGTACTGGCACAAAAACAGAAATATAGATCAATGGAACAGGATAGAAAGCCCAGAGGTAAACCCATACACCTATGGTCAACTAATATATGACAAAGGAGGCAAGAATATACAGTGGAGAAAAGACAGTCTCTTCAATAAGTGGTGCTGGGAAAACTGGACAGCTGCATGTAAAAGAATGAAATTAGAACACTCCCTAACACCATACACAAAAATAAACTCAAAATGGATTAGAGACCTAAATGTAAGACCAGACATGATAAAACTCTTAGAGGAAAACATAGGAAGAACACTCTTTGACATAAATCACAGCAAGATCTTTTTTGATCCACCTCTTACAGTAATGGAAATAAAAACAAAAATAAACAAATGGGACCCAATGAAACTTAAAAGCTTTTGCAAAGCAAAGGAAACTACAAACAAGATGAAAAGGCAAACCCTCAGAATGGGAGAAAATATTTGCAAACGAATCAACGGACAAAGGATTAATCTCCAAAATATATAAACAGCTCATGCAGCTCAATATTAAAAAAACAACCCAATCCAAAAATGGGCAGAAGACCTAAATAGACATTTCTCCAAAGAAGGCATACAGATGGCCAAGAAATACGTGAAAAGCTGCTCAACATCACTATTAGAGAAATGCAAATCAAAACTACAATGAGGTATCACCTCACACCAGTTAGAATGGCCATCATCAGAAAATCTACAAACAACAAATGCTGGAGGGGGTGTGGAGAAAAGGGAACCCTCTTGCACTGTTGGTGGGAACGTACATTGATACAGCCACTATGGAGAACAGTACAGTGGTTCCTTACAAAACTAAAAATAGAATTACCATATGACCCAGCAACCTCACTACTTGGCATATACCCAGAGAAAACCATAATTCAAAAAGACATATGCACCCCAATGTTCATTGCAGCACTATTTACAATAGCCAGGTCATGGAAGCAACCTAAATGTCCATCAACAGACAAAGCGATAAAGAAGTTGTGGTACATATATACAATGGAATATTACTCAGCCATAAAAAGGAGCGAAATTGGGTCATTTGTAGAGACGTGTATGGATCTAGAGACCGTCATACAGAGTGAAGTAAGTCAGAAAGAGAAAAAACAAGTATCGTACATTAACGCATATATGTGGAACCTAGAAAAATGGTACAGATGAACTGGTCTGCAGGGCAGAAATAGAGACACAGATGTAGAGAACAAACATATGGACACCAAGGGGGGAAAGTGGCATGGGGCTGGGGTGGTGTTGTGATGAACTGGGAGATCGGGATTGAATATATACACTAATATGTATAAAATGGATAACTAATAAGAACCTGCTCTATAAAAAAATAAATTAAATAAAATTCAAAAAAAGTGTTCAATGAGAGCATTCAAAAATATATATAGGTTCCTGATTGAAGTATAAGATGCCAATCCTTAGCATAGTGATAAATATTAGTGGAATAAGTGAATGAATAAATTACTTACATCATCAGGTCATTTTGTGTTATGCTGTAAGGTCACCCTATAAAAATTGTTTTTTTTTTCATCTTCCCATTAGCATCATTCCTGGGCTATTGGAATAGTTCTCAAATTGGTCTTATTGTTTGCAATGTCCACTTTGCACATGACTACCAGATTTTTTTTTTTTCTAAAACACAGTTTTGATGACTCCTCCATATCACTTAAAAGCACCAATGATTCCTCATTGTCTATACAATAAAATTAAATAAATTCAACCTAGCATTCAGAATTCCTATCTTTCTGGGTTCCTGCCCCAATATTTCTTATGAATTTTTCACTCCAGACAAGTAAATCAACTTCTTATTGCCAGCAGATGCCTTAAGCTCACTTTCTTCTGTAAGCTTTCTATTCAGACACACCTGGACTCATTCCTCACGTTGGCGTTTATTTTCTAAGTGATCTCAGAGAAGTCTCTTGTTCTCCCAGTCTTAGTTTATTCAACTGAAAAGTGGGTATAATTATAATTGCTTCCAGAACTTTATGAGGAATGAGATAATATATTCCAAATTCTGAACATAATTCTTGTTACATACAATATTGGTAAAGAGTCATTTTCTTACTACTTTTTATGTTATAATTAAACTTATCAGCCCCTTTTCTGCCCACTGTGGTCCTTCTCTCAGGGTACATTTTACCTAGCAGCCTCCACTAACTTCTCTAAATCACTTTTATCTTTGATAATCATTTATTTAGAAAAAAATCTGTTATTAGAGAAAGAAATGATTTTCCTTAAAGAATTCCAGCACCATCTTCTTTGCAGGAAAACTTTGTACAGCTCAACCTCACACCTACACAATGTCATTCATAAAATAAAAAGTACCAGCACCCCATTGGGTTGGAATATGATGGGAATAGGAACAGCATATTGGTGTGTTTTTTCAAGCAGAAAAAAGTGGTTGCTGAATGAATAGCATTGAACAAACTTTGAGACAGCCATTCAGCTTTCCAGTATTACCATATGGCCTGCTTGAGGGCTATTTCAAGAGATACTGAGGAGATATGGCCTGCATAAATCAAAAGAACAGTTCAAACATAAATGGTGTCCGTATGAATGAAGGAACTGAGATCTCCTGATGTAGGAGCTATAAATCTAGATAAGTAAAATAATATTTAATTGTCCTCTTACCAAAACAGGACTAAAAGACAGACAGCCCTCCTCTCTGTTCTTTCCAGGCTATCTTGCTCACATACCTTCTCCTCTCCTGAGTGAAAGGAAAGAAGGATGTCATTGTCGTGAACTCTTTCTCAACCTAGACATCCTGCTACTTTTCCGGGAGTTGACAGTCAAGAGGAGTATGAGGTGCACAGAGGAACAAAGAAGTCTTCAGAGAGGTTTATGTTATTTTTTTTTAAAAGCCACTTAAGATGTCCTATAACCCAAGGACTAAGAGATGAACTGTGCATCTGGGAGGAGCATTTTGCAGGAAAAAGGCTTTGACCAGGGTTGAGAGACCTGGGTTCTGCCACTGGCTTTGCCATTACTGACTCCCTGGGTCTCAGTTTCTTCACATGTAGAGTCAGGAATTGGACCAGGTCCCCTCAAGGCCTTTCAATAATGACATAATCAGCCTCACATTTTTGGCCCTTGATTATGCCCACATGTCCCAAAGGGTCAATTATGTTTCAAAAGAAAGAAAAATAAGGAATTCCTCATAATCTTAATTACAAATTTATTAGTTGAAAACTGAACTGAAGAGAGAAAGGGTAAGGCTCAAAAGAGATGCATAATACAGAAGGGATACCTGCAGAGCAGAACAAAAAGGAATCAAATCAGTTAGAAGCGTTAGACATTAGGAACAAGGGCTCTGCTCTCAAAGAGTTGGAGGACTTTTCTGAAAGTATAAGACAAACAGAGAACCCTGTGTGCTGGCTTGGAGGAAAAGACTGGCTTTCTTCCTAAAACATTAGACTATGACTGCGACAAGAAATAACCCTGAGCCTGGGGAGCCACATGAAGCAAAGTTAAGCAGTGATCAAAGAGGCACTAGGTGATTTTTTCCCCCTCCTGTGATGTCCAGGAAGAAGTTTACTCTATAGATTGCTCATTTACTTGCTCACATTTGAGAGTGTGCTTTCTCCATCAAGGCATTTGGAAAAAGATAAGTCATGATGTTTGATTCCTTTACGATCTTCAGTGCAGCGCTTGCCCGAAAGTAACAAACTCCCCATCCTTTCAAAGAACTTAATTTTGTTGTCAGGTTTTCTTCGCAAAACATCTTGGCAAGAACTGTGGGAAAAAGATTATCCAAAGGAACAGTGGATGGCTAGTATTGGTTTGCAACTCCAAGCAGAAAGCAAGGAAAACTACTGTTTTTAAAGAAGAGAAGTAGCATATTCTCAGTCTTCTGAAACAGCTTCACATGGGCATGGGTCTAAAACCATGAAAAGTTCATATTTGCAGTTTCAAAACTTGTTAAAGCAACTACATCAGATGATTTGAGAATCTTGCGTTACAAAATATGGAGAAGGAAAATGATCACCCAGCAAAAATGATGGCCTGTTTTAATTCAAAGTTTTACATAATCATTCACAGTATCTAAATAGTAGTTAACATACAGAACTAGCCAGTAAATAGACTATGACCAAAAAACACAAGCGGTATAATATTTAAAGTACAGTAGCAATCCTATGTCTTTTGTGGGAGTGGAAGAATTTAGATTAAGAGAAAGAGAGGCTAGGATGGAAAGGGGAGTAGAATGGAGTACAAACAGGCGGCTTGTTATGAATTTTATTTTTAGTGATGAATATACATGTTTCAGTATTTAAATAGCACCTGTCCCTTAGGGATGCAGTTTATTATTTTTGCCTAATTCTTCTCCTTTTGAGGATCTCATATCTGCTTATGTACACTGCTCTGAACACTCATTTGTTCATGAATGTATTCCTTCATTCATTAACAAATACCTTTGAACATGCATGAAATGTGAGGAACTAGGGATATAGGTGACCTAGGAGGGAAAATAGACATGTAAATAGAAATACCATGCAATATGGTATGTGATAGCTAAGTGGTTTACGGAATTGTCACAGATTGGTGGAGTGAAAACATGATATAGTTTTTATTCACAAACCATTGTCCTTTTCAGTATGTCAAATTGCCCTATCCTGTGGATATGTACTAAATCACATCTTGGGCAGATTTCAAACTCTCTTGAACACTTCCAGTTATTAAAGTTGTAACTTTTCATTTCAGCTACTATCCTCTTTAAAACTTCTTTTTTTTGACCACATTTAAATACTCATTTACCTACTGCAGCTAAGGTTTATGGCTGCAGGGATTTGAAGAAGGAAAGGGTAGGTTTCCCTTTCTAATTCCTCTGTCTTCACCTTGACCTTGTTGCAGGGGCTGAAGGTGTTCATGATCTGCTCTGGGACACATGCTTCATCTGAGACATATCTCCTTCCACTTTCCATTTTCCAGGCCTAATTCTATGGGCATCTTTCCAGGCTGCCTATCTCTGTTTTTCTGGCTGCTGTGGACCTCTGTGTGCAGTTAAGCAGCTCCAGCTCAATTTTTTCCAAATCTTCCAACTCCTGCCCCCAGCAAAAAACACACAGCTTCTTTCTGAGTCCTTTGACCCAAACTCTAGGGCTTTGTGATGCCCACTGACCTGTTGAGAACTCACACACCTTTATGGATGACAGAGGATGCTCTGCACAGAGGATGCTCTGCCTCTGTTCCTCTGCTCTGCGCTGTCATCTCTTTCTTTCTAATGGCTTTTGTCCTGCCCAGGTAGATGCTTGGCAAATGAACAAGTCAGCTGCCCAGCCAAATGACCAACTGAGAAATGAGATGCCAATCTCCATTCTTGCAGGCATCCTCAATCTTCCGGAACTCCTCTCACATAGCTCTACATTATAAAGACTACATCTTCAGAAGTGATGGTACATGGCATCAAGAGGAATAAGGTGAGGCTGTGGCAATGAGGATGGTGAACTATTGGATGAGGAATAAGAAAAAATGATGCTGAGTATGATGCCAATGTTTCTAGCAGTGGAGACTTCGTGGATAATGACATCATTTTCTAAGAGAGGAAAGAGGGCACAGGAACATTTTGGGATGGGAAGGTAATACATTCAGTTTGAGACATAAGATGATTGCTATCCAGCCAGAAATGGACTAAATGGAACGTTAATTAGAACTAAAAAATAAATAAAATTTACAACATAAGTTGGAAGAGTTTCTAAATCCAAAGGGAGAATCTAGGCTTTCATGAATACGCAATAAGAAAACACAAAAAGAACAGGGTGGGCAGAGTACTGAAATTTCTGATTTTTCAGATTTCTGAAAGATCTCAGGATGTCCATGGACTAAATGCAACCTTATGAGAACTGGCAAACAAGATCAAATTCAAGAGTAAACCATTCCAAACAAAGAGATTAGGGAACAGGAGAATTAAAAAAAAAAAAGTATTTTCAATTTAGCAGTCCAAAAATAACAGGAGAAAAAGGTGGGTCAAATAATAAAAGACATGAGAAGAAACTATTCATTCTAAAATAGCTTATATTTAGACTTTTTTTCAAAAGTCCATTAAAGAAGGCAACAAACACAAGAACAGGCAATCAAAAAAAACAGTAAAGATACCACAAAAATAGCTTCAAATAACCATGAGCAAGGAAATGCTTGGGAAGATATACAAGTGACAAATCATTGGCTGTTAAAAGAAAAACAAAACAAAACAGAAAAAAACTTGGGATTTGAAGGTATTTTACAAATCTCATTCAATGTCTTCATTGGATAGATGAGGAAATCAAACCCCAGGCTGTGTACATGAATTGCACAACTAGTGAGGAAAAGAAGATCAGGAGAATTCAAATCTCTTGAGTCCAGGGCCAACCAGCTCTTTTCCACCAGCCATCAGCATTACCCTTCACTAACCAATTTAAAGTGTCACTAAAGGCCACCCTCAGAAACCCATGAAGCATCTTTGAGATGAACCAGTGCAATGGCCCCCTTTCTAAAAAGACAATTTTTAAGAGTAGTTTAAGTCTACAACAAAACTGAGCAGAAAGTACAGAGATTTCCTATGTACCTACCTCTTGCTCACACACATACATAGTCTCCCCCATAATCAACATTCACTCATCAGAACAGTACATTTTTTTTTTACCAAGAATGAGCCTACATTGGCCCCATAATAATCACCTCAAATCTATAGTTCACCTTAGGGTTCACTCTTGGTGTTGTACATTCTACAGGTTTGGATGAATGTACAAGGACATATATCATTACAATATCATATAGAGTATTTTCACTGCCCTAAAAATCCTCTGTGCTCTGCCTATTCATCACACCCTGCACCCCAACTCTGGCAACCACTCATCTTTTTATTGTCTCCATAGCTTGCCTTTTCCAGAATGTCATATTTTTGGAATCACACAGTATGTAGCCTTTTCAGATTGGCTTCTTTCACTTAGTAACATGTATTTAAGGTTCCCAATGGCTTCCTTTTTGAAGAAAGAGTAAAGAAATCTAGGGAGTCCTCCCAACCATGCCCACCCTGGATACCCCATGACATTAGAAATTCCTAAACAATGTCACCAACCTGCTGACTTGATTATAGAGAAAATATTGTTCAAGTCTGTAGGAAGTACACACAGACATTTTTGAAAGATTGTTTGGTACATTATTATGACTAGTTTCTATTCCTACTGTTTATTAAAAATTATATTTCTGAGCAAAATGGAGGGTTTTAGTAAATCACCAGCAGAAGCAGTCATGATGGTCCTTGTTTATATTTGTATCATTTAATATAGGAAAGAGTTTCTATAATTCTTGATGAGATTGTGACACGGAAAGAAAAATAGTAGCCATGGCCCGGGATTCTTATGATTATCACTGATTCTGTCAATAATTTTCTGTATTTAAATATCAAGTAAAAGAGCAAAATACTTAAGAATGCCACAAGTGGCTGCCTCCCATGATTTTTGTGCGTCTGGTAATTCAGTTCTACAGTGTAAACAGCTGGCAGCAGCAGTGTTGTGTGCTAAATATCTCTTTACAAAATGCTAGAAAACTAAAGAATTACTAACAATTAAGGGTTGGTACACACAAGTGGCCAAAATTGCAGTTTACAAAAGAATGATAATTGCTCAAGAAGATAGGATTGATGCATATAATTGGATTTGGTCATTTAATTTTTTCATGTGTTTGCAGTCCCTTAAATGGATGCACGCAGTTGCTATATGAATTAACAGGCATCATTTTGTATCCCAGCTTTCCTTCCTACACCTTTGTCCCTAACCTTCAGTGTCAACTACACTCAGAGTTTTTTTGTTTTTTTGTTTTTGGCTGTACGCGGGCCTATCACTGTTGTGGCCTCTCCCGCTGCGGAGCACAGGCTCCGGACGCGCAGGCTCAGCGGCCATGGCTCACGGGCCCAGCCGCTCTGTGGCATGTGGGATCCTCCCGGACCGGGGGCACAGAACCCGCGCCCGCTGCATCAACAGGCGGACTCTCAACCACTGCGCCACCAGGGAAGCCCTACACTCAAGAGTTTTTACTTTCTATTTGACTTCTTTATCAAAGCTTTCTTTTCTTTTTTGGACTCTGATAACACTGGTGATATAGTTAGCAAATTTCCAAATGCAAGAGAGTTATAAATATTTACATTAATATACACATAATGGAACAATACTTGATTATATTCAATTACTGACCAGTGGCAAAACCAGATTTCAAAGTGTGGTGTGAGGACCACAGGTTGTATTAATGTTTGTAGTATTGCAATGTTTATTCCTTTATGAGTATCATCAATTAACCATTGCTGCATTTGTTCCTATCAAGATTGTAACTGTTCTTAACATTCATTCTGGTGAATAGACCCATGGTTTTCAAGAAAAAACATAAATGACTGCCCATATGCCAACTTTAACAGGTGTCATAGACAGCATACTGTGGAGGTGTAACAAAACAAAAATTGTTGGAGAAGGCACAGGTTATCGAGACAAGATAATGATTGATCTTTTAAAAAAGTTGACCACCATAGACTTTTTCTTGCTATCTTTTTCTTCTAAGATGAATAAGTCCCAATGTTAGCACTGTAGGGGAACCATAGAATATTTCCTCATACTTGCCGATCTATATAACAGGTTTCATATACCTGATCAGTTCTATCACATTTCTGGCAAATTACAAAATATTTCTCTATTACATCTTCATGATTTTGAACATTTGGAAAACAACTGAAATTTGGATGGATTAGGTGAATTGACTCCATCTCCAAGAACCATGGAATTATCTGTGCAAAGAGCATCTTGTTTAAAAGTGTCACCTGCACACCTGAAATCTTGAAGCCTTTTTTATGCAAAATCTTGTTAAAATCTGAACTTTCCCAGAATGAATAAAATCCTTCATCCCTTAAAAGCCAACTCCAAATGGGTGGAAAAGGAGCTGCTGAGAAGGAGGAAAGAATGCTGAAAGATATAGAGAAGGTTGGGGATTACTGATTGGGGTTTAGGATGCTGCAAGCGGACCACAGGGACTCTTGTCTTCTGCAAGCACTCATTTCAATGTTCTAAGCCCTTGCACCTAAATGAAGCCCTTGCATATCCTCCTCCAAAGTGCTGTTTTAGACACCATCCTCATAGTTTCTCATCACAAAAACTTGCCCGTTTCCAATCACTGCCACTTACCCCAGCACCACGACCATTCTTCTCGCCTAGAAAGGAAAGAAAATCAATTTGTATGTCAAATACGACTTTGGCCATTTCATCCCAAAGTTCTGTTAATACAAGATAATAATCAAGTCAGTTATTAATTTTACTTTAAGACTATGTACCCAGAGCTGGTGTTAATGATTTCTCTGTTATATTTTTGCTGTGCTCACTTTGTGACTCAAATATAGTTGAAATAGTTTATCAAGGTTGTGAGAGGTAGCTCAGAGGAGCAAAGATAAACAATCAATATTTCTCATCCTATTTGGCAAGCCTGGCATAACTGAGACAACTTACACAGGTGGAGGGGAATAAAGATCACTTGAGATTTACCCTGAAAAAAGTCAAAGTATACGGATATTCAAAAGAAAGAGACGCAACAAGTTAGTACTGAAAAGCTCTCAGTATATGATTTTCTTGGGCATCCTAAGTTGGGCTACATTATTAGAGATTGTGTTTACAAGCTAGAAAAGACTCTTTCTTCTTACCACTTATAAAAGCATAGTTAAAAACACTATCTTGGCCACAGATTTACCCAAAAAAAAGAAACCCAAAACAGTTTAAAATGAGAAAAATAATAACTTTGATTAGAGGAATTGAACCATAATGAAAACATACAGAACTAAATGTAGCTTGAATAGGTGGATACTGAGGGAGGGTATGACTAGTCAACCAATTTTTGAAAGGGTCAAGAGAAGAAATGGAGCAACTGAGTCAGGGAATACTCAGACTGTGTATTAAGAGGTATTTTCTAACACTGTTTCTAACACTGATGTTTGTTTGACTCTGGAAAATTAGCCTTTCAAAGGAAATGGTGGAAACCCTTTTTCTTACCTCATTTAAATTGGGATTGGATCAAGCTTTCCCTCTGGGGATATACGCTATTTGGACAGACTGTCGGTAGATGATTCTCATAAATTGTTTTACTCCTGATTTATCTGAACCAAAAATTCTAGGGCGTCTGGTCATTGATTCTAAAAATAATTTCTCCTTCAATATGTTAAACTCTTTTATCTCTTCTCCATCCCCATGATCTACTTTTGAAAGAAATATAAAGGAAATACAGTACTATTTCATTATTTTCCAAGAGTAAAATGAACCAAATAAATAAAAGTATTTGAAAGTGGTGCATTTTTGCTTTGGAATACTCTTTGAATGAAAATTTACGTCTATTAAATAAAAACGAGACATTTGACTATTATTTACCATAAATATAATTCTGAAGTGATATAGAATTCAGCTCTAGTTACAAAATCATCTATTAACTAATCACTCAGAAAGACCTCCATCCAAATGCTGTTATTATTACATAACATTTGTGGTGAAACCTAAAATTTTATTTCACATACTTAATAAAAGTATTTATTATTTATACAATTTTATTTATAGCTAATAGAAGCATAATATATAAAATACACTTACAGTCTCTATGTCTTAAATATTATTTTTATAATAGTGATAATAATTTCGGCATTTAATGAGCTAAGATGCTATCAATGTATTAGTTACAACACACTGTGTTATTTCCTTGGGCTTTACATAGCTTTTCTACATAAATAATAGGAAATTTTCAGAGACACAAAAAGGAAATTTTGTTTGTTTTGGAATGGATTACAAATTCTGTGTGTTGAAATAAAAATAGCAAGTAGTATTCCCACATTTGCCCTTCAACCTAAAGGTCCCGTGCTATGGTTTGTGAGAAAGGAGATTTCTCAAATATGAGAAATATGAAAAAATTCCCAGGTAAGACGAGTGATTTTGATGGGGACAGCATTACCAAAACAACTTAGGACCCCAGATGAAGGATCATGTCTTATAACCAAACAATAATTGACTGAGGTTTAACATCTGTATGTGTTGCTGGTAGAGAAGTTGTCTGGGAAGCCACTGTCAGTGTCTTCTTGTTGACCAGACTGAACTGAGAACATTTGATCATTCCAGGGAAAGAGCAGGCTTGTTGACATAAAACATTTTCAATAGACCTGAGCACAATGATGCTATTTGCCTCCTTTTTAAAATGAAATGCTCAGTAATCTAGGGGGCTTCTAATCTGTTTACCAGCTGTACTGATGAGCTAGATTTATTTAACTGTTATCACCAACCTGACCTATGTTACAATGACAGATAATGTTTTAATGTACAAAAGTATTATCTTTCTCAGGCTTTGCTTTTCTATGAAAAGAGAAATTTATGTTCAAAGATTCCACTTTTCCCTACTCTTTAAATGTAAATATGTCAGAGATATATTAAAATGGCATTCAATATAGACTACTATTTTTAAAACAAAGTTGTCATTTGACTCCTGGTGAATTCCTCGTAAATTCAGGACTGAATAAAGAGATCAGATTACATTAAATGCATTTTGGTATCTATAACTTTCTGCAATGAATTAAAACTGGCTGATCGTGTCTCCAGTGCATTTCATTTTACGTTGATTCATGTACTGTAATATAACCTTCAAAATTCCCTTATGCCAACAAACTCACTCAGATATGCTGAGTGCAAGAGGAGATTAAAGTGGCTGTAAGATTGAAAACTGTATGAAGGCATCAGATAATGCAGTAGAGGTATAATGAAAGTGTAAACAAAGCGGGTAAATGTAAAAATTACTGTTCACATAATCCACTGCTGAATTCAATGGAGACTTTAGCTCCCTGCCAAATATATATTAATACCAAACAAATTGGCAAGATCAATACACCAAGCCTGTTTCATTCTTATTAAAGTATTTTTCTCTTTGAAACTAAGCATAAGTAAGGCATGTCATTCTCCTTTGGAAAATGTAATATTTCCCCCAGTAGGAATTTAACATTCAGGTATACTCAGACTCCCAGATCTGAGAAACTCACGTCAGATGATTTTCCTCCAATCTTTAAAATTGAAGTTACTTACAGAAATAAGCTTTTATATTTTCCTGAGCAGAAGCTTTTTATTTCTGCATTGTGAAAGCCAATCCATCCTTTAAAGGCTCTTTAAGCTGGCAAAAAAAAAAAAAAAAAAAAAAAAAGCATTATTACTGAGCTAGGAGCCTCTATTGTTTCAGTAGTAGCTAGAGTTATGGATGAATGCTTTCAACAGTAGTTAAAAGAGATAATGAGTCTTTAATGATACAAAATCAGAGCCTTGTGTGCCTAGTGAAGCCTGACACAGGCTCCAGCTTGCAGCTAGCAAGGAAAGCTCATCCGCTATCTGTTTTATAGGCCAAAAATACTCACAAAGTTCCTCCTTGGAAAATTGTATATCCTTTAAGACAGGATCAGTGGTGTTTGTCTGTTAGATTAAACTGTTCTGAGATGCAAACCAAAATAGGACAATAAGGCTATATTCTATCCTTTTCCATACACCTCTTTAAAAGCTTAAGGTAAATACTCCATCTTAAAAGAAGCATCTTCTAATTTATTCCAGACTTTTTCAAGAGCAATTTCCTTTATTTTTCTTCCTCTCCACCAAAACTACAAACAAGAAACTCCAGAGTCACCCGCTTGGGTACATCCTCTGCTATGCTGACCAGATGGTAGATTACTTGGCTCAATTGAGAGAGATTTTTGTCCACCAAATATTAGGAAACTGGTTTGGATCTCAGCTGTGTAAATGTGTTAAGTCCCAGCTAGAAACTTCTGGGAATCAGTGGGAAAAAAAAAACCCTACTCCATGAACACAAGCCAGGCTTCTTGATGTTAAATCAGATTTGCTTCTGAAAGGATTGGCATGTCTGATATGATTAGGAAGCTTCAGTTGTGCTGATTATAAATTAAAATTAAGAAAAACAGATTGATCTGGAAAATAAGAAACATAAGAGCACATTGCTGCAGTCTACTCTTTGCAATGATGCTTTAAAAGTGATGGATATGGGAATTATTTATTGTAGGAATCCTAACTAGGTTACTGTATAAAGATTTGCATTCTATCATCATTGTATTAAGGTGCCAAAATCAGTTACAGAAATGAAGAAAGGAAAACATCAACATAAATTGACTTGGTATATATTTAGCATGCATTTTTCTTTCATTTTCAAAAAATGTTCATGGGTGTGAGTGAATCTGGGAGCTGGGGGAAGGTGGGATTAAGAAGGCAAACAGACCATCATTTAGTGAAAGGACCTAAATTATTCTGCTGTTTTCTTTTTTGGAAAGAAATTCATTTTAGTATTTGCTCCTTTCTCATTCGTTCCCCCACCACCACCATTCTCATTTCTAGCCATTCACCTGCTCTCTTCTAGACACATTGGTGCAGGAGAGAAAAGATCATTAAAGTTAAAATAAAGAAAGGGGATGTGGGCCATATTTAAAAGAGTTAAAATGTATGAAGGAGGGTGGGGGGGAAAAGACAACTGTGGTTTTTTTTACTCCAAATTACTATTTCAAGCCATGTTATTATTAAGAAACAAAGAAGCAATAATTGTTGACAATGTGGGCATATATTTAACTGGTTAATTTTAACTTTACGATGGTGAGGTTTCTAATCTATTACCTGGCATTAACACCAAATATGACTGTAAAGAGGTAAGTATATTCTTAGAAAATCTATCCTATCATCACCAAATAATTGGAGTTTCTTTCTCACAGAAAAATTAATTGTTAAATAGAAGAATTGTTATAATTATGCCCACCATGACAGCTTATAACCTTTCCACGAATACAGAAAATACCAGGTGACCACGTAGAAACTCAATGTCTAGAAAGAGCCATCACTTATTTTTCCCCACCGCCTCCCTCAGACTCTCTCAAGGACATTAGACAATAGATAAGGTCATGTGAACTGTTTCCTTTTTATCAGTAAGCAGAGTATATTGGATGTGGTTGGTTTTCTTAACTTTGAGTTAAGGAATCAAGGGCCACTGACAGCCTCCCCCCAAAAATGGGTAGTACTGTTTTCTTCTGGAAAAATCTTCTACCTCTATACAGCATAATTTAAAGTATCTAAAACAAATAGAGAATTTCTGAATTCTGAATTCAATACTTTGCAAAAGCACACAAGCCTAAAGATGGGCAAGACTGCAGCACTGCTTTGTAAAGCTAGTATATTGCTATTACCTGAACAACCAAAATCTAGACGCAATCTGTAACTATATTTTTTAATGTCGTTTACTATTCTACATTCTGGGACTACAGTCATGAGCAAAGCAGACAAAAATCCATGCCTTACAATCTAGTCTCTAGACGAGATGCTGAGAACACAGCGGTGAGTTAAATAAAAGAGATCCATGCCCTGTACCTGGAAAAGATGAAAACTCTAAGTCAAAAAGATACATGCACCCCAATGTTCACAGCAGCATTATTTACAATAGCCAAGACACGGAAGCAACCTAAATATATCTCCATTGAAAGATGAATGGATAAAGAAGATGTGGTATATTTATACAATGGAATATTACTCAGCCGTAAAAAAGAATGAAATAATGCCACTTGCAGCAACATGGATGGACGTAGAGATTATCATACTAAGTGGAGTAAGTCAGACAGAGAAAGACAAATATCATATCTCTTATACGTGGAATCTTTAAAAAATGATACAAATGAACTTATTTACAAAACACAGACTCACAGACATAGAAAACAAAATTATGCTTACCAAAGAGGAAAGGGGGCGGTATAAATTAGGAATTTGGGATTAACAGATACATACTGCTATATATAAAATAGATAAATAACAAGGACCTAATATATAGCACAGGGAACTATATTCAGTATCTTCTAATAACCTATAATGGAAAATAATCTGATAAAATATATATGTGTGTGCATGTGTGTATAATTGAATCACTTTGCTATACACCTGAAAAATTGTAAAAAAACTATACTTCTATTAAATAAATAAATGAGATCTATGCCCTTATGGCACTTAAAGTCTAATGGAGATGATAGCCAATAAGCAAGTAAATACATACATACACATGTACATACATACATAACATAAAGCAGGTAGAAAGTGTGAATGTGTGAAACAAGGGCAGTGTGACAGAAGCACAGAAGAAGCTGATGTGGAAAATCAAGATTAGATGTAAAGGAGATGGAGATGTTTTGGAGATGGAAAGGTAAGACTTTTGGAATCTTTTTGAGACTCTTCTCTCATAACTCTGACAAACTTTTCAAAAGAAATACCAGTGAAATATAATTCTATCTCATTATTTTTCTAGAGTAAAATGAATCAAATAAGAACATGTGAAAGGGATGGATAGATCTAAGAATATTTGTAAGGAGCTTTCTTTTTGATAAAACAACCACAGTTCAACATAGTAAGATAGTACTTATTCAAACAAAGTGTAGGGTTTATAATTATTATCTAGATGATTCCAGAAATAAATAGTTTGAAGGGAAAAATATGATTAAAATTGGGGGATTGAAAGATTCAGATTATTGGCCAATATTAATCACATACTTCAGACAGATTTTCAACTACTTATTTCATATTATTGATATATTACGCATCTTTATATAAAATATTCTTACAAAATTAGGAGCTTTGCCAAAGGTGTTGCTTCCAGTGCTCTGATATTTTCAAATATAATATTAAACATTTAATAGTAGCTTAAATGAAAACTAGTTTTAAAAGATATAGTAATCCATTTTAAAAATCCCATAAAATTTAAAGATGGGAAGATAGTTGGGTTGGTCATTTTGTCATTCTATTCAGACACTTTAATTTTATATAACATCTATTCCTTAAAGGTTTTTTCTAATCTAATTTGCATGACCCAAACAGTTGGGTTTCCAACATATCTCTGGAAAAAAATGGCTGTGTTACCAAATATATTTCACTGCTATAATTTTCTCTTATTACAATTTAAATAATGTAAACATGCAAACAATAGAGGTTTCCTACTATTAATAGCAAATAGAGTTACAATGAAATAGTACAAATAAATGTATATTACCCTTAATAACAGCAATAAAATTACAAAAGCTAATTAACAAAACTGTGACATACATAATGGGACTTAATGCTCTTTGTTTAGAGTTAGACCATAACCTACAGCTTATACTCAAGAATTCCAAATTTGTTTCAAGACCTGAATGTCTGTGCTACACACAACAAAGAGAAGATAGATTTTTGTTGGATCAAATAGGTAAAGAAGCTGATGAAGAATGAAGAGAATAGTACCTTTTGTTAAAGCAAATGATTTCAAACTGATTATTTTTGCTTTACTTTCTGATCATTGAATTTGATAATATCCAATCATTTTACTATTTTTGAGATGAATAGATCCTACAGTACCCCTGTTTTCCTTTCTATTTAAATGACATTGTTAAAAGCTTAAATGTGAACTTTTACTAAGAATCTGATTCTTTCCAGCTCTCAGAATCAACTGCCAAATAAATGAACAATTTTTTTTCCTATCATCCAATGCTTTCATTTAATAGTAATAATAAATTTGCTGGTAGATAAAATGAAAGTAAATGTGTGTACTTAATCAGAAGTTTAATTGTCAATCAATATCAAAAAATTTAATGAAATGTGAATATAAAACAGAACATAAAAAATATCATTCTCTTGCACTAATAAAAACACATATAGCTTCCTACTATATGTCCAATATCTTGTTCTGCTCTATAAAAAAGATAAAAATGAACATTCAGCTCTTATCTTTGAAGAGCCTAATACATTGTATCATTAAGAAAGGAAACGGCAGTAGTAGCAGCTGTTACAAAGGCCTTGGAAGCAAGGGCACTTGATTTTGAGTTCCCATTCTGATACCTATTATTTATGTGACTTTTCTTTTGCTGCTAGGTGTGTCAATTTTAGAAACTTTGACCTAGGGATTCAGGGTAGGTGGACTAGCAAATGAAGTCAGAAGAATCATCATGCGTCAGGAGAACTGGGAAGAGCTATGAGATTGGTAGTTCTCATAACAATAAAGAGCAATTTTAATGAGGAACAGGGATAAATGGAAATTAGCCAAAAAGTAAACACATGTTAGCCTTTATTTTTACTTTGAAGTCTCCACAAATCAATATTTGCATGTGTCTGAATGGATATTTTTAAAAACTAAAAATATGATATGAATTCATTAAAGTTTTCCTTAAACGATTCTCCTCTTAAATCTTAATATCCATGTCCTTCATCTCTAACTACAATTGATTATCTGCCAAAGAGTATGTGCTTCATACTCTACTGGAGAAATAACACAAGACATAGTAATATTTACCATTCTTAACATTTTGTTGTTTTGAATTATATTTCTTTAGACATCCTAGCACACATTTTATAGCTGATCTCTATGTAACTAAACATTCTATTATAATGAAAATCTCATGTGCAGACTTCCCAAAGAACATCTATACCAAAGTTGGACCAAAGACAAACTTTTGATAGACACTGGTATCCTGAAAACATCTACTATATTAATAAGATAGCTATTTCCAATGAAAACATTTGCCTTACCAGAGAGCACTTAATAATACCTAGTAAAGATTATGTAAGGAGAAGTAAGTGCCCTAGCTTTGCATTTCAAGAAAGGATTTTACATGTAACAGATACAATGTTTTAGCTATCCTTGGACACATTTTCTTCCTTAATATTTAAAATTAGCACACAATCTCTACACTCACTCTATTTTTATTTTCAAATATATATTAAAAGTTTCAATCTCACCAAGTGTTTTGGGGAATTTATTTTTGTGGTATAATTCATCATAACCTTAAATAACTTTCTATTTGTTGTTTTCCTCATTCTTTTGGCTTTACTGAACATCTTCCTTGTTCAGCTTCTTTCATATTATAATGATTACTGATTACACCTGATATAAAATAATAATGTGCAAATAAGTACTTATATTATTTTAGGACTCTTTTAGTAGCAAGCAACAGAAACCCAACCAGGGCTAGCTACAGGAGGAATGTCACCAAATCAAGGGGAGGACAGGGAAACACCACTACAGTCTGGCTCCATTTGTTGTCTCTCCTTCCCTCTATGCATCAGTTTCAATCTCTCTTATTGCAGGCGAACTGCTTCCATGTAGCCAAGCACATGCCCACTGACAGTTTCCATAGTCATTCTCACAGTTTGGACATTACCAGTTTGAAAATCCCTGGGGAAAGACTCCCATTGACCTAGTTCGAGTTCCTTGCCACCTCTCAAAGCAGCTGTTCTCAACAGGAGTCATGCATTTCCTAAGAGGCATTTTGGAAATTTGTGAGGGTACTTTTGTCTATCTCAATAATCGGGAGACACTATTGGCATTTAGTAGGCAGAAGCCAGAGATACGGATGCTCCACAATACAAAGAACAATCCTACAACATGAAATGTTCCAGTAATGGTTTGCCCTGGGTCACCTCATTAACACTTGGTTTTTCCTGTAACAACAACGAAAACTGTGCGTGAGTGGGGGTAGAGGTATGTGTGTATCTGTGTAACAAGTGTGTATAATAATACACATACACATCGTATATATAAATATCAATATATAACACATTTATCAAGATTGTCTAATGTTCTAATTAAACAATATTGCTTTCTTATTTATACTTTGCAGGTTGTAAAATTGGCTGGATGCCCTGAAATGCAATTTAAAGTGTCATATAAGTTATCATGCTCTGTTCTGTCCTTATTTACAAGAAATCCCTCCAAACAAAATTAACAAAATGGGCTCTGCTATTTCTTTGGAAACTGTCTTCTTGTCAGTAAAGTTTACACATTTAAATGACTACTACTCTGTATAATTTTCAGATCATATTACACACTTGCAGCTGGAACAGACACTAAAAACTGCCATAAAGTATGCTCACTTTATACGCATAACAGTTGCTTTAAGAACCTTGATATTCTACATATTTCCATATTTTTCTTGTTTAAATGCACATTTTTTGAGAATTTTGGTTTTGGGTGTAAGGGATTCTTTGTCTGGATTGAGGGTGGGACAATGATTCTCATAACCTTTGGCATAAAAAGATAGTCTTAAGCTATTTTTGCTGCTCAGCGAGTTTACAGGTTTAATTTTATCAACGTTTTAAGTGATTAAGTGTGAAAGGCACTACCAAAAATGAAAACAATTCTAAAAATGCCATAATACTTGATAATGACTACAAAGCTGTTCACAAAATGAGACTTACCACCTGAAGGGTGTTAGAAAACTAATGCTCGTATCTTCTCTGTGGCACTAAATTAACTATATGATCATGGCTAAGTTACTCAATCATCCTAAACTTTATTTTGTGATTTGTAAAAAATGGAAATAATGAAGCCTACCCAACGGAGTTCTTTCAAAAATTAATTGTGATGATATATAAGAACAAACCCAGTGCACTATAATTACTTGGCTAGTTTGATGGATTTAAATCTCTATCTGATAAAACCTTTATGTTATGTGTTGCTAAGAGCACAGTTATGAGTCCACAAGCTCACCCCACAAGTGAGTGAGTTGTGACATTCGTCAGAAGCAGTCATTGAAGGTCATTTTCAAACTTGAAGTCCTAAGATGACTTCAGGAGACTCAAGATCACCACAAAACTCACCCAGGGAATCATTTTGTCATCAGTGGTTTTGAGGCATTTTCTCATGTTTCATTCCAATCATTGAGAAACTCGAAGAGAAAAGATTAGTTAGTTGATAATAAAGATAATCATATTTTTACTACTGCTGTAATCTGAGTACCCCTGAATTCTCCAGCATTCTGAGTTCATCCTTTTCTTTGGTATCCAAAGAAATTAAGTTATACCCACATCTGTATAACTGCAAGAAATCAAGTCTCCTTAAAAATACTTCTGCCTTTCTCTAGGGGAGAAATGTTATATCATTACTTGAACTAAATTTCTGCTCTTAGTTTTCTCCTTGAGAAACTCTAGTTGTGTCATTACTACCTCTAGATGCTTCTGTGGTCCCTAACCCCAAATCAAGGATTTGGTTTGCCATACAAAAAAAATGGAGGTTGAATTTTCATTCATTCATAACTCATGCATACAAAAAAATGTTTCCCAGGACTCATGCAAAGGATATGACTGTGAATAGGACAGTCAGTTCCTGTCCTCCTAGAGTTTATATTCAAATGGGAAAGATTAAGCAAAGAATTACATGATAAACTATTACAGTTGTGATACTTCCAAAAAATATACAAGTTTCTGTGGAAGTATGTATTAGGGAGAGTTAATCTAATCTAGGGACTAGGGGAGAGTTCTCTGAAATACTGGCAAAGCGAAAGTTTAAATATGAGCTGAAATTACCCAGGGAATGGAGAAGCATTATAGTCATAGATAACTGCATATCTGAAGGTCATGAAGTTGGAAAGAATGTTTTAGGAACTTAAGGAGGACAGTGTGCATGTAGTTATTGAATGAGGGGAACAGTGGCATAAAATGAGGCAATAGCAGGAGGCAGGACCAAACCAGGGAATAACCTTCTGTTCTGTGTCCTAAAAAAATGACAAGCAATTTATAATTGTTTAGGTTGCAGTGTGACAATCTAAAACATTCTAAACAATCAGTATTTATAAGACACCCAGAACTCTAAGTACATAAATTTAATGGTACATACTCATTTGGGAAAAACATCCTTCAAATTTTGCCAGCAAACATTTGATAGACAGTCTTCTGTTTGGTTGCACAGAATCAAAGCACTTTTGCTCTTTCAGAGAAATCTCATATATTAGAGGCACAGCTTAGTTTTCTGTTGCTAGAGAAGCCTCCTGAAATGGAGGACTATAAATACTGAGGAAGTGACACAATAGTTTAAGAACTGTTACAAATTATTTCAATGGATCCAAGAGTTCAGTGAGGAACTTATGATTGCAGTTCTGATATGGGAAAAGCTTGGAAGTCTTCATTCTAGCTTTACAACCAGAAAAAACTAGACGAATGAAAATCAGTGATATTTCTCAGATCCATCAGACAACTGAGGTCTTGGGGCCAACAGCTACACCAAAATCAAACAATCATAGCTGAGATCTGCTTACCTAGAACTGAAGCTGCTGTGCCATAAACTGGTAGCAACATGTAAATAATCATTTTCACCAATGGCTGGAGGCTGAATTTGATGCTGGTATGACAGTGAGAAACTTTTCAGGGGTCACAGTTTTAGAGAAGCTCCCACACTTTCGCTGGCTTTACCTCCAGGAATGCTACTAGGATCTCGTGATAAAGATCTGAGAAAGATTCCCTCCTGGCTCTAGCAGGGAGAGAAGAGTAATCACTGCAGAATATATCCCGAGCCTTCTCTATAAGGCTTCTCCATAACAAAGACCTACTTTCCAGAAGAAAAGACTTTGCTGGAGACTTATTTCCTTACTTGAGGATGAAAATTCCTCCTACTCCAGGCTTCTCTAGCCTTCCTGTTTCAACTAACTGGGAGGAGGAAAGTACAGTCAACAGTCAGGTCTTTAGGAAAATAGATTGGGAATACTACAGTCAGGGAAGAAAGTAGAGGGTAGGGGATAAAACTAAACCACTGGAGGGGGGCAGAGTCAAGATGGTGGACTAGAAGGACGGGGAATTCATGTCTCCGCACAACTAGGGCACTGACTGGGCACCAGTGGGGGACCATGGATACCTAAGGGGATGGGAGGAACCCCCAGTGACCGGGTAGGATGTGGGGCATGGAGGGGAGAGGAGAAGTGGAGGTGGGATGGAACTGGCACTCTTGAGGGGTGGCTGGGGGAGGGGAAGGGATTCCATGCCTGAAGGGGGAAATTGGGGGACCATTGGGAGGGCAGAGGATCAAAAGATAGCGTGGCCAGGTTTCTCCTGCCCACTTGGATCCCCAGGAGCCTGCTGAGATCCTGGACCAGATCCTCCACCCACCAAGGCCCCCTCCAGACACATGGGTCCCGAGGGAGTGGGAGGGAGGGAAAGGGGAGCAAAAGTGAAGTCCAGACCTATAGGACTGGCACCCCTGAGGGGTTGCTGGGGGAGGGGAGGAGTTCCTACACCTAGCAGGACCCACCCACGGTTAGGGGCCCAGCAGGGACAGGGGAGACCCTGAGGGAGATAGTGCAGGTAGGGTCATGATGAAACGGAAGGGAATGCAGCCAGTGCATTCCCGGTCCACTTAGGCACCTAATCCTCTGCCCTCAGAGCCTCCCTCCTTCTGTGCAGAGCCCAAGCCCCACCCCTACACCCCCTTCCAGGGCCCTACCTCTACACTCGGAGACCCTGTCCAACGCTGGGCCTAAACCCCACCCACACACCCTCAATGAGGGCCCTACCTCCAAACTCCAGAACTCCACACTCCAAAGGCCCCCCTTTCCACGTGCTGCCTCTCCCCTTTTGCACAGGTCATAAGCAGAGGCCCTGCTCCATGCTTGAACATCCCTCTGCCTAGTCCCTGCCCACAGGGCCTTTTCCAGCTGCATGGGTCCTGAGCCTAGGCCCCACCCCACGCTCAAACATCACCCCCCACCAGCCTAGGTCCTACCCCACCCTAAACCCTGCCCCTGCCTAAGTTTCACCTCTGCTTAAACTCCACCCCCATAAGCCAAGGCTTTTTCTTTCTTTCTGTTGTGGTTTTATGTTACCTTGTTGCAGTTGTTTCAATTATAATTTTACTTTTCCTAATATATTTTTTATGTTTCTAATTTTATTTTGTTTTTATTCTTTGTTATTATATTGCTCATTTTTTTTTTTTTTTGCCATGCCACACGCCTGGCAGGACCTTGGTTCCCAGGGTGGAGGTCAGGTCCAAGCTGCTGTGGAGGGAGCTCAGAGTCCAAACTGCTGGACTAATAGAGAACCTCAGACCCCAGGGAATATTAATCCGAGTGAGGCCTCACAGAGGTCTGCATTTCAGCATCAAGACCTGGTTCTATCCAATTGCCTGAAAATTCCACTGCTGGACACCTCAGGCCAAACAACCAGTAAGACAGGAATACAGCCTCACCCATCAAAAAAAAAAAAAAGAAATGACAAAATATGTTACAGATGAAGGAGCAAGGTAAAAATCTAGAAGACCAAATAAATGAAGACAAAATAGGCAAATCTACCTGAAAAAGAATTCAGAGTAATGGTAGTAAAGATGACCCAGAATCTCAGAAACAAAATAGAGAAAATACAAGAAAGATTCAACAAGGATCTAGAAAAACTAAAGAACAAACAAACAATGATGAACAATATAATAACTGAAATTAAAAATACTCTAGAAGGAATCAATAGCAGAATAACTGAGGCAGAAGAATGGATAAGTAAGCTGGAAGATAAAATGGTGGTGGGAGGGAGGGAAACGCAAGAGGAAAGAGATACGGGAACATGTGTATATGTATAACTGATTCACTTTGTTATAAAGCAGAAACTAACACACCATTGTAAAGCAATTACACTCCAATAAAGATGTTAAAAAAATAAATAAATAAAATGGTGGAAGTAACTGCCAGGGGCAGAATAAAGTAAAAAGAATGAAAAGAATTGAGGACAGTCTCAGAGACCTCTGGGACAACATTAAACACACTAACATTCGAATTATAGGGATCCCAGAAGAAGAGAAAAAGAAAGGGTCTGAGAAAATATTTGAAGAGATTAGAGTCAAAAACTTCCCTAATATGGGAAAGGAAATAGTCAATCAAGTACAGGAAGAGCAGAGAGTCCCATATAGGATAAACCCAAAGAGAAACACACTGAGACACAAATTAATCAAACTATCAAAAATTAAATACAAAGAAAAGATATTAAAAGCAGCAAGGGAAAAGCAACAAATAACATACAAGAGAATCCCCATAAGGTTAAAAGCTGATCTTTCAGCAGAAACTCTGCAAGCCAGAAGGGAGTAGCAGGACATAATTAAAGTGATGAAAGGGAAAAACGTACAACCAAGATTACTCTACCCAGCCAGGATCTCATTCAGATTCGAAGGAGAAATCAAAATCTTTACAGATAAGTAAAAGCTAACAGAATTCAGCACCACCAAACCAGCCCTACAACAAATGCTAAAGGAACTTCTCTAAGCAGGAAACACAGAGAAGAAAAAGACCCACAAAAACAAACCCAGATCAATTAAGAAAATGGCCATAGGAACATACATATCAACAATCACCTTGAATGTAAATGGATTAAATGCTCCAACCAAAAGACACAGACTGGCTGAATGGATACAAAAACAAGACCCTTAAATATACTGTCTAAAAGAGACCCACTTCAGACCTAGGGACACAAACAGACTGAAAGTGAAGAGATGGAAAAAGATATTCCATGCAAATGGAAATCACAAGAAAGCTGGAGTAGCAGTACTCATATCAGACAAAATAGATTTTAAAATAAAGACTGTTACAAGAGAAAAGTAAGGACACTACATAAGGATCAAGGGATCAATCCAAGAAGAAAACATAACAATTATAAATATTTATGCACACAACACCTCAATACATATGGCAAATGGTAAGAGCCATAAAAGGAGAAATTGACAGTAACACAATAATAGTGGGGGACTTTAACACCCCACTTACACCAATAGACAGATCATCCAGAGAGAAAATTGATAAGGAAACACAAGCTTCAAATGACACAACAGACCAGATGGACTTAATTGATATTTTTAAGACATGCCACCCGAAAGCTGAAGAACACACTTTCTTCTCAAGTGTACATGGAACGTTCTCCAGAATAGATATTTTGGGTCACAGATCAAACCTTGAAAAATTTAAGAAAATTGAAATCTTATCAAGCATCTTTTCCAACCACAATGCTATGAGATTAGAAATCAATTACAGGAAAAAAATAGTAAAAAACACAAATACATGGAGGTTAAACAGTGCTCTGCTAAATAACCAAGAGATCACTGAAGAAATCAAAGAGGAAATAAAAAAATATCTAGAAACAAATGACAACAAAAACATGATGATCCAAAACCTACAGGATGCAGCAAAAGCAGTTCTAAGAGGGAAGTTCATAGCTATTCAAGTTCAACTCAAGAAACAAGAAAAATATCAAATAAAAAATCTAACCTTACACCTAAAGCAACTAGAAGAAGAAGAACAAAGAAAACCCAAAATTAGTAGGAGGAAAGAAATCATAAGAGCAGAAATAAATGAAACAGAAACAAAGAAAGCAACAGCAAAGATCAATAAAACTAAAAGCTGGTTGTTTGAGAAGATAAACAAAATTGATAAACCTTTAGCCAGACTCATCAAGAAAAAATGGGAGAAGAATGCAAATCAATAAAATTAGAAATAAAAAAGGAGAGATTACAACTGACACTGCAGAAATACAAAAGAGCATAAGAGACGACTACAAGGAACTATATGCCAGAAAATGGACAAATTCCTAGAAAATTACAACCTTCCAAGATTGAACCAGGAAGAATTAGAAAATATACACAGACAAATCACAGGTAATGAAACTGAAACTGCAATTAAAAATCTTACAACAAGAGGGCAGACAGCAGAAGCAAGAATAACTACAATCTTGCAGCCTGTGGAACAAAAACCACATTCATAGAAAGACAGACAAGATGAAAAGGCAGAGTGCTATGTACCAGATAAAGGAACAGGATAAAACCCCAGAAAAACAACTTAATGAAGTGGAGATAGGCAACATTCCAGAAAATGAATTCAAAATAATGATAGATAATATGATTCAGGACCTCAGAAAAAGAATGGAGGCAAACATCAACAAGATGCAAGAAATATTTAACAAAGACCGAGAAGAATTAAAGAGCAAACAAACAGAGATGAACAATACAATAATTGAAATGAAAAATACACTAGAAAGAAGCAATAGCAGAATAACGGAGGCAGAAGAATGGATAAGTGACTGGGAAGAGAGAATGGTGGAATTCACTTCTGCAGAACAGAATAAAGAAAAAAGAATGAAAATAAATGAAGACAGCCTAAGAGACCTCTGGGACAACATTAAATGCAACAACATTCGCATTATAGGGGTCCCAGAAGGAGAAGAGAGAGAGAAAGGACCCGAGAAAATATTTGAAGAAATTATAGTCAAAAACTTCCCTAACGTGGGAAATGAAATAGCCACCCAAGTTCAGGAAGCACAGAGAGTCCCATACAGGATAAAGCCAAGGAGAAACACACCAAGACACATAGTCATCAATTTGGCAAAAATAAAGGCAAAGAAAAATTATTGAAAGCAGCAAGCAAAAAATGACAACATATGAGGGAACTCCCATAAGGTTAACAGCTGATTTCTAAGCAGAAACTCTACAAGCCAGAAGGGAGTGGCATGATATACTTAAAGTGATGAAAGGGAAGAACCTACAACCAAAATTACTCTACCCAACAAGGATCTCATTCAGATTCAATGGAGAATTCAAAAGCTTTACAGACAAGCAAAAGCTATGAGAATTCAGCACCACCAAACCAGCTGTACAACAAATGCTAAAGGAACTTCTTTAAGTGGGAAACACAAGAGAGGAAAAGGACCTACAAGACAAACCCAAAACGATTAAGAAAATGGTCATAGGAACATACATATCGATAATTACCTTAAACGTGAATGGATTAAATGCTCCAACCAAGAGACACAGGCTTGCTGAATGGATACAAAAACAAGACCCATATATATGCGGTCTACAAGAGACCCACTTCAGACCTAGGGACACATACAGACTGAAAGTGAGGGGATGCAAAAAGATATTCCATGCAAATGGAAATCAAAAGAAAGCTGGAGTAGCAATACTCATAACAGATAAAATAGACCTTAAAATAAAGAATGTTACAAGAGACAAGGAAGGATACTACATAATGATCAAGGGATCAATCCAAGAATATACAACAATTATAAATATATATGCACCCAACATAGAAGCACATCATTACATAAGTTAACTGCTGACAGCTATAAAAGAGGAAATCGACAGTGACACAATAATAGTGGGGGACTTTAACACCTCATGTACACCAATGGAGAGGTCAACCAAACAGAAAATTAATAAGGAAACACAAGTTTTAGATTACACAATAGACCAGACAGGTTTAATTGATATTTACACGGCATTCCATCCAAAAACAGCAGATTACACTTTCTTCTCAAGTGTGCATGGAACATTCTCCAGGATAGATTACATCTTGGGTCACAAATCAAGCCTCAGTAAATTTAAGAAAATTGATATCATTTCAAGCATCTTTTCTGACCACAATGCTATGAGATTAGAAATCAGTTACAGGGAAAAAATACGTTAAAAACACAAACACATGGAGGCTAAACAATACGTTACTAAATAAACAAACGATCACTGAAGAAATCAAAGAGGAAATTAAAATAACCCTAGAGAAATGACAATGAAAACACGACTATCCAAAACCTATGGGATGCAGCAAAAGCAGTTCTAAAAGGGAAGTTTACAGCTATACAAGCCTACCTCAAGAAACAAGAAAAATCTCAAATAAACAATGTAACCTTACACCTAAAGGAAGAAGAGAAGGTAATACAAACAAAACCCAAAGCTAGCAGAAGAAAAGAAATCATAAAGATCAGAGCAGAAATAAATGAAAGAGAAACAGAGAAAACAATAGCAAAGATCAATAAAACAAAAAGCAGGTTTTCTGAGAAGACAAAAAAATTGATAAACGTTTAGCCAGACTCATCAAGAAAAAGAGGGAGAGGACTCAAATCAATAAAATGAGAAATCAAAAAGGAGACGTTACAACAGACACCGCAGAAATACAAAGCATCCTAACACACTACTACAAGCAACTCTATGCCAATAAAATGGACAACCTGGAAGAATTGGACAAATTCTTAGAAAGGTATAATCTCCCAAGACTGAAACAGGAAGAAATAGAAAATATGAACAGACCAACGACAAATAATGAAATTGAAACTGTGATTAAAAAATCTTCCAACAAACAAAAGTCCAGGACCAGATAGCTTCACAGGTGAATTCTATCAAACATTTAGAGAAGAGCTAACACCCATCCTTCTCAAAATCTTCCAAAAAATTGCAGAGGAAGGAACACTCCCAAACTCATTCTATGAGGCCACCATCACGCCGATACCAAAAACCAGACAAAGATATTCAAAAAAAGAAAATTACAGATGAATATCACTGATGAATACAGATACAAAAATCGTCAACAAAATACTAGCAAACAGAATCCAACAACCCATTGAAAGGACCATACACCATGATCAAGTGGGGTTTATCCCAGGGATGCAAGGATTCTTCAGTATATGCAGATCAATCAATGGGATACACCATATTAACAAACTGAAGAATAAATACCATATGATCATCTCAATAGATGTAGAAGAAGATTTTGACAAAATTCAACAATTTATGATAAAAACTCTCCAGAAAGTGGGCATAGAGGGAACCTACATCAACATAATAAAGGCCATATACAACAAGTCCACAGCAAACATCATTCTCAATGGTGAAAAACTGAAAGCATTTCCTCTAAGATCAGGAACGAGAAAAGGATGTCCACTCTCACCACTATTATTCAACATAGTTTTGGAAGTCCTAGCCACGGCAATCAAAGAAGAAAAAGAAATAAAAGGAACACAAATTGGAAAAGAAGAAGTAAAACTGTCACTGTTTGCAGATGACATGATACTATACATAGAAAACCCTAAAGATGCCACCAGAAAACGACTAGAGCTAATCACTGAATTTGGGAAAGTTGCCGGATACAAAATTAGTGTACAGAAATTTCTTCCATTCCTATACACTAATGATGAAAAATCTGAACGAGAAATTAAGGAAACACTCCCATTTACCACTGCAACAAAAAGAATAAAATACTTAGGAATAAACCTATGTAGGGAGACAAAAGATCTGTATGCAGAAAACTATAAGACACTGATGAAAGAAATTAAAGATGATACCAACAGATGGAAAGATATACCATGTTCTTGGATTGGAAGAATCAATATTGTGAAAATGACTATACTACCTAAAGCAATCTACAGATTCAATGCAATCCCTATCAAATTACCAATCGCATTTTTTATGGAACTAGAACAAAAAATCTTAAAATTTGTATGGAGACACAAAAGACCCTGAATAGCCAAAGCAGTCTTGAGTGAAAAAAAACGGACCTGGAGGAATCAGACTCCCTGACTTAAGACTATATTACAAAGCTACAGGAATCAAGACCATATGGTGCTGGCACAAAAACAGAAAAACAGATGAATGGAACAAGATAGAAAGCCCAGAGATAAACCCATGCACCTATGGTCAACTAATCTGTGACAAAGGAGGCAAGGATATACAATGGAGAAAAGACAGTCTCTTCAATTAGTGGTGCTGGGAAAACTGGACATCTACATGTAAAAGAATGAATTTAGAACACTCCCTAACACCATACACAAAAATAAACTCAAAATGGATTAGAGACCTGAATGTAAGACCAGACACTATAAAACTGTTAGAGGAAAACATAGGAAGAACACTCTTTGACATAAATCACAGCAAGATCTTTTTTGATCCACCACCTAGAGTAATGGAAATAAAAAGAAACATAAACAAATGGGACCTAATGAAACTTAAAAGCTTTTGCACAGCAAAGGAAACCATAAACAAGATGAAAAGACAACCCTCAGAATGGGAGAAAATATTTGCAAATGAATCAACGGACAAAGGATTAATCTCCAAAATATATAAACAGCTCATGCAGCTCAATATTAAAGAAACGAACAACCCAATCCAAAAATGGGCAAAAGACCTAAACAGACATTTCTTCAAAGAAGACATACAGGGCTTCCCTGGTGGCGCAGTGGTTGAGGGTCCGCCTGCCAATGCGGGGGGATGCGGGTTCGTGCCCCAGTCCAGGAGGATCCCATGTGCCGTGGGGTGGCTGGGCCCATGAGCCATGGCTGCTGGGCCTGTGCATCTGGAGCCTGTGCTCCGTAGCGGGACAGGCCACAGCAGTGAGAGGCCCGCATACTGCAAAAAAAAGAAGACATACAGGTGGCCAAGAAGCACATGAAAAGCTGCTCAACATCACTAATTATTAGAGAAATGCAAATCAAAACTACAATGAGGTATCATCTCACACCAGTTAGAATGGGCATCATCAGAAAAATCTACAAGCAACAAATGCTGGAGAGGGTGTGGAGAAAAGGGAACCCTGTTGCACTGTTGGTGGGAATGTACATTGATACAGCCACTATGGAGAACAGTATGGCGGTTCCTTAAAAACTAAACATAGAAATTACCATATGATCCAGCAATCCCACTACTGGGCATATACCCAGAGAAAAACATAATTCAAAAAAGTCACATGCACCACAATGTGCATTGCAGCGCTATTTACAACAGTCATTTCCTGTAAACAACCGAAATGCCCATCGACAGATGAATGGATAAAGAAGATGTGGTACATATATATAATGGAATATTACTCAGCCATAAAAAGGAACGAAATTGGGTCATTTGCAGAGACGTGGATGGATCTAGAGACTTTCATACAGAGTGAAGTTAAGTCAGAAAGAGAAAAAATAAATATCGTATATTAATGCATATATGTCGAACCTATAAAAATGGTACAGATGAAGTGTTTGCAGGATAGAAATTGAGACACAGACTTATAGAAAAAACGTATGGACCCTAAGGGTGGGAAAGCGGTGGGCGGCGGTGGTGGTGGTGTGATGAATTGGGAGATTGGGATTGACGTTGTATACACTGATGTTTATAAAATGCATGACTAATAAGAACCTGCTTTATAAAAAAATAAATTAAATTAAAAAAAGATGCCTACAAAAAATTAGAAAAAAAACCCAAAGCATATGTCTACACTCATGGCCAACGTTAATTTAAGTTTTTGTCCAGTCTCTATAAAAAATAAAAATAAGAAAATAATCTTACAACAAAAGAAAGTCCAGGACTGGATGGCTTCACAGGTGAATTCTATCAAACATTTAGAGAAGAGTTAACACTTATCCTTCTCAAATGCTTCCAAAAAATTGCAGAGTGTGGAGCACTCCCAAACTTGTTCTATGAGGTCACCATCACCATGATACCAAAACCAGACAAAGTTATCACAAAAAACAAAATTATAGACCAATATCACTGATGAACATAGATGCAAAAATCCTCAATAAAATACTGGCAAACAAAATCCATCAACACATTAAAAGGATCATACATCATGATCAAGTGGAATTTATCCCAGATATGCAAGGATTCTTCAATATATGCAAAACAATCAATGTGATACACCATATTAACAAATTAAAGAATAAAAACCCTATGATCATCCCAACAGATTGCAGAAAAAATTCTTGACAAAATTCAATACCGATTCATGATAAAAAACTCCCCAGAAAGTGGGCATTGACGGCACCTATCTCAACATAATAAAAGCTATATATAACAAACCCACAGCAAACATCATTCTCAATGATGAAAAACTGAAAGCATTTCCTCTCAGATCAGGAACAAGACAAGGATGTCCACTCTCTCCACTATTATTCAACATATCATTGGAAGTCCTAGCTGCAGCAATCAGTGAAGAAAAAGAAATAAAAAGAATACAAATTGGCAAAGAAGAAGTAAAATTGTCACTATTTGCCAATGACATGATACTATACATAGAAAATACTAAAGATGTCACCAGAAAAGTAGTAGAACTAATAAATGAATTTGGTAAGGTTGCAGGATACAAATTTGTTGCACAGAAATCTCTTGCATTTCTCTACACTAACAGGAAAGATCAGAAAGGGAAATTAAGGAAACAATCCATTCACCATTGCAACAAAAAGAATAAAATACCTGGAATAAACCTACCAAAGAAGGTAAAAAACCTGTACTCAGAACACTATAAGACACTGATGAAAGAAATCAAAGATGACACAAACAGATGGAGAGATATACCATGCTTCTCATTTGGAAGAATCAGTATTATGAAAATGACTAGAGTACCCAAAGCAATCTACAAGTTCAACACAATCCCTATCAAATTACCAATGGCATTTTTCACAGAATTAGAATGAGAAATTTTACAATTTGTATGGAAACACAAAAGACCCCGAATAGTCAAAGCAATCTTGCGAAAGAAAAACGGAGTTGGAGGAATCAGGCTCCCTGACTTCAGACTATACTACAAAGCTACAGTAATCAAGACAGTATGGTACCAGCACAAAAACAGAAATATAGATCAATGGAACAAGATAGAAAGCCCAGAGATAAACCCATGCACATATGGTCATCTTATCTTTGATAAAAGAGGCAAGAATATACATGGAGAAAAAATAGCCTCTTCAATAAGTTGTGCTGGGATAACTGGACAGCTACATGTAAAAGAATGAAATTAAAATACTTCCTAACACCATACACAAAAATGAACTCAAAACGGATTAAAGACCTAAATGTAAGACCAGACACTATAAAACTCTTAGAGGAAAACAGGCAGAACACTCTATGGCATAAATCGTAGCAAGATCCTTTTTGACCCACCTCCTAGAGAAACGGAAATAAAAACAAAAATAAACAAATGAGACCTAATGAAGCTTAAAAAGCTTTTGCACAGCAAGAGAAAAAAAGAGGAAAAAGACAACCCTCAGAATGGGAGAAAACATTTGCAAATGAAGCAACTGACAAAGGATTAATCTCCAAAATATACAAGCAGCTCATGCAGCTCAATATCACAAAAAACAAACAACCCAATCCATAAACAGGCAGAAGACCTAAATAGACATTTCTTCAAGAAGACATACAGATGGCCAACAAATGCATGAAAAGATTCTCAATATCACCCATCATTAGAGAAATGCAAATCAAAACTACAATGAGGTATCACCTCACAGTGGTTGAATGGCCATCATGAAAAAAATCTACAAAGCATAAATGCTGGGAGAGGGTGTGAAGAAAAGGGAACATTCCTGCACTGTTGGTGGGAATGTAAATTGATTCAGCCACTATGGAGAACAGTATGGAGGTTCCTTAAAAAACTAAAAATAGAACTACCATATGACCCAGCAATCTCACTACTGGGCATATACCCTGAGAAAACCATAATTCAAAAAGAGACATGTACCACAATGTTCATTGCAGCACTATTTACAATAGCTAGGACATGGAAGCAACCTAAATATCCATCAACAGATGACTAGATAAGAAGATGTGGTACATATATACAATGGAATATTACTCAGCCACAAAAAGGAATGAAACTGAGTTATTTGTAGTGAGGTGGATGGACCTAGAATCTGTCATACAGAGTAAAGTAAGTCAGAAAGAGAAAAACAAATACTGTATGCTAACACCTATATATGGAATTTTAAAAAGCAGTACTGATTAACCTAGTGGAAGGGCAGGAATAAATGTGCAGATGTAGAGTACAACCTTGAGGGCATGGGGGGGAAGGGGAAGCTGGGAGGAAGTGAGAGAGTAGCATTGACGTATATACACTACCGAATGTAAAATGGATGGCTAGTGGGATGCTGTTGCATAGCACAGGGAGATCAGCTTGGTGCTTTGTGATGACCTAGAGGGATGCGATAGGAAGTGTGGGAGGGAGGCTTAAGAGGAAGGGGATATGGGGATATATGTATACATATAGCTAACTCACTTTGTTGTACAGCAGAAACTAACACAACATTGTAAAGCATTTATACTCCAATAAAGATGTGAAAAAAAATAAACAAAAAAACTAAACCACTGGAGAAACCCTTGTGAAGGTCAACAGCCTTGGGGCACAGTTTCCCTAAAAGATTAGGAGATAATTAGAGGAATATGGAATGCTCCCTCTTCCTAACAATTCCCAACCGCAGCAATAAAACAGCAGATAACAGCTAAAAAAGCTGCAAGACACATTCTTTCTCTGAGGAGAAGCAATTAAGGGAAGCCCTAAGTCAAAAAGGAAAACACAAACAAGGACACAAAAGGAATCTGAAATCTTTGGCATCTATGGCAATATTAACACAACGCAAGTTACAGTCAGAAAACACAAATCCTACACTAAAGGCCTAATTACCTCCTAAAAGTTCCTCTTATGTGATTCACATGTCTGGCTTTGAACAAAAAATTTAAAAGGTTTATCAAAAGACAGAGAAGTCTGAAGAGAAAAAGCAAGTATGAGAATCAGACTCCGACATGACACTACTGTTGAGTTATCAGACTAGAGACTTTAAAAATAACTATAATATGTTAAGGGCTCTAATGGAAAATGTAGACAACAACAACAAAAAAAACCCAAAACAGGTGAGTAATGTAATCAGAGAGACTGAAAACTCTAGGAAACAGTGAAAAGAAATTGTTAGAAATAAAACACTGTAATAGAAATAAAGAAAGCCTTCAACGGGTTCTTCAGGAGACTTGACACAACTGAGGAAAGAATCAGACATGAATACAGATCAGCAGAAATTTCCCAAACTAAAATGCAAAGAGAAAAAAAAGAAAAAAAACCAAAAAGAACAGACAGCCAATAATTGTGGGACAACTTCAAAAGATGTAACATTTGCATAATTAAAATATAAGATAAAAAAAAGAATGGAGCAGAAGAAATATTTTAAGTAATAGTGACTGAGAACTTTCCAAAATTAATGACAGATACAAAACCACAGATCCAACTCAGAGAACACGAAGAAGGGAATACGCCAAACACATACACATACACACACACACCTACTCATATAAAATTCTAGGGCTTCCCTGGTGGCGCAGTGGTTGAGAGTCCGCCTGCCGATGCAGGGGACATGGGTTTTTGCCCCGGTCTGGGAAGATCCCACGTGCCGTGGAGCAGCTGGGCCCATGAGCCATGGCCACTGAGCCTGCGCGTCCGGAGCCTGTGCTCCACAGCGGGAGAGGCTACACCAGTGAGAGGCCTGCGTTCCGCAAAAAAAAAAAAAAAAAAAAAAAAAATTCTAATTGCCAAAAACCACAGGAAAAAGGAAAATATTGAAAGAAGTTCAGGGCCAGTGAGAAGAAACACCTAACCAATAGGAATAAGCATAACAATTACATTGGACTTAAACAATATGCAAAGGTTAATTACTTTCCTATATACCAACAATAAACAATTATATTTTAATTAAAATATATATAATTTCAATAGCACCAAAAATGCAACATACTCAGGTATAAATCTAAAATATATATGTATATATAGATCTGCATACAGAATACTATAAAACACTGAAGAAAGAAATTAAAAATATCTAAAAAAATGAAGAGATATTCCGTGTTTACACTGGAAGATTCTAAATTGTTAAGATATCCATCTTCTCAACTTGGTTTATAGATTTAATGCAAAACTAATCAATATTCCATAAAGCTATTTTGTGGATATCATCAAGCTGATTCTAAAGTTTATATAGAAAGGCAAAAGACCAAGGATAGACAACATAATACTGAAGAAAAAAACAAAGTTGGAAGACTGACTTCTAGGACTTCAAGATTTACTATGAGCTATGGTAATCCAGAGAGTGTGGTATTGATGAAAAAATAGACATGTAGATAAATGGAACATAATAGAGAGCCCAGGAATAGGCCCACACAAATATAGTCAACTGATCTTTGATAAAGGAGCAAAGACAGTTCAATGCAGAACTATCTTACAAGAAATGGTGCTAGAAAAATAGGACATCCATATTCAAAGCACTAAATTTAGGCTCTGTTATGGACTAAATCTTTGTCCTATCAAAATAAAACCATTCTAAAATAAAATGTTTATCAAAAAAAAAATGAGTTCAGTACCATGGCCATGGGTGCCCAGTGTCTGCAGTAGCAGCAGTGATGACAGCAAATGTCCAATGATATTGGGGCTAGCAGCTGGTCATAGGATCTTGGCTGTATCTTTCTTTTGTTTGTTCATTTGTTTTTGGCTGTATCTTTGCCTTGACTATTTCTCCAGCCATTCTGTTGATTCTGATATTTGTAAATTCTTTTCCTGCCTAAGTTAATCAGGGTCACCTTTTGTTGTTTGAAAATAAAAATCTTGACTTCTGATGAAATTGGTAACAGAGAATGGGATGCAGACAAGAGAATCTTGGGTTTGTTATTAGGCCCAGTTGAACTTAAACTATTTAATGAGAATATTCCTTAGAGACTCTATTGTTTCCTTCCAGAGGCAGTGATCTTTTAAGAGAAAATAAATTCTTCTCATGTCCCACTCCCCCATCCTCCACACAATACACTCCTCCTTTACCATCTCCCAAACTATAAGTTAATTCAGAATCCAGCAATCTTCATAGAGAAATTATGAAATCAAACCCAGAAAAAGAAGGCTTATACTCCAAATGAATTTTGGAGCTGTGCTACTTTATTTGGAGATACTTGGTATTTGAGAGTATGCATGGGAATAGATTCAGAGTGTGATAGAAGAAGAGAAGAACAGATTTTGAACTGATACTGTTTTATGGAATAAATGTGCTTCTTTGAGTGACTGGAAATGGTGTTAACTAATTACTTGATAGTGCAGCTAAATTCTAAAACAAAAAAGATCTAAATTAAGACAAAACGCCATAAGTCTCTTGATTTAAAACAGAAGATCAAATCCAAAGAATTAGGAAGCTGGAAATACTCGAGTAGATTTATCATGTGTCATGCACCTTCCAATAAGTTAATTATTTCCTGCAAGAGGATCTAGAAGACTCTCAAAGAAACCAACAAGGAATACAGACGAATCCAGGTGATACCTTGAAGTATCTTCAGGTATTTCTATGTCTGGGGATAAAAGTAAATGAAAGATACTGTAACTATATAGCTACATTGTTTAATAAGTGCTTATTTAGCATTTAATTAACAATAAATATAATTAAAAACTCAGTTTCTCTGTCTCATTAGTCTTATTTCAATTGTTCAATAGTCACATGTAGTAGCTATGGTATTGAAAAGTGCAGATGTGGAACAGTTCCCTCAATGCAGAAAGTTCTACTGACAGTACTGCCTTGATGCAATGCTGTTTAAGGGCTCTGTATCCTAAGAAAGAAAGATCTGGGACACCTCACTGGATAAGGACTATCAATTAGATGAGGTATTGGATGACAGCAAAGAAAGCATGGAAAGTGAAAGTCATAGACTTTGTGTAAGGCCTCATTAACAACTCTAGAAACAAGATCTATAGCATCTACACAAATTTCTTTTCTTGCTTTTCATATATATAGTTATTTAAGCTGAATATTTCCTTTTCCCTTTCTCTTTTCCTTGATCATTGAAGATAAGGTATGTTGGTTGTTAAACATATTTTAGTCCATAAGGTACAAAATATTAAGATCAGATTGTGAAAAATTTCGAAGAGATATGACCAATACTCTTAAGACTTGAAGCTAGATATAGTCAATTATATGATTTTATTTACTATTCTATTCGGGAAACAGTAAATACATTTTTTAATTGCACAGAAATGATGTCATTGTTACTGAAGATTTTATCTTTAAGGATATTTGGGGGAAATGGTACATGGGAATGTTTGACAGCAAAAGAGATGGGAAAAGACATTTGTTTCTTGGCTGCTTATAATTTTAAAATCCCTCTTACTTGCAACACATTCCAAAATAGATGCGAGCAAAGGCCCATTATAGAAGTGCAAAGCAATTAGATATTCCTTCTTTCAGCCAATCAGAGGTGTCCTCACTTAGAAATTTGAGATCTTGTGGGGATAAATTAATGACAGGATTGTTGTAATTTATTTTCGTTAATTAATTGGGATTTCTTTCTGTTATTTGTCCCAATAACACTGATTAGTTCAGCCTCCTAAATAGTAATTCCCTAAAATAAATTTGTGAAACTCAACAGTTTTTTCCTCAATATAAAAAAAAGTCCCAGTGCTTTCAGTGTTTCCAGAAAATAAATTAATTTTAATTCATGTAATTTTATAGAAGAAGGATATCATATAGCCATTATGGAGAAAATATATAACACAGCAAAACCGAAAGCAAAAAATATATTTTAATTATAAAATATTGGGAATTACTACTCAAACTGAAGCATAAGAACTTGGAAGGAAATCCTTCTTTCCTTACCCTTACCAATCCTGTCCGGACACTAATAGCTGTCTCTGGAGAAAAGAATATGATACACAGTCATTTAAAAGGGAGAATTTGGCAGATAAATTGTAAACCCAAAAATGAGCACTATAGAGCAAAACCACAGATCTCCGGTGGACCCAGAGCTTTACATACTACATAGATAGTTCAATGTTGACTAAAATAATATCCAGTCTTTTCCTTTGAATCTATTTGAATCTAAATCTATTTAAAGCTAAACCTATTTGAGTCTAAAGCTATTGCTGTATAGGGAAACGTACCTTAAGTAAGCTTAAAAAATAATCATCTATGTGGGTCATGATATTATGGGTTAGAGAACAGGTTAGACTCGGCTAGATGGTTCTTCTGGTCTAGGCTAAGCTCACTAATATGTTTGATGGGACAATGTCGGTGACTGGGCCATGTGTATTTCATCATCTAGAAGGTTGGTCTAGGTATATTCTTCTGGAAAAGGCAGAGGAGTAAGAGAAAGAGAAGATGTGTATATACAAGACCTCAAGAGGCTTAGACTCAGAGCTCATACACTATCAATTCTATTGTATTCTTTTAATCAATAGAAGTCATAGCTTAACAAGGTCAGTCTGGATTCAAAGGATCCCTACCTCTTGATGAGTGAATCTATAGGGACACGTGGACATTGGGGTCATAATCCTAATGTACTTAATCGTATACATACTTATAATTAGATCAAGAATTTACAAGAGATGGAGGGAGGTGTAGGCCTATAAAACAAAATTTTGCAAAGCCTTAGGTTGCATTATCACAGCATTGTAAGGTCAGACACACAGATATATGAAGTCCAAAGATATGAAAACCAGATTAGGGCCACTAAAGATAATTGGTGACAAAGACCACATCTTTTTCATCTGAGTAAAAACATGCAATTGGTGAAATGAGAAGTGCTAACACGTACTGAGAGGGTTTTGTACCTAAACAGTGAAATAATACGGTGAGCAAGTGCAAACTATTTCAGTGTGCTTGATTAACCGGCTAACTCACATTGAAAGTAAATATCACATTAAGACTAGAAAGGTAAATCACACTTCTATTATCCCTCAAACAAGAACCTATGACCTACAATACCAGAGAAAGATGAGGGGAGGGCTATCTGCTTCTCTGTGGGGTATTTTTTTTTCTTCTGTTTTATTTGTTTGTACAAGTAGTATTTTAAAGAAGACAATATAACTTACAAATTGTTATATATTTAAGAAAATATTTAGGCATCGCAAAAGAATACATAGATATAAAAAAACATCCCAACAAGCAGAAGTCAAATTTATAACAAGAAAAACGTGGGGATTTATTTTTTGACTATGTGGTTATTACTATGCAACCTTTACAGCAAAATAAAATTCCTCATCTAGAGTCCAGACTGATAGTTAAACCCTAAAAACACAGAAGAAACAAGAAAGAAGGGATGAATTATCATTTGGTCATGCCTTAGATCCTCTAAAGAATGTGCCTCCATTGTTGGTTGATGGTTATAAGCCTTTAAGTTTCTGGATTTCTTTTTCAAAGAAGTGTAGTATCTGATTTTTAAAGGAAATATATAGCAAAAGATGAAGTTTCACTTGCTGCAAAGGTCATGATAATCACCAAATAAGTAAGTTTTTCATTTTTATAAGGAGTTTAAATAAGTGCATAAGAACTTCAGGAAGAATGTCCAATCCAGGTGTTGGGCCTAAACAGGAGGCAAAATATTAACCCTCTGGTCCTCTGTTATTAAACAGAAAATGTTCTGAATTAAGAATCCTGATAAATGTCAGTCAAGTTTCCATCTTATAAATTCTATGGTGTCTTACAATTTGATAGTTTTTAATAAACGGTGCAGCATCTACCACCAAAATCTAGAAATTAAGGAATAATAATGTTACATAATGCCTGAAGGGTTACGTTTATGAAAAGATTTATGCTTCATTCTCCTACTTGTAATTTTACTTTCATACTCCAAGGGGCAAGAGTATTCTGAGCTGAAATAAACCTTTTTTAGAAATGAGGCACATAACACTGACCAACAATCTTCAGAAGATACCTTTCATCCTAGACTGATTCAGCACTGGTAGTGTTGATAATAAAAGCCTGGCTCACGCCCATGAGGGGAGCGTCCACCAGTGTCTATTCTCACTTTCAAAAATCACCCACTAGGGTTTATGGATGACGAAGACATAAATGAGGAACTTGTTCTCAGAGGCCTGGTGGGTTTGTCATGAAGCTTTTCTATATAAATAAAAGAGACACCGAGAATGGAAATTACATTATTTTTAGTGCTGTGTTAAAGGGAAAGGTCAAGTTAACCCCTCAAGAATTCAATGAGCAACATGATGTACTATGTGTCCAGCAAAGCAATCCCCGAATGGCCCTTATGGACATCTGGTGTAAATCATCCATCTTTTTGCCCCATTAAAATCAGTGGCACCTCATCAAAACAGTTCAGCAGCTGGGCGCACACATTATATGGTTTTCAAGGAGTTAACGGAAATAGCTGTAGGGATCAGGAAGGTTTTTGTCTTCAAGTGTTCACAGTCACCCAGACAAAGAAGCTGGTTGAAGCATTTCAAGAAGATCTACTTTCCCTGTCAAGGTGAGAAAGGTATAGCCATTTTTGAAATGGGATTTAAAAAAAAAAAACATCATCTCTATTTCCTGCAGCCCATAATATTGCTAGCAATTGCATCTTTTGGGGTCTGAGAATTCTCTGGTCAGTAACAGCACTGTCATATGTACCTTAACTCTGACCTGAGAGAATCAGTGAGTTGCTAACAGGATATTTCAAACAAAACAGATGAGTGTTTTGAAGGGTCACACTGTGGTGACCCCAGTCACTCAGCCTTTAAGATAGGGAAGTTTGGTGGCTTGAAAGCAAGGACCCGCACACTTTCTTTGACCAAACAAAGTGACTTAGGGACACAATTGGGTTATACCATTTAATGCTAGTCTGAAACTACCTTTCTTTATGTTCCCTGTCTTCCTCCATAATCCTCTGTGTTCTCTTGCTAAGAATCCTTAAAAGTGTGTCTACTGTGGCCTTGGAAAGAGAAACATTTCAAGCAACTAGATCAGCTTTTTGAAAATCACCTTTAAAAACACCTTTAGTTGAAGAGTAACAACAGTAGTGGAAAAGAACCCCAGGTGACATACACTATGTTGCCTATGACACAGCACTGCATAAAAGTTTCCACATACCTTATATTTTCACAAGGTAAACCATATGAAATTGTTATAAACAACCAACTGCTATTATATAGAGTAACTTAAATATTTTCTCATCTCTATTACACTTCTTCAATGAGTTTGAAATATCCTACCTTTAAAAATAGTTAATATAGATAAGCAGTAAATCAGTAAAAATGCATAAAACCATTTGTTCAACTAAAATGGATCACCAATTTAGTTAATTCTGGAGCACCATTTAAACATGTCCATAGTTCAACATTCTTGCAGCTTTAAGAGAAAAAAAATCCTTTATGCACACCAGTATTTGCAAAAGCTCTACCTCATATCTATACATCTATACATGGGATGTACCTTACAGCTAGCAATTGGTATCTATCATATTGACAATGTTATAGTAGTAACAATGATGTTTTTGCCAGTGAAAGAACTTTCAGTCACTAGTAGCAGAAGTATAAATTGGTATATTATGTTCTAGAGGGCACATAAATGTTATCAATATCTTAAAAACATGCAAACACATTGATCATCAAATCCACTTTTCAGGATTTTTACTACTGAAACTATTCGAGAATATGCATCAAGCCTTATTACCTACAAGTTTATTCATTACAACATTGCTTAAAATAGTGAAAATATAGTTATAATTTGTCTATTGTAGGAATTTGACTAAATAAATTATGGTATATCCATACAATAGATTATGAAACCATTAAAAATGGGATTGTTGTATACTAATTATATACAAAAAATTATGCCTATAATTTTAGCAAAGAAGCAGATTACGAGAAATGTATTTGTAAATATTTCAATGTATACTTGTGTATATATACGCAGAGAAATTAATGACTGGATGTATATATTCCATAAATATATGATGGTGTATAGGTGTTAGGATTAAAAATAGAATGTATTTTCTTTGCTTATTTCTAAATTTTCTACTATTAACAGGTGTGCCATTAGTATCTTTAGAGTTTCAGAAGACCCAACCAAAACTAGTCTATACCAAAAATAAAACCCAAAACAAACATTCGAGTGCTCAGATAACTGAAGAGCCTGGTAAGGTTCTTTCCAGGCAAATTTTCATATTATTAATGGAGGGGTTTTGTACTTCAACAGTGAAATAATATGCTGAACAAGAGTGAAATTTTTCAGTGTGCTTGATTAACTGGCTAACTCAGAAAGTAATGTTAACTGTTTTACCTTCTCCTTTCTATGCTCTGCTTCTGTGTTGTCGATCCTTTTCTCAGGCAATTTCTACCCTGGCGATCCCAAGATGGCTCTGGCGATTCCCAAGACTTTATGCTTCTTTCTTTAAGTCCAGAGGGGAAAAGAGAATCCATGTCCCAACATTTCAACTTGTTGGAGTCTCCAACAAGACTTACAGGTTTTAAAGTGCTCACTCCAAACCCACTCTCTGTTAAAAGATGTCAGCTAATGTGCTGATGGTATTAAAGTATTCCAGGTCATCTCTAGGAGCTGAGTGTGGCATCAATCTCGTGCAAACCACTTAGCTGAGACTAGGAAAAAGGGTAATTTATTTTCTGAAAGATATTAAGGGACTGCTCCCAGAAGAGATGGAAAGGGTCCTGGCAGAAGAAACATAAACATCTACTGTAAACACACAGAATATCGGTAATATTAGAAAAATAGAAGTTACAATGTTAAAATGTATATTTTTGTCTCACAACACCATCTGGATCTGAAGGATATAAAGCAATTTCCCACTCTCTCAAGGCAGGCAGCATTCTGGAGCCAGCCATTAATAAAAGAGTGGACTCATTACAATTAATCTGCTACTTGCATTTTCTGTACCTCCCTACCTTTCAAGGTTTAAGCTTTCCCAAAGCTTCCTGCTGGAGTGTGCTCCTTGGCCATGCCCAACACAAATAGTGCCTCCTGTTTTCAACCCCCATTTATGCTACTTGATCAACAATCTCCAGAGCTTTCCAATTATCCCTTAACGGACACACATGGTCAGCTACTCTAATAATATCACTAACATCTCTGGTTTACCCAGCACATAATTTCTGTCAGGTGAAGATTATCTCTAATTCTAACAATTACCCTACCAGGTAGGTGTTATTATCCCCATTTATAACTGAATTAGGAAAAAGAGGCTCAGAAAGTTTATATTTTCCAAGGTTAAATTTTTAGCAAATGGCACAGCCAAGATCAATCCCAGTTCATTTGGAATCAGAGCTTTACCATAACCCCATGATGCGCTGTGTCCCAGGGCACAAAGTGAGCCTTGCACCCTGACCAAAGGATCCAGAAGCAGAACAGAAGTACTTGATAGGGTAAGGGTTAAGGGGAGCTCTTCCTAATTTGTATCACCATGCCACCAAGCTGAAATAATTGACATTTAAATATTTCTTAAAAAGTCTTTTTGTTTCAGAACTACTTAAACCTCTGTCCCTAATACTATCTTCCAAAGTGTGCCTTTGGGTTTGGCTGTCTCAATAATTATAATTTGCAGCAAACATAATGAATACCTACACAAACCACATCTGGTTTCTGAGCATTTAGTGCTCCTGAAGAGAATTTCTTTCTTTTTTTCTTTTTTTTTTGAGAATGAGAGTAAAATTCTTCATGTTAGAATATGTAGTCCAGGCCCAGATTTAAGGGGGGGAAACTAGAATCAGGATTACACTCATAGGATAAACCAAGTCAATGAGACTTCCAGTGAAAATATATATTCAGAAAAAATGTATATTTATAGCATTATAGAACATTAAAGCCTAAAGTGACATATTACAGATAAGAACATGGGATTTATGGAGGTTCATTGTCTGATCCATGATCAAAATTTACAGAAATGCCACCACCACAATCCAAGTCTCCCAGAGAGTCAAATTTTTTGTTGTTGTTGTTAAATCACAAAGCTTGCTGTTAAGAAAACCTGTTTTCTTAAAATTCAATATTGTCTTAATTGTCCTTTTCAGAAGAAAATGTATTAAAAATTAAAATGGTACAGAAGGAATTTTCACTAAAACAATTAATAATATGAATTTTACTTCTCAGTCTTTCTATTACCTGTAAAATCATTAAACACTAATTAAAATCCCATAATATTGTGATATTGCCTCATTTCATTTAGCCAAAATATTTGGCTTTGTGCAAGTCCAGCATATTTTTGAAAACTCAAGTAGTTTAATAAATAGGTTTTTTAAAACCTTACTTCAAGATTTAAAAATCTTCCTTCACTTGTTTATCCATCATTTCATTTAGTTGTTGAGGTCTTAGGGTATTATTTCCCTGATTTTTCTTTGAACAAGCAAAAATAGTATTAAGTCTTTCAAATTGCATCTTCTATTTATGGGTACAAAGCTCTGTCCAAAACTGGGCAATTGTGAAATTGCCTAGTCTCCTACTTTTCCAAAAAGAGTAAATTCTTAGGCAGGTGAGAGAGATAGTTGACTATTTAGGTGACTTTTTCAGAAAAAAATTTAGAACTACTTTATTTTACTTATTTATAACCAAAAAAACAAACAAAAAAAATTGAACAAAGATGCATGATCTAAGTATCCAAAAGAGAGAAAACATTCAAAACGGAAGTTTGTAGCTCCCTCTTCCCCAGATCAGAAAACAAGTAAATGTAAATTATGATCTTTGCTGTGCATTTCAGATTAAAGACACATGACACAAGAGTTGGCTTTAAATCCAAAGGGTCAGAATGGAAAGTGTAACTTTTAAGTAATTCATCTTCTAGGATTGGTATCAGACTACTGTTATACTAGAGGAGACACATGCAGAAAACCTGTGTTTCTCCCATCAGGGCTTTGATGTGGATTCTTCTTTTTTCCTTTTCATAAAAATGTAACTTGAAAGAAAAGAATAGCTCTACCTCTGAAAAATGATCCTGCTCTATTAAGAGGCAGACAAGGCAGTAAGTTTAAAACAAAATTTAGGTGGGAGGGGGAGAAACAGCTGTAGGAATTAACCTAAAAGTTCAGTAAACCTTGCCAAGACATGTGACAGTGCTTAACTTGCGCAGGGTAGGGACTCTCCTTGGAGACCTCTCCAAACATTATCAAAAGCATTCCCTTTGAAAGAGGCCAACTCCTGATAATAATACAAGGGAATCAAACTCAGGCATCTCCCCATAATGGGATTCAGATTCCTCACAAACTTGGGAGTGTTGAAGGTTTAATTACCCAGTAAAACAAGAAAAATGCATTATACAGTAGAGATAAATGAATGGGAACACCAGGGAAACATGTTCCTCCATAAGTCATTTGGTCACATGATTTCTTTCCCATTTCCTTTCCCTATTATTATAGCCATTTTATTACACTGCCCCTAAAGACAGAGGGCAAAAAAGCAAAATACTCATAGCTTCCTCAAAGTACCTCCTGGACTGAATGTAATAAGGCACAAGTTTCTGAAATGGCTTAAAGCTTTATAAAGTTTCCTTTTTATTGTTTCACAGATAGGAAAAAGCTGGCCACCATCAAGAACCATAAAACCAAGTAGGCAACAAAAATGGCAAGATAAAGAGAAACTGTGGATTGAACCCCTTGCCCCTCCTCTCTCCTCTCTCTCATCCTTTACAGGAGCATTTTTTCTGTGATTTAATTTTTACTCTTTCAAGGCTATATTAAACTTTGAAAAATATCTAAATTAGTTAAGACTCAGTAACAATGGCCAAGAACTAAATTACTCCTTTTCCATACCTCACCCAGGAGATGATGGATTTTAAGTGAATACTCCCTCATCACTTTTCACCATGGACCCAATTCTAGCCTCTTCTCCACATCTTCTCATCCCTTAACACTCCACTTTCCTGTAAAACTTTAAAGTTTAATTTCATTTATGTATGTTAAACCAAGCTTTGAAATAAGGATTCAACATTATGTGATACAGATATAATAATAAGGGAGACTGCAAAATTCTCCTTTCAAACTGTTGCAGAGCATTGGAATATGTTACCAAGGAAAAGAACGGTTACACAGATTTCCAAAAGTTACACAATATGAGACTAATAGTAAGTTGTGGACACAAATGAATAAAAGAAAAGTTGGAAAGAAAAACCTGTTATATTGCTGTATTTATAATTTTCCCCCAAAATATGAAAGTATAAAATGAAATACCAACTATTACTAGGAATAAAATGGCTTTAAAACTGCATGAATGGATAACCATATAAAAACACACTCCCCAAAAAACCGTTTATGATTTCTTTAGAGAGGCAATATGAGCAATAAAAATTGAGGACCAAAATGTAAGAAAGGAAAAATGCTGTTACAAAGTAGAAAAAGATTTTTAAAACACCTAAAGGCTGATAAATGCATATAAATCTTTTATTTGAATACTATTTGTAATAGAAATAAAAGCAAAAGAAAACAAAACCTATGAGCATATTTTAAACAGAGTAGATTGTTATTCATTTGTCTACAGTTATGGTCCTATCTAAAGAATAAAATTCTTACAGGACAACTTAGCATCTTTAGTTCTCCAGGACTATACAGCATTCTTATAAGAATTCCCAAGTTACAATCAAAGAAAAAGTCATCATACAAAGGTGAACCTAAGTTAAGGTACACCCATAGTTATTCTCACATTGAAAGTCAATAACTGTTCATTGTTCAATAACTAAAACCTCTGAAAACATTTCCAATCAGATTTGTTTCCCCTTATCTGTCGTTCTAAAGTGGTCTTCCTCAACATCCCAACAGCACAGAATGGTCTAGCCAAAATACCCCAACAAAAGAGATTTTATTCTCTGGTATCTGCCAAATCATAGCCATTTGACTGCAATTTCAGAATGACAGGCCTTAGGACTATCATTACAGTAGTTCAGGAAAGAAAGTCTAAACTGGGATTTTTGCTGTGCATGCATAAGACCAATCTAATTTACAGTTAGTGCAGTCGGGAACCCTGACCAAGCTGTCTAATGTGCCCTCTACATTTCTGGTTGACTACGAAGTGCAAAGATTACTACTCGTGCCAGGTCAGCTAGAGTGACACGAGTCTGACCTTTCTCCATAACAGGAGGGAGGCAGTGCTTCCACAGACTCTTCCTATATGAGCTCTTTGCAGGGTGTGTAACATATCATTACCAAAACATCACTGCCAAAGGTTGCCATTTTAGAGAAAACATACAAATGGCCCAATAATGGGTTTCTTCATGCATCAATGAAAGCTGGTAAAAGGAACTTTGTTTGTGTCCTTGTTGTCTAATGTACTGGAAGTAGAGTGCCTTCTTGACCTTTGTAATGTCATTCATATCTCTCAAACATGATACAGCCAGGCTAAGAATTCAAGAAAAAATTGTTTGTAGAAATCCATGGTAACAGTGCTGTCTCATCTGGCCAGTCTGGGAACAAATGTGTAGGCTACCACCCATTCACATTGATCTAAACGGGAATAAGGATTCAGGATTTACTCATTCCTTGTGCATGTGGAGCTGGCCCAGCTGGCTGAGTCAGCGGCACTAGTCTCAGGGCAGCCACTGCTTTATCAAGCCCTCCTTTGTGAAAGCTCGGGTTTCAGTACAAGTGGGGTTAATAATATCACCTCAGCCTCACGGCTGTTTACGGAACAAGGAGATGATGTTCATGAATATACTTATACATGAATAATTTGAAAGCAGAGTATTCCGACCTAGAGGAGACTGTGGCTTTTGTCATTCTAAAGTATGTATATAGGGCTTCCCTGGTGGCGCGGTGGTTGGGAGTCCGCCTGCCGATGCGGGGGACCCGGGTTCGTGCCCCGGTTCGGGAGGATCCCGCATGCCGCGGAGCGGCTGGGCCCATGAGCCATGGCCACTGAGCCTGCACGTCCGGAGCCTGTGCTCCGCAACGGGAGAGGCCGCAACGGTGGGAGGCCCGCGTACCGCAAAAAAACCCCCAAAATAACCTGTTGCGGAGCACAGGCTCCGGACGTGCAGGCTCAGTGGCCATGGCTCATGGGCCCTGCGGGTTCCTCCCGAACCAGGGCACGAACCCGCGTCCCCCGCATCGGCAGGCGGACTCCCAACCACCGCGCCACCAGGTAAGTCCCTACTTACAGTTTTTTAAGGAACCTCCATACTATTCTCCACAGTGGCTGTATCAATTTACATTCCCACCAACAGTGCAAGAGTGTTACCTTTTCTCCACACACTCTCCAGCACTTACTGTTTGTAGATTTTTTGATGATGGCCATTCTGACCGGTGTGAGATGATATCTCATTGTAGTTTTGACTTGCATTTCTCTAATGATAATGATGTAGAGCATTCTTCCATGTGTTTGTTGGCAATCTGCATATCTTCTTTGGAGAAATGTCTATTTGGGTCTTCTGCCCATTTTTGGATTGGGTTGTTTGTTTTTTTGTTATTGAGCTGCATGAGCTGCTTGTAAATTTTGGAGATTAATCCTTTGTCAGTTGCTTCATTTGCAAATATTTTCTCCCATTATGAGGGTTGTCTTTTGGTCTTGTTTATGGTTTCCTTTGCTGTGCAAAAGCTTTGAAGTTTCATTAGGTCCCATTTGTTTACTTTTGTGTTTATTTCCATTTCTCTAGGAGGTGGGTCAAAAAGGATCTTGCTGTGATTCATGTCATAGAGTGTTCTGCCTATGTTTGCCTCTAAGAGTTCGATAGTGTCTGGCCTTACATTTAGGTCTTTAACCCATTTCGAGTTTATCTTTGTGTATGGTGTTAGGGAGTGTTCTAATTTCATCCTTTTACATGTACCTGTCTAGTTTTCCCAGCACCACTTACTGAAGAGGCTGTCTTTTCTCCACTGTATATTCTTGCCTCCTTTATCAAAGATAAGGTGACCATATGTGCGTGGGTTTATCTCTGGGCTTTCTATCCTGTGCGACCCAGCAATCCCACTACTGGGCATATACCCTGAGAAAACCTTAATTCAAAAGGAGTCATGTACCAAAATGTTCATTGCAGCTCTATTTACAATAGCCAAGACATGGAAGCAACCTAAGTGTCCATCATCGGATGAATGGATAAAGAAGTTATGGCACATATATACGATGGAATATTACTCAGCCATAAAAAGAAATGAAATTGAGATATTTGTAGTGAGGTGGATGGACCTAGAGTCTGTCATACAGAGTGAAGTAAGTCAGAAAGAGAAAAACAAATACCGTATGCTAACACATATATATGGACTAAGAAAAAAGAAATGTCATGAAGAACCTAGGGGTAAGATGGGAATAAAGACACAGACCTACTAGAGAATGGACTTGAGGATATGGGGAGGGGGAAGGGTAAGCTGTGACAAAGTGAGAGAGTGGCATGGACATATATACACTACCAAACGTAAAATAGATAGCTAGTCGGAAGCAGCTGCATAGCACAGGGAGATCAGCTCGGTGGTTTGTGACCACCTAGAGGGGTGGGATAGGGAGGGTGGGAGAGAGGGAGATGCAGGAGGGAAGAGATATGGGGATATATGTATATGTATAGCTGATTCACTTTGTTATAAAGCAGAAACTAACACACCATTATAAAGCAATTATACTCCAATAAAGATTTTTTAAAATAATAATAAATAAAAAATAAATAAATTTATAGGAATTTGAAAAAAAAAAGCAAAGGGAAGGCTGATTCCTAAAAATTTAGTGAGCATGTTTCTTTGACTCTCTGGTACCTATTTCCTCTTTTTGGCAACAGCCTGGATTTGGTTCATCTCCTCCTGCCCTCCACTCAGGTCAGGTGTTGGGATGGGGCTCTACCCCTATCTCTGCAATGGAGTTTGTGCTAAAGGCCTGAGCCAATCTGTGGGTGGTACTTCCCTGGTCAAAAGGACTGGAGGAAGGAAAAAAACTTAAATGTATACATGTTCATACAAGCTTTTACAAATGTAGGGTTTGAACCCAGTTCATTGATTTGGGTAGGCTTTTCATCTGTTATCCTTATCAGAGAGAACAGGATTTATGATTTCAAGGTTCTAGGCACATCTTCTAAAATTAGTAGCTTACTGTTAGAAACCATGTAATACATTTTGTTTGACAGAATATAGGCATATATACTGCTAACAATATTAAATAACAATCTAGATTGGGGTACCTTTATAAAACTCAATTGCTAAATAATAGCTCTGTGCAAGATATTCAGTTTTATTATTCTGGAATAATCCCAAGCAGAAAGAATCCTGAGGAGATGCTTTAAAATCAAATATGAATGTAATTAATAATATTTTTCAGTGATACTGCTATTTCCTTATTTTTATGTAAAAACTAGTAGATATCCTACTAAAAATTGTTGTTTTTGTGACTGAATATATTATTTCTTTAATTCTAGAAAGCCAATCAAAGCAACTTTCATAGTCATGAGCAGAATGTGACACAATGCCATTAATTGTGCTCCAAAAATTAAAAGAGTCTATCATTTCACTCACACTAGGTTGAACTTTGGTTTTGTTCTAATTTTTTTAACCTTTTCGTTGTGAAAGATAACATACACACATAAAGCCCATGCAAAGATGTAAAGTTCAATGATTTTTCATAAACCGAACATCTGAGAGCTACATCAAGGATTAGTATGTTGCCTGTGCCCCACACATGCCCCCTCATTTCCCTTCCCAATTACTACTCCTTCATTTTCATAGTCGTTATCCTGATTTTTATGGTAAGGGGTTTTTTTTTTGGTAACTTTATGCCTAAGTATGCATCCCTAAACCCTATAGTTTATTTTTCCCTGTTTTTAAAATTTTATTTAAATGGAATTAATTATACAGTATATCTTCTTTTGTACCTAGATTTTCATTCAATATTGTCTTTGTGAGATTCATCCATGTTGTTGTGTATAACTCTAGTTTGTTTATTTTTGCTGATGTATTTTCAATATTCCTGAATGACATTTTAACAGTTTCTAGTTTTTGTCTACTACTAAAGTATACAGTATTGCAAAAAACATTCCTATAGTTGCTATAAATATTCTTATATATGTTTTTTGAAATACAGACATGTGTTTTTCTTGGTTATATGTCTGGGGTGGAATTGTTGGGTTTTTAGTAGGTGAAAAGGCAAACTAGGATCTCAAGCCCATGTCTCTATAACTCCAAAACCAATACAAGGCACTCAATTTCTAGTATATACCATATTAAAATAATAGAAATAGAGATTAATAGATTATATTTTGATAAAGTTGTGTTTTGCCCTTGGCATATCAAAACAACTCACTTTAAATAATAATGCTAAATAATATCAGTAATTTTCTTCAATATTAGAGAGGGCAAAAGACTTAAACACTGAGCAAAACCAGGGAGGTGATTTTCTTGGGTACTGATATCAATCATATCAGAGAAATTTCTGAGGTTTTCATCTCTCCTGTTCTTAAGACATACAAATGCAGTGAGTCAATGTGTGTTTGGCGTTTTATATTTTAAGAAATCAGTACAAGCAAAGTCTTGTAGGTTTACATTTTAAGTAGATATGTCCCTTGGTCTCAGGGTCTTGGACATCTGAACTGAACTAGCTACAAGCCAAATAAAGAGAGTTATGATCCCCCTTCAGGAACTACGTCAAGTTTGCTTGGCTCATGAAATAACTAGTCAGTAAAGACAACTGCTACCTAAGCCCTAATCTCATAAAACTGTCATCTGCAAGTTTTTGGATCCACTATTTTGATATGGGATGCTCTGTAATATTTTAATGGAATTCAAACTGTTATAATTTCATGCATCTTTTGGAGGGTCACCTTATCCTTGCAAGAAACCCAGACTTAAAGTTGCCAGATAAAATACAGGACACCAGTTAAATTAGAATTTCAGAGAAACAATGAACAATTTTTTAGTATAAATATGCAATATTTTTATATGCTCAATCTGGCAACTCTACCCATGCATAAGCTTTTTCATGCTAATCGATCTCTACTGTATATACTTTTAACTGTCTCATCATAAACAGTAGGAAATATGAATTAAAAGGTCATGTTCTCCTCACTGTTCTTGATCTAATGGCAAAATAACAGAGCTGACTTTGAATATTGCCTCCTTTGACAACTTCAACATTCATGTTAAAAGATCTTCAAAAATGATATCTAGAATTTACTAACGTATAAGCCAGATGTCAGATGGAAGTGTCCATGCCTCTAGGATATTAATGAACTTGACTTAATCACTGCTATCTCTCCACTCTCCCAGTGAAATAGAAAATATAAATTCTTTGCCAAGATTTCAGCACATTCCTGAGGACTTGACTTTCATGATGCCTTCTTCCCCGGGCTCCTGTTTCCTTGTTTATTAACTCAAATGCTCCCCCATAGAGACCCCAAAATAATACTCAACCTCCCTTCAACTTCTAATAAAAATATCCATGAATGCAAAGTTTTCACAAGGAGAGCAAAGTTAACTTTACATAAGATGGCTTTCTATAACAACAATGCAAACAACTTAAATAGTAAATATTTTTGTTTGGTTTTTAAATAATAATAGTACTCATGTAATATTCCTGTACCATTGAAACTCCCGACTTCCATGGGTTTTACTACATTCACCTAGTCCAGGAATCTCACCACCTTACACAACTCAGGACGAAATTTTTTTCTTCCCTCGCCTCATTGACTTCTAAGCCCTCAGAGAGCTTATCTTCTACCATATCTAAATATTGTGTATTTAAAAATATAAAAATAAAACATGTATTAATATTTATACAAAAAGAAAGTATGTGTTAAAGTTGTTTGCAAACAAAAAGTTTTATTTTAAAATAAATTTTGATATTAGCTGTCAAAATACCAACATTTCACCTTCTTATTTTATAAAATTAATATACTTACACTCTTGTATATGGATGTAGGAAGAATAATTTGCTATAATCTTTCTGGATAATAATTTGGAGATAAGCATAAAATGAGTAAAAATGTATACTTCCTGTTATCTAGAATTTCCACTTACAAAAATTCATCCCAAGGATATAATTATGGGTAGGTATAAAAAATTCATTATATGGATATAAACTGCATTATTGTTTGTAATAGTGAAAAATCATAAACAATGTAAATATCCAATGATAGGGGACTGACTAAATTAGTAATTTTCATTCACAAAGTGAAATACTATTAAGCTATTAAAATGTCAGGTAGAGTAACATTTAATTATAATATGAGAATATATTTTGATATGTTATTAAGTGGAAAAAGAAGTAGGTTTCAAAATACTCATAAAATATAATACCAATTCTTTTTTTTTTTTTTTTTTTTTTGCGGTACGCGGGCCTCTCACTGTTGTGGCCTCTCCCGTTGTGGAGCACAGGCTCCGGACGCACAGGCTCAGCGGCCATGACTCACGGGCCCAGCCGCTCCGCGGCATGTGGGATCCTCCCGGACCGGGGCACGAACCCGCTTCCCCTGCATCAGCAGGCAGACTCTCAACCACTGCGCCACTAGGGAAGCCCAATACCAATTCTTTTTAAATCTCACCCAAAACATAAAAGTTATATATCAAATTAACATTATCACCTCTGATGATGAAATAATATTCAATTTATATTTTCTTCTTAGTGTTTTCCAATATTTTCTAAATTTTTTATACTATATATAGTTCTCTTATAAAAATTAATTAATAATAATTACATTCTGATAAAGAGGCATATGACTTTTTAACATTATTCAATTTTCAGAGGTTTCCATTCCCTGTTTATCTTTAAATAATAATATTAATGCTGTGATCCCCCTTTTTTTTTCAGAAGAAAAGTGCCTATTTTTACTAATGCAAAAAAACCTTCAAGTTATTATTAGCACATACACTTTATTTTACATGACATGAATTATTACTGTTGAAAGTTGCGTGTTAAAGCATCAACAAAGCATATGAGTAGACAGGGACTTAGCTTATTGTGAATGAATTATAAAATGTACACTTATTTCCTAAACAAAAAGATGTTATTTAAGAACTCTTCATGGCCAGCTGTCCATAATTTCATTCATTCAACAAAATGTTTTGAGCACCTGCCATGCACCAAGCAAAATTTACACACCGAAAAGATAACAACAGCAAAAGTCAAAGTTCTTTTTCTCACAAAACTTATAATAAGAGATGACAAGCACTGCAAATATATATACATATTATTTACAATATAAGTTCTATATATTGAGACATATATATCTATACTCACATATATATGTGTGTGTGTATATATATATATATATACACATAGATATACATTTGACAGGTAAGTGCTATATGGAGAAGTAAAGCAGGAAGCAGGGTATAGATGCAGAGTAGGAAGGAGTCTTACTACTTCACATTAGGCTGTCAGGAAAGGCCCCCTCATAAGGTGAAACCTGAGCTGAGAACAAAATGCAGATATCAGTGTAGAGAATTTGACAAATGCAAAGGCTCAAAGAAGAGCAAGGAATCCCACTGAAGTGGAATGAGAAAGGAGGAGACAACTATATGCATTTTTACAATAAACTCACTGTTTATAGGCTCTGAGTAATTTAAAAGCTACTTTTATTTTCCTTTCAATAACTCTTGGTAAGCAATGTCTATTTCCACTACTCTTCACGACTCCTCTCCTAAAAATAGATAATTGCTTTCTCTTTCTACCCCATTCGGCTCTCATTTACCATACTCAAAAGTGTCTTCTCTTAGTAGCAAAAAGCATGCCCTCACAATCATAATATTTACTTTATATATTTGGTTTATATATTTGGCTTTGAACTGCTTCAGAGTGAATTACCAAAATAAAATTAATGGAGTTGAATAGGTTATAATACATAAAACAGGAACAGTCATTAGTAAGCATAATGATTTAAAAATACCAGTGTAAAATCACATAAACTCATTAAAAGAATACAACCACTGAAGATGGCAGTGTGGAAAGATGCAGAGTTAGCGTCTCCCCACAATTAGGGTGCCTGCCGGCCGCTGGTGGGAGACTCTTCCCTCAAGGAGATGGGAAGAACCCCAAAGTGAACCAGTAGGGCACAGGGGGACCAAGGGAAGAGGAGAAGTGCAGGCTAGACACAAACTGAAAGTGAAAGAATGGAAAAAGATATACCACGCAAATGGAAATCAAAAGAAAGCTGGAGTAGCAATATTCATATCAGACAAAATAGACTTTAAAATAAAGACTGTTACAAGAGATAAGGAGGGACACTACATAATGATCAAAGGATCAATCCAAGAAGAAAATATAACAATTATAAATGTTTATGCACCCAACACAGGAGAACCCCAATACATAAGGCAAGTGCTAACAACCATGAAAGGAGAAATCAACAATAACACAATAATAGTAGGGGACTTTAACACCCCATTTACACTAATGGACAGATCATCCAAATAGAAAATAAATAAGGAAACACAAGCTTTAAATGACACAATAGACCAGATAAATCTAATTGATATGTACAGAACATTCCACCCAAAAGTGGCAGAATACACTTTCTTCTCAAGTGCACATGGAACATTCTCCAGGATAGATCACATCTTGGGTCACAAATCAAGCCTCAGAAAATTTAAGAAAATTGAAATTGTACCAAGCGTCTTTTCTGACCACACTGCTATGCGATTGGAAATCAGTTACAGGAAAAAAACTGTAAATAACACAAATACATGGAGGCTAAACAGTGCACTACTAAATAACCAAGAGATCACTGAAGAAATCAAAGAAGAAATTTAAAAATACATAGAAACAAATGACAACGAAAACACAATGACCCTAAACCTATGGCATGCAGCAAAAGCAGTTCTAAGAGGGAAGTTTATAGCAATTCAATCTCACCTCAAGTAACAAGAAGAATCTCAAATAAACAATCTAACCTCACACCCAAAACAACTAGAGAAAGAAGAACAAAGAAAACCCAAAGTCAGTAGAAGGAAAGAAATCATAAAGATCAGAGCAGAAATAAATGAAATAGAAATGAAGAAAACAATAGCAAAGATCAATAAAACTAAAAGCTGGCTCTTTGAGAAGATGAACAAAATTCTTTGAGAAAAGAAAAAAAGGGAGAGGACACAAATCAACAAAATTAGAAATGAAAAAGGAGAAATCACAACTGACACTGCAGAAACACAAAGGATTGTAAGAGACTACTACAAACAACTATATGTCAATAAAATGGACAACCACAAAGAATGGACAAATTCTTGGAAAGGTACAATTTTCCAGGACCGAACCAGGAAGAAATAGAAAATGTAAACAGACCTATCACAAGTAATGAAATTGAAACCATAATTTAAAATCTTCCAACAAACAAAAGTCTGGGACCAGCTGGCTTCACAGTAGAAGTCTATCAAACATTTAGAGAAGAGCTAACACCGATCCTTCTCAAACTCTTCCCAAAAATTGCAGAGGGAGAAACACTTCCAAATTCATTCTACAAAGCCACCATCACCCTGATACCAAAACCAGAAAAAGATATCACACAGACAAAAAAATTATAGACCAATATCACTGATGAAAACAGATACAAAAATCCTCAACAAAATATTAGCAAACAGGATCCAACAGCACATTAAAAGGATCATACACCATGATCAAGTGGGATTTATCCCAGGGATGCAAGGATTCTTCAGTATATGCAAATCAATCAATGTGATACACCACATTAACAAATTAAGGAATAAAAACCATAAGATCATCTCAGTAGATGCAGAAAAAGCTTTTGACAAAATTCAACACTGATTTACGATAAAACATTTCCAGAAAATGGGCATAGAGGGAACCTACCTCGACATAATAAAGGCCATATATGACAAACCCACAGCAAGAATCATACTCAATGGTGGAAAACTGAAAGCATTTCCACTAGGATCAGGAACAAGACAAGGATGTCCACTCTCGCCACTATTATTCAACATATCTTTGGAACTCCTAGCCCCAGCAATCACAGAAGAAAAAGAAATGAAAGGAATACAAATTGGAAAAGAAGAAGTAAAACTGTCACTATTTGCCAATGACATGATACTATACATAGAAAATCCTAAAGATGCCACCAGAAAACTTCTAGAACTAATCAATGAATTTGGTAAGGTTGCAGGATACAAAACTGATGCACAGAAATCTCTTGCATTCCTATAGATTAACAATGAAAATCAGAAAGAGAAGTTAAGGAAACATTCCCATTTACCACTGCAACAAAAAGAATAAAATACCTAGGAATAACCTGCCTGAGGAGGCAAAAGACTTGTACTCAGAAAGCTATAAAACACTGATGAAAGAAATCAAAGATGACATAAACAGATGGAGAAATATACCATGTCCTTCGATTGGAAGAAACAGTATTGGGAAAATGACTCTACTACCCTAAGAAATCTACAGATTCAATGCAATCCCTATCAAACTACCGATGGCATTCTTCACAGAATTAGAACAAAAAATCTTACAGTTCGTATGGAAACACAAAAGACCCTGAATAGCCAAAGTAATCTAGAGAAAGAAAACGCAATTGGAGGAATCAGGCTCCCTGACTTCAGACTATACCACAAAGCTACAGTAATCAAGACAGTATGGTACTGGCACAAAAACAGAAATATAGGCCAATGGTACAGGATAGAATGCCCAGAGATAAACCTGCACACATATGGAAACCTAATTTATGACAAAGGAGGCAAGAACATACAGTGGAGAAAAGACAGCCTCTTCAATAAGTGGTGCTGGGAAAACTGGACAGCTACATGTAAAAGAGTGAAATTAGAATACTACCTAACACCATACACAAAAGTAAACTCCAAGTGGATTAAAGACTTAAAGGTAAGACCAGATGATATAAAACTTTTAGAGGAAGCTACAACAAAATGAGTAGGTAATGAATGCCCTAAGATTTTCTAAGAGATACTATCGTTTTATTGATAAAACAGTTTATATGAGATTATTTTCAGGTTCTAGGTATGTGTCCAAATGTCTAGGATATTATTTACTTGAAATATACCAGTATTTTACAGTATCTGCCTGGTGAAATGAAGTCTGTTTTTTATACCTCCAAATAAGTCTTGCAGAATATTTTTCAGTTTAAATAGTTCATGATGTCAGCATGTTGGAAGTTTAATTTTACACAATTAGGAGTCTTTCTAATGGGGCTCAATAGGACATGTATTCAAGCAGAATTTTGCCAACTTTAACCTTGAGCTTTATAGTAAAAGTTAACTATATGTATTTACTGTGAGAGAATGTGAATTGGGAATACATTATTCCATACGTTATATATTTATGAGGTCTGCTTATCCAGAGCTCACAGCCCAATTACGACTCTAGCCAGAGACCTTGTTTTTGGATTCATGTTTTCTCCTGGTGTACAGCTGTAAACCACAAATGAAGTTTCTAATGTTAGACAAGGTGTATCCATTAGTTCCCCTAAAAAGCCCTAACCACCGGAGCTCATTGATTTTTAGTTTCATATATCTTTAATGAGGAGATTAAATACTTGTTTAGGAAGCAGAGCCTAGCTTAAGTGGTGTTTGTTCCCTCAGCATGTACAGTTGAAGACCTCCATAATCTCTCCCATAGGTCATGCCATGACAAGTCTTTTTACCCTAAAACATAAAGTACTTCTGTAATTGTGTAAAATGAGCATATCATAATCATTTTAAAAGAATTCAAAATTAATAAACCACAGGAGAGGCAGCAAATATTTCTAAGTGTCTGATATCTGAGCATATCTTCTAGGCTATCTATTATTAATTCTCCATAAATGCCTAGCACAACACCAAGTCCAGTTCTCAAGTGAGGATAAAATATCTTGGTCACGAATTGGTCAAGACTGATGTTAACTATGGGGTTGGCTGCTGTTGACTTGGGGTAAGAGAAATTCTTAACTCAAGGCCAAAAGTATGTTACCTACTTCTCCTGGGTCAAAAATAATTAAACACTGGTCAGTGCTTAGAATACTCCTTAAGTATATAATAACTATAAAGTAACTGCAGTGAGAGATGACAACAATTCACTACTGGCGAACTAAACAGAAGTGTGAACAGAATAAGGAGTATCAAGCCACATTGCCCGGCTGATTATGCATTGTAACACTGAGTATAATATGCTGCAAGTCCTTTAAAATAGGATCAAGCAGAGTGATATTAGCATTTTCTGCATGCAGAGCCTTTTGTGTGTGGTAAGCAAACCATACTCTAAGAGATGTGCTGCAGGTCCCTAGGTAATCTAACCAGACAGTGGGAAGAGAAGATCAATTGACTGCTCACTCTACTTTAAAGGAAGCAGAGTTTTCTCCTTCAGGGAAGAACAGAGAGAAGGTGGTAATGGGGGAGTGAGGGGCATGTGGAGGAAATGGAAGAATCATATCATCCAGTGAAGACTAAATTAGTTGAAATGTATCTGGCTCCCTTAGAAAATGTTTTATCACACCTTTAACAATGTTGTGATTGGTTCTCCATAATACTGAAGCAATTACTCATAATTTCTGAGTACAAAATTGTTCTTACTTTAATAATCTATATAGTTCTAAAATGGGTCATTTAAAGAAGTTTATTTAGAGGCTACAGCACCAAGATACGAATGTGATAGGAGGTGCAAAAAGTAATAATTCTCAGTCTGGGAGGGGAGAAAATATTCGTTACAAATACAGAGAAAGGTAATATCCCCAATATGAGGAACTTTTAAAAAAATCACTAAGAATAACACAAACATCCCCCAAGAAAAATAGGCAAATGACAGGATTATGAGCAAAGAACATGAAAAAAGTCTAAAGCTAATAAGCATATTTTAAAACATTAAACCTCTCATACTTTTATAGAGCATTTCTAAAAAAACTACTTGACAATATATATCAGAATTCTTAAAATATTCAGAACTTTTGGCCAAATAATTCCAGCTGTAGCAATTCATCCAAATAATATAATTAGAATTATTTCTACCTATAGAGAAATTATATACCAAGAGGTTGGGGAAATTCTAAATGTCTAACAGAAAAAGGAATACTGAAATAAACTATGGTATATTCATTTAATGAAATATTCTTCAGCCACTTAAATTACATTGAGTAACAATTTTAATGATATGAGAAAATGCTCATGATATAACCTATGTGAAGAAAGCACTTATTTATAGAATGATTATAATTATGGAAAAATATACATAGAAAAAAAGAGAAGGAAATATCTCAATATTTTAACAGTGGTAATATCAACAGTGTGGAAATTTATCTGTAATTTTTTTCTTTATAACTTCCTTTTTTTCCCTAAGTTTTCTAAAATAAGCATGTGCTACTTCTAATCTGTTTTTAAGAAAAAAATAACAGCAAACAAAATGTCTAAGAAATACATTAATCCTCTAAGGAGAGCAGAAACACAGTTAAATCTGACAAGTGTCTGACAATATCCCAAGAATGTTTGTGAAATCAAAGTATTACTTTAGCTAAAATAAATCATTGAGCTACTAGGAGAGTCTGGATGTACAAAAATAAAATATTCCTACACCATGAAGATTTTGTTCATGTTCATAAAAATTTTCTACATGTAATATACTAAATACCCTCCACATTAATTCCTGCTCATCCCAGAAATCATTTTCAGTGGACACAATAACTCAAGAGAACTTTTTTCCTTTGATACACATAGATAGGCTAAATCTGTTATCAGGTATAGTGAATCAATGTGCCACAGTTTGGCATAAAAGAACTACTAGGCATCACCCATTACAAGTCATCTATTTATTTTCAAATACAATGTTTGGGTTATGTTTGAAGGAGATATATGTTCACCATGTTTCCTAAGGGGAAGGCCTCAAAAGGAGATCTGAAACGAACTGGCTGCATAGCTAGTGCAACAACCCAGGTTCAAAATTCTCCACTTCTTACAGGCGTGACTGATCCAGAGGTAGGGACTGTGCAGTGGTTCAACGTTCATGTTTAATCTTTGCACAGGTTTCAAGTAGCCTTAATTTTGTCCTCATTTTCTTCTGTCTCTTCATTGAGCTAATAACACTTTAGAAGATGACTCAGAAAATTATCTTTTGCATGCCCTACAGGCATAACAAAAATGTCCTTTTCTACTGAGACCTGACCCCTAATATTTTTTTAGGCAAGACCTTGAGAGAGGTAGAAAATTGAGAGGGTGAAGAGGAAAATCTTCAAAAGCAGCATGCCTCTAAATTGATACCATGTAAACCTCTCCTAGCATCAGGAAACCACTGCTGGGGGTAAATGAAATGAATTCACTGGGGCATCTAATCCTATTCCTGGAACATTTAAAGGAGTTAAATGCACTGGCGAGCAAACAAACTTCAAAGCAATCATTACACCCCAGACACTGTTGCTTGTGTGGCTGAAATCTTTATGAGATTAGCCCCCCACAGGGAGAGAAGTTAAACACAGCCAGAACTACTTTGAATCTGTCGGGAGGATACCCATTTACCGGCTGAGAATCAGGGCAAATGCACCTAATTCCCAGTGTAGCTCTGCCCCAGACCCAGACGTCACCCACTGAGCCTAATACTCAACTCCACTCTCTGCAGCCTTGGTTTCTCAGCTTGGAAACCATATCAGCACTGACAACACTGGACCAGCATAAAAATGCAAAGTTCTTGTCTTTGCTGGACAAGAATTAAATGCTGGATGGCGTATATTGAACCAATATTATAAAAAAGCCTAAGAGATTTTAGTGGTTTTTTTGTTTTTGTCAAGTATATAAAAAATGATGAGCAAAGACAGAAAACGTATTGTTAGGGTTTTTTTTCTGTCAACTTTTACTCAAGTCAAATATTCCCCCAATTTATCTTCCTTCCTTATCCCAAATCTTAAATTTATAATGCAAATATATCTCATTTGTTAACCAATTTATGACTAAAACATCTGTTATTCTTAAACTAGAAAGGTGATTTTTATTTGAGAAGGGCTTTAAGAACAGCAATATTAATTCATTCAGCCAACATTGACTTGCTTACTATAATACACAAGCAAAACTGATATTAATTGCTGTGAAGACATAAACTGAATGGAATCATTCCATCATGGGGCTCCAGTTCAATGGTGGGTATGATAAGGTAGTCAAGTCTGAGGATTCCAGGTGTGTGTTCTAGGTACACAAAAGAAGAACTAGTAGGGCTTCCCTGGTGGTGCAGTGGTTGAGAGTCCGCCTGCTGATGCAGGGGACACGGGTTCGTGCCCCGGTCCAGGAAGATCCCACATGCCGCAGAGCCGCTGGGCCCGTGAGCCATGGCCGCTGAGCCTGCGCGTCCGGAGCCTGTGCTCCACAACAGGAGAGGCCACAACAGTGAGAGGCCCGTGTACCGCCAAAAAAAAAAAGAAGAACTAGTAGATGGTGATGGAAGCTTGACTACTTGACTACATTTTCTTACCCTGATCTTTTCATTCCCCTGGTTCTTAATTTCTGAAATTCCACATCTCCTGGATAAGTTTGTGTATCATTTTTCAGACTCAAATTTCTGAGATTAAAGTTATTTCTATTTGATTTGTCTTTGTCAACTCACACTGAAAAATTTATGAGAACATAAATCAGTTTTTATTTATTCCCTGGCCTGATGCTTCCAAGTTAATTTGGTTCCCTCTGAACATCATGGCCAAGATGTTTCTCCATATCCTTAAAGAGATTGTTCCTCTTGAGAACAATGCTGGCACATCCTGGGTTCAGCTCTGTGGGGAAGTAGAGTGGCCTATTCAGGTATATGTATTTGCTGCTCCTTAATTTCATGAGAGTATTTAATCCCGTTACCAGGGGCACCACAGTTGAAGCACACGGCTCAGCCAAGCTAACCAGTTACCTGGACCAGGTACTTAAAAATCTCAAGCTTGGGGCTTCCCTGGTGGCGCAGTGGTTGACAGTCCGCCTGCCGATGCAGGGGACAAGGGTTCGTGCCCCGGTCCGGGAAGATCCCACATGCCGCGGAGCGGCTGGGCCCGTGAGCCATGGCCGCTGGGCCTGCGCGTCTGGAGCCTGTGCTCCGCAACAGTAGAGGCCACAACAGTGAGAGGTCCACGTACCACAAAAAAAAGAAAAAAAAAATCTCAAGCTTAATGAAAAAGAGAAAAGAAAAACGAGAGAGAGAGAGAGAAGCAGAGAGACAGAGAGAAAGAGAAAGAGAGGGAGAGGGAGAGAGAGACAGATTGGAAATAACCTTAAGAGGATGCAGAGCCCATCCAGTCCTTAGTACATTTTAAAATCTATTTTTCATTATGCCATTCCAGCAGGAAGCATCACCCCTCAAGCACATTTTATTAGTTTCCCAAAGATTTATTAGTTTGTTGCTTTGGGGTATAATTCTATCAGGCTATGTAGCAGAAAATTATAAGTAAGCTCACTGTGAAAGTACTGTAAGGATATTGTCTCCCATGTTCCAGGTCTCTCTCTGGGAATCCACAAGAGAAATTTATCCCTGGGCCTAGAATGGGAAAAAAAATTTAGAATATTCATGAGCAGTGACCTGGTTTGTTTTTTTATCTCACTAAACACTGTGAATTATAAAGCTGATTGAGTTTCCTTTAAGTTGGCTGCTCAAAACTTCAGAGCCACATCCATGGCCCAATTCACTCAAGAATAAAAAACTCGGAACATTTGATGCATACACTACTCGCAATTCCAATTTATTATCTTTCTAATATTCTTCTCCTTTACTCTATTCCTTCAACTATTTTAAATGTTGATTCTCTTTTGTTGGATTGGGTGTATCTTGTTAAATAATCTTAAATCTTGTGTTGAGTAGAATATTTATGCAAAATAAAACCAATAATTAAATATCACCATTCTCAGAGATGGCCCTTTCCCTCTCATCCTTGGAAGACACCAGCTTTTGTTTCCTATCTGACAATGATACTAATATTTGCCAATCCAGCAGAAAGTTTTATACAAATGAACTGGTGTAATAGGATGTTAACCTATAATAAGAGTTTGTCACATCACAGTCACAATATAGGAGATCTGCCATTGATTTTTCAGTAAACATGGCAAATAGTGAAAAATACAGTGTGTGTTCCTCAGCACTAAATTTTTCAGTGACCATTTTTCTTTTCTGTTGTTTTCTATTCTGCTGTCTTCAGGTGATATTTAACAAAATGCTCTCTTTTCTCAGTATATGAGTTTGTACTGACGTGGCTAATAGGGCCCATACTGAAGTTGTCATCTGTTTTGCCATGAATGCATTTGTAAAGCTTGCCTTCATTTTTGAGTAAAGCATGAAAAGTAAATCAAATAGAAAAAAATATATATTGTGTCATGGAATTAAAGAGCAAGCATGGACCAAGCCTCCCCCAGTTCATTTAGGTTATTCAAATCTTTATAAGCCAAAGGATAGTTTCTTGACATCTCAAAAAGCGAACCTCAGAATATGGTTAAAGTGCATGGCAATTATTGGAGAGTTCTTTCCGTTTAGTCAAAGTTGTTCCTTCTGGAACTCAGGTACCTTTGCTTATTATTCTGTTCTCCTTTAACACACACACACACACACACACACACACACACACAAAATCATTATTTCTAATTTGAACCATTTGGAAGGTCAGGTGTGATGAGGTCAGGATGTAATTAGAGAAGGCCTACTCTCTCTCATAGAAGATGACAATTGCTTTGAAAAATTATTATAATCCACTGGTTCTCTGACGTGTAAAAGCTCAGGAACCTGATTTTGTCAGCAAGGGGAGAATTACTGGTCATGGGAAGATGTAATCAACAAAGTTCCCTGAGATTAACACATAAAACTGACTTCTCGGTGGCATGACTAATTCTCTAACTAACATCATCTCTCTGTTCCTATGTACACAGGGCATCAGAAAATGGGAATACGGGGAATCTATTCTTCGTTTAGTTGTTCCACAGATGTTGAACATCAAGGATGTAAAGAAACATAAGATACCAAGACAATAAGATGTATTCCCTGACCTTAAGAAATGTGTAGTCTACTAGGTAGACATAGGCATATAACCACAAATTTAATAATGATAGGGGCTATATTTGAAAGTCTATACTGTGAATGTTTAAAGACATTACATCAAGCCAGGCTCTGTAATAGGAAAATGTGAGCTCGTGGAAGAGGAATATTTAAAATCTGCTGCCCAAAACTCCCTTTTCTATAGAAAGTGATTGATTGGATCTGATCCTTTGTATGATTATTTTATAGTTTACCCATCAGAGAGGAATCTTCTTTCCCTGTCAATTTTTTCACCTTTATCTACATACATACTCCCACCATGTAAAGCAGACAGTTTTAAAGCCACAGTTGTTCATCTCCTCTTGCTTGATATAATTAAAAAATAAAAATCTTTAATGACTCTCTATTGTCTAGAGAATAAAATCCAAATTATCAATGTTGGGATATCATGGGAGGCCTGTATTTCCCATCTTATGTTCTTTATCTCCTTTCTGCTTACTTTATACTTTTGCTAAGTAAACTGTATACTTTATTCAGTCAATCAGTCTGTAAATATGTATTAAACACCTACTGTGTTGCGGCAAGTACTGTACTTATGATGGTAAACAGGAGAGAAGCCAAGAGACCATGCTTGTTCCCTCAGCCTCGATGGTGATTCCTGTTCCATTTGATTGTTTAAAAGTTACTTAGTATTCAATGTGTAGCTCAAATTTCACTTCCTGCATTATATTGCCTGGAATCTACCCAGCTGAAAAAAATCGTAGTCTGTTACATATTCCAATCCTTAATCCCACTTACTTTCTTGTAACACTTAATTACCTTCTAGTTATTTTTGCCTTCACTTTTCTACTACTATGTAAGTCTCCTGAGAGCAGGATTTGTATAAGATTCATCTTGATTTCCTCCCAGCATTTTAAACCTAGTAGTTGCACATAAAAGAAACGAACAGAACCAATTTCCTTCAGCATTTCTGGAGTTGCAAACCTAAAAATACAATGATTCAAAAAGACCTCATCACTAAGCTTTGGGCCATCTATGGCTAGAGCAGAATGTTTTTATTTTGTCCAAAAAAATTAACTTTGCCACTGTTCAAATATGCCAGGTCATTTTGGTTTGTATTTGTATATTAAAATAAATGAAAAGGTATTCTTGTTACTTGTTTTACAGCTCCTATTACAGAAAAGAAAATTTCTCTCTTTTTAATACCTGATATACAAATATGTTAGTAGATCATTTCCTCTCAGAAGCCACAGTGATTTTCATGGTCCTTTTCAGTAAATCATGCTAAGTATGCATCTCATAGGAAATGTATCTTTGAACAGATTGGGTGCTCGGTTGGCTATTGGCTTTAAAAGGGTCCCAAGATATTCATTTCTGGATAGCTTTACACCTAAAGAAATTAAAATAGAGTGTCTTAGTTTCAAGTTGACCCAAGAGAAGAAGAAAACATGACCCCTAAGGAATTGTCATTTAGGCATTTATGACCAGATCAGTGTAAATTTTACTTTAGCACCTGCTGTTCTCTTTATGTCAGCATCTTGGAAATGACAAGGCCATGCGGCTCCGTGCCCACCTTGGAAATGTGTGCCTTAAATCCACCAGAAAACCCGTATCAATGAAAGAGCCAGGACAGCACCTCCTCCTGAACACTTTTTCTAATTCCTTTATTTTCCTAGAGGTAGAACCTACTGCTTCAGACTAACTCTGTTTTCTGTGACTTCTTGTAGCCTGGTTGCCCTCTTGCTTTCCTAAATTTTATATTTGATACCCTTGCTTACAAAGAATTACTTCTTTTCTTTTGTCAGATAAGCTACAAACTTGCCCTTTTAAATAAAGATTTCCAAGTCTTTCTTGCTCTGGTCCAGAGGATCTGATTAATTTCACCCATTTTCTAAGTGTTCTCCCTCAAATTAGTCTGGCAAATATGATATTCATGAGAACATTCTTGGGCTGTATGTCATTTGGGCTTGAACCCCAGTTAAATGGTAAATACTAGAAAATATGGGACATCTATATTTTATATTCTCATTGACTAACTGCAGGCATGTTTTAAAATGTCCAAATGATGATTTTAATCCCACGAAGAATGTAACTTGTCTGGTTTACTTAGGAAAAAAATTGGTTATCTTCCAAAAACCTTAACCAATGATGAAGTTCATAGATGCTGGCATTACCCACCTAGAAAAGAGAAAGAGGTAACCTTTAAAATGAAAAAGAACTTCTCTTTTTCTCTCTTTTTAAAAAAATTTTATTATGAGAGGCATTTCAGGAAGAGTAGCTTAAATATCAACTTAGCCCTTCTTGCTGAATTACGTAATACGGAAAGTAAAGAGAACTGACCTGTCAGGGGGGAAAAAGTTAAATTCAGTGAGAATAGAGTTTTTGGAAAGAGTAACTCTAGTTCTAACAGGATTTTATTCCAAGAATTTGAATAGTTAAAAGACTAGACACCTGCATCCACAAAGAGTAGCTGCCAATTATCTGGTGAGTTGAACAGTTAGTTATCTGCTGAATTTAGCCAATTGGGGGGGAAAAAAAATTCTAGCCTCAAACTCCTACTTTCTCTTCAACTGTAGATTACTTTTACCTGAACTATCTAATTAATTCAGTTTTGCACTTCATTTTGCCCGTGTGGACAGAGGGTGAATGTCGCATTCTGATCCAATTCTCAGAAGTAGGGAGGCATTGGGAGGGCATCGTTTACATTAGAGTTTATCAGATGACATTATAGTTCAGTGAATGAATATAGAATTAGACGAACTTGCACATTCAAACAATTTTTTTTCTTTTTTCGGTACGCGGGCCTCTCGCTCTTGTGGCCTCTCCCGTTGCGGAGCACAGGCTCCGGACGCGCAGGCTCAGCGGCCATGGCTCACGGGCCCAGCCGCTCCGCGGCATGTGGGATCCTCCCGGACCGGGGCACAAACCCGTGTCCCCTGCATCGACAGGTGGACTCTCAACCACTGCGCCACCAGGGAAACCCTCAAACAATTTCTGATTACTTACGAAAACAGAGGTAAAACCCTGGCATGGGTTACCCTAAACCACAGACATCTGACAGAGAATCAAATTAGGCACCAACTCAACTGTTATGAAAATTTCCATTTAAAAGGAGAGTTGTGTTGAATATATTTGTGCGCCAGCTCTGACACTTCTGTAAATGATTTTAACATCTCAAAGCCGAGATGAAAGTATTATAATTGCTGAGAAATAGAAATATCACCAGCAAACATAAGAGGATCCTTTTATTACTCTCAGTACTAGAGAAATAGGTCCAAACATTTCAGTGTTGGTGAGACTGATGCAGGACCATAAATCAACGTGTCAAAGCAACGACGACAGATTCCTCTCTTCTTGCTTCCTTTGCTCAACCCAGATGTAAATTCACATTATAGAACAGTAAAATAGTTAAAGGAGTATTAACGAAGTCAAGCGGCAGAAAACTGAGCCAAGAAATAAACCAGATAATTAATTTCTGAATAAACAGAAAATTTTCAAGAAGTTTCTTAGGAAAAACTCATGATACACAGGAAGAAAAGAAACCCCAAACCTTTAAATAGTCATTGTTTTTAACTCCAAGCTAGTGTGTAATTTCCTCCATGAAATTCAATAAAGCACAGTAAGCCTTTCAAAACCTTTAATAATCCTATAAATACAGGGTTAAAATAATTTATAAAGCAGTGGGAATCCTTTTCAAGGATAGCCATTTATATCAACAACAACCACAAAAAAGATATTGCTGTTGCTTTGCACTTCAGTGGCCTTACTTTGTTTGGACTACAATGTACAGAGAACCAAAAAAATCTTTTATGATGTGGATGTTAAAATGGTGTGTTGACTCACCTGGGGCCAAACCACTGTCTGAAAGAACCCAACCAACAGTCAAATTTCTGCCTCAGAAAATTAAAAATTATATATTACTATAGACCTTTGGTATGTAAAGAGCTATAGCACCAGCTAGTAAAGAAAAAGGCAAATACCACTCAACAGCAAAGTTAATCTCACCTCAAACCAGCCAAGCTGCATTAGATATATGCCTACATATTTAGCTGGGGGCTATGAACATCATGCTATTCTCCAGCAAAAACACCCACAGTACATTCTAACATTCCACCCCATCCACACATTAACCATAAAAACTATCAAAGAGATTATATACAGTCTGTTGTTTGGCAGGACCTAGCAAATTCTCTCCACTTTTAAGTATAAGCAAAGCAAACAACAAACTAGCTAAGGATTATATTTTTGAAAATCTATAACATAAAAGAAAGGAAAAACTGATCTAATGAGATGGAGGGAATGAAATCTACAAAAATTATTTTTAAAATAAAATAAGTAAGAAAAATCAAGAGTATATTCATTTCAGAATGCATTACTTTGTGTTCTCAATAAAATATCAGAAAATATAAACTTTATCAAACCAGATAAGATGAAAGAGAGTGTTATTAAAAGATAAAGTACACAGGAAACCAGCTGCATTAGGAATGAAGATTGTGGCATCATTTCAGTTTTCCTTCACTTCTATCATTCACATTAAAAAAATAAATAAAAAGATGAAAACAACAATCTCTATCCTTATAAAACCAGGACAGAGTCACAATCCCAGGCCTCAGGTTATAAAAAATAGCTGCCAAATATATTGAATTTAGGATGAAATTAAAGAAGGTTCTTGGGAGCATGCACAAAATTCTACAGTTTTCTTAGGATACAGTGTTTCTTTAAGGTTCTAGATGCCAAATCAATGAAAGGTCCAAGGCCCAACCAGCTATCTTTTAATTAGAATAGATCTGATGGTGTGGGCAAAACAAGTTTGTCCAAACAATGCTTTTTCACACCATAAATTACATAGTGAAAGCAAGGCAAAAGGGAAAGCCTTCAGATAAGCCATCTACCTGCTTCCTCCTAAGATGGCTTATCTGAGCCTAATATTAGGCTCAGTTTTAAAAAATATTTTAATATATATAAAATTTTTATTTATATATTTATTTATATATTTTTAATTATTTTAAAACATTTTTTAAAAATAGTTTATACATCACTCCTATCTTACAGGACAGATTTCTACTCCTCATCAGAGTAGAAGGTTCATGGTGAATTTTCACTTCGTTTCATGATTTAGCCTATATTTCTCTCATTTTCATTAGCTGCTTCCAAGTTGATTGCTCCTTTTTTTACCATCAAGGTAAAAGATGCAATCAACTTGGAGGTAGCTAATGAAAATGAGAGAAATATAGGCTAAATCATGAAATGAAGTGAATTAAAATTATAAAATTCACCAAAAATCAACATATAAACCAAAAGTAATTTTAATATAAATAACAACAGGATTATTGGATGGAAAAGGGGTGCCTGGTAGCAGTCAAAAAAATTTGGTGGGGCTCAGGGAGAGCATCTAAGCAGAGTATGCATACAAGATACAGAACATATTTTAAAGCTACAGAAATTAAAACAGATACTTATCTAGCCTTACCCCAAGATTTTTTTTTTTGGTCACATTGCGTGGCTTGTGGGAGCTTAGTTCCCCAACTAGGGATCGAACCCGGGCCCTCGGCAGTGAGAGCTCGGAGCCCTAACAACTGGACTGCCAGTGAATGCCCCAAGATTATTTTTTTAAATAATATTCTAGTACTGTTACAGTTCCATGTTTTTACTTGTATAATTTGATTCCATCTGAACTATGTAGCAGATCTATTGAAATATATAGCAGATCTATTGAAGAGACTAGAGAGTTTAGAAATAGAAATACATTATTCAATATTAGTTTATAATTAATATGATATTTTAAATCAGAGCAGTGGAGGAAGAGTAATTACATAATAAATGATATTGAAAGGTCCAGTTTATCATTACAAAAAACATACAATCTATATCTAACTCTTTACACTAATATAAATTTCAGATGGAATCAAGTAATACAAGTAAAAAATCAAACTGTAGCATACTAGAACATTATGTTTTTTTATTTTTATTTTTTTGCGGTACGCGGGCCTCTCACTGTTGTGGCCTCTCTCGTTGCGGAGCACAGGCTCCGGACGCGCAGGCTCAGCAGCCATGCCTCACAGGCCCAGCTGCTCCGTGGCATGTGGGATCTTCCCGGACCGGGGCACGAACCCGGGTCCCCTGCATCGGCAGGTGGATTCTCAACTACTGCACCACCAGGGAAGCCCTAGAACATTATTTTTAAAAAATAGTCTTGGGATAAGACTGCTTTAAGCAAGTCACAAAGCTTAGGAAACATACAAAAAATTACATTTTATTTGATGAAAAAATTAATATAATAAGCTCTTACACATTAATAAGAAAAATGTGAACATAATGGACATGAACCAAAAAAATGAATTAGAAATTTATGAAAATTGCTCAAACTCTCTTCCTTAAAATTAAGGCAATAAATAAAACTGGATAGTGTTTTCCAAATTCATTTTAGGAAAAGAAAGTATGTTTAATAATATACAATGCTGGCAAATAACAGGGATAAAAGGCTCGTTCAAAGGCCATTGCCAGAAATGAAAATTGTCATAAATTCGTAGGAGGGCAACTATCACCATCTATATAAATTTAAATTACATATTAGCTTTTGACGCATCAATTCACTTCTAGAAATCATTTTATAGTTATCATCTGTGGAAAGTGAAAAACCCATGTACAAGGATGTTCATTGCAGCACTGTTTATGATAGCAAAAGACTAGACACAATCCAAATGTTCATTCTTAAGGAATGACTAAATAGTTATAAATGATTAAAAATAGTAGTATACAGTATTCAAAAAGAATGTGGCAGATTTATATATGTGAAGGTTACATTATGCTAATATACCATACCCTTAGTACTATATGAAAGTTTTACCACATGCAAGTATTATTTTTAGCTTTTTAAAATATTAATTAAAATGTGCAAATGAAAAAAAAATGTGCAAATGAAAATAGCTGGGTTACATATAAACATATCCAGGGGGGAAAAAAAAGAATCCAATGGTAAGATTAGCATTCACATATGAGAGAGGAAAGGGAGAGGAACAGGTCAAAGAGAGGAATATGATAAAGGACAGTAGCAGAGATACACTCAATTACATGTTGTCCCTTAAGGCAGTGGCAGGGAGGCAACAGACACAAACATAATATAATGTTAGAAATTATAATTTATTATTTCATCAAATCTCAGATTCCATTTGAGTCTAAATCATACTGTTATTTTCAAGTGTACTACAAAAGAAAAACTGCTGCCAATTATACTATGATATAATCCTTTCTAATCATTGATTGTAATGTGTATCCCAATTTCTGAGACACTGAAACTATTTTAAAAAGTACATCTTACAATTGATGAAATATTGTATATGAAAAAATAGCCAGTACCTGGAAATACCTTGGCAGCACTTTTGAATTTCAAGGGTAAATACAAAATTCTCTCAGTGAACAGGAAAGAAAAAAAATTATAAAGAAATAAAAATTAGACCAACCTTAGCTTTCCTCTTAATATTGTGTGCCAAGAAGATACTGGATTAATCTTGAGAGTTTTGAGTAGGAAAGGATGAGATCCAAGAATTCCATGATCTGCCAACATATTTCTTCTTGTACAAAAGCAATGAAAAAATATTCTCAAATAGAAGGCTATTACTATGTTCCAGAAAAACTTACTCAAAAAATATGCTCGTGATGATCACACAGTGAATCGAAGAAACAGAAGTCAGAGTATAAAGGACTATAGTGATTATTAATTTCACTAAATCAGAACTAGATTTACAAATTCATCAAACAAAAATTAAATGTAAAATAAGTCATTTTGAAAGATTTCATATATAATGCCAGGAATAGTTATATAGTAATTAATAATTTCAAAATAATCTGAACCTCTTACATCAGATTATATCAGCAACATAGTATTGGGGAAGCAGGAAAAAACAAGCTACATTCACTACCTTAAGTAAGAAAAATTGTCCAATATCACTTGTTTCACAGTCTTAAAAATTAATTTTCATACTTAAAATTATAAAGTAGGAAACAAGTTAACCCACAATGTCATAAAATATACATGTTAACATTTGAAAATAAATAATTAAAATAATAAATGCATAAAGATTTATATTTTCAGACAATACAGACAAGTAGAAGATGGAAAGTAAACCTTATTACCTGCTTGACACACAAACACACACACACACACCCCTTAAAAGACACTGGGCTTGGGGCTTCCCTGGTGGCGCAGTGGTTGAGAGTCCGCCTGCCGATGCAGGGGACACGGGTTCGTGCCCCGGTCTGGGAGGATCCCACATGCCGCGGAGCGGCTGGGCCCGTGAGCCATGGCCGCTGAGCCTGCGCGTCCGGAGCCTGTCCTCCGCAACGGGAGAGGCCACAACAGTGAGAGGCCCGCGTAACGCATAAAAAAAAGAAAAAAAAAAAAAAAAAAAGACACTGGGCTTCCCTGGTGGCACAGTGGTTAAGAATCCGCCTGCCAATGCAGGGGACACAGGTTCGAGCCCTGGTCTGGGAAGATCCCACATGCCAGGGAGCAACTAAGCCCGTGCGCCACAACTACTTAGCTTGTGCTCTAGAGCCCGTGAGCCACAACTACTGAGCCTGCGTGCTGCAACTAATGAAGCCCACACGTATAGAGCCCGTGCTCCACAACAAGAGAAGCCACCATAATGAGAAGCCTGAGCATCACAACAAAGAGTAGCCCCTGCTCGCTGCAACTAGAGAAAGCCCGTGCACAGCAACGAAGACCCAATGGCAGCCAAAATAAATAAATAAATAAAATAGAATAAAATAAATAAAAAATGTTTATACTAAAGGGATACAGAAGGCTAATATATAACATAATATATATTATCTATATGGGTACATCAGATTTTACTGCTCAAAAGTTGTTTCTGCTTACTCAACATCTTTTGTGCCCCCTTCTGGTAACACATTTGCTTTTCCCAGTGGACAACCAATTCCATGTGGTCTCGGGGGAATGGGAAAGCTAGCCTTGCCTCCTTCTATGTCACAGAAATGAACATAAGACATGAAACTTTCCTCCATGAAACTTAAGACTGCTGAAACAGAAGACTCTCTCCTCACCTGAAACTGTGAGCAATGAAGACCTGAAGAAGCCTGGAGATGTTGATCATCTTTTCTGCCATTTGTCAAGACCTTTTCTCTATTATTTAGATTTAGCTAACTGCTAACAAACAGGCCAAAAAACCAATAATAGCCCGAACACAATAGAAGTTTATTGGTTGCTCACATAAAAGTTGAAGATGGGGGCTACCCTGGTGGCGCAGTGGTTGAGAGTCCGCCTGCCAATGCAGGGGACACAGGTTCGTGCCCCGGTCCGGGAAGATCCCACATGCCGCGCGCGGAGTGGCTAGGCCCATGAGCCATGGCCGCTGAGCCTGCGCGTCCGGAGCCTGTGCTCCGCAATGGGAGGGACCACAACGGTGAGAGGCCCGCGTACCGCAAAAAAAAAAAAAAAAAAAGTTGAAGATGGTTCCGGTGGGGAGAAGTCTGATACAAACAGCAATTCAGGGACCCAGGTTGTCAAAGGTCTTGCTGCCTTCAGCAACAGGCTTTCAGGGATACCTGGGCATGGAGGATGACATACAGAAGGTTTGGGGGATGCAGGCCTAGAAGTGGCTTCCATCATTTCTGTTCACATTCTATTGAGTAGAACTCAGTCATATGGCCACACCAAGCTGCAAGGAAGGCTGAGAAACACAGTCCAGCTATATGACCAGGTTTTGGTGAGCACCCAACAGCCTCTGCCACGGTCTTCCTTTCAGCAGATACTGCTTCCTGCTAAAGTCCAGGATTCCTCCATGTCGCACAGACCTTTCTTAAGGTCAGGTAACCCTTAACTCCAACCCCACATTTAAAGGTAAAGCAAGAATAAGATGACAGTAATGTAAGAACGTAGCTGGAATTGTCTGCATACTTGGTTGATGAACCTTGGCTTTGTTTTAAATTCTCCAAATTTGTTAAATGTCCTATGTCTCCTTAGTTAGGATGTATTCTCTCATACCACTCCTAAGAGGTTATCCTGGAGTTTTAAATCATCTCCTCAGTTCAATTAAAAGTCCTGAAGCCAAGAACTCAGTATTTCAAGAATTTTTAAATGAGCAATATTAAATAGTTATATATTTTGGCCCATATACTAGGGACTTATGGTAGGAACTTCCTGGGGCTTCTTAATACAGCTCTCCCTACATTTTCCCTTTTCTTTTCAGAGATCTTTGTATCATTGATTTTAACTCTTGCCTACCAGTAATGCTGAGCCTCCTTTTGGAGGAGGAGAATGAACTCTGAGATTATGAATTTTTCACATCAGTGTTGCATTTTCTCCTGGTCAAAATAAATCAATATGGGGAAATCCTAAATTTTTCCTTCTTCTGCTATGATCTTTTGCTCCTAAGTAATAGTTTTGCAGGGGAGAAAAAATTAATTTTCCCTCTACCCTTCTGAGTTATTGGCTGAGACCCCCTATAATTAAAGAGAGATTAACAAGAGAACAAACAGAAGTTTATTAACATGTATACCTCATATTACATGGGAGATACCAGGAAAACTGAGTAAAACTCCCTGAAATAGCCTGAGCCACCATCTTAAATACTATCTTCAGCTAAAGACAAAAAAAGATGTTGGAGTGGGGGACAGGCAATTCACAAAAGGTGTGAAGAGGAAATGTCTGAGATGCAATGTCATATAGTTAATTAAAACTATGCTTTCAAAGACTATTTAATAATGTGAAAAAAAGACATAATGCTATTGTGATAGCATGATCCCAGTCATTAAGCCATATGAAATCCTGGAAGAAAATAAAACTAATATTAAACATGGCTGCCTTTTAGTTTTAGAATTATTGATGGTTTTCATTTTTACTTTACTTACATTTCTCAAATTTTCTATACGTTACAACATACCTTAAAAATAAAAATAAATGAATACTGGGCTTCCCTGGTGGTGCAGTGGTTAAGAATCCACCTGCCAATGCAGGGGACACGGGTTCAAGCCCTGGTCCAGGAAGATCCCACATGCTGCGGAGCAACTAAGCCCATGTGCCATAACTGCTGAGCCTACGTGTCACAATTACGGAAGCCCGCACACCTAGAGCCCGTGCTTCACAATAAGAGAAGCCACCACAATGAGAAGCCTGCACACTGCAACGAAGAGTAGCCCCTGCTCGCCGCAACTAGAGAAAGCCCACGCGCAGAAACAAAGACCCAACACAGACAAAAATAAATAAATAAAATTTAAAAATAATAATAATAAAATAAATGAATACCAACCATTGCTCAGTTCCCTCAGGTCTAAAAATGTTATCATTACTTAATTAATTCATTCTGCATAATTCTCAGAAAAGAAATGAAATAAAATTAATCAGTTCATCTGTGGATAGACTGTGTTATTTCTAGTGCCCAGAGGATTTTCCTGAGCTCTGTTTACACTTGTGTTATGGGGAAGCGAAGAGGGAAAGAAAACGCAGCATGAGAACAGTGTGAGGCATGTTCAAATCCATTGCTCACAGCAGGGAAAAACAATTGCTTCCTCTCCTGTTTCCAGTGACCTAGTGTGTGTGCAGGTCACAGTGTCAGAAAAAGTATCCAAAATTGCCTTCAACGTGGCTTCCCTGTTATTTTTATGTTAGTAAATGCCTAGTCCAAAGGACCTTCTGATAAAACTCAAGGCCTTGTACTGCCCTGGTTGTCTTGGGCTAAGAAGGCTTCAAATAGACATCTGCTTATTTTATGAGAAATGCAGGTTCATAATAAGAGTCTATGGACACCTACAACTACCCTAAGCCCTCAGAATGATTGTGTCATTAATTTCTAAGTACATTACTACACTCTTTAAAATAATTCTCTGATTTTCAAACCCTGTAGACTGGGAGAACTCTTTTTTAAATACCTACAGCTTCTTTGCAAGGAAAATAATTTGCATATTCTTCTTCCCAGATTGATTGTTTACTGCTTCTATCAACTCCAATCATGAAAGATTTCAGTGTAGGTGCTGAGAACAAAGATGGAAATAGGTGAATTTAAATGCTTGTTTATAAAGATGTTTGAAGGGCTTAATTTTTATCTGGCCATTCAAATAGGATTAAAGGAATTAACTTGAATAATAAAGGCACATTATAAATACGTATGTTGTCTCTAATAGGTTCAGATATGAATATAAGCTATGTCAAATTATTACAGAATAGCCTATGATTACATTATTTTTAAATAATGAAAAGAAAACCCATGAGTCATTAGTAAAAGAGATGACTTTGGAATAAGGAAAACTCATTCAGCAAATATAATACATTGCAAGACACATTTCCTATTTATATGTACAGTTAATAACATCTATTACGCAGTCGTAGTCCTAGAAGCCAGTGTTTGTTGAGAGAAATACTTTAAAACAGAAGCTTAAGTACATAGTACTCAAGTTTCTCTGGCGACCTCAAAAGGGAGAAACTCATTTGTGCTTTAATGAACATTTTGAAAGGGAAAAGTAAGTTCTCAAGTTCAGAACTCTACAAGTTAGAGAAAGGAGAATACAGAAGGAAGAAAATGTTAGATCACATTTGTTTTTTCAGTATATGAAACAAGAAGCAGCTGTAAAGGGAGAAAACTGATGATAGATAGATAGACATAGATATAGATAGATACAGAGATACATAGATATAGACTACAAAAGCCTTGGGTTTTTTTTCCAGAGTTTTGCCTCTGAGAATTTCTCAGGCACATTACAAATGGAAATATTTACTCTCAAGGGAAAGAATCCCCTTCACCTCTCTTTAGCCAGATTACTCCCTAAACACTATAACTATCACATTTTGAAGAAAATCACTGAAGAAACTTAGTGACCCATTCTAAGGAGCCAGTGGGTAATAACAGCTTTCGCAAAATGGTTTTGATCTGACTCACAATTCTAACCAAAAATTCCACAAATTAGTATTAAAAATGATTATCAATTTGTGCATGTGGGCTATAGGAGATATAAACCTGGTATTGTCCAACTTAATTTGGAGTTCTTAGAAGTGGACAGATAGGTTTAATCCTCTGGGACAATGCATTTTATAAGGTAAAGAGATGTCAGACACCATTAAATTCCCTCATTTAAGAAAATAAATGCAAAGATGCTGACAGCTCATAAATGGCAGCCAAGCTCTAACCTCCAGTCTCTGGATCCATCAGTGTTCCACTAACTAGTGTCTTTATCTAACAAAGAAATCAACAAATTTTTGAAGAAGGAGTATTTATCTTAAGGACAATTTGCTAGAACTTACCAGAACTGTGCTCAAGGCCAGCTTTAGGCAAATCTGAGAACAAAATCAAAATTGGTCTTTGCTTTTTCCCCCTGTGGGGTCCCCTGCCCGTATGTATTATCCCTTGTCCCAGTGAGAACCCCTTATGTCAACCCACAGCACTCTCAAGCCACACCTACACCCACCAGCACCTGTTTTCTCCCTCCTTACCTCTTCATTTTTAATAAATTAACTTGCACGATGCTGTTAGTAATCAATTACATTTTACCTTAGTGAAGAGTATTCTCTTTTTAAACTTGGACTCCTGAAAGCACAGTATCAAATAAATGACTCCTTCCTTTCATTTCCTTTTTCTTCATTCTTTCTTTTTTGTTTTCAACCAGGGATGAAACCAAACGCGTCTACTCACTTCTGTCACATACCAAACAAGAAAACTAGGTGACTCTTGTTTGCTTCTTATGTTTAACGTAGAATAGTTTTCAGCTACTGACAGTGTCTTTGGTTACTTCGATGAAACTACATTTATGAGAATGGTCTACAGACCAACTGCCAATACCTGCCCCCAAATCTCCGGGATGCTAAAATCATCAGCAACTTTCTGACTATGCCTCAATATCACAATACCTAAAATAAAATGGGAACCATAGGTTCACTTTCTTCCTTTCCCAGCATTTTGCCTAATTCTTCTACCTCCTTAGCACATGCTGATTTATATATTTCTCTTAAAGTGATGACACCTCCTGCCCCTTTCTCCCAGGAAATGGCTCTTGAAGTCACTGATTAAAATGGAATACAAGGTAAGATGGAACATGACTGTTACAGTCATTGTGGTTCTGAATTCCTGGTATGATTTTCATACATGATGCTACACTTGAAGACACCAGGTATACCTCCATTATTGCAGCAGACATCAAAAGGAAAACCAGATCATCGTTTAACACTATGGCATTCGACTTTCAATTTCACATCTTGGGCTCTCATGGTTGCCTTATTTAAAGCCCTTCTCTTTGCCAACACTTCTTTTGAACTCTGAGAGATACATCCATCACGATATGAGACTGGATCTGCAGCTCGAGGTACTGGAATAATAATCAGAGGTGTATGTATAAACTGAAAGCCTCTGCATTTCTCCAAATCATCCCCTGTTGTAGGAATGCTAAAATAATGCTAATGCAAGAAAAGATATTCCAGTGTCATTTTAGATTTCAGGCATTGCACATTTGTACCCATGATTATGTCAAAATATACACATAAGCATCATTTGAGAGAGAATTCATTATAAAAGAAAATATAAAAAAACCAAAGCTAGTCTGACCTTGTTTTATTTATTTTTTTAAGATCAGTGCTTGAACTAGAGTTGAATAAATTTGTCCAGCTTAACAAGAAATTGTGCTAGTCTGAGCATAAAAAATAAAACTGGTAAGCCTACTCGTGTGGAGTCAAAAGAAGAGAACATAAAAGAAACATAAAACATCTCCCTTCTGGCATAAAAAAATGCATTGATTTTTTTAAAAAAGTAAATCTACTTTTAAATAATATTATGTTTTATGTAAAAAATAAAACATTGAAAGCTTCAGAAGCAAAGAGATTCACATTTAATGCTGGGGATACCTACCTAATGCTGGGGGAAAAAGAGAAAAGTATAAGAACTGATATTTGTAGAGGTTTTTTTAGGTCTGGGGGTCAGATACATCCAGACATGAATGTAAGAGACAAGAATTGATGAATGTTTATCCTTTCAGGTTTTTTATAGCCTTGTGAATTTTACTCACTTCTCTTACGCCTAGACTTGTGTGCCGAGGAAAAAAATCAACTTTTTTCAGTGATTCACCAAATCATTTATTTTAAACCAAGTAGAAGCAATTGATTTCAATTTTGCTTTGTGTACCCAAAGATCAATAGGACTAAGGTAGCATTTCTACTTAGCTTTTTCTCTGCTTTTGAAATGTAGTATTCAATGAATTCAGTATTCCCAGTCTCCTTCTACCAGAACTGAACAACATAGGCATAAATTGATTCTCCTTTGCTATTTTTTGTTTCTTTTTATGTCTGTTTGTCTACTATAGCTAGTAGATGCTCTTTGGCCCATACTTCTAGAGGTATGGCATAAAGCTATATGGGTATGACAGCTCAAAAATGGCTAAGAAATTAGTTATAAAAACTTGCTAATTTCAGAAAAGGACTTCTAGTTAGTTAATTCATAGCCTTTCCTTAGAATGTACTTGGTGAAACATTATGGTAAAGATGAGATACTCATAACCCCCAAGACTTCATTTATTTCTAAACGGTCCTCTAAGGCATACATCTGAGATGTAAAGGCTCAAAATCTGTAAGTGGGAAGTTCATTAAGCAAAAGTGAGGTGAAACTGGAGGGGAAATCCTCAGTCTAATTTTCTCCATCTCTGGCCCTCTTTAAGCTCAGCAGGACGTATTCTTCCTTTTCAGAAGAAAGAAAAAATAGCCAACAGGTAAAAAGATCAGATTGTAGTTTCCAATATTCAGCCTAGTGGGAATTTTTTGCTTTAAGTTATAAATTCCAGAAAATAGGAGTTTTTAAGGGAAACGGTGACAGAAACTTAATTATGCCACTGCAAAGGGCAATGCTGCAATAAAAAGGAACTGCCCCTAAGATGAAATGCTTAATCTCTGAGTGAAATCTGGCCTAATCACTCAAGAGGAAAGTGGTGCAATAATTCAGGTCCTCACTGACTACAGAATGTTGTGTGTATTTTATGAAATTCACTGTCATCTTCCATTCCTTCCTTTCTGACGAAGCCTCACTTCACTCTGGACCAAGTGGAAAAGAAAGGTCATAAAGAACCAAGCAATGTCAAGTTACTTTTTGGCAAAATCTGTTTTCCAACATATGTATCAAAGAAACAGTGAAGCTGGAAAGGACGAAGAGGGGTTATCTGGTCCAGTCTTTCTGTGTCTGCAGATAAATCCTAAATCAACTAAGACAGAGTGGGAAGGTAACCCACTGCTCACTTCTCCAGCTGAAGGAGGGAGAATTCATATCCTTCCTTAAAAACTCTGTGCTAGCTTTAAAGTTAAGAAGTTTGTTATGTAAAACTCAATTCTTATTTGCAACAAATTTGACCTCCTTAGCCTCACACCATTGTCTGTAAACATGAAGTGTCCTCTATAAACATACTTCGAACACTTGGAGGAATTTATAAAGCCAATCCTTAGCTTTCTCTATCTGTCAAACAATTCAAAGTCTCCTAGTATTTTTTGGCACAGCGAAGGGTCAATTTCCCAATCTTTTTGTTTTAGTTTGTTTTTATTTTTCCCTGAAATCTTCTTGGTATTTCCACATTTCTCTTACTATGTATATTCATCATTATAACCCAAACAGCTTACACAGTGCCTAGTCCATAGCAGGTATCTAGTAATAGTTTTTGAGTGAATAAATGTCAGGGGCTACATGATAGATGCTCCAGTATGCATTAAACAGCAAACCAATTAAGAACAACAAGAAAAAGGATTTTTGGGGTTTGTTTGTTTGTTTGCATTCCAAATAGCCACCTCTCCAGCTTCAGTTTCCTTAATTTAATCTGTCTAAAATACAATTAATTCACTGTCTTTCTTGGTTTAAATGTTACACCGATACATGCAAACTATGCACCTGTCTGGCAGCAGGGTTATGACACGAAGTCACATCTTATATCCAACAAAGCAATATTTTCAGAAAGCATGTAAATTAGCAATGGTCATTGTTTTACTCATAGGAGAGCAAAGCTGAACAGATGTAAAGCAATGCATTCATAGATGCATATGGTATGCATCCCATTCTTACTTAAATCTGGGTCCTAGCACTCTGAATATTTGCAGCAGTTTGCTAGGACTCCAAAGTCATGGCTGGGATAGTTCTGGCTATTCAGCTCCACACACCTATTGATACCAAAGAGTCACTTAAGAAACTCCTGCAAGACAAGACATAACCCACCATGTTTCAGATTCATACTGGAAAAGAAACAGAGGAAACAGGAAACAGGAAGTCGGGGACACCGTACTGAACTAAGACTTGCTCCTCATGGCTGTTTTCCCATTTCCTTCCCACAGATAAAAAGAGTCTCCTGGATTTCTATTGTCTTGTAAAGGAAAAGGACTTTCTGAGTCCACAGTGTGCTTTCTAACCAAGCACCAGAACTGACAAAGCTTCTCAGGATTTCTCCAGAAGAAAACCTGCCAGTGCTCTCAACAGAGGTAGTTATCCCTCTGGCTAGCGTTTGGGGAAACAAGAATATATTAGGATCATCTATGGTCTGTCACCTATGGGTGCAACTTACAAATGAAAACAAAATTCTTTTTCTGTATGAATCTGAGACATTGAATAATTCAGGAAGGGAAAATCACCAAGAAGGTAAACCTCAGTCAGTTGACTACATGATTACGCACATCAACATGGCATTTTGCCTAATTTTACAGTTAGGAACGTTAGTTTTTATGCTCATGTGACTCGTATAGGATTTCACTTAGATATATTTTTATTTGTTATATTTTGAATTTCCTTTCACATCCTTCTCTGGAAACAGTGAGAGGGTAGTTTATATTCAAATCCTAGCCAAGCACTGGCACCAGGAAGGAAAGAATAAAGGAAGGGAGGAAGGGAGGGAAGGAGGGAGGGAGAGAAGGAGGGAGGGAGGGAGGAAGAAAAGACCTTTTTAAACGTTTACATTTTTAAAATTTTTAGAGAAACTATAAGTAAGTAGTCTTCTGCTTGATTCTTTTATATAGTAAAGTGTTTATGACTGGAACAAATTAAAGGATGTTTAAAATGTTCAAATGCAGATAAGATTTCTGGAGGAAAAACTAGAGTTTCCATAATTATTATAAGCTAGATCCAGGATAAAATATGCCCAGCTACTACTAAGGTGATCAAATTTCCAAACTAGATACAGAGGTAGAGCTACAGAAACACATATACATACATACATATCAATCTGTGTTTATGCATGAAACATTTACAGCAGATGTATATTTTGATTTACACCTTTGTTTGCAAAGCTTACACCCAAAATACTGGATTCATCTCTGGTCATGAAAATTCCAAAATTTGTGCACTTTTTATGCACTTTGTACATAAACTTAAGATTGCATGAGATAGACTTATAGAGATATAATACTGTATTCTGAGATAGAATCTTTCCATTTTGATCTAAAGTCTATCAGCATTATGGCCACAGATAAGAATAGAGGCTTTACAACAGAGAATCTCAATGATTATTATATTTTACCTTTTTTGTCATGAAAGTTAATGATCATTTGGGGAAAATAGTTACATTTGCAAATAATACTATACTAAAGCAGTTATGTAGTTTAACAGAAAGCATACATACTACTAAAAAGGCTTACTTTAAATAAAAGTGAAGAGTTGACTGCACTACCAGACTTGATTATAGCAACACAAGAATCCTTAGGATCAAACATGAAATGTGAGTTGGCTGTTGATAAGATCATGTTCAGAAGCTTGACATTTTGTAGATCAGCCACCTGCCATTCATGCTTTCCCACACCCTGTTCAAACTTGCTCGAAAGAATCTCACATACTTTAATCCTCACAACCTTGAAAAATGATCAGTGTGCCACAGGCATTAAACCTGTAAACTTTTTTTAACCTCTCCATTAAATACCAGGAATCTTAGTCTGATTCTGGCAAGTGACCTGGGTAAAGATTTTGATGCCCATGTGAGGCACACACGTTTTTGGGTTCCATTGCTAGTGCTTACTCGCTGTTGATAAATGCCAAATGCATCTGGGGAAAGAGTTTTGAAAACAATTCGACAGCATGAAAAGTTCCAACAATAAAACAGAACTCTTTACATTGCAAAGCCAAACAAATAACTTGGGCAAGTGTAATTGAATAAACCCTGAGCTTCAGTGCAGATGGCTGTTTTTACTGTGTATGCCTGGATCTGCTGAAAGTTCTTTAGTTCCAGTGTGTGTGTGTGTGTGTGTGTGTGTGTGTGTGTGTAAAAGTTCTTTAGTTCCTGTGTGTGTGTGTGTGTGTGTGTGTGTGTGTACAGGGCATTTTTTAATATGAGATTTGGCGTATTGCATGTGGCAGGCTGTTGAAAAATGAATAAAGACAGGAGGAAAAAGGCAATGTACATCCCACTGGTAATGAAGGCAAGCCAGGTTGCTGACTGCCCATGTGCCAGTTCTCTAGGATTGCCCACGGGCTCCCAAGATCATTTCCTTGCCCCCAGATTTTCATGTTGAATTATCACTCACGATCTCTAAATGAACATGCCTCTTATTTTATTTAAGACACGTTGGGCACTTGTATTTGACTTCCTGCTAAGCAATACAATATTTAGTGTATGCTCTGTACACAAATGGGAAGAAATGAAAAATGGACATCTATGCATAATTTCAAAAATTTTTTTTCTATTTTTGCAAAGAGATATCTTTGCCCTAAGCTTTCAAGAGTCAGACATCAAGTGTAAAGCATTTGTTCTGCGCTGATTTTGCCTGAGAAACTCTGACCACAGAGGTCTACAAGGATTCATCAGGAGCTTTAGGCTATAGCCTCATGGCTTTGGCCTGAGGCAAGGCTGGGGGCGAAGAACTTTTCATGTGGGGGGTAAAGAATAAAGTAAGAACGCATCATGTCTGGATTCTTACAGTTGCTCTAACTGGTACCCAGAAGCTTCTCCCTCTAAGATATGGCTTGTCTGTGCCTGTGCTGCTGTTCAAATAGAAACAAGCAGCATCATAACTTATTTCTTTTTCTTGCTGAATATCTTCCCATTACACAAATATACCACGGTTCATTTTTCTATCCTCTTGTCGATGTATACTGGACTGTTTCCAATTTTTTGCTACTATGAATAAAGCTATAATAAGCATTTTTGTACAAGGATTTTGTTGATCTAGGCTTTCATTTATCTAGGGAGAATATCTAGGAATGGAATTTCTGGGTCAAAGAGTAGCCATATATTTCACTTTATATTAAGTTACTAGAGATTTTTCCAAAGTGGTTATACCATTTTTACTCCCACCAAATGTATGAGAGCACTACTTTCCCCTCTTTATTTTCAAACAATCTGGTGGGGATATAATGGGATCTCATTTTGGTTTCATTTGCACTTTCCTGATGACTAACGATATTGAGCACTTTTTCATGTACTTATGGGTCTTTCATATACCTTCCTTTGGGGAGCATCTATCCAAGTCTTTTGCCTGTTTTTAACTGGGTTGGTTGCATTTTTATTCTTGAGTTTTAGGAGCTATTCTATATATATTCCAGATAGAAATTCTTTACCAGTCATATTTTTTTGCAAATACTTTCTCCCAGTCTTTGGCTTGCCTATTTTTTTCCCTAATGATGACTTCTGATGAACGGAAGTTTTAATTTTGAAGAAGTCTAAAATTTTTTAAATGATTATTGTTTTTTGTGCTTGCAGAGATTTGCCTATCAGTAAGACAAAAATTTTCATTTAATGTTTTATTTTTTGAGTTTTTATGTTTAAGTCTATGATCCACCTCAAATAACTTACTGTTATGTGTGGTGAGAGATAGAGATTACTCCCTCGCTGTGTCTGTCTCTCTATCCCCTCTCACTCACTAGATAGACAGAAAGATATGAAAGACAGAGAGATACATACATATATACACACACACATAGACAGATAATCCTGGAACACCTGTATATCATTGTTCAGGGTCATTTGTTGTAAAGGTTATCATTTCCCCACATATAGTCTTAGCCCCTTTGTTAAAAATCAATTGACCAATTAACCATATATATGTGAGGTTTTTTTTCCTGGACTTTCTATTTTGTTCCATTGACCTATATGTGCACCCTTTCACCAACACCATACTGTCTTGATTAATATCACTTTATAGACAGTCTAGAAATAAAATAAATATCCCAACTTTGTTTTTTTTAATTGTTTTCTTATTATAAGTCCTTTAAGTTGAATTTCCATATATTTTAGAAGAGAGAAAGATTGCAGGGTTTACTTTCTTGGCTACTGTATGCTGGGCTGCACTTTGACAGTGATGCTTTCCGCTTCTCAAAGCCATAGTTCCTTTTTCTTCAGCTATTTCTTATAGCTACAGCTACATTCATTCTGGATTATGAGCAGTCCTCCAGCTCTTGCCCCTTCAGGCCAACGCGTGGTAATAGTTCATCGCTGTTGTTGTATTTCACCTTCTCTTGTTGATTATTCTTAATTCTGTCCATGCTTTTATAAATTGTCTTGTCATTAAATATTCAATATAGTTCTTCAGTCACTATATTTAGGTATGCCAACTCTTCACAAAACTAACTCCTTTTATCTTTCTAGCCTCAACTTAAATATCACTTCCTTAGAGGTGACCAACCACTCCATTGAAGTAGGTCCAACTCCTCTCACAGTTAACCACATTCCTACACTTCTGCATCACAGTATTTTGTCCAATTTCTTCATAACTTATCAGAATTCCTTATTATTTATCTGCTTACTTTTTATTGTCAGTTTAATAATCAAGACAGTGAATTCTATGAGGGCATAGATTATATCTATTTCATTCATCACTATATAACCAGTGAATAGCAGAGTGCTTAGCAAATATAAGCCAATCAAATAAATGTTTATTGAATTGGCAGTACCTTAAAAAAGATTTGGCAAGATTTCCTGCTGATAGGTTCCACTGAATTTCTATAATATTAATAAAAGCCATCACTATCAACAATGTAGAAGATGAAAAAGTACACAGCAGTTATCTTACTTCAAGGGACAACAGATTAGTAAAGAAGATGAAATGCATTACGAAGGATACAAAATCCTTTAAGAATTTTCAGATAACAAAAACGCAGCTCCGTAAAATTCAAGAAATATTGGTACCACTAAAAAGAATCTGGCAAATAAATACTTTAAAAAATAAAGTTAGGTTTTAAAAAATGTATAAACACTAGCAAATGATTTTTTCCTACTTTGAGATTTATTATTCTGTAAGAAGAGTAATTCTTTCCTAAGTGATTTTGAGTGTTTAGAAAAATGCTTAGAATTCCTTAGGGAATTTAGGAGGAGACTAGGATGCCTTTTGAAGCTGCCATTATGCCCTCAAAAAGAAATTGAGACTGTACTTCTCATCTGAGGCCTTTGAAGAAAAGCTGCCCTCCCTAAGACCTCCCCTCTGGACTTTAATCATCTCCTAGTAGGTCTTTTTACCTCCAGTTCTTTTTCAAATTTTATTAATTATGCATTCCACTGCTTAATTAATCTTCTTAAAATACAATATTCTTCATGTTTTCCTGTGAAAGAATCTGAAATTGTTTTTTACTGCCTCTTGGATCAAATCTGATCCCAAATTATTTAGCAGATAATTAAGGTCTTCAACCAAGTGGTAAAACCAGCTTCTTCACTTTCCCATCATGACCAAGGTCAAACAAAGCAGTATCATGCACTGTATACACTGAACACATTCTGTCACTGTCCTTTTCATACATCATTCCATCAAACCCTGCCCTACCCGTCTCTGCCAAGTGACCTTTTCTTTCCTTTTCTTCTAAATGAATTCTCGGAATTTATTCCAGGTCATAGCTCTCATAATTCAAGAAGAATTTTTTGATTACCCCAATTCACAATGATCTTTTAATTAGTTCGATTTCCTGTAATAATTATCAATAAATATGTATTGAGTGTCTATCACATGAAGGACACCTACAGTAGACCCTGTATATACAAAGAGGCAGAAGATCCAATGCTCAAACTCAGAGAGATTTACGTTTATCTAGAAAGTTAAATAATAATGCAAAGAGACAAAAAGTGTCCTCAGAGGTAACAACCCAACATGCAGTTACTTAAAATCTTAGAATTGTTTTCAAGAACTTTTATATTATCTTTCTTTCCAATAGATAAATTCTCAAATGTTAGAAATCACACCTTTTTTGTTTGAGGTTAAAAGAAAATGAATTAAATAAATAATAAGGTTAAAATGAATTAAATAATAGCTAATACTATATGTTTACTATGTGACAGATGCCATTTTAAATCCTCTACATGTATTAACTCATTTAAACTATCAGGAAGGATGCTACTACTATTTGACAGATAAGAAAATGGAAATCCAGTAAGATTAAACAACTTGCCCTGGATCAAACAGCTAATTAGTGGCAAAGTTGCAATTTAGACCTAGGTTTTCCACCTCCAGAGGCTATACTCTTTACCTGCTGCTTTACTAGGTAGATTCCATGTCTATATCACATATGTCATGGGACCATGCTGTTAAAGTAAAGAAGGCTATACTCTGTAAGCAGGAAATCTGCCTGGGGACAATGGAGAGACTACTGACACCTAAGAGCAAAACAGAGCTGAAATTGAAGCTCAGAAGTTCTCCAACCTCAGTTAAGCATTCTGTGCTTGGTAATCATGTAGTTTCCGCCTTCCTTGCCAATTCTTTCCCTGTAACTCTGCATGGAGTCCTGATGTGCCATGCCCATTTTCATAGAACCTTCTGCTCAAGGAGACGCCTAGTAGGGAAACCCATCAGAGGAAACCAATTCCATCAACTATGCTCATCAACAAATAAACTCTCAGTTTGTTTGAAAAAGCAATGTGTCCAAATAAAAAATAATAATAAAGTTTCCCAGGTTTCCTGGAAACAATGAATGGCTATGAGGCATAGGTTCAACCAAAGAGATATAAGCAAAAGTATATTGGAGATATATGTACCTATGTGACTCCCAGAAAAAGCTATTGCCTTCCTCACAAAAATAAACTGATTCAGATAGCACAGGAATTTTTGCCCTTTGTCCTTCCCCTTCTTCTTGCCTGGAATGAAGGCATAATTCCCATTGGTACAGCAGCCATCCTGCAACCATGAAGCCAAATATCACACTCAGATTCACAAAATGAGAAAAAGAAAAAACTGCTTCCTGAGTTCCTTATCATCTCTATTAGGTGAGAAAAATTAATCCCTTATTTGGTTAAGCCACTGTGTTCAGGTTTCTGTTTACCTGCAGCTTAATGCAATCCTAAATGATAATTTGATTCATAGGAACAAGTTATCTCAGTTTCTGACAAAAAAATAATTTTAAAGGTACTGATAAAACCCCTCTACTATATTCATTCACTATGTGTAAACTTTTTTTCTAAAGAAAACTAATAAAACTTCTATTTGATATTTTTTTCCAAAAGGAACAAATGTTTTGTCACCATTACTATCAAAGTAAAATGGAAGACCATTAAATGGAGCTTCCCACCATACCTGAGCCAGTAATTTTGAAGCTCAATACACTTTTATGTTAGGACAGAAAGTTCACATCAGTAATAGGGTGATTCATCTTTTCTTAATCAATGAACCATTAATCTTCATTAGTATACTCAGGTCAGTTTAAATGTGCAGTGAGATGCTGGATATTAGCAACGAAGCCTCAAACACAATGGAAGTCATTAAAATTACATGACATCTGGCATTCTTGATGAGGCAAAGCTGGCACCAATTCCACAGCAATCATAAGTACTGAGGCTCATGGCTGAGTCATCTGGAGAATGTGGACAAATGTGTTAATTTAAGTATCATCATTTGTCCCCAAGGCCAAAGTACAAACTGCCTGCAACTCTGAGGGTCTGAGGATCGTTCCCTTAGTGATCCTTAAATGTGTCCCATTTTTGCCTCACTCACCTTTGCTCGTACTTCAAGGTCCACTTGGTTCTGATCTCTGAACTCTGAGGTACAGTCTTCGAATACTCCAGCCTGTACAGGTATTCCTATTAATCTAGTTATCTTCTGCCTCTCACTTGGGGACATTATTATATCATCAGCAGCATTCTCATCACAGCCCATGCTTAGTGTGTATGAGGCTCTCTCCTAGGAAATTGATGTCTATCATTTCAAACATAAGGTTAATCATCTTCTTTCCACTTTACAGATATGAAAACTCAAGTTCTGACTCAATAATTAGCCCAAAGTCACACAGAGGCAAGCTAAGCTTGTCTGCCTCCAGAATGAGTCCACTATACCACTGCCTTTCAATTAATTATATTCTGTCTTCTTTGTTGTATTTGCCTCTTGCCCGCACACCATTCTGCCAGTTCCCTGAGGAACTGATTTTGCCATATATTTTTAAGTGTCCCTTAAACCCCAACACATGCTGGACACAGTCTGGTAATGTTTTAGTGAATGCAGTGGATTTAACTCTAGTCCAATCCTACTAACTCTTGGTGTCTTGTATCAACTTATTTGATGCAAGAATTATCTGTAGACTCAGAAAATGATTTTTAAGACTGCGTGGTTGGATTTGGTAGATAGCAACTCTCATGAGCTGTTTATCCCTCTAATCATAAGCATAAATAGAAGAGGGGCCTGGGTAAGGCCTTGAAAAGACCAAGTTGACTCATCAGATATATGTCTCTATCAGTCTTTTGAAACAGGCAGTCTTTTTTTTTTTAAGACTTCAATTTAATTAGAATTCCTTCTCCCATTGAGATAACATCTTCAATTGATTTAATCCCTTCTTGTACATTCCTTGCATCCTGAGAGGTAGTAATGGTTTTCATTTTACATTCTGGTCTTAAAGCATGATAAACAGCTAGTGTCAGTGTTACTTCCCCCGACCACTGGCTGTAGCAGTGGGGGTAGGAGAAGGTCAGGGAGCTGGCCTCCAGTCATCTGTAATTTTCCTCACCCTTACTCTCTACTGCTTCATCCTTTTTTTCCTTTGGTTTGATTCACCCTTTTGCTCTCAGAGATTGGATGACTATAGTTAAAATTTTTTAATCCTTTCATATTTCACAGATTGTATTTATTATAGGCATTTATGAAATAGCAAGCATCTTCTTAAAATGCAATTCAATAACTCTTTTTACATTATAGGTCTTTAAGTACACCTCTGTTTTGTTTATTATGAAAAATAGCTAGAAGAGAAAGTTGGTTCTATAATTTTCCCTCCTAATTGTTATTGAAGACTACAAGTCTGAAAAAATAAATAACTACAATACAGCCACGAGAAAAAACTACAGAATTTAAATAAAAATATATCCAACATGGTATTTCACAGAGTAATACAAGTCATATGCATAGATATCAGTAAATGACCCATATAATAATTAGCATGTTATGAATGTCTTGGAGGACTAAATCTCCTGATTGGGGATACACTTGGCCACAAAGTGTTAATGCCTGTAAATGACCTTTCAAATTTGACTTTTATTGTATCTGATATGGTTACACAACTCTGACTAGTTCTAAACTGTTCTCTTTTGAGTTTATTTCCAAGGGCAAATGTTTCCATTGGGGTAACTGTAGGATATTTCTCTCTAGGCAGTCATTATGCCAGGAAGAATTTTGTTTTCTCTTCATGTAAAACTGAACTATTTCACTGCTTCCATTTTTCTTACGTATCCAAATTTTAAACTAATTTGCCAGCAAAAAGCTCGATATGGCACAAAAAACTGCATGATTTTATTAATTTATTTACATCAGAAAAAAACAGGCAGGCACAGTGATAACATCTCATACTGGTTACACTGACCTGCATGAAAACAAACCACTGAAATCCAAATTCTTGCCTCTACTTGTCTCTTTAATAAATCAAGTTGCTAAATGCAATTTAATACAAAACTATATGTTTTACAGTGCTCTAATTTATAACATTTTAATATTTTCTTATACATAAAATACAAACTAGGCAGACAAATAATATACTGTTGATAAGCTAGTTTATATAAATAATTATTCTGTTTACCTCTATCTAAGAGTAGCGGCTTTTGACTCAGACACCCTTAGGTCCAATTTATAAGTTGTATGAACTTAACCCAGTCATTTAGTCTTTTGGGGCCTCAGTTTAGCTGTAAAAAGGGAATAATAATATCCACATCAAAAAACAATTATCTTCAGTGGCCAATAAGGTTAGATAACATTCCGAGAGGCAGTCCAAGAAACTGAGCCAGGCAACTTGCTTCATGTCTTTGTTTCTCAGTTTCTTTATCTGTGCAATGGAGATAACAGTAGTTATGGGGTGAGGTGTTAATATATGGAAAGTATTTAAAATAATGCTGGATTCCAGTAAGTTGACACAAGAATCAGTATTATTGTTACTAATTCATGTGAAAATACTTAGCATAGACCATGGGACATAGAAGTTTTGCTTTCCTCTTATGCTGTCATTAACATCTTTTTTTTCCATTTACTTATTATTGCCCAACAGTGGCAGCTACAGAATGTCTTTGTAGGAGTTTCTGTAGGTGGGGGGAATGCGGTAGGAAAAACAGCTGTGAGATCTGTCTTGAAGCAATGTTTGCACAGTGGTTTAAATAAGGTCAAGAAATATTTATTTTCCATAGAAAACGATTGGGAAAGGCTACAGATGGGGCTAACACCCCTCAGCACTGTGGGTCACACAGGTATTTCCAAGTAGCAGAAGAACCACTGCTGTAATGAATTCTCAGTTAATCAACCCAGCATTTTCAGCATAACCAGATGAGAACATCTGTAGGGTAATGCAATCCACTACTCAGTACAAGACAATAATGGAAACCAAAAGTGAATGAATTGACTGGGGTTTCGTCCATTAAGTGATCCAGATAAGTTCATTCTACCTAAGAAGTATATAAAAATGGCAATGTCTTCATTTGTTATTAATGTCAAGTTTCAAAGTATTTGAATCTATAGAAAAATTCTTATCCCAATTGGAAGCATCCTGATTTACCTTTATATGAGCCTCTACTTAACCCTTTGAACAGAATGCATCACCCACCCAGTAACACTAATACATATACACATTCACACAAGTGGGCATGCATACCACACTTCCATTGCCATTCTCCAGAAAGGGTAAACCTCTTCGGGAAACATTACTTTGTAATTATTTGCCTGTTTCCTCATTCAACAAAATTTTACAGCAAATCATAAAATCATACAAGGCACAAGAGAGGAAAAGCCATAAGTCTGGACTTACACTCTAGTGGGGAGAGCGACAAGTAAACAAATGTTAAGGACAACACGGGACCAGTGAGGTTAGGTTAAAAAAAATTGATATCTTGAATTTAAATTGGTATAAAGCAATGATGTTTTTATTTACACACACACACACACACACACACACACACACACTTTCTCCACTACAAAAACTTACACCAACTCAGTAGTAATGAGCACACCTAGTACTCAGTATTGCTTTCCTAAAACCATTTCCTAAAAAACGGAAAAAGAAGTCCTTTAAGAAATTGCCAATTCCAGATGTGGAAGAGGAAATATACAGGATTATCCTGGCACAAGCAAGAAGGCTTTCAAAGATTCTCAGGAATGCACTTGAATAAGCTCTCTTTTGTCAAAGACAGACCAACTGAGCATCAATAAATATTATATTTGCAATAGATTGAAAGACATTAAATATGTTTAAAACCAGGCATTCTTGATAATAAACAAAAATTGATCATTTCTGGAGCATGCTAGGGTACCAATTATTTTAAAAACTGGTAAGTAAAGGGAAAAAAATAAATAATTGAATTTGTCTTTCCTACATGAGCTGTACTTTAAAGTAACTAAATCTGTGACCAGCAGAAATTTTTTTTTAGATGTATTAAGATAATAAATTAAGAATAATCAATTAAGGTTAAGTAGAGAGTATATAGACAAAACAACAGTTGCCATAAATGGATAATTGTTAAAACTGGGAGGTAGCGCATAAGCATTACAGTATTATACTATTCAGTTCCTTTGTATGTGTTGAAACTTGTAATATGAAGTGAAGTATGTTCTGATTACTGTAACTTAAGAGTAAGTCATCAGGTAATGTAAAGTCTTCCAAATGCATTTTTCTTTTTCAGGATTGTACTGGCTATTCTTGTTTGGTTCCATACATAGTTTAAAATCATCTAAGCTATTTCTACAAGACAGAGATTTTTTTCATTGCATTGAATCTATAGATCAGTTTGGGGACATCTGGCATTTTAGCACTACTGGGTCTTCCTATCCATTTATTTAGTCTTCTGTGAGTTCTTTCAACAATGTTTTATTCTTTTGGGTGCAGAGTCCTTGCACATTTTCTGTTATATTTATTCATAAATATTTTGTCTTATTTTTGCTATTTTAAACTGTATTTTAAAATTTTACTTTGAATTGTTTGCTACAAATATGTAAAACTACTATTGATATTTGTATATTGACCTTGTATCCTGAAACTTTGACTTACCAACTTTGCAGTTACTACTAGTAGTTGCTTTGTAAATTCCTTAGGATTTTATATGTAGATTCTCATATATGCACACTTTTACACAGTGTGCAAATACAGACTGTTTTGCTCTTTTTAAAAAATTTTATTTATTTTATTTTTGGCTGCGTTGGGTCTTTGTTGCTGTGTGCAGGCATTTCTCTAGATGTGGCGAGCAGGGGCTACTCTTCCTTGCGGTGCGTGGGCTTCTCACTGTGGCGGCTTCTCTTGTTGCAGAGCACGGGCTCTAGGTGCACAGGCTTCTGTAGTTGCGGCACACGAGCTTAGTTGCTCGTGTGGTTGTGGTTCGCGGGTTCTACAGCACAGGCTTAGTAGTCGTGGCACACGAGCTTAGTTGCTCTGCAGCATGTGGGATCTTCCCGGACCAGGGCTTGAACGTGTGTCCCCTGAATTGGCAGGCGGATTCTCAACCACTATGCCACCAAGGAAGCCCTGTTTTGCTTTTTCTTTTCTAATTTTTATTTCTTTAATTGCTTTGGCTCAACTTATTGCAAGTAAAATATTAAATACAAGTGGTGGGAGCAGGTATCCTTGCCTTTCTCCAGTCTTAGTGGGAAAATGTTTAGTCATGCAGTGTTAAGAATGGTGTTAGCTATAGGTTTTACATAAATGCTGTTAGAAAATTGAAGCAATTCGCTTCTATAACTATTTTCTTAGGTTTTTGTTTTGTTTTGTTTTCAGGGAAAGAAGGGCAATGTCTTTGTCAGGTCTTGGTCTCAGGGTTATGCTAGCACCATAAAATGAACTGGAAAGTGTTCCCTCCTCTATTTCCTGAAAGTATTATACTTTTTCTTTAATAGTTGTTTTATGTCTTTTAAAAATATTTGATAAATTTCACCATGGAAGTCATCCAAATCTGGAGTTTTCTTTGTGGAAAAGATTTTTATTTTGAACTTTACTTAATACATTTCTTTTGTGTTTATTTAATAAATTTAGTTCTATTCTGATTTTCTATTTTCCTCTCATGCCAGTTTTGGTATATTATATTTTTTAAGGAATTTGTCTATTTCATCTAAATTGTTGATTTTACTGAAATAATGTTATTCATAATATTCTCTTACTTTCCTTTTAATATCTGGTGCATATATAGCGATGTCCCTTCTTTCAGTCATGATATATATTTATCTCTCTTTTTTTTCTTTAACAGTTTTGTTAGGAGTCTATTAATCTATTAATTTTATTACTATTTTCACAGAAGTTACATTGGGCTCTGTTCATTTCTTTATTGTTCATCTGTTTTCTATTTCACTGATTTCTGCTTTTCTTTGTTAGTCCCTTCTTTCTACTTACTTTGTGTTTAATATTCTCTTCTTTATCTAGTTTCTTAAGGTGGAATCTTACATTATTTTAAGAATTTTTTATCTTTTCTAATATGAAACTATATATTCCACTCTGAGCATTGTATCACATAAGTTTTGAGATGTTGATTTATTGTCGAGTTCAAAATATTTTCTAATTTCCATTACGACTTCTTCTATAACCCATTGGTTGCCTAGGAAATTCTGTTTAATGTCCAAATACTTGGAGTATTTCTAAATATGTTATTGCTGTTGATTTCTAATTTTATTCCAGAGGCCATCATCTATAAGAATTCAATCTTTTTAAATGAGTTGAAAATTATTTTTTTAGCCCATTATATGGTCTATCTCTGCGAACATTCACGTTTACTTGAAAAGAATGTGTAGTCTGTAGTTGTTAAATCTAGCATTCTATAAATGTCTGTTAGGTCCGATTGGTTGCTAGTGTTATTCAAATCTATATTCTCAATAATTTTTTTGTCTACTTTTTCTGTGTATTACTGAAAAAGGATTGTGAGTTTATTTCTCCTTTTGGTTCTGTCAATTTTTTCTTCATATATTTTGAGGATTTATTATTTGATACATACACATTTCTGATTGTTATGTCTTCCTGGTAAATTGCTTCCTTTCTCATTATGAAATGTCCTGCCTTATCTCTGGCAATCCTCATGCTTTAAATATCTACCTGACTCATATTGACATAGCCATACCACCTTCCCTGTACTTACTCTTCACATGATATATTTTCCATACATTTACTTTCAATTTCTAATGCCTCGTATTAAGCTGTATCTCTTTATATACAGTTAAATCCTACTGCTTTTATCCAGTCAGAAAATATCTCCATTTTCTTAAGATTATTTAGTCCATTTCCACTGATATAGTTATGATACAGTTGAAGTTAAATGTACCATATTACTATGTCTTTCCTATTTGTCTCATCTGAATTTTGTTCCTCTCCTCTTCTTTCCTTCTTTGATTTCAAACTAATTTTTTCCATATCCCATTTCATCTCTTACTTAGACTTTTCTATAAACTTCTGTATATTACTTTCATTAGTAATACTAGCCTATGGATCAAATATACACCCTTAACTCATCACTATCTACTTAGAATTAGTAACGTATCTCTTCACATAAATAAAATATAGGAAACTAACTTTTAACATTATAATTAACTTAATACCCTTCTGTTCATCCTTTATCATTAGTATTTTTGTTGCTTTATTTTACTTCCAAATGTGCCCTAACTTCACAATAAAGATTATTATTTTTGCATTAAATAGTCCATAGTCTTTTAAAAATTTAAGAGAAGAAAAAATTTTATCTTTCATATTTACCCACATATTGCCATTTCTAGTTCTCTTCAGTCCTTCCTGTAGATCTGATTTTCCATTTAGTGTCACTTCTGAAGAATTTTCTTTAGCACATCTTATAGTGCCTATCTGCTGACAAAGAATTTCCTCACATTTTTAAATCTGAAATGCCTTTATTTTGCCTTTATTGTTGAAGAATGTTTTCTTGCGTATAGAACTCTGGATTGAGTGGGGTTTTGGTGGGGGAGAGTGGGGAGAGGACCCGTCAAAGTCTTTTTCAACTGTCTTCTGACATCCATGGTTTCTGATCAGAGATCAGCCATGATTTGTGTAATTTCCCTGTATGTAATATCCCTTTTTTTTTTTTTTTTACTGATTTTAAGATCACTTTTTACTTTTAATTTTTAGCATTTCAACTAAGATATGCCTATGTTTTCTTTGTATATATTTTGCTTGGGGCTCACTGAGCTTCTTAAACCTGTAGTTTATTTTCACCAAATTGTGAAATTCTCAGCCATTATTTCTTTGAATATTTTTTGCCCTATTTTCTCTCTCATTCTCTTGTAGGACTCCTATTATAATCACTTAGATCACTTGGTATTGTCTCACAAGTCACTGAGCTTTTGTTCATTTCAATCTATTTTTGCTCTGTACTTCATTTTGATGATTGCAAATGGTTTCGCTTCAGTTTTGCTCATCACTGTTTCTTTAATGTCCAGTCTACTGCTAAGTTTATCCATATAGTGAATTTTTAATCTTAGATATTATCCTTTTGAGTTCTAGAATTTGTGTGTGGTTATTTTTTACAGATTACCTTCTTCTGCTCAATAGTCCAGATGTCAAATGTTGAGGACTATGGTAGTAGGGATGAAGAAGAGACAGATTTAAGAAACAATTTAAATATAAAACCCAGTAAGAGATTAAGAAAACAGAAAGGATAGATATGTAAGGTGAAACATGGTAAGATCTTAAATTTTATGGGCATAGATCTTCAATCAAAGTGTTTACCAAGGCACTCTATTTTAAGTAACACAAAATACTTTCTTTGGCTTAAATATAGCGTATCCAAACCAATAAGTGGTTTGCATAATTCAGTCTAGATCAGTTTGCATGTATTCACAGGCTGCTTGTTTTGAGCTGGCATCCTAGAATTCAGGATATCAGTATGACAATCTCAGGTCCTGGGGTTCTGTTTTTCTTTCAAAGAGTTGATTGATGTTTTTATGAGTATATAAAATAATCAGTTATTAGACTGGTATCCTCCTTCAGACTTATTTCAGGGAAATACTACAATGAACTGCCGGTGCAAAGATGGGAGTAGAGATAACAGTAACAGATAACATTCACTGAACACTTCCATGTGCCTGCAACTGTACAAAAAACTTTATTTAAATTGTTTTATTTTACCTTAATAAAAACATGTGAAATTAGTACTGTAATTATGTCCATTTTAAGGGGGGTGGGGAGAATGTGGCATGGTAAGTAATCGGTAGATCTGAAATTCCAAGGTGTGGTCATCTGACTCCCAAAGTAACTCCACAGCTCCTTGTTTAACCACTGTGTTAGAAAGCAGAGGTTTAGTCCAGAGAGAGCATGGGCAGGAGTCCAAAATAAGTTGCTTGAATCAAAAGTCAGTTTAGTTTACTCATTAAAATGGCAAAGCAGCAAAAAATCTGAGCTGAGTAAATGCATTGGGCCTCCATGTGCAGGTCTGAGATTAAAGGGATTAGAATTGGCACATAATTAGTAGGGCAAGTAGGGCAGACACTTTTGGTGACACAGCCATTTTCTACCTTTTTATCCCTGGCAGAGTCCCAGTTTGTATGTGTATTTTTCCCAGCAGTCATGTGCTTGGGGAATAGCCTAAGTCAATCATGGTGATTCCACTCTCCTTACCAGTGAATTAGCCATGATTATGTGAGCCAATTCTGTCCAATGAAAAGTAAGTTCTGTCCAGTGAAAGTCTGTTTTGGGGTGGGGATGGAGGGATACAAGGAAAATCTTCCTCCTTCATGAAAAGTGACATAGAAGGAAGTTATCACATGTATTCTACCTCTAATGAGGTTGCATGAACATGCGACGCCTAGAAATGTAGCAGCCATCCTAGGAACATGAATATAGCCTATACACCAAGCCAACATGCCGAGATTGGCAGAGCATAAGGGATGGAAGGAACCCAGCTCCTTGATGACTCCTCTGAGCCATGTAATTAATAAACATTGCACTATCTTTACGTGCTATAATACATTTTCTTCATTATTTAAGCCACCAACAAACACTGTTACTTGATGCTGAAAACATCCTAACTGATATTGAGTCCCTTGTTGGCTTATATCAGGGGTTGACAAATTTTCTCTGTAAAACGGCCAAATACTTTCTCCTTTGCAGGCCATATGCTTTCTGTCACAAATACTCAACATTATTGTTATAGCACGAAAGCTGCTATAAACATAATGTAAACGAGTGTGTGGCTGTATTCCAATTAAACGTTATTTAGAAAACAGGGGGCTAGTTCGGTCCATGGACCGTAGTTGGCCAACCTGACTTAGATGAATTCATGTGAACTTGGGTCTGTTGAGATACAATCTTTTTGGCCAGCCCTAGGTTGGAGAGATTTGGGGGTACACCTAACAGTCTCTGTCACATGACTCTTATTCAGCCAACTGACCCATGAATGCTGCAGAGCACTCAGGACCAGCAGTACTCCATGTACTCAAGTCTATAAGAATGTTCTGTCTTCTACTTAGTACTTCCCTTTTAACAAGGGGGAAGATGACTACATATTATTTGATATAGTAGTCATAAAATAATTGCCTTTCCTATATGTTTTCTAAGAGATTAGAGAATAATCTGACATAAATACATACTTGTTCCTTATATAAATAATAGATAAATAGATAAAAAGACATGGATGAATGAACAAAAAAGTGAGCAGAGATTGAATTGATAAAAGTCTTAAGGTAAAGTTGTGTGATTAAGCAAAAGGAAGAAAATTTAAGGGGAAGGAAAAGCAGAACACATTAACAAATTTGGCAGAGTAAGAGTCTCCAAATATGTCTACGTCTTAATCCCCCAAACCTGTGAATTTGTCCCCTTATGTGGCAAAAGGGACTTTGCAGAAGGGACGAAGGTTATGGACTTTGAGCTGGGAAGAGTATCCTGTTTTATCCAGGTGGGCCCAATCTAATTGCATGAGTCCTTAAGCAGAAAATCCCTCCCAGCTGCACAAAGAGACATGATGATGGAAGAAGTGTCAAAGAGGTGGGATGCTGCTGGCTTTGAAGGTAAAGGAAGGGGGCCATGAGTCAAGGAATGTGGGCAGCCTCTAGAATCTGGGAAAGGCAAGGAAAGGGACTCTCCCCAGAGCCTCCAGAAAAGAACACCACTCTGCCAACACCTCAGTTTTCACCCACTGAGACCTGTGTTGGACCTCTGACCCACAGAACTATAAGAGAAAATTTTATTTTGTTTTAAGCCACCAGGTTTGTTATAATTTGTTATAGCAACAGTAGAAACTAATACAACTAATTAACTGTTTAATATCTCTAATTTGAAGCAGTTTCTTGGAGATATGCTATTTCTATTTCCATTATTCCTTCTGTATTCTTCTACAACTCTATTCCCTACCCATTGGAGGAGGTCACAGAGAGAACGTGACTGCCAGTTGAGCCAGGAACTGGACCCAGGCAATCAGAGGCTCCTCACCCCTCCCCTGTCCTTGGAACGTGCATTCTGCCCACCATTCCCAAAGTGGTAGCTGTTTTCAAGGATGCACCCTTGAGAGAGCAATGTGTTACTGACACCATCTGGGTGGTATATGTGATTGAACCTTGTTAAGGATGCCATATAAATTTTTAAGGTTCTGGTGGGCAGGTGCAAAGATCTGCTCATCTTGTGGTCGCCCAAGACAAGCTTCATATGTAAGTTCCCTTGCTGATTAAACCTGCTATCTACCAATCTGGAGTGACCTGCCTCTTTCTTTGCTCTCTCCTGGCCCTCTGTGTATTGGGGCCAGATTCAGATTTAACTCAGGGAACTCCCAGGTTTGTGAACCAACACTTCCCCCTCTCACATATATATACTTTAGTTCTACATTTAAACAATATTGTCCTCTATTTTAATAATATCAGGACTAAATTTTTTTTAAATCCAAACAACATGATGGTCTCATAGTGACAGACCTGACAAGCCAGGCATAAGGCCCAAATAGCCACTATAAAGTGACCAAGAGAGAAGGGCTCTCGTACTGATCCAGTGTAACTGGCTAGCATGGATCCCACTTGTGCTACCGGGGACAGAATATGTTTCAGTATCAGTGGATCTGATACTCATAGAGGCATTATGGTAGCCTTCATGTGTAGTTTCCTACCTGTGCTTTACTCGTCTGTGTAAAATTACAGGTGAAACATAATTTTCACTCACCTCTTGCCATTTCTCAAAGATATCATATGTTTTAACTAACAAAAGTATTCCACAAAGAGAAACTGCCAGACCAATGTTAACTAATAATAATAATAAACCTATAAAACCATGTAGGATTCATGTTGCTTCTTTCATGCTCTTGTTCTCTCTCTTCAGCTGCCATAAACAAAGAGGCTGATACATAGTGCCAGCTTAGTCACTCACACCAAGGGCTCACTCTCCACAAGGACTTAGGTCAGAGTGACTAACTCAAGAGCAGTGGGCTCCCCAGCCTTCACTTTCATGTCTCTATACTCTGGGCAGTCAGGCTGGATCAGGATGGGCACTTCTGAAAATACTGAAGGCTTGGCTATGGTGGCATTCCTCTTTCTGGCCATCTGGGCCGTGTCACTGCTCCATGTATCTATGTATCTTTTAAGCACTGTCCCAAGTCACTGTCCATTACTTGAGGTTGGTTTCAGGGAATACTGTGCACAACAGACAGATCATTAGCCTCAGCAGAAGACACTGCTTCTCCAAAGCAGTGGCATTCCCAAATAACCTGACTTTGTATGTTGCTAGTTCAACTCTCCTATTCTTCCAGCAAGTTATTTTGCTATAAACTGCCTTGCAGCCTGAACAAAAGGCAAATCCTTTTTTGTTGTTTATAACACATATCAAGCCAACTATTTTGATCTGTAAGATGGACTAGTGGCTAACTTTCACTGCTTACACTGAACACCCGCTAAGGTAACTTTTAAACTTCAGTCTCTTCCCAAGAGTTTGCCTAGTAATAGATAAAATGTAAATTCATAATGTTACCAAATATTAATCAATAATACTCCAGCTTCTAGGGTACCCTCAGGCTTCACTTACCTATTTCAGTGCCAGTTTTCAGACTGCTTCCCAAGATGCAAAAACAGCAATTTGACACTAGTCAAAGATTTCTTTAAAAGTCATATTAAGGAAGAGAACAGGTTCCTGGCTTTCCCGGGAAAGACAGTATGTGGCACTTACTAGTTTTCTAAGGTAAGCTTTGCTTTCAGATTAGAGGTCTTAGGAGGCTTAGACAATAGATTCTAGAATCTGGTCTGGTATGATTTCTCCAGTTTGCAGGTTCTAATAAATTGGTCAGGGAAAGCCCCAGAAGCTCTTTTATTGTGGACTAACATCGGGTCACCTAAATGAAAAAGGAGATTTTTTTCTCACAGACTGCACTGCTCAATTCCAGAAAGAAGATGAAGGTTCAGACTATATTGGTGTTTATATTGGATTAAAGAAAACAGGATAGTAATAACCTAGATGTTACTTATTTACTGGATCTGATGAATTATTGTAAAATTCAACTTTTGTGGCCCCAATAGTTTTTTTGATGTACTAAGCAAAAATAAATTTTTCTCTAAATACCAAAAGATTATAGACAAATTGTCATTAAAAAAAGATGCAAGCTATTGTATTAATACAGAAAACTGTCACACTTACCCTTATATAATGCTTGGTTACCTAAGTCTTAATTTGAAAAAAGAAATAAATAAAAATAATGAGCAGTAACATCAGCTATTTGCTACAAAATACATTCCAGTCCCTTCACAATTGTTAACACATGCAAATAAATGGGCAGTGATTTGGATTCACCCACAGGGCAGCTGCAAAAGATCCCGTAGGTTTGTATCTCAAGGACTGGGTTTCACAGTTCAATGAGCTTTCCTACCTCAGGTCTCCTAGTAGTAAAAATTCAGATTTAAATTGTATAGAATAGCTCATACAACTCTGGAGGCATTTATGATTAAGATGTATTATATTTATGTTGAATTTATAAAACTCTCTCCATATGTTATTGTCCTTTTGCAACTGTTTAACCCTATATCGCCCTCTACAATAAAAGGTGGCTGATTGCAAACACAATCAAATTTAACGATGTTTTGGAAAAAAAACTACATTCTCTTATATAAGACCAACCCTGAATATAAGATCAGCCTTTATACTTCTAATGAGAATGTACCAAAATCATTTATGACCAAGTTTTATATATATATATATATATATATATATATATATATAAAACTTTTAGGGATATAGATGAAATTGTCAAATATTTACTTATTTCATTTATTTAGTTATACTTTCATATTTAAATTATCTATATTAAATATGTTACTTGGGACTGTTGCTTCATCTATTTATGCAAAATATCACATATTTTACAAATTTTTTTTTTTTTTTTTTGCGGTACGCGGGCCTCTCACTGTTGTGGCCTCTCTCGTTGCGGAGCACAGGCTCCAGACGCGCAGGCTCAGTGGCCATGGCTCACGGGCCCAGCCGCTCCACGGCAGGTGGGATCTTCCCGGACCGGGGCACGAACCCGTGTTCCCCGCATCGGCAGGCGGACTCTCAACCACCGCGCCACCAGGGAAGCCCACAAAATAATTTTATTTAAAGTTTTCACATGCGTCTTTAATTAACAACAGTTTATTGGTCATCACCAGGGCCAGGGCCTGAGTCATCTGACCCAGCTCTCCAGTGAGCTCTCTCCATTTGCTTCTGCCTGGGTCTGTGAGATACAGGCCTATTTCAATCCACATAAAATGCTGATACTCGCTGTTTTATCCAAAACACCTATTCACAACACTGAAACCGATTTTTTCCCCTGTGGGTGTATATTCTTGATTTCCATGCTCAATTGCTATGATTTATGTAATAATATCCAACACTTGCACTTTTAATGTTTCATGAAATTATTACTAAATCTGTGTTAAATTTCTTTGTCCTCTTTTGGAACAACTGATTGAGGGAGCTTCAGGCTAACATGCGTCTTCCACAAATAATCACTTGTGTCCAAAGTAAAATTACTGAGAAAACACCACAAAAGATGAGAGACTTTGCAAGGACTTGATTATAAAGTCTCTTTCTCGAATGCTCAACATCATTAATCATTAGAGAAATGCAAATCAAAACTACAATGAGATATCATCTCACACCAGTCAGAATGGCCATCATCAAAAAATCTAGGAACAATAAATGCTGGAGAGGGTGTGGAGAAAAGGGGACACTCTTGCACTGCTGGTGGGAATGTGAATTGGTTCAGCCACTATGGAGAACAGTATGGAGGTTCCTTAAAAAACTACAAATAGAATTACCATATGACCCAGCAATCCCACTACTGGGCATATACCCTGAGAAAACCAAAATTCAAAGAGTCATGTACCAAAATGTTCATTGCAGCTCTATTTACAATAGCCCGGAGATGGAAACAACCTAAGCGCCCATCATCGGATGAATGGATAAAGAAGATGTGGCACATATACACAATGGAATATTACTCAGCCTTAAAAAGAAATGAAATTGAGCTATTTGTAATGAGATGGATAGACCTAGAGTCTGTCATACAGAGTGAAGTAAGTCAGAAAGAAAAACACAAATACCGTATGCTAACACATATATATGGAATTTAAGGGAAAAAAATGTCATGAAGATCCTAGGGGTAAGACAGGAATAAAGACGCAGACCTACTGGAGAACGGACTTGAGGATATGGGGAGGGGGAAGGGTGAGTTTTGACAGGGCGAGAGAGAGTCATGGACATATACACACTAAGAAACGTAGTAAGGTAGATAGCTAGGGGGAAGCAGCCGCAAGGCACAGGGATATTAGCTCGGTGCTTTGTGACAGCCTGGAGGGGTGGGATTGGGAGAGTGGGAGGGAGGGAGACGCAAGAGGGAAGACATATGGGAACATATGTATATGTATAGCTGATTCACTTTGTTATAAAGCAGAAACTAACACACCATTGTAAAGCAATTATACCCCAATAAAGATGTTTAAAAGAAAAAAAATAAATAAATAAAAAATAAAGTCTCTTTCTCTCTCCCCCCCTCCCTCCCTCCCTCCCTCCTTTCATGCGTGTAAAACATCTTATCTTTTTCTATGTATATATAGTAACATCATCAGTTTTTCAAAACTAATTTACAGTTCTTTAGTATATTCAGTTTTTCTTATGTCCCACTTACTGGTAGGGCATAAATGGCAAGCCAGAATTTTTATCAGGGACTTATTACACTGCACATTCAGGTGAATAAAGAAAAAATACTGCATTCAGCTCTGGATTCAGCTTGTTAACAAGTGGAGAGGACTAATGAAAACCACAGATAATCCTCAAACCTCATTTCAGCCATTAGTTTCAATCTTGTCCCCTGCTCCTTCTTTGACCAGAATTGCTGACAAGGAGTAAAGTGGGGCTGACTAGGACTTCTTGTCCTACATACTTCTGGTAGAGGTGCTAATGAACAGCAGAATGGCCACAAGGCAGCTCACCCAAAGGAGAGAAGAGGCAAGAGAGTCAGGTAGTCCTCCAGCTAAATGATAAACCACTGATAATGCCAGCTTAATCTCCACTTCTGTCACCTACCCAGAGGCAGCAATCCTATCGTTCTACTCATAAATACTAAATTATTAGAAAGACTTGGCATAAATGATGGAGTTCAACTATTTTGTATTCAATTATGACTGTTTGCATTGAAAGGTTTAGTTTAATATGAGTCTTCTAGCAGAACGTATAGCAAGGTGCGTATGAATTGTTCATTTACATTACCAATTAATAGCACAGTAGAATGATCTGCTAACCAAAGACATTTTGGTCCTGCTGAAACTGTCTGAGCTGGCATAGATTTAATATCCTATCAAGCTTGCCTTACAATTATTTGGAGGATATGCTGTACCCCATCTGTGTTTATTAAATATATACGGTGCCTACATTACCAGGATTTATAGAAGACATCAAGAGATAAAAATTAAAGACTGTAACATATCCATTCATATTACAGTGCTTCGACATGTTTCAGCATAATTATGAAATTTATTAAGCAACTGAGAAAATATAGAGGTACAGATAAAGTTTGACTTTTCTTATTTCAAAATAAATCCAAGTTCCACACAATTCCATTCCTATCCCCGTTAAAGTATTCTTAACCCCAAATTTAAATTTCCTCTAACACAGGATTCCAGGCTTCAAAAACCCTCAAATACACTGAAAAGTTTTCTTTCAATGACCAAGAGCTTGTTGAGAATATGGATAATGCCAGGAGTATGTAAACCCCCAAAACAACATCACTCAGTGAGCTCATGGAAAATCAAAAGTGAAACTGATTAGAAACAGGCAAAGTATAAAAGAAACCAACCAATTTAGTTTCATTACTCAAGCTGAGTAAAATGCAAAACATAAACAATGCAAGGAGATGCATGTCCTTTGTATTTTAGCAATTCTTAAATTTTTAATGATTCTGGGTTTTGTGGTAGCTTGGGAGAAATGTTTTCATGTAAGATTCATCTTGACAAGGATGTCTATAGCAATGGTACTGCTTAGAGTAGTCCAATTAAAATTTTCACATTTGGTAAGTTTGCATTATATAAAAAGTACACAATGGAATACGGATCATTATCACTTTTCTTTCTTGAAATCAAAGTACTGAATGTTGCTTGGCACCAAAATTGCCCCTCTGACCTCTGAAAAAGCCTAAAACTTCTGAATATCAACCAACTTAATTAAGTCCACATGGGGAAACAGGAATCTTGGGTACTTCTTACTTCTTAAAAGAAAATATATTGATTATAATCCACATATGTTAGCTTCTATTATTTTTATCTTTGTCCAACTATTTTTAACTATGTAAGTATTTGTTTTTATTGTCACCCCCTCCAGATTGTACATTGCATAAGTTGAAGGACTATGTCTGTTTTTAATTTTTTTCCACTATTATAGACCCAAATGCCTAGATTTCATGGTTAAAATATGGCAGAAAACTAAACTAGTGCTAGCCTTGACTTAGCTAAATAGTTGTATCCGTTCCTCACATCTCTTGGCCAAATCAGCCTAGCAGCTGATTCACTAATGATATACTTGATCTCCAACAATGCCATCATTTGCAAAATTCCCTTTAGAGTCTAACGCCTCCTTCTCTCTATCACGCAGCCCAGGATTCCCGGAAAGGGGGACCCATGTAGGATAGGCCATGTAAAAAAGTCAGTAATTTTGCATATAAGCCATGCACAAGAGTCAAAGGTGGAGGTGGCCTTTGAGGTAGCTGCCCTCCAAAGCAGTTCCTGGGTATCACTTTACCACTGCCACCAGTTCTCTACAAATAACCTCCCCATTACAAAATAAAACGATAATTTCACCATCTCATTTCACACATGAGTCATTTAAGTCAGGAAGAAATCTGGAGGACTTTCTTCACAACACTAAAGACCACCCATGACACCCATGACCTGTGAGTCTCAGACCACTGTTCAGCTCACAGAGGACATTTCTGGAAAATCTTAATCATTTCTGTCCCTCCTGCCTACAGTTATCCTTTAGCTCAAGGAATTCACAAAACTTCATGGAACTGCTAAAGATCCAGCAGTAATAAGTAACAAAAGTATTTTGATCAGTTAGTGAACAGAAAATTCCACTTAACAGGGGGTTTTAATGATAAATGCTGTGTTCAGACAGTGCTTTAACACACTGTGGGCATGGAATAACTCTTCAACTGTGACTTCCATTCCTCTCTGTTCCCCAGAACCTATTGCCAGGCCAGACACAGCACTGATTGGTGATAAATAGGATTGTAAGAAAGAACAAAAGTTGAAATAGAATGTCTTTGGAGACTGCATCTAGATATTTTCTCCACTTTATGACTAAATTAGCCTGCTTTTATCAGATAGCTATGAATAATACAACAAATATATAGTAATTATGGTTTCAAAAATATCTTGCATGTCATATTAAAACTCACGAAGTTCAAGGCTTACCATAAAGATGTTGTCTGAAAAAGAAAAATTAGATGACATAGATAAAAACCGTTTAAAACTTTATGTTGTTACCCTTTGAAACCCTCCTATCTCCTCTTAAAATAGTATTTAATGATACTTAAAGCCAGAGATTTTTGCTTTAACTGCTACTTTATAGGCTGCCTTCGTGTTAAATAGCATACTTTAAGGATGATGTAACAATTGGATTTTGACTCCACTTATGGGGTCAGCCTCAGACTAGAAACTGGTTTTCCTCTGGGGAGGGAGGCTCCAACACGCCTCTTACTTTGTACAGACTTCATTTTAATCTACTTCAAGGAGCCACATTGTCTGGCAAAAGTTGAAGGAAATGTCTGTGTCTGGCTTCATTATCACCCTACCTCCGGTAGGGGTGTTTAAAAAGTGGACTCCCGAAATTGGGATTGTGGTGATACTTGGGTCACAGCCCACTGATAAAATATCATCAGTTTGCTTCCTCCTTCTTTCTAACCTGGGAGGGTGTCATCTAAGAAGGTTCTGGGGGGAAAATAACACATATGGAGGGAAAGTTGTTGCATAAAGTAGGTCCCAGGCTCCGCAGGGAAATATTGAACTGAATATCAAATGACATGGTGTGGGACAGTGTGGATTAGCACTCTTTGAGGTCCCCAGATTTCAGTCAGTTGGGATAAAGGGTGTCAAGTTAGCACCAGTCAGACCAAAGCAGAGTATAAGATAGAGATGGTAGTTTCTTGGGGAAAAGAAACAGAATGTGTAAAAATTCTCAGGTATAATTTTAATGGTAAGAAAAAGAGAGAAGAAAAAAAAAACCTTAATATTTACCAGAAAAATGATTTAAAATTCAAGCAACACACATTTGCCAGTGTGCACATGTTTCTCACATGTGGCGAAACAGCAACATATCTGTTCAATAAAACATTCACAATATTAAATTGTGGGGTTTTCCTGTTTTTAATTCAAAGGAATTATGTTAAACTTCTAGGGTTACCAAAACAAAAGACCACAGAATGGGTGGCTTAAACAACAGAAATCTGTTTCTCACAGTTCTGGAGGCTGGAAGTCCAAGATCAAGGCAGTGGCAGATTTGGATTCTCCTAAGCCCTCTCCCCTTGGTTAGTAGGTTGCTGCCTTCCCACTATGGCCTTACATGGCCTCTTCTCTGTGCTCAAGCCCCTGGTGTCTCTTCCTCTTCTTATAAGGACACCAGTTATATTGGATTAGGACCCCACCCTAACTGCCTCATTTTAACTTAATCACATCTTTAAAGACCTTATCTCCAAAAAGGGTTACATTCTGAGGTTCTGGAAGTTGAGATTTCAACACACAAATTTATGGGGGGGGCGTGTGGGGGTGTGAGGGACACAGCTCAGTGCATAACAAAAACGTTTAGGACAAAGTATAAATTCCAGCTTTAAACTAAGATCCTCTTTCATAGTTACCCAGGACACTAAAATGGATTAGTTTTTAACATTCACTCAGCAAATGTTTATTAAGCATCTACTATTCAAAAGGCATGCCAACCAGGTTCTATGCTGGATATAAAACGAGTAACAACAAACAGTCCCTTGTTATGTAAATGTTTATAACCTATTATAACTAGGGGACACCTATCCCAAACACATGAAGTTCTGTGATCAGCCTAATGAGCCTGTGTCATATTCATCAAAGGCTTTCTCCAGGTCATAAATGCTGCTCAAATATTAGGAAGAAAGAATAGTTTTCCAATTAAGTATTTTGTAGTTCATAAAAGAAACTCTTTATGAACTATAAAAGTAGCTCACTCTTTTAGGAAACTTTGCCCTATTTCACCATTTTGCCTAGAGTTGAATATTTATTCATTCATTTATGTATTCTTTTTGTCCAACATTTATTGCATGACTACTGTGTTCCAGGCACTGGACTTTTTATTGATGCCGATGCTGTAAGTAACAATTAAATAAAATCCAAATACAGAGTAGTGTCACTGCCCTAAAAATCCTCTGTGCTCTGCCTATTCATCCCTCTCTCCCCGCAACCCCTGATCCTTTTACCACCTCCAGTTTTGTCATTTTCCAGAGTGTCATGTAATTGGAATCATACTGTTATCTAGCTTTTATAGATTACCCTCTTTAACTTAGTAATATGCATTTAAGTTTCCTCTGTTTTTTTTTTTTTCATTGCTTAATGGCCCATTTCTTTTTATCACTGAATAATATTCCATTGTCTGGATGTACCACAGAATCTTTATCTACTAAAGATAGTTAGTACTATCTAACTACTAAAGGACATCTTGGTTGCTTCCAAGTTTGGGCAATTATTAATAAAGCTGCTATAAACATCTGTGTGTAGGTTTTTGTGCAAATATAAGTGTTCAATTCCCTTGGGTAAATACCAAGGAGTCCAAATGATGGATCATACAGTAAGAGTATATTTAATTTTGTAAGAAATTACCAAATTATCTCCCAAAGTGGCTTACCATTTTGCATTCCCACCAGCAATATATGAGAGTCCCTGTGGTTCCACACCCTCACCAGCATCTGGTGTTATTAGTGTTTTGGATTTGGGCCATTCTAATAGGTGTGTCAAGGTATTTTATTGTTGTTTTAATTTGCAATTCCCTAATGACATATGATGTTGAGCATCTTTTTATATGCTTTTTGTCTATGTGTATATCTTCTTTGGTGAAGTGTCTTTTCAGGTATTTTGCCCATTTTTAAATCAGGTTGTTCATTTTCTTATTGCTGAGTTTTAGTGTTCTTTGTATATTTTTAGATAACAGTTCTTTAACACCTATGTCTTTTGCAAATATTTTCTCCCAGTCTGTGGCTTGTCTTCTTATTCCCTTGACAGCATCTTTTGCAGGACAGAAGTTTTTAATTTTAATGAAGTCCAGCTTATCAATTATTTCTTTCATGAATTGTGTCTATATATATCTAAAAACTTGCACCATGCCCAGTGTCATCTACATTTTCCCCCATTATCTTCTAGGAGTTTTATAGTTTTGCATTTTACTCTTAGATCTATAAACCATTTTGAGTTAATTTTCTGAAGGGTGTAAGATCTATATTTAGATTCTTTTTTTGCATGTGGATGTCCAGTTGTTCCAGGGCCATTTGTTGAAAAGACTATCTTTGCTCCATTGTATTGCCTTTACTCTTTTGTCAAAGATCAGTTTACTATATTTGTGTGAGTCTGTTTCTGGGCTTTCAGTTCTGCTCCATTGATTTGCCTATTTTTTTCATCAGTACCATACTCTCTTGATTACTGTAGCTTTACAGCAAGTATTGGAGTTGAGTAGTGTCAGTTCTCTGACTTTGTTCATCTTCAATATTTTGTTGGCTATTCTGGGCCTTTTGACTCTTAGTACAAACTTTAGAATCAGTTTGTCAATATCCACAAGATAACTTGCTAGGATTTTTATTGGGATTGCATTGAATCTATACACCAAGTTTGGAAGAACTGATATTTTGACAATATTGAGTCTTCCTGTCCATGAACATGGAATATCTCTCTATTTACTTAGTTCTTTGGTTGCTTTCATCAGAGTTTTATAGTTTTTCTCATATAGATCTTACACATGTTTTGTTAAGTTTATGTTATTTTTTGGATTGACAATGTAAATGGTATTGGGTTTTTATCTTCCAATTCCACCTGTTTATCATTGGTATATAGAAACTCCAGAGATTTCCTGGGGTTTTCTCTCAGTCCCCTAGCCCTGTCCCTTGGCATATGGGCTCACATGTCTGTGTTTTATGAAATGGAGGAGAATCTTATTCTGTTCTGACCCTTATCAACTACATGAAACTTTATACTACAAAAAAGACACAGTACAGGGAAAGTGTAAAAACCATTATAAACCTTTGTGAGTTTCTAATATATAAAACTTCTGTATTTTAGCAGAGGTTAGAAAGATTGATGCAAGTGTGTTGCTGTCACTTATTCATTTTCAAAATACTGTCTGCTCTCAAAAATAAATAAATCAATGTATACGAGCTTTCAACACAATGTTTCATTGTGTGATTTGTTAAGTCTTGGGAAGGACTTGAACATGAAATGATGGCAAAAACAACTCATTTCTGTTGCTTATAATTTAAGCTCTCATTCACTATGAAAATGTAAATATTTTCAGAAAGAGGAGGACATCAAGGCAGGGACAAGCCAGCTACAAACTGGTCACAGCATTTTTTAAAGATACCTTTAAAAGCTATCAGAGACACTTCTCCTTCCAAAAAGATGGAATAGAGATCATTTCCTCTATTTCTTCTGTTGCTTACAACTAAAACCCTTAGACAACATATTTCTAAAAGAAGAAGAAGACAGACTTGTAAGGGATGTAAGACTCAAGAAACAACATATTAGTTAGTTACCTGAGTTTTTCTTTGGCCTCATATATCTGATTCTAGGAGCTAAAGAAGCTGGAAAGCTGCAAATGTCAACTGGCCCAAACAAACAAACAAAAAATCTCCAACAAAGCCTGCTCTCTCCAGAAAAAGGACCAGGAATGGGGAAGCCTAGCAAGATAGAAAATTTTCACAAATGTTTTACTCCAGCCCAACACCACAGGAAAAAACTGTGGCCTCACCCCTAACCACACTGGCAAAGACTGAGTGGGCAGCCTAGACTTCTACCCTGCCAGGCTGCCACCACCTGCCAGGATGGTATCAGAGAAGATCACGTAAAGAGTCAGACTTTTATCACCACTGAATAGATATGAGGCCTGCCCAATGGATATCATGTGGGCACCCAGAAACTACACCCACCCCCATCCAGCAGTAAAGAACTGCATATCCCCCACCCTTCTGAAGTAGAGCCAGAGGAAGTTTAGTGAAGAATAAGGACTTTTACACCAAACAGCTGTAACAAGACCACTTCCCAGTGGTATCAGTGGAGGACTAATTAGTGAGGAGCTGGAAATCTCACTCCTACCCCGCAATAATGAGGAGCCCCTCCCCAACTTGTGTGTCAAGAGAGGCTGAGTGAGGAACATGGACTTCTGTTCCCATTTGCCAGTAGCAGGGCAAAACTTCCACTTTCTATGTCATAGTGGAAATTAAAGAAGCAAACTAAAACAGAAGGTGTAAATCAGATTCACAGTGTTATAACATACTATCCAAAATATCCAGGTTTAATAATTTTTTTTTTTTTTTTTGTGGTACGCGGGCCTCTCACTGTTGTGGCCTCTCCCGTTGCAGAGCACAGGCTCCATACACGCAGGCTCAGTGGCCATGGCTCACGGGCCCAGCTGCTCTGCGGAATGTGGGATCTTCCCGGACCGAGACACGAACCTGTGTCCCTTGCATCAGCAGGTGGACTCTCAACCACTGCGTCACCAGGGAAGCCCAATAATTTTTAAAAATCAGTTACTAAGCAGCAGAAAAAATCAACTTCAGTAAAAAAAGACAATCAATAGTTGCAAACACAGAGATGACAGAAATATTAAAATTATCTGACAAAAATGTTTGTCAGCCATCATAAAAATGCTTCAATAAGAAATTACAAACACACTTGAAACAAATGAAAAAAAGAGAAAGGCTCAGCAAAGAAATAGAAACTCTCAGCAAAGGATATAAAATATAAACAAGAGCCAAATTAAAATGTTGAAACCAAAACATTAAAAACTTAAAATTAAAAACTCAGTGAATGGGCTTAACAGCAGAACAGAAGGGACAGAGGAAAGAATCAGTGAACTTGAAAGTAGAATGATAGATATTACCTAATCTGAACAATAGAGAAAAAAATAGACTGAAGAAAATTAACTGAGCCTAAGCTACCTGTGGGACTATCACAAAAGTTCTAACATTTTTGTCATTAGATCATAAAAAAGAGAGAATACAGAGGGCAGGCTGAAAAAGTAGTTAAAGAAATAATGGCTGAAAGCTTCCCAAATTTTGCAAAACACATCAACCTGGAGATTCACAAAGCTGAGCAAACCCCAAACAGGAGATAAGCAAAGCAATACATGCCAAGACATATTGTGGTGAAACTCTGAAAACTAAAAACAAAAAAAAGTCTTGAGAGCAGCAAGAGAGAAACAACATTTTACCTATGGGACAAAACCATTTTAATGGGAACAGATTTCTCATCTGAAGCTATGGAAGCCATAAGGAATTGGCATGATGTTTATGAAAGAAAAAGAGTCTCAATCCATGATTCTATATCCAAAGAAATTATCTTTCAGGATTAAAGAAGAAAAAAGCCATTCTCAGACAAAAGAAAACTAAGAGAATTTGTCATCAGTACATTACCTTAAAAGATTGGCTAAAGAAAAGGAAATAATAAAAGAAGGAATCATGAAATATCAAAAAAAGAAGAAAGAACAATGAAAAGAGTAAATATATAGATAAATACATTTTCCTTCTCCTGAAGGAAATTCTAAATTAGTCTTGATGGTTGAAGTAAAAAATTATAATCATATATGAAATGGTTCTAAATGTATGTAGAAAAATATTTAAGGCAATTATATTATTAACAAAGAAGAGTAAAGAGACATAAAGGGAAGTAAGTTTCTACATGTTACTCAAACTGGTAAAATGTTGATACAAGTAGACTGTGATGAGTTATGTATATACAATATAATACCCAGAGCAACTGCTAAAAGAGCTATACCAAGAGATATTCTTAAAATACTATAGATAAATAAAAAAGAAATTCTAAAAAATGTTTAAGTGACCCACAGAAAGGCAAGAAATAAAAAAGAGAAACAAAATACAGAAATAACAGACCAAAAACAAAAAATAAGATATTTGACTTAAGTTCTAACACATCAAAAATTAAATTAAATATATATGACCCAAGTTTTAAAAACAGAGATTTTCATAATGTATTATTAAAATTACCCAACTATATACTGTGTACAAGAGATGCACTTCAACTACAATGCTGTAGGCAGGTTGAAAGTTTAGGGATGGAAAAAGGATAGGTCATACAAATATTAATCAAAAGAAAGCAAGTGAGGCTATATTAATATCAGATAAAGTAGACTTCAGAGGAAAGAAAATTAGCACAGACATAGAAGGACATTACATAATAATAAGAATCAATTCACCAAGAAGACATAACAATTCTAAAATATAAGCACCAAATAACAGCTACAAAATATGTGAAGCAAAACTTATAGAACTGTAAAGAAAAATAGACAAATCATAGTTATAGTTAGAAATTTCCCCACTCTTCTCTCAACAATTGATAAAATAACCTTCTGACACACACACACAAATATATACACACTTACATACACACAAACAGATCCAGGCACAGGCATGCAAAGCCTGGTAAAGACTAAGGGTCAGGATAGGAGAAATAAGAGAAACCCTTCTGGCACTTTGACTCTTACAATGAATGCAAGCAGTGATCTCCTATGGCTGGAAGAGAGGTAAAAAAGCTCAAAAAGATTCCCCATCTGATGTGTAGGTGTGTGAGACCTGCTAAAGAATAAGGGCAATGCAGGAGAACGAAGGAATATTCTTCAGGGACTCAAATCCAAAGCTCTGATAAAAGGAGTATATTGAACTTGCCCTCAAATCATTTGAAGACTGCTAATCTAAATCTAACTAAAAAACAATGTGGCCCAAACTCTACTCAAATAAAAATATATTGGCAGTGCTTGCATGACAGAAGAGGCTAACCCTTCTCTTGGCACAAATATTTATTCCATGCCTACATCTATCTTACACAGATATACAGCATTCAGTCAAAAACTTAACCATGCAAAGAAACAAAAAAATGTGACCCATCATTAAGAAAAGAAAGAGTCAAAAGAATCAGACTCAGGGCTTCCCTGGTGGCGCAGTGGTTGAGAGTCCGCCTGCCAATGCAGGGGACGTGGGTTCGTGCTCTGGTCCGGGAAGATCCCACGTGCCACGGAGCAGCTGGGCCCGTGAGCCATGGCCGCTGGGCCTGCACGTCCGGAGCCTGTGCTTCGCAATGGGAGAGGCCACAGCAGTGAGAGGCCCGTGTACCACAAAAAAAAAAAAAAAAAAGAATCAGACTCAGATATGGCCCAGATGTTAGAAAAATCAGAGAGAGATTTTTAAATAAATACGATAAATATGTTAAAGGAATTATGAGTGAATGGCACAAGTGAGCAAACAGAAAATTTCATCAGTGAGATGTAAACTATATAAAAGATCCAAGTGAAAATTCGAACTAAAAAAGATATTAACAGAGCCTATCAGAATTATTTTCATTCATTCTTATCAACAGACAAGACACAGAGGAGGAAAAAAATAAGTGAACCTAAAGTCATCCTCATAGAAATTATTCAAACTGCAAAGCAAAGAGGAAGAAAATGAAAAAGATACAGCATCTGAAATCTGTGGAACAATATCAAATGAGCGGATGTACGCATAATTGGAATTCCATATAAAGAAGAGAGAGAAAATGAGACAAAAAAATATGTGAAGAGATAATAATTGAGAATATTGCAAAATTGATAAAAACTATCACCCACAATTGCAAGAAGCACAGTTCCTGTATTTACCCAAAGCAGGATTAATACAAAGAAAACCGTACCTATACACATTATAGTCAAAGTGCTGAAAGCCAAATATAATCTTGAAAGCAGCCTGAGGGGGAAAAATAATCACACTTTATGCACCAATGAACAACAGTAAGAATGAAGTATGACTATTCGTCAGAAACAATGGAGAACAGGAGAAAATGGAATGACATTTTTAAGTTCAGAAAGAGAAAACTGTCAAGCTAAATTCTATATCCAGTGAAAATATCCTTTATGAAAGAAGAAAAAGAAATTTTCAGACAGACAAAGGCTGAAAGAATTCATCCTTAGCTAACTTGCACTACAGGAAATGCTAAAGGAAATTCTTTAGTCTGAAGGGAAATACTAGAGAAAAACTCACTCTGCATGAAGAAACAAAGAACACTAGGAGAGACACATATATAGATAAATATAAAGGATTTTTCAACTTACTCTGATATATATATAAAATATTTTACATATAAAAATGTAAAAGTATTTTAAATCCTATAAAATTATTCCTATTATATATAAAATATAAAGTGTATTTTTAAATTCTAATATATCTATGCCTTTATCAGAAACAGAGAGAGAGATAAAACTTAAAAAAAGTCTATTGACTGTTAAAGCCAAAATTATATCAATGCATTATGGGGTTTATAGCGTATGTCAAAATAAAACATAATGATAACAGGAGCACAATGCACAGATATGACCAGTAATTGGAAGTATATAAGTTTGAGGTTCTTGCACTGATTATAAAGAAATAGAATTTTTTTTTAATGTAGGCTATGAAAAGTTAAAGAAGAATATTTTAATTTCTACAGCAGTCACTAAAATAAAATACCAAGAGACATAACCTAAAAGTAGAGAACATCTAATGGAATATTAAATACACTCATTTCATTCAAAAGCAGGCAGGAAAGGAGAAATAGATTATCAAAAAGCAGATAGGACAGAAAGAAAACAAACATCAAGATAGTAAATCTAAATACAAACATATGAATAATTACATTGGAAGTAAATGGGCTAATTACTGCAATTAAAAGGCAACGATTGTCAGACTGGAAAAAAACAAAAACAAAGCTTAACTACATGCTGTTTACCAGAATATGGTTAAAAGATTAAGACACAGACAGATTGAAAGTGAAAGGGTGAAAAAAGTATATCATATAAACATTAAGCATAAGAAAGTTAACATGGTAGACTTGTGTCAGCCAAAGTAGACTTTGAGAAGAAAAGTACTATGAGATAAAGAAGAAAGTTTAATAATAAAAACACCAATTCAACAAGATGTCATAACAATCTTAAATGTCTGTGAGCCTAATAACTAAGTTCCCAAATATATGAATCAAAAATGAAATAAATAAATAGACAGATGCACAGTTGGAGATATAATACCCCTCTCTTGACATATGACAGAATAAGTAGATAAATTAGAAAGGATATAGAAGATTGGAACAACAATATCAACAACTTGGCCTGACATGCTTTTATAGAACACTATAACCCACAATAATGAAACACATTCTTCCCAAGTGCAATGGACCATTCACCAAGAGAGACCGTAGCTGAGCCATTAAGCAAGTCTTACTGAACTGCAAAGGATCAAAATGATAGAGCATGTTCTATGATCAGAACAGTATTCAATTAGAATTCAGTAACAATAAGATATCTAGAAAATCTCCAAATATTTCAAAATTCAACAACAGACTTCTCAATAACACAAGGATCAAAGAAGAAATCTCAAGGGAAATTAGAAGCCCACTAAGCCTCAGCCACCTTTCCATCTTCACGGGAATGAGATTATCAGATCATTTCAGAGAGAAAGTTTTAATTAGTGGAACAAAAAGGAAGACTTGGAGGAGATGCACCTAAGAAGAAAAAGATCACTGAACATAGAATTAGAGGACCAAATACTGTTACCTACTGGATGTGGAACTTTTTGAAACCTCTTAGAGAATGCATTTGTTCATCTGAAAATGGGAATAATAACACTGCATGTCACATCTTTGTGAAGTTTAAGTGTAATGCTTGCAAACACATCTACCATGTCAAGTGCTTGGTCCATCCTTTGGATGCTCAACAAACACTGGTTGGATGAAAAATAGTTTGGAGCAATGAAACACAAACTCCATACATCTGTCTAGAACCCAACATAGCAAGAAAGAGAAAAAAATATATTAGTTACATATGTGGATTTCAAGTCATATCTAGCCCATATGAGAATTCTTTAAAGATAACTGAAAGGACAAAAGTTTTTTAAAGATATCTCTTTGGAGGGAACTAGGAGTTGAGGAAAGAGTGCGTGTGTTCATATTCTTCCACTCTCTCTCTTAACTGAACCAATGCATTCCAGCTTCTTAAACAAACAGTATTTCCACTTCATTGCTATTTACAGCCATAGCCTAAAGCACAAAGATCAGACTTAGCGTCTGATTAAACTAAGTTTTATAAAGAATGACAAAATAATTGGTAAAAACATTTCAGCTTGGGTATGTAAAACAGAAAAAACAAAGTAGCAAACGTTCAAAGCACAATGGGTTTGGGGGAACAACACTGTCTTTTCTCTTTGGCATTTCTCTAGGATTCCTATCTTGGCTGGGTGACAAAAACCTGTCCATCAGCTACAAGTCTGAGCCTATCAGCCTTACAAATCAGAGTTAATAAAAGTCAATCAGCGATGGTTTAACTTGCTTGCTTCTGCCTGAAGCAGGATTGAGCCCCAGTGTCTATCATCCACTTAGAAACACTTTCTATTGCCGCCCATAAATTCTAAAAATTTACTTATCTATATTTCTACAGATAGGAAAAAGTGATTTCTATAAATATGTACCAGGCTAACACAGGTGCATATGAACCCCCTACAGGTAAACGCCCAGATATAAACTTAATCCTCCACAGATACAGATACATAGAAAGACGCAGTTTTCTTGAACCAAAACAAAGAAAAGAACCCCACAGCCTCTTTACTTTAGCGTTTTACCCTGTAATATGTCTTTCAGTATGAAAGGCATATGTCATAATTGCCTTTACATGTATGTTGGCTTGTGACTTTTTCAATAAATTAAATATGTATTGATATAGTCATTGGTCAAATCCTTATGCCAACCACCACCAATATTATGATATTGGGTCTAAAATTCACAAACTAGTAGAGTTGATGTTTGCTCCTGTCAGATCCAAGTCTTTGTCTACACCAACAATAGCAGAATTTTCTGCCTCTACTAGGAGCTATCTATTCTACAGCCAAAGATGTGCATACCCAGGTAACTCTCAGAGGGACCCAGTAAGAGAGAGCCGGGAGAATACAAGAATCTATGAGAGGCTGTTAGGACAAATATTAATCAGAGACAAGTTCTCTTCTAACCATAAATCCCATAGTTTTTGAGTCAAATTTAAAATTCAGAGGTCATGTCAAACAGAATCAAGGTACAATACAACGTGCTCATTCATTCATTCAACAAATATTTGCTGAATGACAACTGTGTGCCCTTTATGTCTACACTTTTAACAGAAGTATAATGTGAGCCACATATGTAATTTTAAATTTTCTAATAGTCACATTTTTAAAAGTAAAAAGAAATGAGTAAAATTAATTTTAATAATATATTTTATTTAATCCAATATATCTATGTATTATCATGTCAACATGCAATCCATATAAATATTTACTAAAGAGACAGTTTACATCACAGTTCACACCAGCCACATTTCAAGTGCTCATAGTCACATGTAGCTACTGGCTACCATATTGAACAGAGCAGTTCTAAACGCTATGGGTATAGTGGTGGACAAAACAAAATACTTACCCTTGTAGAGATTAGTCCTTGTGGGGAAGACAGTAAGCAAATAAATATAAAATGTCAGGTTGTTAACATGGCCTAAAAGGCCATATGTGATCTGGCCCCAGCCACCTCTCCAAATTCATCATCATCACCATCTCTCACTGCTCCCCTGCACTCACTGGGCTACAGCCTCAGTGCCCACCTACCAGTCTGTGAATAAGCCTGTCAAGCACATATCACCTGAGGGTATTTCCATTCACCTGGAACATTCTTCCCCAAGACATTAAAGTACTTTGAAAACTTTAAAGAATAATGTACATAATAATAAACAGCTATAGAGTGCTTACTCTATACATTATATACATTTTTCTCAATTAATAAACTCCACAACAAAATAATGAGATAGTAACTGTTTTATGTACATTTTATAGATTAAGAAACTGTACTTTACACTTGTTATGCATATATAATTTAACCAGTCTCTTTTTGTTCAATTTTTTTTTGATTTTTAAACTTTCATGCTTAGTGAATATTGCCTTAGGATTCATTCTTAGAGGTAGAATTGCTGAGCCAAAAACTAGGGGCACTTTTAGGCTTTCAGGATAGGTTGTTAAATTACTTTCCAAAAAAGTCATACCAATTAAAGTCTCACCAGCATAAGCAACAGCCTATCTCTCATCTCTCTCCTGGTCTTCAATTTAGTGTGTTTTTATTTTTTTCAATCTTTACTCGTTTAATATGAGAAAAATAGCTTCTCAATGATGTTTTAAACTTTTTCATTTATTTGATTCTTTGTGAGGATAAATATTTTTCATGTTTGTCGAAAATTTTTATTTCTCCTTATTTAATTCTCTTCGTGCCTACTGTTATTTTGCATTCACATGTTTATCTTTTTTTCATTGCTAACAAGCACATGCTAAACAGGGATATTAACTCTTTGTTTATTTTTTTATGATGCAAATGGCTTCTCCTGTTTTCCCCTTTGTCTTTTCATTCTGTTTTACTCCTGTTCATTTTTTTTTTTTCTTCATGATTCCTACTTTTGTTGGCATGCCCCCAAATTTTGGAAATGCTTCTCCATCCTCTTCTTTCTAGCTGCCCTAACTGAGCAGCCTATGGGACCATCATCTGAGACACTCTCCACTCCAGTATATCACAGAAGAATGGTTTATCTGCCTGCGTTCCCATTCTCCCCTTTTTTCAATCCGCCCTTCTTAGCTGCCCAGAGAGTTCATGGAAACTTTGCACTGGAGCAACCCCATGCCCCATGTCCCTTTAGGATCTAGCTTCCGCCATCTTTCAGCAAAGCATTGATCTTATGCACTCACCTTATATCGTATTTCTGACAAATATCTGACAGACTTTTAGGGAAGTAATAGAAATGGAGACAGGCCTTAAAGTGGAGGAGAGAGAGCACTAAATTAGAAGTCAGATCCCTGCATGCTAATTCTGGTTCTGCTATTAACTACATAGTTCTTACACTTAAGTTCTCTGGATCCACTATTTCTTATAAGATAAAAGGGTTGGCACAATGACTGTCAGCTGCACTGCATTCAAAGGCCAACATTTCTCATTGAACACTATGATCTGAGTCTTCCTTTTCATCTGGCTTTGGAAGAAACATATTCCAAAGTACAGAAGAGATAACCTAATTAAATGGCCTGCATAATGAGAGTTCCTGGCATAAATAATTCTGAATGAGGCTCAGTGGTCTAACTTTCTGCTTCTTAAGGCCATTTACTGTATGATAATACAGGGAAAATCAACTTCTCAACAGGCTAAGAAATGTTATTTATCAGTGAAGAGAAATAATCAAGGTTTGAAGATTCTGTACATGGTTATCAATTCAAACAGGAAATTACTTCTAATTCAGAAATATCACAAGTAATAGAGAGTTGACTTTTTACCTGAATTAGAAATAACAAACTTTATTGGGCTTGGAATCATCAGTAAAATATTAAGCTTCTCTTTCATATCCTACCCAATGAATAATGAACTGCTTCACTGGACTTGAACTTGTTTAGGACATGAATTTATTGGACCATTTTCTGAGGGTAGAATTCCAGACCAGAGTTATACGTTAATACCTGAATACAAAAGTTGGCCTTCCTTGTCTAGTGTAGAAACTGCCACCTCTTCTAAAACACAGAACAGATTTTTCGGTTCGTTTTGCAGAAATGGCTTTCATGGGATTTGACAACACAAGAGTCATTCATTAAGCTAAGTGTCCTCTGCCATGAAATTATGCTTGATGTTAGTAATGTGGAGACAGTAATATTATAAAATATGAACTACTAAAGTAGCCTGGAATATACTGGCAATTTCCAACCACTTGATGGATTAATGCCCAATTCTGGTAAATTTTAGATTCTGATTGATGAAGCCATTTAAAAGCAAATGTAATTAAGTTTAAACTTTATTTACCATTAAATTCCATATCTTTAAACCCTAAATATAATAACAAGTATGGATGAGAAATTCTTATCAGAAATGACCATCTTTAAAATAATCACTCACTGAAATTATTGCAGCATTTATCAGAATCCAACCCTAGTTCATATTTTCTCCTGTACTGTTATCTACCTAATATTATCTTGGTAGTATCAATTATAAGAGAATTCATCCACATACATCCACATGCATACATACATTTTCACTTACTCTTTTTTTACCTTTTTTAGAAACTGCTATCATCAGACAGAATCTAAAGTCATATTTTCTCAACATACATTTCCCCTGTGGGGAAAATACACATTTTCCTAATTTACTAAATAAGTTTGATAAAACCTAGGTGTTTTAGCCTTGAACACTTAAAAATTTTGAGCTGTTTAAACATCATTCATCTTAACCTATAAAATTTAAACTTCTGTGTGTTTGAGGTGTCAGACATTTCTGACAAAGGTCTCAGCCTAAAGAATTATACCTGTAGGTCTTTTCCCCCGATCTTTAGCTTTTTTAGAAGTGAGCCCACAGAATATCTTGATGCCAGTTATACTAAGACTTAGTCTCAAATCAAATAAAGAGCAACGTTTGTTTCTATGGTGAAAAAATGGGGAGAAAGTATTTGTGCAGTGTTCATTGCTCCTACAGATTTCCCTCAGTGGACAAGTGCTCCCTGCGTTTCACAGGATGATTCCACCAATAGCACCATCTCTGGCCAGTCCAGCCCCTTAACATTGCCTCCAGTCATAAATGAACCACAAAGTCAAAAAGTATTAGCTGAAAATAGGACAGGATTCTCATCACGCTCTTCCCTCCTCTGAAAGTTATTCTACTTACAAATTGATTTACTGAGAAAATGACACCTAGTTGTCACATGTTGTACAATTCAGAGCATCTGAAATCACTGTGCCTTGGTTTATCTTTCAAATCCTGCCATTACCTCATCTTAAAGGATTATTGCAAAATAATACGTCTTGGAAAGGTCCTCAAAATCCAGCAAAGCCTAAATAGAATAAAACCCATCTGGTGGAGAGCTATTCCCCAAGGGTGGACAAACACACAAGGGCAGTAATGAACACAGCTGCAGAGTTCCCTTTGTATGTATATTGCTCTCCAGGAAAAGGCAGGCTCACTCAGCAAAACCCTACCATTTGTTATTTTGTTGTCTTCACTCTCTCCTTGCCACCTAAAGAGCAACTAAACATGATTATAATGACCATAATATATTATTAGAGCTCACATCTATTTAGTGCTGAGTTAAGCAATTTACATCGGTTTCCTGATGATTCCTCACTACAACTCTATGAAGTTACAGATGAGAAAACTAGAGTTTAGTCTAAGGTCATGCTATTAGGAGGAGAAAGAACCACAAGTCAAGCCAAGATTATTTGGCTCCAGAGGCTCAACTAGGAAATACAAGAGGAAAAAAAAAAAAGCCTTTCAAAACTATTTTCCTGTCCACAGATGTTTACAAAGAACCTCTCAACCTATCCCCCCCAAAATTTCCCTATTACTTTTAAAACTGCAAATTATCATTTGATCTCTGAGAAAGTATGGTAAATGGAAGTAGACAGTCAAACATGAAAATGATGATAATAATGTCAACTTCATCGCACACCTATTAGGTACCAGCTACTGTGCTAAATGCTTTCCATTCACTAGTTTAATAAATCTTCTCAGCAGTCCTTAAGCTAGGTACTGATATTATCCCCATTTTACAGATGAAGAAACTGAGGCCTGGATATGTTTCCGAGAAACTCATACATGTTAAAAATATTAATAATTTAGTATCTAAAGATAGAGCTTGGCCTTTGTAAAAAAAAATTAAAAGGCACAATTATTTAAGATCTAACTTCTTCTGGTTATGTTTTATCAATTTGATGTTCCAACTATGAAGTCTGAAAATATTTTAAACAACTTGTTCCCATTGTGAGTGATCTAAGGAAGGAAGAAGGGAAGGAATAAATATCCCTCCCTCTCTCTTACCCTCCAGTCTCTTACCAGTGCTCCTCATTAGCAAAACCAACCCAAAGCCAGGGGCCAGGGGAGTGTGGTTAATGCAGCCCCAGAGCAGCAAAGATAGGTGGAGGATGGATTAGACGGAGGAGGGTTGGGCAAACTGAGAATAACCAGCATAGCCACTCTGTCTCCTAACTGGAAATGGTATTCAATAAGACGCATGTGATTTGGTGCCTAACGTCCACCTAGAGATAGCAGAAGTAATATGGGAAAATTTCCATTACTTGATCTGCAAAAAAGTAAAGTAATAATAATGCCAATGTATAATTTTTAGAGTGTCCTATAAAGTATGTATACATACATAGAGCTAAATATTAAAAATGTAGAATGAATCCTGATGTTAGGTCCCATCCCCCTTGCCTAGAGAATAACCCTTTATCAGCATAGCTGAGGGAATAGTTCTGAACTTTTTTCTGTGTCTTCCACATGGATTTGTGCTGCTGTGTTTGGGAAGACCAGCATTCTAAATTTGGGATTAACCACAGTTGGTGGTATGATTTCTTAAGCACATTTAATTTCTTGTTACTTCTCTTTGTTAATGCTGACTTTATTTTTTCTATAATAAATTCTTAGATGCAGGCTCCACGTCTACCTAAGTACAGGAGTATAGCTGTCATCGTGATCCATATTCTCTTCAGTCCCCAATAAATGGTATTTGATTTTAAATCATCAAGAAACATGAAAAAAGGATTTTTTTGAAATGATTTGGTCACCTTTATGAAAATTTGAGATTGAAGGGATTGAGAATGCAGCTCTATGTTCGTTATAACCATTTGGTCAAAGTGTTGTTTTTGAGTCTGACGTAGGTGAAAATTTGTCATATATCTCCACTCCAGCTGATTATAAAGAGCTAGCCACTTTTTAAAAAATATATGGTTTGCCAGAGTCTAGCCCTCCATGTTGTCTTGACTACACATATCTTTTGAGACAGGTATCCAAAGTCAAGTTTGAAACAGAGGTAAGAGATAATATTGGGCTGTTCCTACCTTCATTGGGATTATGTTGGTTACACATTTCTACCTTATTTTCAATGTGGAGACTGCATAGAAGCCAGAGAACAGTGGCCTCAGTCTGATTTTTAGTAAGAAAATTATTCTTAATCATTCTGGAACAGAAAGTTTGGAGCAGCAGAGATTCTGATATACTAGTGGTAGAAATATAAACTGGTAATTTGGCAATAGCTAGTAAAGCTGAAGATGTGCGTACTCTGTGACCCAGAAATCCTGATTTTTTGGTATGGGTCCTAGAGAAGATCTCATACTTGTGAACAAAGACATGTGGCTGAGATTTAAATGTATTCATACTATGAAATACTATGCCACAGTTAAAATGAATAACTTAAATCTACATGTATCAACATTGGTAAATGCAAAACAAATAATGTAGATGAAATAAGCAAGTTGCAAAAGGATGCATAAGATATAAAACCATCTTCAAAAGGTTTGAAAACCTAGGGCTTCCCTGGTGGCACAGTGGTTGAGGGTCCGCCTGCCAATGCAGGGGACGCAGGTTCGTGCCCTGGTCTGGGAAGATCCCACATGCTGCGGAGCGGCTGGGCCCGTGAGCCATGGCCGCTGAGCCTGCGCATCCAGAGCCTGTGCTCCGCAGGGGGAAAGGCCACAGCAGTGAGAGGCCCACGTACCACAAAAAAAAAAAGGTTTAAAAACCTGTAAGATACCATATGTGTTGTTCATAGTTGCAAAAATAAAGTATTTACATGCATAAATTCATGATAGCCATTCCCTTTGAGGAAAGAGAATGGAAAGGGATACATAGGAGTCCACATCTGTATTTATAAGATTTACTTCTTTAAAACACACATACACTCACACGTACATCTGAAGCACAATGTTAAGATTTGATAAAGTTGTGTTGTGGGTCCATGGACTTTTATTATATTATTCTCTATACTTGTCTGCATGTTTGAAATATTTCATTATAAAATATATATTTTTAAATCATCCAAGCACAAGACTATTTCTCAGAGGGATCACCAAAGCAAGGAAAAATAAAACATCCCACTCAACTTCTTTCCCCTATGAGAAGCCATGAATTATGGAGCCAAGAATGCCTTGTATTTATGAGAGGGATCTTTCTAAAGGATGCCTCACATTTATAAGTGAGTATCCGTGTAAAGATCACTGCTTTTTCATTCTGAATTCCAGACAAGGATATCCCACATTGAATTTGGTATAAGCTCATGATCCCCAAAGTATTAAGGCTAGCTCTGCTTAACATTTTATTTCTTAGCAGAACACTTCAGGAATTCAGAGAAAGGATCACCCAGCTAGATCAGGGTGTTACCCTGCCCTTGGAGCATAGGGGAGATAAGATAACTGCAGAAATGAATGATGGAATGAACTGAGTCCTCAGTGTGCTATGTTGTTTATCAAACTCGTTAAGACCACAGCCATCAGAACATGTGTGTGCATTTTTCCCTTAAAACATCTTTTGAGTGGTAGTTGTGTGAAACAATGATCTGTTGAATTTAATTCACAGATCAAAGAGGGAGGAAATTAACCAACACAGTAAATTGATTATTTCATGGGTGACATAACCAAGGCAATGATTTATCTTAATAAAGAGCAACTTCCCTCTAGTCCTTAACTGAATTCCAGCCAATGCAATAATACTCGGCTGTTAATGACTTTGATGTTGATGTGGAAAAGTGAATGACTGCATAATCACTGAAATGGGACCTCATCACAGTTGGAAACGTTTAAGCCAAATCATTTTGGACTGTGAAAAGAGCCCTGAGTGGTGGAGATTGGCTGGGTCCCAGCTCTTCAGTCTTAACTAAACAGGGCCTGAAAACTTTATCATGTTGCACTGCTCTGGGCTGGACCATAACTCTGACAGTTCACAGGGACTGGAGTTTAATGTATATGTCTGTGGCCTCACAGAGGAAGAAAGAATTCCAGGGCTTATAGCACCGATAATAAATACATGTCTATCAGCATTCAGCTGAAAGTGTAATTAGTTAAATCCGTCTTTGGGAGAGGGAATAGAAGAAAGGAAACAGAAGTCTGCTTAAAAAAAATTGAACCAAAAGCTTATTTTTATACCCCATGTTACTAAATATGGCTTAAGAGCTTGCAAGACAGCATTAGTCATAGATGGTGGCCTCCACCTCCTCCCCTCCTCCACTCCCCATCTCTAAATAATAAAATGAACTAAAATTAGAGCTGCTTTCACATTTGTTCACGTGTTTATTGTTATTGAATTACAGCTGAGAAGTCTATAAGGAAAGGGAGCATCCTTGGGAACATAAGTGACTCCCCGATACCCACATTTTTGACTTCCAAATGGGGAAAAGGAAAACAACTTCCATCTCGGTGCAGTCACCATCAGCCAACCCAATAGATTTCCTCTTGTGCTAATCAGATCCTGGATAACATCAGCTTCCTAGAATTAAATTATTACATCCATGTATTATAATGCCAGTCTTTAGCAAGTCCCTCCGATACTCCCCCTTTTTCTCCCAATCCCCTTGTCTCCACCCATCCACCCTCCTCACCACCTCCCACTGTCCTCAGATGCTCCTAAGCAGAAGTTCCAGGTAATTGTTTAAGACAGCCAAGACCAAGCTCTGCAGCCAAAGCTTGGTGACCCAGCTTTACAAGAAATACAGCCACAGGTAGAGCTGGAGGAGTGCCAGGCACTTGCCTGTTTAAACCCTGCAGAGCCTCCAGGCTCAAGAAACTCAAGATGCCACATTCTGATCATGTAAAAAAAAAAAAAAAATCTTTGTTTAGAGGCAAGAATTGTTAAACTGCTCATCCAGTCCTGCAGCTGAGGTTGACTCAGAGTGCAGAGCTGGAAAATGCCCGGGTGGCAGGATTAGAAACTCATTTGTGCGGTTTGTGTGGCCTTGCCAGGAGCCTCCTCTTTTCCTCTCCTCTCTCTTTTAATCCAAACCTTGATCAGTTTATTACTTTAAAGGCACCCTTTTCCTGCTGGGAAGCTGGCCTGGCTGTGTCCCGGCAGATTTTCTCCAGGGCATTGATGACCCTCAAGTTTTCATTCCTGTTCAGCCATCTACTTATGTGAGATCATCTGGGAAACTTTCAAATAGTCTGTATCTTTTTCTTTGTCTCTCTCCCTCTCTCTTTTTTAAAAATTTTGCCCTCCCCAAGCTGTCCTACCTCATGCACACACATTTCTTTTGTTTTATCCCCTCTCTTCAAGTTCAATCTGAAGCCAAGTGCTTTTGATTTTTAGCTGTGTTTTGCAAGCCTGGACTTTCAGGAATATATGTTATGAAAGCAGGGAAAGAAAAGACTTTCTTGTCATCAAAACCATAATAATTATGTGTCAAAGATAATTACTGCTTGGTGTGTAATACATCTAATACCAAATGACAGAGAAAGTAGTCTACCGGCAGACGAGGGTAACTGCCGGCTGGCTGAAATCTGATATAAAATTAACCACCAGGCTCAAGCTCTCTGCCCACTGGAATTTTACCAAAGGCCAACTCTACCCCCAAAAAGAAATTTGTAGCAATGGCTAGTTTATTTGTATTTGCTGCTGAGGTACTTTTTTTAAAGTGCATATACCTGCATACATATAAAATATTAGTTGGGTCTCTCATAAGGATACCAGACTACATTTCAAGTGCCTGCATCGCTGTTTTAGGAGTAAAATTATTAACAAAATAGCTAAGGAGCACAAGCAAACTCTGGGCAAGAAGACTGAAAGCTGTCAGAGATATGCTAGTAGTTTTGCCCTATAACACCTAGATTTAGAATCTAAATTTTATCTGGAAAATCAAAAATTAAAAGCAAAGCACTAAAGGTGTTTAGAAGATGAACTACACCACCACTGGAACAAAGGGAGCTGAAGAGAAGTCTGGAGATACTACTCAAGTAAAATGTGACGTCGTTTGAGAAATTTCCCTACATTAGGCTGGGAGTGATGTAGAGTAAGAATATTAAGATCAGCAAGCACGAGAATTCTGCTCAAAAGCTCCTTCTGCACAACTTTATAACTGAGGATGAAGCCCGGCTTCTTGTGGCTCCATGATCCCTCTGCCCCATTTCACCATGAACAAAATCAGCTGTGCCAGGGAAAAGCTGGCTTGAGCCCAGCAAAGGCAAATGCTGGTTGCCAGTAGGCAGGGCGGCATGGTTTATGCATCACTTGGTGTACATCTGAATCTCACCCATTTCATCAGCAGCAAAAACTGTCTCCATGACAGCAGGAGAGGCCAGAAAGTTAGATAAAGGACTGAGCGCTTGGAAACTCTCCCCTGATTAGCTAAAACCACTCATCAGCTTGCAGACCTCCACCAGTCTGCTCACTCTCATGCAATAAACAGGCTTGGGTCCAGTTTGTACACAGAGGCACAAGCATGGAAGTCTTTAGAGAACTTCAGTGACCCTCTGACGTTCCAAGGTGACTGGTGGCCACCTATCCTCTCTGTTAGAACTAAGCCTGAATCTAGCACAGCCTCATCTCTGCAGTCTTAAAAATGAACCTTAAGGGGGCTTATTGAGTTCATACTCATCCCCATCAAAATCCCTGCAACTGCTTTATTGGAACATCATTTTGATCTATCGCTAAACTGCTCTTGTACCGTTTGGCTGTTCTGCATCAACTACACAGGAATCCCTCATTCTTTGTGGGTTAACTTTGGGGGGTAACTTTTCAACATTCCTGAAAAGTACTGAGGTTGGCAAAACTACATTTGGCAAGACCAAGAATCAGAAAATAATTAAAATGGTACTAAGGACATATACCTAATAATAATGTATAAAATTTCTAGAAGGCATCTGATTTCAGAAAACTAGAATAATTAACATTAGAAATCTTCTCTGGTTGATAATCATTTATTTGTTTAGGAGATATTGTTTCATTATCATGACTGGCTGAGGCAGAATCTCTTGCAAATTTTTTGCAACACAAACTGCACCAGCTCAAAAAAAATTTTTTTACCTATTCCTCACTGGATTAAAATTCAATGTCCTTTGCACTTAGGTCCTTCCTTTTGATTTTGCTCCCTCTGTGAAATTCTGAGATAACTGTCTATCCTTTTCCCAAGCATTAGCTTGCTTAAGTGTATATATTTCTTCTCAGTTTGAGGGGATAGAGCATAACGAATTTCCCTCTACACCATCCTATAGACCCTAACATATGGTCTGCTGCAGGGGTGATGGGACAGAGATGAACTGATTTGAACTGTGCATAAGGAAAAAGATAGATTTTTTTAAAAAATATTTACTATACAAGTACAAAACTGTGCTGATCTCAAATCAAGAGCTAGTGAAGCTCAAATTTACTTTCCCTTCTCATCTCTAAGATTTTGATATAGAAACTAAAGCTGTCTTCCAACTTGGCTGTTCGCAAGAGAAACTGGTGATGATGAAAACTGAAGTGCTGAGACATGAAAAGAGTGACACAAAGTGTTCTCAAGAAATAAGGAAAGTATTCATATTGTGGCTTCTATGTTAGCGTTTCAGAATTTTTTTCACAAAATATTAAAAAGTGTATTTCCACTATGGTTTCTCAATACAAACTACTGTCTTGAGTCCACCTTGCTTTTCTGAAGACTATTGTTTGAAATGGTTTAGATTTTTTTAAACTCCTGACCTAAAGATATTATAATTTCCAGCTAAAGAAAAAGTAAAATCGCCTTTTGAATATACATATGTATACATATAAACATATTCATATTACATGAATATTAAAAAATCAGTCCCAATAACATTCTTAGTAAGCCATAATGTAACAGAATTTGTGGTAAAGCTTAAGATGGAAAGTAAAGGCAAATATAGACTCTATAATCCCGAAACACATACAAATAAAGACAAATAGAAAAGAAGTGAAATGGCATTCACAGAATAAGTTCTTGACATTTTTATCATATGGATTATTTAAAATCTTAAATAAAAAGTAGCCATATACATATATATACATATACATATATATACATATATATATATATATATATATATATATATATGTATATCCGTATATAGTCAGCAAGATAAAGCTTCTCTAAGCTACATCTTTGTGAGCCACTAAGGGTAGATTTCTTTCTGGCACTCAAAATAATATTTAAAAACCTGTCTCAAATATACATTTATTTATAATCTGGTTTCCGATATACCAAGTTATTAGATGTCAGTTCTTAATTTGCCAAGCATAAGGTATTATCTCTATTGGAAAGTCATGGCATACTTTAATGTTCCAGCACACTCCACCTACATTGAATTTTGATCCTGGACAGGCTTCGGTGATTCATCATTCCTGGCATCCACTTCCTTGAGACATCTGATTGGATTGAAATGACGTAAAGAGAAAGGCAACATATACAAACCAGGGAAATTCACCAAAAATTACAACTGGATTTCTCTTATTCTTGCTATTACTGAAGAAAAGTTTTAAAATGAAACATATTTATCTTCAGCTACACACAAAAAATAAATAACCTTGGAAAATTGTTAAAGAAAAGCTAGCAAACAAGGTACAAATAACAAATGGTTAAGATGCTTGTTTTTACAAATCCAGTATCACAGCATACAACAGACAGACATATAGATTCTCAAAACATGCTAGCCATGATATTGCAATAGCAATGGCCCCTAGAAGAAAAGCGAGAAAATGACTAAGGCTGTTGTGAATTGCTTTGTCCAGGGCGATGAATGTGTGGGAAATATTTCTGGGTGGCCCTGAAATGTGATCTGGGCCACTCATTACTCAAGTGTGCCTTATTAATTCCTCTTTGATATAAACATTGTGTATCTGGTTTACCTGCATTTAACTATCTCATGAGTCACAGCTAACCCTAACAGCTTTCTAGATTTCCTTAATTATTTTCTAGGAGTAAGGGCTGCAATGATGCTATCTAGTAGATACTGCTATTAGTTCTACTACCCAGCTGGTAGAATATAAAAATTACCTAAGGGTCAAAAGAAGCTTTAAATGTTAGCAAAATCCTCTGGATTTTGTGTAAGGAAGCTAGCACAGAGTACCTACTCACATGCTATATCTTTACTACCACGCTTCCTCTTTGTTTGGAAATGCTTTTGTTTAGAGTGATGTTAAATATCATCTAACCAGACAGTGACAGGAGCATTGATCTGCTTAACCTTGCAATGAACTGAACATTGTTCATCCATTCCCACAGCCAAAACCTGGGCCAAATGGGCGAATGGCCCTGACAGGGAAAAGTGGGAGCTTCCCTGATTAATAGCTAAAATGCAGAGTATTTGCAAAAGAAATTAGAAGAATGCATTATCTGGAGACATTTCCTGCCACCAAATCACCCCCACTTAGGTCGATGACTGAGAAATCCCAGAAGGCGTTCTCCTCTGAATGTGGCCTACGTCAATGGCACATTTCTGAATTGTCAGGCTGAAAGCCCATCAATAGTCATAAAGAGAAGGATGTGTCTTCATTGGGGGGTGTGTTGATGGATCTGATCCAGAACATGAGAGGTGATTCCCGGGTTAGTTGGATGTTGGACATATTTGGGTCTGGTGACGGTGCTTCTGATTTTAAATCAAAACCATTCTCCCTGCTTCATTCAGTACATTACATAATATGAGTAGGGCTGTCTATATGCATAATTATCACCGCTCATGAGAAACAGGCCCAAAAGAATTCTCTGACCTTGTGCTGATAAATTGTTCTGAAGGAACAAGGGGCTCAGAACTGCCAGTCTCAGTTACAGAGTCTGAAAAATTAAGTTGGACTGAAGGGAACTCAAGCTTCTGCATGGCACATTTCTCAGTAGACTGATACTCTAATCTATTGAAGTCTGTTCCTCAGGACCCCAGTTCAAGCCCTACCTCTGCTCGCCGGTCAGCACATCATTCCTGGCACTAAACAACATGCTTTGTAATTTCCAACCTGACTGGAATTAGCTCCTGAGAGGAGCGAGGCGGGGGGCGGGGGGTGTGAGGGGGAAGGAAGTTAGAAAGAAATGGTTCAAAAAGTACTCTTTCTAAATCAGAAACATCTGGTAGAGCTATAAATGGTTTTAAGTAGACACCAGCAACAAGGGGGTCCACGTAGCAGAAGTAGAAAGGAACGAAGCAGCCCCTCACTGAAAGTTCCCAGGTAACCGAAACAAAAAATATCACCATATATTAGAGCAAACTTTTGAACCTGCTTGGTGGCTGACACTCTAGCATTTTGAATTTGGTTCCTATTACAAAGAACCACATAATATTAAGGATCTCCATGTGCCGTTCTGAATGCCTGAAGGGCCAGGGCATGTCTTAGCCGCTTTATACTATTTGTCGTCCATTAATCTCATTGAAGACCCTTCTTACTGTAATTCTTAAGGGGGCTTTTCTAGAAAAAGCAAGAAAAAAGAGGGATGCTCCTCACCCTCAGCTCTGATAAAATTCACACTCTGACTTACAGGATCTTTCTAAAGACACAAAAAATATGATGCAAAAAGGAGCTTCTACCTCTCTGGTGTCTATGTGTGTGTCAATGTGTACGTTAGGAAGGTCTTAACATTGCACATTCGAGAAGGAAATTATAAACTACTTGTCTTCTGTGTGAAGCCCTCCCAAACCTGCCTTGAGAAACCAAATTAAAAATTTTTAATTAAAAAGTGGCAGTGCGAGTTTTAAAGCAGTGTTGTCACAGGCACAGAAATTCTTTAGTCATACTTTAATAAAATCAGTCTCACCACACACAAAAAATAAACCTCTCTTCCTAATTCACGTTTTGATTAAAATTCAGAGATTGCCAGAGTTCAGCTAACACATAACCAACGGTGTTGTAGGTGTTTGCCTAAAAGAGGAGTACGTTCAAAGAAATAACCAGGTACCTCAAAAGCAATTGGAAGTTTAGGGGTAAAAATTAGCCAGGACTACGTCACAATTTGCATTATTGTAACAAATGTAGAGTTACTAGGGAGGGGAGAATAGGAACTACAGAAAACAGAAACCAGCTTTCTTTTAATCCAGCCCTGGAAGTCTGAATAAGGTGAGTACTGCTTCGTTATAAACTATCTGGAGGAAGGAGTGGGGGCGGGTGGTAGGGGAGTAACAGTGAAATAAAGAATTTCTTTAAAAGAAAACATCAAATTGCAACCACATCAATCATTCCCTGATTTTAAAAAAATAAATGAGTGCTTTTCTCCACAGTTGGAAATTTCATTACTTCTGTATGTTCTCCTCTTTGTTTATAAGCTGACTAAGAACTCCTGGAAGTTTTGCTTTCGTTTGGGAAGAGGGGTCAGATTTTTGATGGCCCCAAATGTACCCCAGGGATTCTGCCCCAAGACTAAAGTTTAACTTTATTTTTCCTTCTCTTCTTGGTTTTTTTCTTGAGGGGGAACAATAAATATATCTTTCAAATATACCATTATAAAACAGGCTCCCCGCCATGCTACAGTATCCAAAGAGTCACTCACATTATGGGATCCTAATGAAACACAGATCTTTCCAACTCACATCTAAAATGTCATTTTGCACATGACTATTTTACTGCATAAAATGCAGTGGTCAAGCAGGCAAATGAGTCATTATACTAAATTAAAAGACAGAAAAAATGAGAATGCTTTTTACTTTGCAAAAATTATAAATTAATAATTGGCTGCTCCCTTTGAAAATGCAGGGTTTCAGAAGCCATAAAGAAAGCCCAGAGATGAGCGAGAACAAAAATGATTAATGAAAATGGTACTAGCTTTTGTAAAAGACTAGATGAAAATTCTGGTATTAATTATCTCTGAAAAGAATACAGTTAGGAAAGCACAACTTGGAAATGACTTTATAGCAAATAAGTTCTTCCTACAGAGCCCAGAGTGGAGGCAGAGAAAGAAAAATAAATGGGATAATAAATGATGCAGACAAACACTGGCCAAGTATCTTTCCAGTGATATCAAAACACATTTGGTAAAATCTGCAGGCTCTTAAAATCTTACTTTAAGATACAGGTGGAATATCAAGAGACCTAAAAGTAATTTTCCTTTATATCAGATGACCTGCTGGTACTGTATTTTTCTAAGAATATTTAAGGTTGATGCTGACCTTTAAAGTACTATTCTAGTACCCCATTATGACACTCAATTCAGAAATACATTCAGATAAAGCAAATAGACCCTTTTTAGCTAATGTAAAAGATGTACATGTCCTAAATTGAATTCTGCTCTCAAGGAAACTCTATGTAATTAAATGTGCTTTAATTGTGTCTTACCAGATTATGTGGTTTCATTGTAGAGGTAACTTGAGAATTAAAACAAAGCAAAACAAAACAGTAACTTCACCACTGAGGGATTTCTTGTTCACTTTTTCATTTCTGGGAATTTCATAGGAGATGCCTTGGTAGTGGAGGCAGAAAGGCAAATAGCTTTAATTCTCCTGAATGATATCACCCTTGAACTCGCGTCCTCTGTTTTATTCTCTAGGACTTTGCTCATCATTTGCTTCCTGGAGTTGTTCTCCTTCCTGCCCCAGTCTACACAAAGCACGGAGATCTGCTTCATCACATCTATTGCATGTGATAAAATGTTATTATAGGTTTGCACAGAATGGAGAAGTACAGCACAGATTAATAAGCAATTTAAATTTTTTCTGCCAATCCTCCCAGTGGAATTTCTGACCAGCCAACGTCCTCTTTAACCCCATTGCTGCCTTGTGTCACTAAAGCCCTTTCCTACATCACCCTTCCATGATCCATAAACTCCAGTTTCTTGGCAGCTTTGTTACTAGTGCAATGTAATGGGTCAGATATTTTGGAAAGACCTCGCAAACTAAGTTTCCCTGATATTTAGGCCATTCTTTTCCATTCCTATCCTTGAATAATACTTAGCAAAAAGGCTGAAGTTCAGAAAAAAGGAGACTAGGATATAGAAGAAGTCTCAGTTACTAAGTAAGAGGGAATATCAATTTACATTCCCACCAACAATGTATGAGGGTTCCCTTTTCTTGATACAGCCACTATGGAGAACAGTATGGAGGTTCCTTAAAAAGCTAGAAATAGAGCTACCATATGACCCAGAAATTCCACTACTGGGCATATACCCAGAGAAAGCCATAATTCAAAAAGACACATGCACCCCAATGTTCATTGCAGCACTATTTACAATAGCCAGGACATGGAAGCAACCTAAATGTCCATTAACAGAGGAATGGATAAGGAAGATGTGGTACATATATACAATAGAATGTTACTCAGCCATAAAAAGGAATGAAATTGGGTCACTTGAGAGACATGGATGGACCTAGAGACTGTCATACAGAGTGAAGTAAGTCAGAAACAGAAAAAAAAAATCGTATATTAACACATATATGTGGAATCTAGAAAAAAATGGTATAGATGATCTTATTAACAAAGCAGAAAGAGACACAGACATAGAGAACAAACGTATGGATACCAAGGGGGAAAGGGGAGTGGGATTAATTGGGAGATTGGGATTGACATATATACACTCTTGATACTATGTATAAAACAGATAACTATTGAGAACCTACTGTATAGCACAGGGAACTCTACTCAGTGCTCTGTGGTGACCTAAATGGGAAGGAAATCCAAAAAAGAGGGGATGTATGTATACGTATAGCTGATTCACTTTGCTCTACAGTAGAGACTAACACAATATTGTAAAGCAACTATACTCCAATACATTTTTTTTTTAAAGGCTGGAAACAAAAACAGACAAACAAAAACAAAACAAAGTAAGAGGAAGTATTTTTTTTAAAAATCTTGCCTCATTCAGCCTTGGAGGGTTCTGAGAAGAAAAAGGAGGAGGGAGCATGAGAAGTTAGGGTTGAGAAAAGTGAATTCCCTTCTCTGAATTGAGTCTGGAAAGAGGACGTTATATCAGATAAATTGAGGTGAATATCAGCCTGAAGGACTCTAGGAGGAAACTGGTTCACAGGTGACCCCATTCCAGGCACACCAATGAGGTGGCCATAGAAAAGTTAATTTGACAGTGATAGCACAGAAATTAGGCAGAAGAGTTGCCTGAGTTTAGTTTTCCTGAACCATTTTTGTTAATATGCTATGTATGGATGGGACCTAGAAGTCTCTAGAAGAAGGAACTCAGAGAACATCTGAGTTGAGAGCCAGCAAGATCCTCAGTGAGGCTCATCATGGGAGTTGGCTGCTGCAGAGTGAGTCCAGGCAGAGACTCAGAGGGGAACTGTGTGAGGCTGCAATGAGGGCCACAGCAGCCAGGATGCATCACTGGGCCTTTTTTTTTTTTTTTTTTTAATATCTTTATTGGACTATAATTGCTTTACAATGTTGTGTTAGTTTTTGCTGTACAACAAAGTGAATCAGCTATATGTATACATATATCCCCATATCCCCTCCCTCTTGAGCCTCCCTCCCACCCTCCCTATCCCACCCCTCTAGCCGACATTGACTTTTAATATTGTAATGTTGCAATATCTTCTGTAGAAATCAGTGGCTTTAAGTTTTCATTTAATCTTTCACCTAGACGTAAGTTTGCAAAATAAAAGCTAGGTATGTGACTTGAATTTTTTTTGAATTTCATTTTATTTTTTCATATAACAGGTTCTTATTAGTTATCTATTTTATACATATTAGTATATATATGTCAGTCCCAATCTCCCAACTCAACCCAACACCACCACCACCCCGCTTTCCCCACTTGGTGTCCATAGGCTTGTTCTCTGCATCTGTGTCTCTATTTCTGCCTTGCAAACCGGTTCAGCTGTACCATTTTTCTAGATTCCACATATATGCGTTAATATACGATATTTGTTTTTCTCTTTCTGACTTACCTCACTCTGCATGACAGTCTCTAGGTCCATCCACGTCTCTACAAATGACCCAATTTAGTTCCTTTTTATGGCTGAGTAATATTCCATTGTATATATGTACCACATCTTCTTTACCCATTCATCTGTCAATGGGCATTTAGGTTGACTCCATCACCTGGCTACTGTAAACAGTGCTTCAATCGGGAACATTGGGGTACAAGACTCTTTTTGAATTATGGTTTTCTCTGGGAATATGCCCAGTAGTGGGATTGCTGGGTCATATGGTAATTCTATTTTTATTTTTTTAAGGAACCTCCATACTGTTCTCCATAGTGGCCATACCAATTTACATTCCCACCAACAGTGAAAGAGGGTTCCCTTTTCTCCACACCCTCTCCAGCATTTATTGTTTGTAGAGTTTTTGATGATGGCCATTCTGATTGGTGTGAGGTGATACCTCATTGTAGTTTTGATTTGCATTTCTCTAATGATTAGTGATGTTGAGCAGCTTTTCATGTGCCTCTTGGCCACCTGTATGTTTTCTTTGGAGAAATGTCTATGTAGGTCTTCCACCCATGTTTTGATTGGGTTGTTTGTTTTTTTGATATTAAGCTGCATAAGCTGTTTATATATTTTGGAGATTAATCCTTTGTCCATTTATTCGTTTGCAAATATTTTCTCCCACTCCGAGAGTTTGTCTTTTCATCTTGTTTATAGTTTCCTTTGCTGTGCAAAAGCTCTTAAGTTTCATTAGGTTCCATTTGTTTATTTTTGTTTTTATTTCCATTTCTCTAGAAGGTGGGTCAGAAAAGATCTTGCTGTGATTTATGTCAAAGAGGCATCACTGGGCCTTTAACAACAGAGCCCCAGACCGGCAGACCTGTGGACCATCACTTTATCCAAGACAGACAGCTGGGCAAGCACAAAGGGACATTTTCACAGAAACCAGAGGAACTGGCGGACTTCATGGGTCCAAGGACCCCTTTCCCTCGAGAATGTGTTAGGCCATCTCATACACTCAGATCCCATCTTGGGAAAGAGGAGGAAAGGGAAGTGAAAGATTGTGCACTTACCCAAATGAGACTGAAATTACCAGATTAGACTAAATTTACCCCCCGGCATCCATTCCCCTATTTACCTAGCCGAGAAGAGGACGGGACCTATATATCTCTCCATATATCCATCTAGTATAAATAAGTTTTTTCACATTTTTACCATTAATTATATGTAGAATTTTGACCTCCTACTTCGTTGTATTAACAATTCCACCTTAAGAGCTTCTTAAAACTGTGAAAACCCTCTGAGGTAAATGCTGTCCCGCCCCCTCCCAATAATGCTAAAGCAGGGCAGATATTTGTTATTTGTCTTTCTCCTTCCTTCCTCTTTCTCTCCCTCTGTCCTTTCCTTCCTCCCTTCCTTTTTTTCTCTGTCCCTCTTTCTCTGCTTTTTTTTCTTAAGCTATTTCTTTGCTTTTTATACAAGATAGTTTTATCATTAAGGCAGCATTTTGGTATTTTCCATTATGGATCAGCCTTGTAAAGAGGATCTGCGGCAAAACTAGCAAGTATCTTGAATTCCTTGCTCACCATGAAGCATACTTCCCTATTCATTATTTAGTAGGTAAAAAATACTTTGTTTTTTTTCAAGGTATTTCATTAGTTATTTTTAATATACAAGGGGAATTTCAAAGACAGAAAGCAAATGAGTAATTAAGGAGGCCCTTCTGTTTGTTTTGTTAAAGCTAGTATATAAGATTTCTCTATTCTATAACATTAATATGCAAACAACCTACTGAATTCTAAGGGGATAAAGGATACAATGACCCATTCCTACGAACACTGATGTCAGAGAACCAAGTCTAAAACCCACAAGTTGATGTTTTTATCTTTATAATTTTAAGATATCACAATAGGATAATCAAACTTAAATATTGTCAGAGTAATCCTGGCTGTCTTTGCCTTCTCTTTCCGCATTATTGCTCCTGCACTTTTAGGACGGTAAAGGCCTCAATATTTCCTTTTCACTCTGTCTCATTAGGAAAAAGCTCACCTGTTCTTGCTGCCTCTGGCACAATAAAACTTCTGTTTGCAAAATATTGGCAGCTCAGCTAGACAAAGCTAGCATTATGTTCCTTAAATATCAATGCTTTTTGAAGGAAATTAGCTTCTGGTTTTGTGGGGTTTTTTTCACAACTAACCTTTTATTTACATCGCACGTTTCCCTCAATGACTTAAAGTGATTTACAGGTGTTAACTGATTCATGCTAAGAAAGGGGTTGATGGACGATGCGATAGTTTAGTCCCAATGTTAGAAATAAAGGTACAGGGAGATCATCACTCGCATGAAGTCAGAAAAGTGGGAAAATAAAAATCTGACAATTGAAGCACACTTTGGCCTCATTCACTCACTCACCAAGGAGAAGTACAGTATGAAGAACATATCAGGAGTCAAAGGTGTAAGATAAGCCAGCTTTACTGGATCTCATTTTCCTATCTTTAAAAAATATAGTGCTTCATATATACAATGGAATATTACTCAGCCATAAAAAGAAACGAAACTGAGCTATTTGTAATGAGGTGGATAGACCTAGAGTCTGTCATACAGAGCGAAGTCAGTCAGAAAGAGAAAAACAAATACCGTATGCTAACACATATATATATGGAATCTAAAATACAAACAAACAAAAAAATGGTCATGAAGAACCTAGGGGCAAGACGGGAATAAAGATGCAGACCTACTAGAGAATGGACTTGAGGATATGGGGAGGGGGAAGGGTAAGCTTTGACAAAGTGAGAGAGAGGCATGGACATATATACACTACCAAATGTAAAATAGATAGCTAGTGGGAAGCAGCCGCATAGCACAGGGAGATCAGCTCGGTGATTTGTGACCACCTAGAGGGGTGGGATAGGGAGGGTGGGAGGGAGGGAGATGAAAGAGGGAGGAGATATGGGGATATATGTATAACTGATTCACTTTGTTATAAAGCAGAAACTAACACACCATTGTAAAGCAATCATACTCCAATAAAGATGTTAAAAAAATATATATATATAGTGCTTGATTGTTGAGCTTGGAAGCCCATTAAACTCAAAACTGATCATTGTGTTTACTTAGCTATGCACACGTGTGACTGCACACGCACATATATTTGCTTAATTCCATTAAGATAAAATTCTACCCTCAATTTTTGTTTTAAAGAAAAAGTCATTTGGTCACATTAAGAATAGGCAAAACCACATTATTTCACTCATTTCCAGAGAGAAATATATCAAGAAGGGGAATATCTATACTTTGTACAGGCGCAATTTCCTTCACATTTCTTTCTGTTCCACTCCTGCTTCACCAACACACAAACATTGGCAATATTTATTTCCTGCTAAAGTACTAATGTAATAAGCCTAATATTTCACAATTTTGACAATTAGTTGTGTTTCCATAGTTGAAATTCTGAGCACTTGTCATTTTTAAAATGCCTTCTCATATGCCCATTCTTTATCAAGAAAAAAATGTGAAATTTGAGAATTTTAATGGCAGAATTTGTTGTTTTTACTTTTTACTGCTTTTGGTCCTTTATTTGGTTCCTGAATGGATCTGTGTGTATGGTTACGCAACCTGCACTATTTCCTCATCCCTCCTAGTCTTTTTCACTTGGTTCTACACTGAGTGAACTTGTGCCTACCACTGACATCCAGATAACATGATACTCTGCTCTGCTATTCAACTCTGACCACTTCACTTTCGACCTTGTACCATAGCACTACCATTGAGAGATGAAAGAAGCAAGTAATGATAGAAAATAACAAAAGTTTTTTTTCCTTATCACAGGATTGAGAAATCTACTGGACTAATATCCTTTCTGGGGCCATATTAAAAATGATGAAAACGTGTTGCATTTGGTACAGATGTCAAAATTTTCCAAGGGCACAGAATTAATTCAATTCTGTACTTCCCACACACTTCCACAAACTTTTTTTATTAGAATGAACTTGGGTTTTTTTTTGTATGCCCAAGAACGTTTGGGTTATCATTTACAATCAAGGGGAAAACGAATCAGAGTGATAGATCATATGGAGTTGCTTTTAACCACAATATGGTAACTGGGACCAGAAACAGTGGACAAGTTATTTTTTAATTGTTTGGTTTTGGTTTTGGTTTTTAATCTTTTCCATCTCAACAGCCTTACACTATACCAAAATGAGATCACAATCTTGATCAACTTGTGACTTAAGAAGAATACTGAGAGAATCTAAATATAGTGAAAAACAAATGACTGTCACTGATATCCAGGATAAAATATTTCAACCTTGTTTTTTAGAGGATGGGGTTATTTTACATATCCTAAATTAACCTCAACAGGAAAACTGCCTTATTTTGGGTAAATCAGGAAAACAGAATGAAATTTATGAATAGCAAGAATACGTAGTCATTCAAGACAATGGACTTTCTTTTTTGAGGAGTTTTTTTTTTAACATCTATTTGAATCGATTAGTGGGAAACAGAGTAGAACAAAGCCTAGATTTGGGGATTCCTCTTTCCCAAGCAGATATATTCTTCCTGTTAGCAGGGTCAATGTGGAGAGAATAAAGAGCAGTGAGAAAATAATTCTTTTTTAAAGGATCATACGCATTATAAAAAGATGATTTGTCAAATAGAAATCCATTAGTAATTTTTCTTTCCAGAATGATATAACTTTGAAAAATGAAGATTATTAAATACGGAAAGTAACCTAACTCACAATAACTTCATTCTCATCATTACTGATAATGATAATCACTCACAAAACATATCCTGAGGTCCTCTGCATATTCATTCATTAACCAAGCTGGCAAATCATCACTTTGACACATGGGTTATCCATAACTATCAGGCACATGGCTCTGTAAGTTATCCAGCCAGGGACCCCTACTTTATCTAAAGAGTAAGACATTGGTCAAAATTTTTTTTTCAAACTTTTATTGAAAAGCCGAGGGTGTGCTGTATCCCTTTTCAGAAAAGACGCTTCTCATATGAGTGGAGGCTGTGGACACCACCTTCCACCTGAGCTGAGAATGTTCCCTTCTCAAACTTGAGCTCTCCAGAATACATCATGGCTTGGACTTGGGTCAAACTCTTGGCACCAATGTCCTGGCAGGAGTGCTAGATGCCGGCAATCAGGTAGGGGACAAATCTGTGCATGGATCCTTTATCCTGCACAGCCCCAGACAGCCCCTGGGCCACCTTGATTTTGTCAGCTTCACTAAAGTATCGGTTCTGGCTGCTGAGATGCTTGTCCATGGCTTCGAGAGAACCCATACCATGATATTTCTTTAGCTGGATCCCATCAGAGAAGAAAACTTGCCAGGGGCTTCAGTGGTAACAGCCAGGAGGGAGCCCATCATAACTGTGGAGACCCCAAGGGCCAAAGCTTTGGCAATATGGCCCACATTTTGGATTCCTCCATCAGCAATGACAGGGACGTCAAAGCACCGTGCATATTCTGACACGTTGTACACTGCTGTTGATTGGGGCCGCCCACAGGCCAGCACTTCTTGAGTGATGCAGATGGAGCCACTGCCCATTCCCACCCTCAGGGCATCTACACCAGCATCAGTGAGGTTCTTGGCCTGAGCAGCTGTGACCACATTGCCTCCAATGACTTGGAGACTGGGGTATTTCTCTTTGATGTATTTGATCATGCTGATCTGGAAGACGGAGTTTCCCTGGGAAGAGTCCAAAACCATCACGTCCACACCAGCCTGGACTAGCAAGTCCAGCTGATACTTGTCATCCTCATGAGTGCCGATGGCTGCTCCACACAGCAGCTGCTTCTTGGCATCTTTCGAGGCCAGTGGGTAATCTCGGTTTTTCTTCAGGTCTGTCTGGGCAATGATGGCGACCAGCTTATCATCTTCATTTACAATGGGTAACTTTCCCTTCTCGCTGCGCTGCAGAATTTCATTTGCTTCCTTCAATGTGATGCCTGCAGGGGCTACCACCAAGTCTTCCCTCTTCATCAAGATCGCTCCCAAAAACCGGTCATGCTCCTCCTCCTTGAGAAAATCAATGTCCTTTAAGGAGATGATGCCCACCAGGTGGCTCCCCATCCGGCCTGTGTCAGTGATGGGGATACCACAGAAGCCATGCCAGGCCTTGGCTTCAAAGACATCCCACACTCGATCCTTGGGACTGAGGACCACAGGGTCCATGATGAATCCCTGCTCATATTTCTTCACTTCACGAACTTCATTGGCCTGGAATTCTGATGTACAGTTGTAGTGGGTGAAGCCAATACCACCTGTAAGCGCCATTACTATGGCCATCCCAGCCTCTGTGACTGTGTCCATGGGTGAGGAAACCAGTGGGGTCTTCAGAGTGATATTTTTAGTCAGAGCAGAGGTCAGGTCCACTTGGTCTGCAGTGAAGTCGACGTACCCGGGGAGAATGAGAAAGTCGCTGTAGGTGAGACTGTCCGTGCAGTTGAACAGCTGCTGTGCAGTGAGTCTATCGTCTGGCATGTAGGACGTGCCGCCGCTCTCAGGTAGTCGGCCATGGCTAGCACAGGGCAAGGCCAAGCGTCTCCGAGGACCACGCCGCAGAGCCAAAATTTTTATATACTGGTAATTTGGGGGGAAAGCTTAAATCACCATTATAACTTCTAGTCACTTAATTCTAAATGACTCAGACTGAATTTCTTATAATGTGTGTTAAGCTAAAAAGAAAAAGTACTTTTGATTATTTAGAAATTTCAAAATTCTGAAATTTGTGAAACACAGTTCTTACAGCAATGATTCATCAACTAAGAAATAATATAAATGGGGTTGTCTATTACTTTAAGAGTCAACACATTTTTACTGACATGCATGTCTTCTTAAATAGCCTAAAGTTCTTTTCTATTACGTTAAACGACCAGTATCCTCCAGATCTGAACTAGACAAACCAAGGTACACATTATTGAAAGTCTTGCCATGAGTCATTTGGCAATTATCTGAGAATAATTACCCTTGGAATCCTGACTCACAAATAATTTAGCTATTCAGCCCACCTTCTTTGTGCAAAAGCTTAGTGTGAAATGGGAACCAAGGAAATAAAATAAACGTCTGTTTCCAATATTCAGAACATCTGCATGAGTAAAAATTATTCAAAAAGATACCATGAATTTTTTAAATGAAATGCAGCATGTAAAAATTAAGCACTTGATCTTTTCCTTTATATTTCATTAAAAAATTCTAACTAGACTATCACCAGCTGTACATTTTACTACATTTTATAGTCAAAGCAATACTGCATTCTTTCTCATCTGAATTCCACATAAAAATTAATTTTAAAAAAAAGGAAAAAAACAGAGCATGTCTTTTGTCAGATGCAACGAAGAGTTAAGGATGTCATACAAACCGAGAAGAGACAATAAAAATGATCCAAAAACAGATAAAATAGAAAATAATAGAAAATCTGAGATAAAAGAAAAATGATATTGTTTGATTTCTTGTTAATTCAGACTTCCTAAAAGAAATGGGAATTTGGATAAGAAATTTTGTTTAGCTTTGGAGAAAGGATGCATATAATTTATAAGTAAAACCTGAGGAAATGGCGAAAGTCATCTTACTGGTTATTTTTTGTCCTGTAGCCTGACGATTCATAAACCAAGCAAGAAGAATATGCAAGTTATAAATCAGGAATCAACCAATACCAATCAAGTTTCCATATTTTTAAGAGAAACAAAGAATAATTAGGGAAAACATTCCTAAGACAAGCAAGAATTATTGTCTTGGGCTTCTCTGGTGGTGCAGTGGTTGAGAGCCCGCCTGCCGATGCAGGGGACACGGGTTCGTGCCCCGGCCCGGGAAGATGCCGCATGCTGCGGAGCGGCTGGGCCCATGTGCCATGGCTGCTGAGCCTGCGTGTCCGGAGCCTGTGCTCCACAACAAGAGAAGCCACAACAGTGAGAGGCCAATGTACCGCAAAAAAAAAAAAAAAGAATTATTGTCTTAAATAGGCAGATCAAACAATATCACTTAGGTTTCGGATGGCATTTCCAATTGCTTTATGTAAATTGATTAGTCCAAGGATTTGAAAAGTTTTCCTCTTTAATTTAAAAATATTCATTCTGTTAACAAGTAAGCAAAACAAACATGGCTCACACCCTTAGCTTCATCTGTAAAATGAAAAATAGCATTGAGATAGCATCTCAATAAATGTTGTTCCCTTCCCCATTACCTCTCTATCTCACATTAATGTAAAGTCACAGGCCATACAGAATGAATACCAGATAGATAAGATCCTTTAGGTTAAGTGACAACATGTGTCTTTTGCTTGGCTTTTGGAAAATGTTGATTGCCTCTAACAACAATATTGCCTGTAATCCTCATCATATAATAAGAAATGAAAATAAGATATTATTATATTTTTCTCTTTTGAAAAAAATGTCATTGAATTTTTAAGATAGATGTATCATATTCTTAGATGATAAAGTTTTTTTTAGAAATGCTATACATTTCTGTTACATTAGAAACACTAAACATTACTAAGATGTACAAATTCAAGTATATTGTATATGTTCATTTTAAGACTTATATCCATGCTGTAGATCACGAAAATAAATTGAATGTTCTATAATATTTGTCTTTTAAACCAAAACCCAGGGTGGAGAGAGATGGGAAATAATAACACGGATTTACTTTTTTAATACTTACCACGGCTGATCTCATATTTGTAAAGGAAAGTAAAATTATGATGTTAATATTGTAGAACTGACAACACACTTAAAAGAATGTAACTCTACACTGTTTTCTATTGCCTATGAAATCCTAAGAAAACAGAATTTTATCAACAGAATTATTGCTAGGAAAATTATAATAATAACTGGCAGTATTTTCATTATTTTTTCTATTTACTAGGAAAAAAGTAGAAAAAGGATGAAGCATGTGATGCCTTTACTTAATATCGCACTACCTCACCTTAGCATATGGCTACATAAGGATTGAAAAAATTGCATGGATTTTGTTTTGAATTTCATTTAAATTAGAATTTTCTCACATGTTCAATCTTATGAAATTTGCTAACATTTGATCTTCGCTTCAGTAATCAATCTTTTGTTTTCCTTTTTTGTTGTTCTTGTTATGACTTTTTTCCCACTTCTACTATAATCTTCCTGAAAAAATGTTATTAATATTTGGGCCTTTAAGAATAAACAGTGTCAATGAAAAAAAATCTAATATCCCTATATAATTTATACTATAACTTCTCATTACTCTCCAAAGAAGAGTAAAAACATTTTCATGAAAAAAAAAGCTATTTTAGTGACCTTTTGTCCCTCCCTAAGAGGAAGAAGTCTGACAGGTAGATATATGGAGAGTTTGTTATTGTAAATTCCAGATCTTGTGATTATCTCTGACTCAACTTCTGGGGTTTTATCTGGAATTCCTGTGAAGGGTCAACAAGTGTATTACTGCCTGTCTTCACCTTCTTGTGACCTTAATTTTAAAACTACACCTTATAGGACTCAGAAAGCAGATTATAGTGCTGTATTTCAGCAGATAGACTTTGGAATGGGACGCATCAGAAAATATATCATTATCTCAAGCAACCAGAAATCTACAACTTTTTAATATATTTATGTATATCTACTTTTGTTTATCTTTAATTGTAGAGTTTAAGGAAAAAATTTTAGGAACTTTTTGACTCCAATACTTTTTCAGAGCCAAACATCCCACTGCATTATTTCTTCTGGGGGAAAATTTTTTTATAGTATTTCTATAATTAAATGATATCTAATATAGATAGATGTATTTACATAAATACATTTTAATAGATAAACCATGATGAATATTCATGTTAAAATTTTGGAAAATAGACAAATGTAGATAAAGCAACACATTTTGATGACATAACTTGTCCACATATACTAGAAAACTGAAATGAGCAATTTCTGAGTAAATTTTAAGTATAAACTTAAGTTCACTGGTTCCAAGCCTCCAATTATTGCTCCAGAAACCTTGAGCAGTGGTTAAGGATAACAGAACTATTACTATTACGGGATGGTGAAAATAGGTTTACTAAAATGAACACATAACATAGGTAACAAATGGTGGAAAGAAATGTACAAGAAGAAAGGAAATTAAAGATGAATAAATAGAAAATCTCCTGGAAAGGAAATACTGCAGTGTAATGCTTAAAGACTATGGTTTTGACGTTGCATAATAGGTTTCAGACCACTTGCTACATGTGAGATGTGTGATCTTAGGCAGGTCATTTAACCTCTCTAAACGCATTTTTCCATCAGTGAAAAGAATATAAAATTGTGCCTATCTTATAGGTCTGACATGAGGATAAAAAGTTACACATTTTGTACAATACCTGGCATATAAGCCTTTGTTGTTATGAAAATGTCCACTGTAAATTTAACAAAATAATTGGATGATAAACAAAACCATCCAAATATTATAGATGATCCAAAATGTTACTATAGTCTAAAATGTAAGGTCCCAATTAATCTCAAATGCAGTTATGGGATAAAATTAAATTCTTATTATTAGAAAAGGAAAAGAATTTCAATAAAGAACCAAGCTATGAATTTGGTTTATTGTCTGAAACAGAATAATACATGGAAATCATGAGCTATGGGTGCAACCGTCTTTTGTGTTATGCTTTATCCCTGTGACATTGTTAAAGACTTTCAACAAATCAAAAGTTGAGAACATTTGAATACTAAAAGCACAAAAAATACCCCTAAGAATAATGATTATGTGAGATTAAGAAATCTAGCACATTCATCTTTTCAACAGCAATTTTTCAGTTTCTTTTAATTTGATAAAAATTTCTGCCATCTTAAACATTTTTCCCTGCAATCATTTAAAGACAAACAAGACTCAGAAGTAAAAATCTATGAGACCATTTCCACTTATTATCACATATAAAATGTGAGCGGGAGCTTTTCCTTTTGATCAAGTTTGAATGGCAAATTTTGTCAAGCTACGTTTAAATATCCCATCATGATTCCAATTCTTTCTGCACACATACCTTTCCAGTCATTTTGTTTCAAATGATTGTTAATACCCTGAAGTCCTAAAACAGTTCAGTCAGTATAGTCAAACTGGATATGTACTTAGAAATAATGACAGAGAGCTCATGGCAATGTGTATTTTACACACTGAACTTGTCTCCTGGTCAGTTATGCCGGGTCTGAAATTAAATATTCTTGACCTATTTCTGTGATCTCTCTTACATTGTTGCCCTAAACTATTTATCATCTAAACATTATAATTTTATATGTTTATTCCATTTCTCACATATTTATAGCCAAATCTTTTTTAGATATCTTGATGAAGTAACCTCACCATCTACCTATATATTTACTAGATAAAATAACAGTAAAAATATTTTTTGAGATCTCTGATTCTCTTGGTACCACTGATAATTTAGCATATTGCCCTATCAACAGACAATAGAATCCTGATTATCTATTAATTAAGGCATATTTTCTATGACAGCTAGGGCCTAACTAAGCCCAATATCTTTGTTTTGCCTTTTCAGTTCCTGCTTGATTGATTAGTTCATTTACGTACCCCAGTGTTCCAATAAGACATTATATATAGGCTTCAAAATATCAAATAGATCATGATTTCTATATTTCTTTTATTTTAATTTAATTTTATTATTAAATATTCATAAAGAGGAGCATATTTAACATATATGGCTAGCTCAAAGAGTAGTCATAAAATGTATACCAGTTTTCCCATTAACCAATTTGTGCAGTTGGGGCCTTGTATTTTCTAAAGCTTCATATTTTGTCATCTTTGCTTGCAATTCCCCCCATCAGAGATAACCAATAAATTTTGTATTATTCATTATCTCTTTTCTCTATGGACTTTGCCACATTTATCTATATACTTATACAACCTGTTCCTTTTGGCCCAAATTTGAACTAAACATGAAATCATACTGAAGAAACTCTGCTGTGACATGATTTGACACTCGACATTAAGTTTTGAGATATATATCAAATTTTATTTATGCACTGCTGACAAATGTGTTGAGGGTTATGTTCTAGTCTGAGCCTCCTATCACAATACAAGAGAGACTTGAGGAGACCTATTGCTGGGTCATAGGGTATATTTTAAACTTTACTTGGAAAAGGCAAATTGTTTTCTAGAATACACCAATTTATAATTCCCACAGCAGTGTGTTAGAGTTCCTATTGTTCCTCATGTCTGAAAATATGTGATCTTATCGGCTTTTAAATTTATGTCTGGTAGGTATATCATTGGACCTTTAATATTTTCCTGAGAACTAATAAACTTAAGCATCTTTTCATATATTTATTAAAATTTGTGTTTCCCTTCTAAGAAATAACTGTTCATAACTTTTTCACTGGATTGTTGGTTTATGTATTACCTTTTGATTCATGGGAATATACATGGCATATATATGCTAATGTGTTTTTTACTTTTTATTTTTTATTTTTTCAATGAACATAAGTTCTAAATTTTAATGTAGGTGAAAACTATCAACTTTTTGACATTGTTTTGAGCTTTTTTAATATTAAGAAAGTATCCTCTACTTCAAGTGCATAAAGATATTCTCTATCATTGATGCTAAGGTTTGAAGAGCTGGTTTTCAGAGTTAAGTTTTTGTCCATCTAGAATTGACTTCTGTGGATGCTGTGAGCTATAGATCTAATGTTCCTGAATTTAATAAGCCACCCTTTCCCAATGCCAACTTTCACCTGTATCAAATGTTAATATATACACCAGTTTATTTCTGGGTTCTCTGATTCGTCAATATAGTTTTCCATCTCTGCACAAATACCAAATTGTCTTATTACAGGTTTATTTTGTCTTGATATGTCCTAGAGCTTAGGTTTAACAAGCCAGATACATTGCTCAGAGACAGGAGGCAAAATGTTGTTACCCTCTTTATTTCCAGAGATGTTTGTACCTTACAATTTATTTCATCCTCTTTCAATACAACTATACACACTTTGTTTTGTATAGAATGTGCTTGGTATATCTTTCTTTGTACCTTTTACTTTGAACCTTTCTTTGTTTTTATATTTTACTTGTGTCTCTTATTTAGAACATATAGCCAGATTTTCTTTGTATTTCCATTTTGATAATCTTTTATTTTACTGAAGAATTTAGTCTATTTACATTTGTTGTGTTGTCGACATGAAATATTTGGAATTATTTCTTTCAATTTTTTTCTGTGTTTCTTATTACATTTTCCTCTACTAGTTTCACAGCTCAGTCTTTAATTCCTATTCATTTAGTGGTTACCCCAGATATTTAATTTATGTTACTTAAAAGGTTCTAAGGTTAATAGTATCACTAATTTGAACAATAATAGCATATAAGTTGGAAGGGAGCTAATTAGAATAAAGCAAGCCTAGGTCCTTGTATTATTTGAAGAGAGAGTTACATCTGGAGAACTTTATACCAGAAACACTTTATACTTAATTTTTTGCTTTTTTGTGGGACCACATAGGTAATATGGCTTGAAGCCTCAAACCAACAATAGGAAAGAATTCTTAGGGATTCTCATGGGAGACTTTCTCCATTCACCCAGAGCCGAAGTATCCTCACAATGCCACTCTGCAGAGCAGCTTTATATTGACATGGTTTATTTTTCATTATTTGCTTTTTGTTATTGTTACTGTGGTTTATCCACTGAACAGATCACCTTTGTGAGAATATCAGATATGATCTCCTAATTTTTGTAAACCCATCATTTTGTCTCCCACCTCTGAGCAGTGCATCGGCCTGTTAAACCTGAAGTTCTAGGCCAAAGCTTCTCAAATTACCTGAGGTGAAGAAGCATGTTTTATTGTTTTTGTTTTTTAATTTACAATGCTTTGCAAGCAAGCCCTAGATTCAGCCTCTTTTCAAAGGTTCATTTTATTGAAGAATGGGTTCCAGTGGAACTTAGAAACCAAGATCTGGACACTGGATAGCTTGTTTCTACTGGGGTATCACTGCTTCTAGACCATCCCAGCAAAGAGAGCTATGAAATATGTGTACATTAACCCATGTACATGAACATATCTGTAATTATTTATGTTCATATATTGATATATTAAGCTGAAGATGAGTTTGTACTGCCTCTGCTTGAATTCTATATGACAGGGCATATGTTTAAGCTTTAAGAATGGTATTTTCCTTATCCACAGAATAAAATTAACTTAAAAAATATCACCTGGAAACACTAGCTTTTAGAAGCTTTTTGCAAGATGTATATTGATATTTTAAAATAATAAAACTGAGGTCAAGGCTGGAGGTGCCTTCAAGATGGCAGAGGAGTAAGACGTGAGATCACCTTCCTCCCCACAAATACATCAAAACTATACCTACATGTGGAACAGCTCCTACAGAACACCTACTGAATGCTGGCAGAAGACCTCAGACTTCCCAAAGGACAAGAAAATCCACACATACGTGGGTAGGGCAAAAGAAAAAAGGAAAAACAGAGACAAAAGAATAGGGATGAAACCTGCATCTCTGGGAGGGTGCTGTGAAGGAAGAAAAGCTTCCACACACTAGGAAGACCCTTCACTGAAGGAGAAGTGGGGTGGGCAGGGGGGAAGCTTCAGAGCCACAGAGGAGAACGCAGCAAGAGGGATGCAGAGGGCAAAGCGGAGAGATTCCTGCATAGAGGATCGGTGCCGACCAGCACTCACCAGCCTGAGAGTGTTGTCTGCTCACCTGCTGGGGTGGGTCGGGGCTGGGAGCTGAGGCTCAGGCTTCGGAGGTCAGATCCCAGGGAGAGGACTGGGGTTGGCTGAGTGAACACAGCCTGAAGGGAGCTAGTGCACCACAACTAGCAGGGAGGCAGTCCGGGGAAAAGTCTGGAACTGCCTAAGAGGCAAGAGACCATTGTTTTGGGGTGCACAAGGAGAGGAGATTCAGAGCACCACCTAAATGAGCTCCAGAGATGGGCACAAGCCGCGGCTATCAGCGCAGACACCAGAGACGGGCATGAGACTCTAAGGCTGCTACTGCAGTCACAAAGAATCCTGTGTGCAAGCACAGGTCACTATCCACACCACCCCTCCCAGGAGCCTGTGCACCCTGCCACTACCAGGGTCCCGTGATCCAGGGACAACTTCCCCGGGAGATCACACAGCGCATCTCAGGCTGTTGCAACATCACACCGGACTCTGCTGCCACAGGCTCGCCCTGCATTCCATACCCCTCCCTCCCCATGGCCTGAGTGAGCCAGAGGCCCCTAATCAGCTGCTACTTTAACCCCATCCACTCTGGGCAGGGAACAGATGCCATCAACCTACACACAGGGGCAGGGCCAAATCTAAAGCTGATCCCCAGGAGCTGTGCCAACAAAGAAGAGAAAGGGAAATCTCTCCCAGCAGCCTCAGGAACAGCAGATTAAATCTTCACAGTAAACTTGATGTACCCTGCATCTCTGGAATAGACTTTGGGAGCAACTGTAGATTTGGGGTTTGCTTTCTGCAACTAATTTTTCTGGTTTTATGTTTATGTTAGTTTAGTATTTAGAGTTTATTATCATTGGTAGATTTGTTTAATGATTTGGTTACTCCCTTCCTTTTTTTATATATATGTATAGACATATATTTCTTTTTTTGTGAGTATGTATGTGTATGCTTCTTTGTGTGATTTTGTCTGTATAGCTTTACTTTTGTCATTTGTCCTAGGGTTCTGTCTGTCCGTTTTTTGTTTTTATAGTATAGTTTCTAGTGCTTCTTATCATTGGTGGATTGGTTTTTTGGTTTCATTGCTCGCTTTCTTTCTTTCTTTTCTTTATTACCTTTTAATTTTTAATTTTTTTTATTTTAACAACTTTATTTTATTTTATTTTTCTTTCTTTCTTTCTATCAATTTTTCTACCTTTTCTTCTGAGCTGTGTGGCTGACAGGGTCTTGGTGCTCTGGCCAGGTGTCAGGCCTGATCCTCTGACGTGGGAGACCTGAGATCAGGACATTGGTTCACCAGAGACCTCCCAGGTCCATATAATATCAAACAGCAAAAGCTCTCACAGAGATCTCCATCTCAACACTAAGACTCAGCTCCACTCAACGACAAGCAATCTACAGTGCTGGACACCCCATGTCAAACAACTAGAAAGACAGGAACACAACCTCACCCATTAGCAGATAGGAGCACCTAAAATCATAATAAGGTCACAGACACCCCAAAACACACCACTGGACGTGGTCCTCTCCACCAGGAAGACAAGATCCAGCCTCATCCACCAAAACACAGGTACCAGTCCCCTCCACCAGGAAGCCAACACAACCCACCAAAACCACCTTACCCACTGGAGGCAGACACCAAAAACAAAGGGAACTACAAACTGGCAGCATGCAAAAGGGAAACACCAAACACAGAAAGGTAAGCAAAATGAGAAGACAGAGAAATACATAACAGATGAAGGAGCAAGGTAAAAAACCACCAAACAAATGGTGGTTAAAAAGGAGCAAGGTAAAAAACCACCAAACAAAAACCAGACCAAACAAATGAAGAGGAAATAGGCAGTCTACCTGAAAAAGAATTCAGAGTAATGATAGTAAAGATGATTCAACTTCTTGGAAATAGAATGGAGAAAATACAAGAAGCGTTTAACAAGGACATAGAAGAACTGAAGAGCAAACAAACGATGAAAAACACAATAAATGAAATTAAAAATTCTCTAGAAGGAATCAATAGCAGAATAACTGAGGCAGAAAAACAGATAAGTGACCTGGAACATAAATAGTGGAAATAACTACCGCAGAGCAGAATAAAGAAAAAAGAATGAAAAGAATTGAGGACACTCTCAGAGACCTCTGGGACAACACTTAACACACCAATATTCGAATTATAGGGCTCCCAGGAGAAGAAGAGAAAAAGAAAGGGACTGAGAAAATATTTGAAGAGATTATAGTTGAAAACTTCCCTAATATGGGAAAGGAAATATCAATCAAATCCAGGAAGCACAGAGAGTCCCATACAGGATAAATCCAAGGAGAAACATGCCAAGACACATATGAATCAAGCTATCAAAAATTAAATACAAAGAAAAAATATTAAAAGCAGGAAGGGAAAAGCAAAAAATAACATACAAGGGAATGTCCATAAGGTTAACAGCTGATCTTTCAGCAGAAACTCTGCAAGCCAGAGGGAGTGTCAGGACATATTTACAGTGATGAAAGGGAAAAACCTACAAGCAACATTACTCTACCAGCAAGCATCTCATTCAGATTTGACAGAGAAATTAAAATCTTTACAGACAAGCAAAAGCTAAGAGAATTCAGCACCACCAAACCAGCTTTACAACAAATGCTAAAGGAACCTGTCTAGGCAGGAAACACAAGAGAAGGAAACGACCTTCCAAAAAAACCAAAAACAATTAAGAAAATGGTAATAGGAAAATAGATATTGATAACTACCTTCAATGTAAATGGATTAAATGCTCGAACCAAAACATACACTAGCTGAATGGATACAAAAACAAGACCAGTATATATGCTGTCTACAAGAGACCCACTTCAGACCTAAGGAAACATACAGACTGAAAGTGAGGGGATGAAAACAATATTCCACGCAAATGGAAATCAAAAGGAAGCTGGAGTAGCAATTCTCATACCAGATAAAATAGACTTTAAAATAAAGACTATTACAAGAGACGAAGAAGGACACTACATAATGATCAAGGGATCAATGCAAGAAGAAGATACAACCATTGTAAATATTTATGCACCCAACATAGGAGGGCCTCAATACATAAGGCAAATGCTAACAGGCATAAAAGGGGAAATTGACAGTAACACAATCATAGTAGGGGACTTTAACACCCCACTTTCACCAAAGGACAGATCATCCAAAATGAAAATACATAAGGAAACACAAGTTTTAATTGACACATTAGACCAGATGGAATTAATTGATATTTATATGACATTCCATCGAAAAACAACACAATACACTTTCTTCTCAAGTGCTCATGAAACATTCTCCAGGATAAATCATATCTTAGGTCACAAATCAAGCCTCAGTAAATTTAAGAAAATTCAAATGGTATCAAATATCTTTTCCAACAACAGTGCTAATGAAACATTCTCCAGGATAAATCATATCTTAGGTCACAAATCAAGCCTCAGTAAATTTAAGAAAATTCAAATGGTATCAAATATCTTTTCCAACCACAGTGCTATAAGACTAGATATCAATTACAGGAAAAAATCTGTAAAAAATACAAACACATGGAGGGTAAACAATACACTACTAAATAACCAAGAGATCACTGAAGAAATCAAAGAGGAAATGAAAAAAAACCTAGAAACAGATGACAATGAAAACACGTCAACCCAAAACCTATGGGAGGAGCATAAGCAGTTCAAAGAGGGAAGTTTATAGCAATGCAAACTTACCTCAAGAAACAAGAAACATCTCAAATAAACAACCTAATCTTACACCTAAAGCAATTAGAGAAAGAAACACACAAAAAGCCCAAAGTAGGCAGAAGGAAAGAAATCATAAAGATCAGATCAGAAATAAATGAAAAAGAAATGAAGGAAACAATAGCAAAAGACCAATAAAACTAAAAGCTGGTTCTTTGAGAAGAGAAAATTAATAAACCATTAGCCAGACTCATTAAGAAAGAAAGGGTGAAAACTCAAATCAATAGACTTAGAAATGAAAAGGAGAAGTAACAACTGACACAGCAGAAATACAAAGGATCATGAGAGATTACTACAAGTAACTATACGACAATAAAAAGGAAAACCTGGAAGAAATGGATAAATTCTTAGAAAAGCACAACCTTCCAAGACTGACCCAGGAAGAAATAGAAAATATGAAAGACCAATCACAAGCACTGAAATTGAAACTGTGATTAAAAATCTTCTAACAAACAAAACCCCAGGCCCAGATGGATTCACAGGCGAATTCTATCAAACATTTAGAGAAGGTCTTACACCTATCCTTCGCAAACTCATCCAAAATATAGCAGAGGAAGGAACACTCCCAAACTCATTTTACGAGGCCACCTTCACCCTGATACCAAAACCAGAAAAAGATGTCACAAATAAAGAAAACTATAGGCCAATATCACTGATGAACATAGATGCAAAAATCCTCAACCAAATACTAGCAAACAGAATCCAACAGCACATTAAAAGGATCATACACCATGATCAAGTGGGGTATATCCCAGGAATGCAAGGATTCTTCAATATATGCAAATCTATCAATGTGATAAACCATATGAAAAAAGTGAAGGAGAAAAACCATATGATCATCTCAACAGATGCAGAAAAAGCTCTCAACAAAATTCAACACCCATTTATGATAAAAACCCTCTAGAAAGTAGGCAGAGAAGGAACTTACGTCAACATAATAAAGGCCATATAGGACAAACCCACAGCCAGTATCGTTCTCAATGGTGAAAAACTGAAACCTGGGCTTCCCTGGTGGCGCAGTGGTTGAGGGTCCGCCTGCCAATGCAGGGAACACGGGTTTGTGCCTCGGTGTGGGAGGATCCCACATGCCACGGAACGGCTGGGCCCGTGAGCCATGGCCACTGAGCCTGCACGTCCGGAGCCTGTGCTCCGCAACAGGAGAGGCCACAACAGTGAGAGGCCCGCGTACTGCAAAAAAAAAAAACAAAAAAAAACCCTGAAACCATTTCCTCTAAGATCAGGAACAAGACAAGGTTATCCACTCTCACCACTATTATTCAACATAGTTTTGGAAGTTTTAGCCACAGAAAACAGAAACGAAAAAGAAATAAAGGGAATCCAAATCAGAAAAGAAGAAGTAAAGCTGTCACTCTTTGCAGATGACATGATACTATACATAGAGAATCATAAAGATGCTACCAGAAAGCTACTAGAGCTAATCAATGAATTTGGTAAGTTGCAGTATACAAAATGAATGGACAGAAATCTCTTGCACTCCTATACACTAATGACGAAAAATCTGAAAGAGAAAATAAGGAAACACTCCCATTTACCACTGCAATAAAAAGAATAAAATACCTAGGAATAAACCTACCTAAGGAGACAAAAGTCCTGTATGCAGAAAACTATAAGACACTGATGAAAGAAGTTAAAGATGATACAAACAGATGGAGACATATACCATGTTCTTGGATTGGAATAATTAACATTGTAAAAATGACTATACTACCCAAAGCAATCTACACATTCAGTGCAATCCCTATGAAACTACCAGTGGCTTTTTTCACAGAACTAGAACAAAAAATTTCACAATTTGTATGGCAACACAAAATACCCTGAATAGCCAAAGCAATCTTGAGAAAGAAAAACAGAGCTAGAGGTATAAGGCCTCTGAACTTCAGACTATACTACAAAGCTACAGTAATCAAGACAATATGGTACTGGCACAAAAACAGAAATATACATCAATGGAACAGGATAGAAAGCCCAGAGATAAACCCACATACATATAGTCTCCTTATCTTTGATAAAGGAGGCAAGAATATACAATGGAGAAAAGACAGCCTCTACAATAAGTGGTGCTGGGAAAACTGGATAGCTACACGTAAAAGAATGGAATTAGAACACTCCCTAACAGCATACACAAAAATAAACTCAAAATGGCTTAAAGACCTAAATGTAAGGCCAGACACTATCAAACTCTTAGAGGAAGACACAGGCAGAACACTCTAAGACATAAATTACAGCAATATCCTTTTTGACACACCTCCTAGAGAAATGGAAATGAAAACAAAAATAAACTAATGGGACCTAATGAAACTTAAAAGCTTTTGCACAGCAAAGGAAACCATAAACAAGGTGAAAAGACAATCCTCAGAATGGGAGAAAATATTTGCAAACGAATCAACTGACAAAGGATTAATCTCCAAAATATACAAGCAGCCCTTGCAGCTCAATGTCAGAAAAACCAACAATCTGGGGCTTCCCTGGTGGCGCAGTGGTTGAGAATCTGCCTGCCAATGCAGGGGACACGGGTTCGAGCCCTGGTCTGGGAAGATCCCACATGCCGCGGAGCATCTGGGCCCGTAAGCCATGGCCACTGAGCCTGCGCGTCTGGAGCCTGTGCTCTGCAACAAGAGAGGCCGTGACAGTGAGAGGCCCGCGCACTGTGATGAAGAGTGGCCCCTGCTCACCGCAACTAGAGATAGCCCTCGCACAGAAACGAAGACCCAACGCAGCCAAAAATAAATAAATAAAATAAAATAAAATAAAAAAAGACTTGTTTAAAAAAAAAAAAAGAAAAACCAACAATCCAATCCAAAAATGGGCAGAAGACATAAATACACATTTCTCCAAAGAAGATATACAGATTGCCAACAATCACATGAAAGGATGCTCAGCATTACTAATCATTAGAGAAATGCAAATCAAAACTACAATGAGGTATCACCTCACAGCAGTCAGAATGGCCATCATCAAAAAATCTACAAACAGTAAGTGCTGGAGAGTGTGTGGAGAAAAGGGAACCCTCTTGCACTGTTGGTGGGAACATAAATTGATACAGCCACTATGGAGAACAATATGGAGGTTCCTTTAGAAACTGAAAATAGAACTACCATAAGACCCAGCAATCCCACCACCTGGCATATACCCTGAGAAAACCATAATTCAAAAAGAGTCATGTACCACAATGTTCACTGCAGCACTATTTACAATATCCAGGACACAGAAGCAACCTAAGTGTCCATCGACAGATGAATGGATAAAGAAGATGTGGCACATATATACGATGGAATATTACTCAGCCATAAAAATAAGTGAAATTGAGTTATTTGTAGTGAGGTGGATGGACCTAGAGACTGCCATACAGAGTGAAGTAAGCCAGAAAGATAAAAACAAATACCGTATGCTAACACATATATATGGAATATAAAAAAAAAAAGGTTCTGAAGAACCTAGGGGCAGGACAGGAATAAAGACTCAGATGTAGAGAATGGACTTGAGGACACAGGGAGGGGGAAGGGTAAGTAGGGACGAAGTGAGAGAGTAACATTGACATATATACACTACCAAATGTAAAATAGATAGCTAGTGGGAAGCAGCCGCATAGCACAGGGAGATCAGCTCGGTGCTTTGTGTCCACCCAGAGGGGTGGGAGGGAGATGCAAAAGGGAGGAGATATGGGGATATACGTATGCATATAGCTGATTCACTTTGTCATACAGCAGAAACTAACACACCATTGTAAAGCAATTATACGCTAATAAAGATGTTAAAAAAAATAAATAAATAGGGCTTCCCTGGTGGCGCAGTGGTTGAGAGTCCGCCTGCCGATGCAGGGGACGCGGGTTCGTGCCCCGGTGCGGGAGGATCCCGCATGCCGCGGAGCGGCTGGGCCCGTGGGCCGTGGCCGCTGGGCCTGCGCGTCCGGAGCCTGTGCTCCGCGGCGGGAGAGGCCGCGACAGTGAGAGGCCCGCGTACCGCAAAAAAAAATAAATAAATAAATAAATAAATAAATAAATAAATAAATAAATAAATAAATAAATAAAACTACATAGCCTTCAAAAAAATTATATAAGTTTCTAAACACATAATCTCTTTCAAAGACACTGTTCCAAACCACAAGATATTATATACAAATGAAATTTCTAAGCTTCCTGTGCTTCATAATGCCAAAAATGGCAGTCCCATATTTCTTTTTCTATTCTTGAAAAATTATTTTATGTAACTCTACTATATTCTTAAGTTAACCTTAGAAACTACTTCTTTTCTGAAAATATTGTGCTGCTGACATCCAAACTTAATTAAACTCATTTCTATATTATTTTCATAATAAAATAACTAGTAACTCTAAAGTTTGCTATTTATAAAGATTAATATTTTCTTCATCAATGCACATGATAGAGGTGAAGCTTTTATCTTCAAGACAATATTTTTCCATATGATAGCTTTATATTCACATATACACATAGAATCAGGTTTATAAATTTAACTGTGTTGAAAAAGTATATTAACTACTTACTTGTACCTAAACTGCCTTAAATTTAACTTATACTATTTTATGTACTATTTGCTGTCAAGATTGTTTTCTACCTAATAATTAAACAGAAGGGGGCAGATATGGCATAGACATACAAGATTTGTGATAAATAAAAATAAAACCAGGCAGGATGAACCCTGCATTCTAACTTATATACACTCAATAATTGTTATATACCAAGTATGATTCCAGTATCATATATGAGAATTTACTATACTGGGCATGGTGCTACGAAACACAAATCCAAACAAGAAATAAATTTTTCTGACATTGCACTTCATTGAAGAAATTAAAGAGTTATTATGTCATGACTGCTGACAAAAGTTCAAAAATTAACAGAAAATTAACCTGTGAAACATGGTATCTGACAGCTAATACTGAACCTGTACTGTGAAAGGTTAAAGATTTTTAAGATTATTGCTGATAATGGAAGAAAGCAAAACAAGCAGAGACCCTGAGTTACAGCTTTAAATATATAATGTGAAAATAAATCTCTGATTTGAAAGAATGATTTGCTAACCCATTTCCATCCTGTGAAGAATATATAACCTTCTCAAACATTTTTAAACATATTTGTGTTTGTTATGCATTAATATTCTGGATATTTTGAAAATTATGCAATCATTATCTAACACAGGAATGAAAACAATAAGACCTTAGCCAAAGGAACTCATGGCTAATGCGGGTAGAGGTAGTGCACATTTTTCCTTCTAAATTTTATATTTAACCTAATGTTTTCAAAATCATTTGTAAGAATGATTGAAAAACAATTACTTGCTAATGTTGTCCTTCCACTACCACCCCTTCATAAATGTCATAAATTACAATTTTTCATTAGACTAGAACAATAAATACATTTCTACCAAAACATGTTTATTTTCATTATATTCCCATAACCATTATAACAAAATTTTAATGCATTTTAATAAATAAATGGGAATGAAAATTTATCAGTGCCTAAAACCTCAGATTTTTTTAAACTACTAAATGATCATGATATTTTAAATACACAATTCTACATTGTTAATATCTATTGAAATAGAATTTATAGATGAGTAATCAAGCCATAAAGCACCTGTACTTTCATCTAACAGGACATGGAAAACAGCATTGTAATATTTCCAAGAAAACTGATACTCTGTAAAAATCTTGGAATAATTAGCAAAGATACCTCAGCTCCTTTTGCTTAAATATTTTGATAACTATAGATGTTCCATTCAAAAATCATTCACATAAACTTCTAACAGGATATATTCAGTAACACAGGTTTAGTACAGATACCAATATTTTCTCATAAAACTTCATTTAACAACTGAATGTACAACTGCCATGTTTTCATTCTACATATACTTATGAAAGAAGCATTCCTCAGTGATACATCATGTTACAAAATATGCAAGAAATAGCAAATCATTCTTTCAAATCAGAGATTTATTTTCACATCATATATGGGTTAAAATTTTTTAATAATTCAAAGACTATAAGTTCAGGTAATAACTGAAAATATTATACTCAAGAATTATTAGGTACAATAGTTAAGAACCCCCTACTCAGTTATTTTATACTAAAATTTTTGTGTGTGTATTAATCCAGAATAGAACCTGTAGAAAATATCTAATATTAGTCATTTATATTCTTTATACACAAATGGATTTAAGTTGTTCAGAATGTTGTCTCTGATTGAGCTGTACCTAAATTTTAAAAAAAGAAACTTTTAGAAAGTTGCTTTTAATAAAAATAGATAAATTATTAAAGTTGACTTTATCACTTTCAAATAATCTTGAAGTATGTATTTAAATAAAGCAATTATTATTGGACACTTTCTATGGGTTGAACAATTTAAATTCTATACTTCGTTTAGCACATCTTATTTCACCTCTTCCACTTCTGCAACCAGAATTATGTCTTCTCACTGGAAAAATATCCTGAGTATCATTCCCCAAAAGAGAATTATAGAATATAGTGAAACAGTATCTTTACCAAATGTGAATTAATTATTTTATATGGCTAACACTACATGAATTTCTCTCTGTATAAAGCCTTTCATTTAGATCATTGTATTCATAATTGTAGCTCAATTTCAAAAAAAAAGTCCTCTGTTTAAAAAGAGAAATAATGACAAACACCTGTTGAAGAGAAAAAATTGTATAAAAATAATTAGGCATGTTTTCATAGCTATTTTCGCTTTGCAGAAGGTAGCAAGATCTTTTTCATGCTACTGAAATCTCTTATTTTCTTACTATCTTCCAGTGTCACTACATATTATAGGATCCAAATTGTGACATCAGAAAAATTAAACTCAGGACATTTGTGCATTCTGCATTCAAGCATACACTAGCAATGTAGCGATTTGACCTTTGAAAGAGGACAATTCATGTGCGCATATCTCATGCCTGTCTGCCTTCCATATACTTAGCAAGATGATGATTGCTCCCAGCTATGTTGATATACTTCTATCCACTTGACTGGCTGTGGATAGGAGGCAAATGATCTATCTGTTAAGAGGTGATCTTCTTTGTAGATGTCTCACCTAATCAGAGTAGAATATTTGTAAACATAAGCAGGTCTGCTACTTCATCTAGTCCCACTACAACCTGCATAGGTTTCACTTGCCTTATATAAAAGGTCACTGCAAATACTACTGTGATATGGCCCAGGGAATGAGTTCCTTCAACAAGCTACCTGTGGCAATGCACAGTAGGAAACCCCTTCTGAGAAATATATTGCACCTCTTCAAAGATAATCCAACTATAATGTTGGTTTAATTTTCCTCAGGGAAAGGAATACTTTCCATTACATACTAGATTAAACTATATAAAATTGCCAACATGCAAACATTTTTTATCGATACGAATGCTGATTTCTAATGTTTCAACCTAATATATCTTATAATGTAATATAAAATTTAGGGGAGATTTGTCATCTCTATTTTTCTTTCAGATTTATGTATTATAAAAAACAGAAATTTCTCTTTGGTGGCCTATACCTCTGCCTTAATTTCCAGAAACGTTAAAAAACGACCAATGTAGCAGAACTCCTGTAGCATTTTCTGTCAGTACTGGTGGTTTTTCAAGGTATGATACATGACTCACTCAGGTAAGGAGAATTTTGTGGTACACTGATAAACATGAGAGCTACTAGAAAATTCATAGCTAGCATTTTAAACTAGCATGCTTTAATGAGTAGTACTCCTTAAAATCATTTATTTGTCTTAAAAAGTGAGTCATTGAAAAAAATTAAGTAGACAAATGGTACTCATATGGATGACAAAAATGTGAAAAGCATTGACCTACACAACTACAATTTTCCATATATTACCACATATTATACTGCTGATATCCCAAGCTTCTCCAGAGAAGACAAAAGAACTTATATTTGAATGTACCATATGAATTATCATTTTTGTTGATAAAAAACAGACTAAGGGGCTTCCCTGGTGGCGCAGTGGTTGAGAGTCCACCTGCCGATGCAGGCGACACGGGTTCGTGCCCCGGTCCGGGAAGATCCCACATGCCGCGGAGGGGAAGATCCCACATGCCGCGGAGCGGCTGGGCCCGTGAGCCATGGCCTCTGAACCTGCGTGTCCGGAGCCTGTGCTCTGCAACGGGAGAGGCCACAACAGTGAGAGGCCCGCGTACCACAAAAAAACAAAAAAAAAACCCAGACTAATATTATCAATTTCATGTGGTTTGACCTAGGTGTAGCTCTTCCACCACACAGCATTCAATGACTAAAAGGTATTAAGTAAAAATTAAATTTTGATTGAATGACTGAATTAACACAAAGACTTTGAGTTTTTCATGTCTCAATATGAATACAAAATATATCGACAAGTTTAAGAAAACTTGCCTGTAAACAAATGTCAACTGAAACATAAGGATAGAAGTCAACATGTTTAACTCATGTGTAAATATTAGAGATGCATGGATTCTTTTTACACAACACTCTTCTCTGATAGCAACACAAAAATAAATGATTATGCCTCCTAAGAGCTCACACCTTTGTTGGTCTGCATCCAAATTGGATCAAGATCAAGGATAAATTCATTTCTCCATTTCCTCCAAAGATACGGAGTCTAACAAATTAAGAAGAAAAGACAAACTCAGACAGCCTATATGTCCATCCCACTAGAATAACATATAATTAGAAGCAAACATTCAAAATCCAACTAACAACTTAAGAGGACTAAATCAAGCGTATTTACCCCCCAAAATGTTCCTCTCTGGACACTGAGCACATAATAATGCAATGATGTAAAATATTTACTTTGGCAAACTAACTTTAAAAATTAGCTTTGTAGGGCTTCCCTGGTGGCACAGCGGTTGAGAGTCCACCTGCCGATGCAGGGGACATGGGTTCGTGCCCCGGTCCGGGAAGATCCCACATGCCGCAGAGCGGCTGGGCCCCTGAGTCATGGCCGCTGAGCCTGCGCATCCGGAGCCTGTGCTCCGCAGCGGGAGAGGCCACAACAGTGAGAGGCCCGCGTACCACAAAAAAAAAAAAAAAAAAAAAAAAAAAATTAGCTTTGTAAACATCATCAGAACCCAAATATCCCAAACTGCCTTAGCAGATCTCTCATTAGTTCTTTGAGAAAAGAATAGAAATACTATGTATTAGTAATCTCCCCCAAAAGCAATTAGAAATCTATAATTCTTTGAACACTACTTGTATTGTTACCAGGAATAAGGATGCAGGCCAGAGGGAATGTCGAAGGATGACCAGTCAGCAACAGGTAAATAACCTTCAACACACTTTTCACTATTGTATGGTATCCACCCTTGTTTACTCCACTCAATCATACTCCTCTAGCATAGAATTTCTAGCTATGATAACAGTGACATAAAGAACTTAGGAAAAGGCACCCTTATTTAGAAATGTATGTAGGCCAACAATATAGAAACACGCTCTATAAATAGATGTAAATGTTCTTGTGAATTCTGTATACAAAAAGGGTGGTTTAGTTTAGAAAAACATTACAAGTTTGAATTAAACTGCAAAGGAAGAATACTTGCATTTTTATGCCTTTGAGGATATTTCATTTCAAATCTAATGTGTGAATTTATTAACCAATGCTAGTGCAATAAAATCCAGGAAGCTTAAAATAATTAGGGTTACCAGGTAAAACACAGGATTCCCAGTTAAATTTGAATTTCACGTAAATAATAAATAATTTTTTAGTATAAGTAGGTCTCAAATATTCCATGGAAGCACTTATATTAAAATATTATTCATAGTTTATCTAAAATTTAAATGTAGCTGGGCACCTGGTACTTTTATTTCCTAAATCTGGCAACCCTAAAAATAATGCATATGGAAAAGAAAAACAAAACAAAAGTCTTTTTATTGAACAATCTAAAGAACAAAAGAGCATTCCTGGGTTGGTGGAGGTGGTCAAAGGGTCAGACGTTTTGATTGTTCCCAAAACTAGTATCTCCAAAGCTTCTTCCAGTAGGTCTCCCCTGACTTCACCATGTCTAGAAGTTGTTGGTTCTGTCATCTCTTCCCAGGTATTGTCTTTAGTATTGGCTATAGATTGCATTGGTTCCTTCTCAGATGTAGAAAATCATCAAGAGTTTGCTTCTATCACTTAGATTTAAAATTATGTACAGATTTACATGAAGCCAATGAAGACCATCATTAAAAAGTAATAGAGCCAAACAAAGTAAGTAATTATAAGGTTAGAAGATAATATACTTTTGCTAATTACTCACAGCTTGGTGCCTATTTTTTCACAGCAGCCAACAACTGCATGTTTTTAATCCCCATAATAACAATAATGGCATACATCATTAACCCTATTTTATTCTTTTTAAAAATTTTTTATAATACCAATAACAAAGATCATTAACCTCTATTCTGTTTAACATCTAATCAGCCATTTTAGTTAAATAAATATCATAGAAAACATTAAATATCACTTTGCTAAGCTACACTGGCTCTCAGGAGGGGAATTCTCCCTAATGCATTATATTAACATCAGTGTACTCCACAAGTGTCAAACCATGAATGGTAACAAGGAAATAGTTGAACAATAATTTATGACTTTAATCAAATTAGTTCAAACCTGTCTTTTTCAAAGTAGTTTTAAATCTTATTTGTATAATTGCATTGTGTTTATGAAGTTATTTTCTGAAGCTATTTATAGAATAGAGCTGTCCCATTACTGAGATACTGTAAGACAACAGCTCATGAGCATGCCAAGATAGTGAGACCCAATGTGTTTTGGAAGGGAATTTCTGAGAACAACTGCTCTCTGAAGTGTGGAAACCTGTACAGTATTGCTGGGCTTGGTAATAGTTACTCTGAATCAAGCCTCTTATTAAGGGCAATATACCTGCCTGCCATAACATTTCTATGGGTTTATGACCTAAGTAACAATTTCACACAATCAGTGACATCAAAAGAACCAAAATGGTAAACAAGACTCCTACATAAAATATTTAGCAAAGCCTTGTCCCAGATCCCAAATAAATGGTCATTTCTCTACATATGAGTCCTTATTAGCTCCTTATGAGAATAAGTACTTAGGCAGTCCCGCACTACTCAGTCGGCCTGCCCTATCAGGCTTGGTTTAGGAGACAGGTGAAAGAAAGATGGGTCAGAACTACAGATAAGGTATAATATATATAATTTTAACAGTGTTACCCCAACCCTTTTCTCCTTTATAATATTTAGAGAGAGAGAGAGAGAATCTTAGCAGAGGCTTTTAGGAGAAACTAGTACTTACTTGATAAATGGCAATACTTGTAAAATACCTCTGTGCCTCTCCCTAATTTCTGGGCCCAAGATTACAGATTTGCCTATCTTTTGAAAAGCAAAAAAATGATATTATGCCACACTGATTTAACAGCTAGAAATAAAAATGTGCTATTCTTTCCCAACATACATTTTAGCATCCGGTCTAATTTCCTATCATGCACACCCCAGAATACAATTTTGGTGGTTTTCTATCAAATACACTACATTATACATTTCTCAAAAAACATTCAGTTCCATCCATGATGCTTCTGTCTAATATATCTCTCAATCAGACAGAGGACAGTAACTAAGAAAAGAAAGGAGCAGGAAGAGAATGGTGTTAAGTGGACTCTTCCTAGCTGGCTCCGATATCTCATATGCACCATGGGATGTACATATAAACAGTAATATGGCTTTATCCACCCTCCATTGTTTGACTCAGCATTAGTTAATCCTCTTTCAAATACTGTGATTGGCTTCTGAATGCCATAGGCACAATACAGAAAGCACAGGGGTCAGAAAACAGAAATTCAAAACTGGTTTGGACAAAAACATGGCTTAGGAGAAGAAGTTAGAAGAATTAGGGTTAGTTCTTCCCCAAAATAATAAGCTAAAAGAAAACCTAGCAATTACTTGATTTCTGTTCTTTTCCCTGAGTACATTGAAACCTTTGCTTTATTTTCTGAAGGAAAAGGAACATGACTTAATAATCAGAGAAGAGGCTCACTTCTCTTTGATTGACTTATTCTTTGACAAATTCACAGAGCCCATTCCACAGCCAGCATCAACGTCTCTGTTCCGCTCTTCCCTAGATGTATCAGAGAGGTGGCCTGGTGAATAGGATGCACACTGGATAGGACAGTAAGTGGGACACAGGAATTGGGAACACCAGGTTGTAGCAGACACTGCCACAGTTCTGCTCTCTCCTTTTTGGACATGTATTGCTTCCTTAATGCCAGTAACTAAATGGTGTTTATTTTTCCTGAACCTAACTTCTCCACTGAAAATTATAATCTGTATTATACTACTTCCATTCCTACTGTCCTATATTTATTTAGGAGTTCCTCTACTTTATGGACATTCTGGTAGAATACGGTAGAATGCTTTGAGCAATCTTTGATAAGGTACTCAATAAATGCAGGTATCTTATCTTAACTAGCCACAGACCTGGATACGTACAAAACTGAGTAGTGAGGGCAGAAACACTTTGAATTTTCTGTACAATGATGTCAGGAAAAAGAGAAAGCCTTTCTGCATTTTCCTATGCCTTATTTTGGCTAAAAATCCTGGTTGCCTAGCTCCCAGTGCAAAACACTTGATTTAAGACACTAAATGAGCTACACTGTCATGTAAGATTTGTTGACATTTCACACTGTCTTTCAAATAATTTATAACTAGTACACAGTTCAAGGAAACAAATAATGATTAAAATTTATATTCATCATAAATTAAAAAGTGATTCCTTTGGTTGTAGCACATTAGAATATCAGAACACAGTAACTATTTGTATTTTAAAATATGAAGCATCAATGCCAAGAAATATCTTTACATAACTCTTGAGTTTGATAGTATGGGCTTTGGTCTAAGAAGGAATACATTGTAAGTAAAAAATATCACTACATGGACATATATGATTAAATATTAGATACGTTTATCACAGTAAATGTTTTGAATGGACAAACATAAATATATTCTTGCTTCTTATTCAAAGAAAAGTATTATTACTATACTGTTATCATCATGGTGAGTTCTAATAGGACTGATCAGTAATGATAAAAATGAACAATTTTAAGATTTGTACTAGTCACCCTGCCCCTGACGGCTAGTGTTTTGATTTCCAAAAAAAATTGAATCAGTTTTCATCTCAAACAAAATGTTATGTACTGGAGTCAAAAACAGAGGTGATAACTGATGAATTCATCATAAATTCCTAGACCTTCTTGAATCTTCCATCATTAGTCAAGACTCATCCCATAAACCATACCTTCAAACTTTTCCAGAAACCTGCTCTAAGATGACTCTTCTTGTTGAAGTATGACCTAAATTCCGCCTTAGTGAAGGTAAATATTCTCCTTAGTATTTTTTAAAAAGAACACAAATAGGCGCAGTGGTTAGGGATCCGCCTGCCAATGCAGGGGACACGGGTTCGAGCCCTGGTCCGGGAAGATCCCACATGCCGCGGAGCAACAAAGCCCGTGCACCTCAACTACTGAGCCTGCGCTCTAGAGCCCTTGAGCCACAACTACTGAAGCCCATGGTCCTAGAGCCTGTGCTCCACAACAAGAAAAGCCACCGCAATGAGAAGCCCACACACCGCAACAAAGAGTAGCCCCCGCTCACTGCAACCAGAGAAAGCCTGCGCGCAGCAACGAAGACCCAATGCAGCCAAAAATAAATAAATAAACTTATTATAAAAAAGAACACAAATAGGCTTTACTCTCCTATCCATATCAGTAAAACCCATATGACATTTCTGCTTTTATAGGTTTAAAAAATGGTCAAATATTAACAATTTCATATAGTTCAGCATAATGTTTTCCAGACAGGTTCAATGTTCCTTATAAAAGTCATTTGTGAGACAAATATTTTGAAGTCAAATTTTCCTGGATTCCTTCATTAGGTTTAAAATAGAAAGTGCTACTGTTAGGCTATTTTCCAACTGTAGAAGTTGTATATTCCAGGCTATAAAATTTTCTGAGACGTTATTTGATACCTAAACTCAACATTTCACTGAACATATTCTTCTGGTAGCAGTTGTAAGAATCTAAGGAGATTTGTAAAACTATAAAAACAATACCACTAAGTTCTTTTTTTGCTTTTGGAAAACATTATTTATTTTGGAATATATTGTTATTTGCTTTGGAAATGTTTTTATGTTAATTACCATGGGTTTGTTGTTATTTTTAAATGATTTAATGAATAAATATGTTTTAACTTCTCAGTTGTAACATCTAATGTAGTAAATATCAATAGATATAACCTGCAAAAGTCAAAGCTCTGTGGAGTTTTCAATAATTTTTAAGAGTGTAAAATGTCACTGGGACAAAAAGTTTGAGAATCACTGGGTTAATTAAAGAGATAAATCAGAAAAAGAGAAGGGAAACAACAGACATAAGGCATTTTATAAATCAGACCATTCATTCAGTGCTAAGGGAACCTAGCCTAGACCTGCTTCCAATAAGGGAGTACCTGACTGACAAAATATCTGAGGGCCTCATCTCATTTCTCACTTGGGGTGGGGTTAGGAGGGGATTCAGGGCTGAGTGCAGAGATTTCCATGGGCATATTTCTAAGCCTAATCCCATGCAATTTTTTACTGCTCACAGATGCTACAGAGAAACCTCTGGGCAAGAACAATCCTATCCATTAATACAGCACAGCAACAGGTATTTTCTTGCATGACTCATTGATTTTAGATATAATTTCAAGGGTCATCGGATTCTTTTTCCTTATCATAACAATCTTGAGAGATTAAGAAAAACAGAGGTGTTTTACTCTCACTTTACAGGTGGGGAAACAAAGCCGGGTTTCAGCGTTTTACCCTAAGGCACACAGGCTGTGTTGGGGCATGTTGTGGAATTTAACACACCTGCTTCTAAGCACAGAAATTTATCCACCTAGGTCCCTGTCTTTAAAACAGATTTTTAGCACCAGAAATTTTTTAAAGTGAAATCGTACTCAGGAGCCCCATAATAGAGCACAAGAAAAAGAACTGTCGCAGGTGCAGAAGGAGCTGGAGATCTAGATTCCCACCCATTTTGCTTCCCTTCAGCCAGTTTTCTTCCTTTGCTCTCTCCATCTCTTGCCCTCTCTCCTCTTGGGACACCAGTCTGTCCAAGACCTTCTCTTGGTTATTTTTCCCCCTTATACCAAGATCCTGCTTCTGTTACCCTGCCTTTCTAGGCTCCTATTAAGTATGTTTACTGTATTTCTTTAAATACACATATTCTTGTAAAATAGGTCCTGTTTTTTGTGCATATGTGTTTAAACTACACAAATGGCATTATGCTGTAAATCACATAAATCACGTTCTCCTTCTTATTTTTGTCCTATTAACATTCTTCTACTCAGATTTTTAATCTCTACATCTAGCCTATTTTTTATGCACATATGGTTCTATCATATGTATTAACATGCCATTTTTACTTATCCATTCTCCTACTGATGAATCCAACATTCCATCAAAGAAAACTGAAGATTTTTTGACATATCACCTTGGGGTCAAGGGGGGAGAGGTTCTCTGGGATAGTCACTGGGTTGTTAGGTGTACCCAGACACAATCTTACCAAATGCTACAAAACTGCCCTGCAGAATGGCCCTCCCACCACAGATCACGAGAGTTGCTCTCTACACATTAAAACTTGCTGCTTTCCTTTTCTAATATCCCATATGCTGTTGAGTATCAGGAGTCATCTCAGTTTTGTTCTAATTAACATTTCTCTGATAACAATTGATATTGAGCATTTCTTCAAACATGTGTTAAATTTCTGAGTTTTCTTGTCTGTGAAATTGTGTACACCTTCTGTGCATTTTGCTATGAATTTTATGTGTTTTTCTTGGGGATTTCCAGTTTTCTTTTCTATTGTAGGTATGAATTCCTTGCAGGTTTTAGATGTTTCAAACATCTTTGCCCAATATGTGAACTTCGTTTATTGTATCCTTCATTTAGCAGGAATCCTTCATTTTGATATTGTCACATTTCTCTCTCCCTATTTTTTTCTTTTTTAGTTTTTGGCTTCTTATTTTTCAGTCTTATATGAAAAATTATTTTTGTTAATCCCTAAGTCACAAAGATATCCTCCAACATTTTATTCTTTGTTTTATGGCTTAACCTTCACATTTAGATCTTTAATTTATTTGGTGTCCACCTATGTATATAGTATTATTAGGAATCCAGCTTTAGTTTTCTGCATTTAATGAACTAATTTCCTGAACACCTGCTGTCTATCCTTTCCTTGTGGTGCCTTATTTATCATATATCATATATTTTAATCCAATCACTGCTTCTATGTTTCATTAGTAAATTTTATCCATTTACTGTTATATTAGAATGTTTTTCTCCATTTCATATTTTTAGTCATTCTATATTTTTTTAATTTTTATTTCTTCTTTCTATTAGCAAGTACAAAATTTCTTCCAGCCTTAAAATCAGATATTCACTTTCTCTTCTTCTGTTCATTGCTCATTCATATTATGTTTATCTGTCTCTAATAATTTCTTAGACACATCTATACTTCATCTCGCTCCCCTAAAATAGACACATTCTTGGTCTCCTCCTTCATTTCCATTCCAAAAGAGCATGTCTAGATTTTTAATTCTGTATTGTTCAGGTATTATTTGGTCTGCTTCATTTGTCATGCTTTTTTTTAAAGAAAGATAAAACTAGCACTTAGTAAGATACTCACTCACCTTCTTACTTTCCACTTATTGCTACCTCCTGTATTTATTTCTCATTTGTATTAGGAGTACAACCTCTCTACTACATTCACAAAGAATGTCTTTGTGTGATACATTTTCTGATTGCTTGTACACATGAGAATATATTTATTATACCTTTACATTTAAATGAGAGCTTAACTGGATATTTTTTAAAATCCAGTTTTCAAATAATTTAACTTCAATATTTTAAAATAAGGGCTCCTTTGCCTTTGTGTCCCTTTATTTAGCTTCTTCTATTTGTTGCCACTGAAGGCCTAATGAACCCATAGAGACACAGGAGGAAATAAAAGATGGGTAGGCTGGGGTGGAGGGGAGAGCACACAGAGCGTAAGGAATACAGACTTCAGAGTCACGGGGACATGGATTTGGTTTCAACATAGAGCATTACCAGGAGAGAACAACAACAACAAAAAATCCACAAACTAGGGCAGTGACCAGGGTTTGTTAACTCAAGAAAAATAAATCCCCCAGTTTTTCAATGTTATCATAATCCATGAACTTCCTCACTATATTCAAGAGTTGTATCCAAGAACCCACCTGAATTTCAGGAGCCGATGGCCAGATGCAGGTGTTTCACATGGCTTATTATACCTAGGGATTTTGTGGCAAGAAGCTGAAAAAATATACATACAAAAATTGAGGAAGGTTTCTCTGTAAGTTCATTACTTAGTAAATATAAATTTTGATGCTTTGCTGCTCAGTACATAAATGTTGATACCAGATTTTCACTGAAGACTATACCTTTATCATTATAAGATACTATGTGTTTGACTCGATGTGGTCTGATATTATTATACCACCTCCTGGTTTGTTTTTGCTTTGCATTCGCCTCTGACATCTTTGCTTGTCCTTTTCCTTTCAACCTGTCTCAGTCATTTTGATACAGGTGTGTCTTTCATACATCTAATTATGTCAGAAAACAAGGAATCCTTGAATACAGTGATGAACACACTAAACAGATGCCCACCCTCATTGAGCCTATGTTCTCCAGGGAGAGCAGACACGAAGGCAAACACCTCCCACCCAGAAACTAGCACAGTGCCTGGCACATAAGAAGGCAGGAATAAATATATATTGATTGAACGAACTTATTTTTTAAAAAAATAATTACTAAGTAATTGAAATTTATGTCCGCACAAAAACCTGCACATGGATATTTATGGCAACTTTATTCATAATTGCCAAAACTTGGAAGCAACCAAGATGTCCTTCAGAAAGTAAATAGAAAAATAAACTGTGGTACATTCAGACAATAGAATATTATTCAGCACTAAACAGAAATGAGCTATCAAGCCATGAAAACACATGGAGCAAACTTAAATGCACATTAAGTAAAAGAAGTCAATCTGAAAAATCTACAGGGTGTATGATTCCAAATATATGACATCCTGGAAATGACAGAACTATGGAGACAGTAAAAAGATTCGTGACTGCAGGTGGGGAGGGATGAACAGGCAGAGCACAGAGGATTTTTAAAGCAGTGTGAATACTCTGTATGATACTATAATGGTGGATACATGCCATATATACTTTTCCATAGAATGTATGACATGCAGAGTGAACCATAATATAAAGTATGAACGTCGGGGGATAATGATGTGTAACTGTAATTTCACTGATTGTAACAAATGTACCACCATGGTGCTAGATATTGATAGTGGGGTAGGCTGTGAATGTGTGTGGGCAGGAGTATGTGAGAACTGTCTGCACCTTCTCCCCAGTTTTGCTGTGAACCTAAGACTGCTCTAAAAAAATAAAGTCTTAATTTAAAAAAAGGAATTACTTAATCAAAACACTGCTAACTTCTTTGAGGGAGAATTATACAGAGCTAAAGGAACATTTAAAATAAAGACCTAATCTAGGGACCAGAAAGCTCCCCTGATAAGTGACTCTTTAGCTCAAGGATGCCAGACAATAAAGAAGGGGAAGAGTATTCTAGAAAGAGGGAGCAGAATTTTTTTTCTATTTTCATTCAGCCATATTTTCTAGTTTTGTATAGAGAATAACATTTATAAAGCCAGTAAACATATAAAGTGGAACAAGTGTTACAAATAAAATTTTCTAGCTACTATAAGGGCCTAGGATAAACAAAACAAGGAAAGGGTAGGCAATCAGGAAAGGCTCCCCCAAAAGTGCCATTTAATGGATTGTTACATAAATATAAAATGAATAAATAGAGCTTTATGAATAAATTAGAAGATCTTTTCATCTCTAAAATGAGATTTCCATTTTCAGAGTTGCTATGAAAATTAAAGAATAGTTAAATTAAGCTGCTTTAAATCTAGTTTCAAACAAGACAATAAACAATCACATAAAAAAACAAGTAAGGCTCCTAGTATAATGCCTACTACACATTAGGAATTCAGTAACTTGTTGTTGTGGTTATTATTATTATTTTAAATAGATAAGTAAAAATATAGTTTTCTTCGGTAAAATGCCATTATACTTATCTTATGGGATTCCTTTGAGAATTAAATTAAATTAGAAAATGTGTATAAAGCATATATATTACTGTTTAGAGTTTCATAGGTATCAAACTTATCATGTTTCACAGATAAACATATATAAATGGCTGTTAGGTAGGTATATAGATAGTCACAGATACTGTTAGCATAAAGAAATTAAATGTGATGGAGAAATGAGTTGACATGTACTTGGGAAGGCAAGGTGTCTCTGGCAAAGTTTCCAGAAGAAACCAGGATCCACAGAAAGGAGCAGAAATAGAATGAATAAGGAAAGAGGATCTATAGTGCTCACAGCAAGGATTCCCCAGGGGACAGGGACACTGCCACTCAAACAGAGTCTCAGAACTTACCACTCAAAAACTGAAAATCAAGAGATTTCATAATTCTGTAATGAAGTCAGGGAAGTAACAGAAATAAAGTAAAATTCAGTTACCTATCATTTTACTCCTGGACTGAAAGAGATCTCAAATTCATAAAGAAGAGCAAAACTGCCCACTTTATACAGCAACTGCAAACTCTGATAGCATCTGCCATCACGGTTCATGAAAGCAACTCTGGGTGTCTTGTATTAGACATTTTACACTGGAAAAATGAGGCAACATATCTATACCTTCTTAGGTTAGCCATTAATAGCAAGAGGAATAGAACTCAAAATACAGCTCAAAAATTACGACTTTGAAGGTTGACAGTTAAAGTATGAGACATCAGACCTACTGAACGCTGGCAGAAGACCTCAGACCTCCCAAAAGGCAAGAAACTCCCCACGTACCTAGGTAGGGCAAAAGAAAAAACAGAGACAAAAGAATAGGGACGGGACCTGCACCAGTGGGAGGGAGCTGTGAAGGAGGAAGATTTCCACACACTAGGAAGCCCCTTCACGGGTGGAGACTGCGGGTGGTAGAGGGGGAAAGTTTCGGAGCCGCGGAGGAGAGCACAGCAACACGGAGGCGGAGGGCAAAGCGGAGAGATTCCCGCACAGAGGATCAGGGCTGACCGGCACTCACCAGCCCAAGAGGCTTGTCTGCTCACCAGCCGGGGCGGGCGGGGCTGGGAGTTGAGGCTCGGGCTTCGGTCGGAGCGCCAGAAGAGGACTGGGGTCGGTGGCGTGAACACAGCCTGCAGGGGGTTAGTGCGCCACTGCTAGCCGGGAGGGGAGGGAGTCCGGGGAAAAGTCTGGACCTGCCAAAGAGGCAAGAGACATTTTTTCCCCTCTTTGTTTCCTGGTGCGCGAGGAGAGGGAATTAAGAGCGCTGCTTAAAGGAGTTGCAGAGACAGCCGCGAGCCGCGGCTAAAGCGCGGACACCAGAGACGGGCATGAGATGCTAAGGCTGCTGCTGCCGCCACCAAGAAGCCTGTATAAGAGCACAGGTCACTATCCACACCCCACTTCCGGGGAGCCTGTGCAGCCCGTCACTGCCAGGGTCCCGGGATCCAGGGACAACTCCCCCGGGAGAACGCACTGCACGCCTCAGGCTGCTGCAATGTCACGCCGGCCTCTGCAGCCGCAGGCTCACCCCGCACTCCGTAACACTCCCTCCCCCTGGCCTGAGTGAGCCAGAGCCCGCGAATCAACGGCTCCTTTAACCCCGTCCTGTCTGAGTGAAGAACAGACGCCCTTCAGTGACCTACACGCAGAGCTGGGGCCAGATCCAAAGCTGAGCCCCTGGGAGCTGTGAGAACAAAGAGAAAGGGAAATCTCTCCCAGCAGCCTCAGAAGCAGGGGATTAAAGCTCCGCAATCAACTTGATGTACCCTGCATCTGTGGAATACATGAAGAGACAACGATTCATCCCAAATTAAGGAGGTGGACTTTGAGAGCAAGATTTATGATTTTTTCCACTTTTCCTCTTTTTGTGAGTATGTATGTGTATGCTTCTGTGTGATATTTTGTCTGTATAGCTTTGCTTCCACCATTTGTCCTAGGGTTCTATCCTTCCGTTTTTGTTTGTTTTCAATTTTTTTCTTTTTTCTCTTAATAATTATTTTTTATTTTAATAAATTTATTATATTTTATCTTACTTTATTTTATTTTACTCTTTTATTTTCTTTCTTTTTCTCCTTCCTTCCCTCCTTCCTCCCTCTCTCCCTCCCTCCCTCCTTTCTTCCTTCCTTCCTTTCTTCCTTCCTTCCTTTCTTTCTTTCTTTCTTTCTTCTACGAATTCATTCATTCTACTTTTTCTCCCTTTTATTCTGAGCCGTGCGGATGAAAGGATCTTCATGCTCCAGCCAGGAGTCAGTGCTGTGCCTCTGAGGTGGGAGAGCCAACTTCAGGACACTGGTCCACAAGAGGCCTCCCAGCTCCACATATCAAATGGCGAAAATCTCCCAGAAATCTCCATCTCAACACCAGTACCCAGCTTCACTCAACGACGAGCAAGCTACAGTGTTGGACATCCTATGCCAAACAACTAGCAAGACAGGAACACACCCCACCCATTAGCAGAGAGGCTGCCTAAGGTCACAAGTCCACAGACACCCGAAAAAACACCACCAGACGTGGACCTGCCCACCAGAAAGACAAGATCCAACCTCATCCACCAGAACACAGGCACTACTCCCCTCCACCAGGAAGCCTACACAACCCACTGAACCAACCTTAGCCACTAGGGACAGACACCAAAAACAACGGGAACTACGAACCTGCAGCCTGCAAAAAGGAGACCCCAAACACAGTAAGATAAGCAAAATGAGAAGACAGAAAACACACACAGCAGATGAAGGAGCAAGATAAAAACCCACCAGACCTAACAAATGAAGAGGAAATAGGCAGTCTACCTGAAAAAGAATTCAGAAAAATGATAGTAAATATGATCCAAAATCTTGGAAATAGAATAGACAAAATGCAAGAAACATTTAACACGGACCTAGAAGAACTAAAGATGAAACAAACAACAATGAACAACACAATAAATGAAATGAAAAATACTCTAGATGGGATCAATAGCAGAATAACTGAGGCAGAAGAACGGATAAGTGACCTGGAAGATAAAATAGTGCAAATAACTACTACAGAGCAGAATAAAGAAAAAAGAATGAAAAGAACTGAGGACAGTCTCAGAGACCTCTGGGACAACATTAAACGCAACAACATTTGAATTACAGGGGTTCCAGAAGAAGAAGAGAAAAAGAAAGGGACTGAGAAAATATTTGAAGAGATTATAATTGAAAACTTCCCTAATATGGGGAAGGAAATAGTTAATCAAGTCCAGGAAGCACAGAGAGTCCCATACAGGATAAATCCAAGGAGAAATATGCCAAGACACATATTAATCAAACTGTCAAAAATTAAATACAAAGAAAACATATTAAAGGCAGCAAGGGAAAAATAACACACAAGGGAATCCCCATAAGGTTAACCTGATCTTTCAGCAGAAACTCAGCAAGCAAGAAGGGACTGGCAGGACATATTTAAAGTGATGAAGGAGAAAAACCTGCAACCAAGATTACTCTACCCAGCAAGGATCTCATGCAGATTTGATGGAGAAATTAAAACCTTTACAGACAAGCAAAAGCTGAGAGAGTTCAGCACCACAAAACCGGCTTTACAACAACTGCTAAAGGAACTTCTCTAGGCAAGAAACACAAGAGAAGGAAAAGACCTACAATAACGAACCCAAAACAATTAAGAAAATGGGAATAGGAACATAAATATCGATAATTACCTTAAATGTAAATGGACTAAATGCTCCCACCAAAAGACACAGATTGGCTGAATGGATACAAAAACAAGACCCATATATTTGCTGTCTACAAGAGACCCGCTTCAGACCTAGAGACACATACAGACTGAAAGTAAGGGGATGGAAAAAGATATTTCATGAAAATGGAAACCAAAAGAAAGCTGGAGTAGCAATTCTCATATCAGACAAAACAGACTTTAAAATAAAGACTATTAGAAGAGACAAAGAAGGACACTACATAATGATCAAGGGATCGATCCAAGAAGAAGATATAACAATTGCAAATATTTATGCACCCAACATAGGAGCACCTCAATACATAAGGCAAATACTAACAGCCGTAAAAGGGGAAATTGACAGTAACATATTCATAGTAGGGGACTTTAACACCCCACTTTCACCAATGGACAGAACATCCAAAATGAAAATAAATAAGGAAACACAAGCTTTAAATGATACATTAAACAAGATGGACTTAATATTTATAGGACATTCCATCCAAAAACAACAGAATACACATTTTTCTCAAGTGCTCATGGAACATTCTCCAGGATAGATCGTATGTTGGGTCACAAATCAAGCCTTGGTAAATTTAAGAAAACTGAAATTTTATCAAGTATCTTTTCCGACCACAACGCTATGAGACTAGATACCAACTACAGGAAAAGATCCGTAAGACTAAACAATACACTACTTAATAACGAAGTGATCACTGAAGAAATCAAAGAGGAAGTTTAAAAATACCTAGAAACAAATGACAATGGGGACACGACGACCCAAAACCTATGGGATGCAGCAAAAGCAGTTCTAAGAGGGAAATTTATAGCGATACAATCCTACCTTAAGAAACAGGAAACATCTCGAATCAACAACCTAACCTTGTACCTAAAGCAATTAGAGAGAGAAGAATAAAAATAACCCAAACTTAGCAAAAGGAAAGAAATCATAAAAATCAGATCAGAAATAAATGAAAAAGAAATGAAGGAAATGATACCAAAGATCAATAAAGCTAAAAGCTGGTTCTTTGAGAAGATAAACAAAATTGATAAACCATTAGCCAGACTCATCAAGAAAAAAAGGAAGAAGACTCAAATCATTAGAATTAGAAATGAAAAAGGAGAAGTAACAACTGACACTGCAGAAATACAAAAGATCGTGAGAGAGTACTACAAGCAACTCTATGCCAATAAAATGGACAACCTAGAAGAAATGGACAAATTCTTAGAAATGCACAACCTGCCAAGACTGAATCAGGAAGAAATAGAAAATATGAACAGACCAATCACAAGCACTGAAATTGAAACTGTGATTAAAACTCTTCCAAACAAAAGCCCAGGACCAGATGGCTTCACAGGCGAATTCTATCAAACATTTAGAGAAGAGCTAACACCTATCCTTCTCAAACTCTTCCAAAATATAGCAGAGGGAGGAACACTCCCAAACTCATTCTATGAGGCCACCATCACCCTGATACCAAAAGCAGACAAGGATGTCGCAAAGAAAGAAAACTACAGGCCAATATCACTGATGAATATAGATGCAAAAATCCTCAACAAAATACCAGCAAACAGAATCGAATAGCACATTAAACAGATCATACCCCATGATCAAGTGGGCTTTATTCCAGGAATTCAAGGATTCTTTAATATACACAAATCAATCAATGTGATACACCATATTAACAAATTGAATGAGAAAAACCATACGATCATCTCAATAGGTGCAGAGAAAGCATTCGAAAAAATTCAACACCCATTTATGATAAAAACCCTGCAGAAAGTAGGCATAAAGGGAACTTTCCTCGACATAATAAAGGCCATATATGACAAACCCACAGCCAACATCGTCCTCAATGGTGAAAAACTGAAAGCATTTCCACTAAGATCAGGAACAAGACAAGGTTGCCCACTCTCACCACTCTTCTTCAACGTAGTTTTGGAAGTTTTAGCCACAGCCATCAGAGAAGAAAAGGAAATAAAAGGAATCCAAACCGGAAAAGAAGTAAAGCTGTCACTGTTTGCAGATGACATGATACTATACATAGAGAACCCTAAAGATGCTACCAGGAATCTACTAGAGCTAATCAATGAATTTGGTAAAGTAGCAGGATAGAAAGTTAATGTACAGAAATCTCTGGCATTCCTACACACTAATGATGAAAACTCTGAAACTGAAATCAAGAAAACACTCCCATTTACCATGGCAACAAAAAGAATAAAATATCTAGGAATAAACCTACCTAAGGAGACAAAAGACCTGTGTGCAGAAAATTATAAGACACTGATGAAAGAAATTAAAGATGATACAGATAGATGGAGAGATATACCATGTCCTTGAATTGGAAAAATCAACATTGTGAAAATGACTCTACAACCCAAAGCAATCTACAGATTCAATGCAATCCCTATCAAACTACCACTGGCATTTTTCACAGAACTAGAACAAAAAATTTCACAACTTGTATGGAAACACAAAAGATCCCGAATAGCCAAAGCAATCTTGAGAACGAAAACGGAGCTGGAGGAATCAGGCTCCCTGACTTCAGACTATACTACAAAGCTACAGTAATCAAGACAGTATGGTACTGGCACAAAAACAGAAATATACATCAATGGAACAGGATAGAAGGCCCAGAGATAAACCCACGCACATATGGTCACCTTATCTTTAATAAAGGAGGCAGGAATGTACAGTGGAGAAAGGACAGCCTCTTCAATAAGTGGTGTTGGGAAAACTGGACAGGTACATGTAAAAGTATGAGATTAGATCACTCCCTAACACCATACACAAAAATAAGCTCAAAATGGATTAAAGACCTAAATTTAAGGCCAGAAACTATCAAACTCTTAGAGTAAAACAAAGGCAGAACACTCTATGACATATATCACAGCAAGATCCTTTTTCACCCACCTCCTAGAGAAATAGAAATAAAAAGAAAAATAAACTAATGGGACCTAATGAAACTTCAAAGCTTTTGTACAGCAAAGGAAACCATAAACAAGAAGAAAAGACAAACCTCAGAATGGGAGAAAATATTTGCAAATGAAGCAACTGACAAAGGATTAATCTCCAAAATTTATAAGCAGCTCATGCAGCTCAATAACAGAAAAACAAACAACCCAATCCAAAAATGGGCAGAAGACCTAAATAGACATTTCTCCAAAGAAGATATACAGACTGCCAACAAACACATGAAAGAATGCTCAACATCATTAATCATTAGAGAAATGCAAATCAAAACTACAATGAGATATCATCTCACACCAGTCAGAATGGCCATCATCAAAAAATCTAGAAAAAATAAATGCTGGAGAGGGTGTGGAGAAAAGGGAACCCTCTTGCACTGTTGGTGGATATGTAAATTGATACAGCCACTGTGAAGAACAGTATGGAGGTTCCTTAAAAAACTAAAAATAGAACTGCCATATGACCCAGCAATCCCACTACTGGGCATATACCCTGAGAAAACCATAATTCAAAAAGAGTCATGTACCAAAATGTTCATTGCAGCTCTATTTACAATAGCCCGGAGATGGAAACAACCTAAGTGTCCATAATCGGATGAATGGATAAAGAAGATGTGGCAAATATATACAATGGAATATTACTCAGCCATAAAAAGAAACGAAATTGAGCTATTTGTAATGAGGTGGATAGACCTAGAGTTTGTCACACAGAGTGAAGTAAGTCAGAAAGAGAAAGGCAAATACCATGTGCTAACACATATATATGGAACTTAAGGGAAAAAATGTCATGAAGAACCTAGGGTTAAGACAGGAATAAAGACACAGACCTACTAGAGAATGGACTTTAGGATATGGGGAGGGGGAAGGGTAAGCTGTGACAAAGCGAGAGAGAGGCATGGACATTTATACACTACCAAATGTAAGGTAGATAGCTAGTGGGAAGCAGCCGCATAGCACAGGGAGATCAGCTCAGTGCTTTGTGACTGCCTGGAGGGGTGGGATAGGGAGGGTTGGATGGAGCGAGACGCAAGAGGGAAGAGATATGGGAACATATGTATATGTATAACTGATTCACTTTGTTATAAAGCAGAAACTAACACACCATTGTAAAGCAATTATACTCCAATAAAGATGTAAAAAAAAAAAAAGAATGAGACATCAAAGAGGAGAACAATGAAAAAATAATTAAGCTACTGTCCTTAAAGTTTTCTTAGTATTTCTTATGAAGATAAAGAGAATAGAGAAAAAACATAAAGAATAGTCTGTAATGCAAGCCCCTTGATAGATTTACTGGTGGGTTGGGGAAAGGGTGAGCCTAGAAAAAAGAAATAAATGGCATTTCTCAATAGAAGAGGTGGTGAGCATCTAAGCTAAATGTTCCTGTAATCATTTCTTTTTGAAAAGGTAGATCAGATGAGTTTACAGAAGTTAGCAATTAATACACTCAAATGCACAAGCATCATGGAATAATGAATAAACATCTGAGTAAGAGTGTCTATTTTTATTGCAATGTCTCTATGGGAGAATGCCAGAGTTAAAGTGAAACGGGTCAGACACCATAAGCCTCTTAAAATGATCACTTAGGGTTTGCTGCACACATATACTGTGGACATAAAATGCTTCTTGGACTTTATTGGTTCAATCTATCTAGGATCATAAGTATGTAATCAAGTATGTTTCAGGATATTACATTTTAAAATAGCATTCTTATTTTATTTGCCTAATCTCTTATTGCCCTTCAAATCAGTGATTTGTGCCCTTGACTTGGGCAATACATAACCTCATGTTTTCCTCCTGGATTCTGTAAACAATATAACAAAGGAAACAGTTTGGTACCATCAACTAAATATTAGCTGAACATTTCAAAAGTAAAGAGTTTTCTTCAATGCTATACCGATTACCTGACACAATCCTTCCCTGGAGGTAGCATATATTCTAAAAGCAAGAGCACATCCAAATTCAAAGTAAGTTCTGTTAGAATAGACTGCTAAGGCAATTATCAAGATGATTCAAGATAAATTCCACTTTCACCCAAGCCTGAACATTATGCTCAGATGTAAAGAGATTCTTATCCTAAACCAGGTACAATATTGTCCCAGTTCTCCATTTTACCAAAGCACCAGAAACATGGTAAAAAATGAAACAGAAAAGTGAATAAAAGTATATGCATATATTTTATATGATGTAAAAAGGGTTGCTTGAATGTGATTACAGGATCCAGTTAAGGAGAAAAAAATTGTCATAAATCCCCAGCGTTTGCTTATATTGCATTTTATGATAATATTACTTACATTTTCATGATACAAAAAATTTCACACATGGAACAAATATTTGGGAGGTGCCTACTTTATGCTAGGGCCTGAAATCGTAACATTATGTACACCAAAAAAAAAAGTAAAATTCAGTTTTTATCCTTGACAAATGTATCACTGAGAAGTTGCATCCAGCTCCTAATAGCAGAGGTGTACCTAAATTGGGTGAGTAGCCCAGGGATTGTATGGTGGCTTCTGAAGTCACCAGGTTCTTGGGCTTCTTGGACCGTTTCCCTTCACTATCTTTTTCCCTCAGAGTCACAATCTGGCTGCTAAAGCTCCAGCAATAAGACACTGACAAAAAGACCAGCCCCCTCCCCATTTAAGGAACTTTCCTCTCTGCCCCCTACAACAACTACAGCTTACATCTCATTGGAGAGAACTTAGAAACATGGCCACACGCAGCTTCAAGGAAACCTAAGAATCTTTTTATTAAAAAGAGGAGGATGGATATTGAGTAGGCAATGAAAAGTCTCTTTCATAATTAACAAAAACATAATTAATAATACAACGTGAGGAATATGTTAGTACTAGCTTTTTAGTATAAATTTTATGAGTGGTTGGCTGAGTGCAAAGACCCTAGGTAGAATAATTAACATATGTCTGAAGTAATCAAGGAGCCAGTTACATCTGGGGTATGGAAAGAAAATTAGTGTAGGTGAAGAGTAGAATGCTTGGGGAAAGTGATAGGTGAGGCTAAGGCTGGGTATCCTGTTACTGACAGTATAGCACAGAGGTTAAAGCTCAACTCTGGTGTCAAATTGCCTGGATGACCTTCAGAAAGTTAGTTAACCACTTTTTGTCTCATCTATGAAATGAGAATAATAACTGTATCTACCTTCTATGAGTATTAAAAGAGATAAAAGTGGAGGAACCCTCAGAAAACATACTAAAATACAGTAATTGTTCAATAAATAGGATCTATTGCTAATAGAGTGTGAATGGTCTTGTATGTCTTTGCATAAGGAATCACAATCGCACTAACTAGGGATTTTGACCCACCAAGAGACCTGGCATAATCAGATTTGTTTCTTAGGAAGAAAATTTTGTCTGGTGTAGTAAGATTTAAACTGTTGTCAAGGAGGTTAAGAGGACATTTCAACTGACATGATGAGATTCTGAAGTAAGTCAAGGAGATGGGCTATATTTTAGACTCTTGATAATATTGCCTAATTGCTTGTTAGAATACTAGCAATTTCAACTATCACCTAGATATGAGATATACCTCACAGAAAGTTAACCAATGTGTTCATCTTTTCCTTTAAATTTTTACCAATTTATTAAGTGAAATGGCGTGTTTTATTATTTCTTTAATGTGAAATTCTTTTTTAAGGTTGAATATTTTTCATAAGAATATTAGCATTGTATTTCCTATGTATTTATCTATTTATATCCTTTTCTACCTATATATTAAAAGCAATGGCCCTTCTACTGTTTCTGTAACTTCTTTATATATAAATGTTTTTAACCATTTACATACCCTATTAGTTTACAAGATTTTAAAGGGAAGGGTCAAAGGAGGACCTCTCCTGCTTTAACTGATATACTAAAAAAGAGACAGAAGAGTGGAGACATGCCAAGGGGTATGGTTTTGTGGAAAAGGTCATCTAAACCCTCCTCCCAAAAATCAATGATATTTTTAGTAAATTCTACCGAGTTCAAAAATATTTTGAAGAGTATATTTCCTGTGGAGAGTATATGAACAATCACTGAGTCCTCCTCTGAAGTCAGTGAGGAGTAAAATCAGAATTTTCTCAAGGGGAAAACCAACCATAGGTTACCCTTATTAAGGTTATTCTCATGCATTTCATATAATTGATGTCATTATGAATTGAAATCTTTTTCCATTATGGTTTCTAAGTGGTTGTTTCTGGCATGTAGGAAGGCAGTTTTATATAATTTTAATGGATTCTTAGAAAGCCTGACTTTTTCAGTTGATTGTCTTGAGTGCTAATGATGATTTTAGTGATTATAATTTTTGATTATACTAAATCAATATTGTTTAGAATACTGGAATATTGTTTAGATATATAAAGATCAAGGAAAGAATAGTATTTTACCAAGATATTCATAAATTATTATACCAGACATTTAATTCTGTTATTCTCCTTGAAAGAATAATGTCTTATGTCAACTTAGAGTTAAAACGAGGCTTTGGAGAGCTGTAATTATTACTCTGGTCACATATCTTCATAACATTTACTCACAAATTTTATTAAATATGTTAACTATATAAAATATATGCAGATTATGTGATTTTAAAAAACTCCTGCAAACAAAAGTCCAGGACCAGGTGGCTTCACTGAGGAATTCTACCAATCATACAAAGAACTATACTGATCCTTCTCAAACTATTCCAAAACTTGAAGAGGAGGGAACACAACCACTGTCATTCTATGAAGCCACCATCAACCTGATACCAAAACCAGACAAAGACACTACCAAAAAATAAAATTACAGGCTAATATCTTTGATGAATATAGATGCAAAAATCCTCAACAAAATATTAGCAAACTGAATTCAACAACACACAAAAAGAAACATACACCATGATCAGACTGGATTCACCCCAGGATAACAAGGATGTTTCAACATACACAAATCAATCAGTGTGATATACCACATCAACAAAAGAAAAGATAAAAACCTCATAATCATCTCAATAGATGCAGAAAAGGCATTTGATAAAATCCAACATTCATTCATGATTAAAATTCATACCAAAGTGGGTATAGAGGGAACATATCTCAGCATAATAAAAGCTATTTATGACAAACCCACAGCCAACATAATAATGGTGAAAAGCTAAAAGCCTTCCCACTAAATTCTAGAACAAGACAAGGATGCCCACTTTCAACACTTCTATTCAAAATGTATTGGAAGTCCTAGCCACAGCAATCAGACAAGAAAAAGAAATAAAAGGTATCCAAATTGGGAGGGAAGTGGTAAAATTGTTATTATATGCAGATGGCACAATACTATATATAGAAAACCCTAAAGACTCCACACAATAACCACTAGAACTGATAAATGAATTCAGCAATTTAGCAGGATATGAAAAAGCATACAGAAATATGTTGCATTTCTTTACACTAACAATGAACTATCAGAAAGGGAAAGTAAAAAAAAAAAAAAAATATATATATATATATATATATATATATATATATATATATATATATATATCCCCTTCAAAATCACATCTAAAATAAAGTAAAATACTTAGGAATAAACTTGACCAAGGAAGTGAAAGACTTATACGCTAAGAACTATAAAACATTGATAAAGGAAGTTAAAGATAATTCAAAGAAATGGAAAGATATCCCATGCCCTTGGATTTGAAGAATTAATACTGTTAAAATGGCCACACTACCCAAAGCAATTTACAGATTTAATGCAATCCCTATAAAATTACCCATGACATTTTTCACAGAACTAGAACAAATAATCCTAAAATTTATATGGAACCACAAAAGACCCAGAATTGCCAAAGCAATCCTGAGGAAAAAGAACAAAGCAGGGGAGGCATAATCCTTCCAGGCTTCAGACAATACTATAAAGCTACAGTAATCAAAACAGTGTGGTATTGGCACAAAAACAGACATATGGATCAATGGAACAGAATAAAGAGCCCAGAAATAAACCCACACACCTACGATCAATTAATCTTCGATAAAGGAAGTCAGAATATACAATGGAGAAAAAGTCTCTTCAGCAGGTGGTGTTGGAAAAGCTGGACAGCTGCATGTAAATCAATGAAGTTAGAACACTCTCTCTCTCACACCATACACAAAATTAAACTCAAAATGACCTAAAGACTTAAAGGTAAGACATGACACCATAAAACTCCTAGAAGACAACATAGTCAAAACATTCTCTGACATAAATCATAGAAATATTTTCTTAGGTCACTCTCCCAAGGCAATAGAAATAAAGCAAAGATAAGTAAATAGGACCTAATCAAACTTATATGTTTTTGCACAGCAAAGGAAACCATAGACAAAATGAAAAGACAACATACGGACTGGGAGAAAATGTTTGCAAATGATGCAACCAACAAGGGTTTAATTTCCAAAATATACAAACAGCTCATATAACTCAATAACAAAAACACAAACAACCAAATCAAAAATGGACAGAAGACCTAAATAGACATTTCTCCAAATAAGACATACAGATGGCCAACAGGCACATGAAAAATGCTCAACATCACGAATTATTAAAGAAATGCAAGTCAAAACTACAATGAAGTATCACCTCACACCAGTCAGAATGGCCATCATCAAAAAGTCTACACATAATAAATGCTGGAGAGGGTGAGGAGAAAAGGGAAACCTCCTACACTGTTGGTGGGAATGTAAATTGGTGCAGCCACTATGGAAAACAATTTGGAGGTTCCTTTAAAAACTGAAAATAGAGTTACCATACGATTCAGCAATCCCACTCCTGGGCCTATAGCCAGTGAAAACTATAATTCAAAAAGATACATGCTCCCTAATGTTCACAGCAGCACTATTTACAATAGCCAAAACATAGAAGCAACCTAAATGTCCACTGACAGATGAATGGATAAAAAACATGTGGTAGATATATACAACAGAATATTATTCAGCCATAAAAAAGAATGAAATAATACCATTTGCAGCAACATAGATGGACCTAGAGATTATCATACTAACTGAAGTAAGTTGGCCGAAGACAAATATCATATGATATCACTTATATGTAGAATCTAAAAAAATGGTACCAATGAAGTTATTTACAAAACGGAGACAGACTCACAGACAAAGAAACTTATGGCTACCAAAGGGGAAACAGGGGAGGGATCAATCAGGAGTTTGGGATTAGCAGATACAAACTACTATATATAAAATAGATAAACAACAAGGACCTACTGTTATGCACAGGAAAATATATTCAATATCTTGAAGTAAACTATAATGGAAAAGAATATGAAAAGAGAATATACATAGATACGTATATATAACTGAATCACTTTGCCATACACTTGAAACTAACACAACATTGTAAATCAACTATAGTTCAATTTTTTAAAAAGAGTAAAATGTATGCAGATTTAAAAAGTTGTTTGGCAAGGCTAAGATACCAAACGCAGGAATTACAGGAAAAACAACTTTCCCTACTCACAACACTTCTGTTGCCAAATTTCTAAGGGGTTTTTTCCTTATATTAAACAATTTTGATACTAACTGCACAGAGTTAGCATAGACTCCAGAGGTTAAGGCTCAGTTTACAAGACTTTCCCCCACTTCAGATGATAAACACAATCCCACGTTATCACATGTACTTCTGACTGACCAGCTCTAAACTTGGAGATCTCCTGAGCTCCTCCTTGGGTTTGATAATTTGATAGAATGGCTCAGAGAACTCAGGAAAGCACTTGACTTACTATTACTTATTATAAAGAATATAACTCAGGGAGAGTCAAATGGAAGAGATGCATAGGGCAAGGTATATGGGAAGGGAATAGAGTTTCCATACCTTCTCTGGGCACAGCACCTTCTGGCATCTCTATATGTTCACAAACTCAGAGCTCTCTGAACCTCTTCAGTTAGGGTTTTTATGGCATCTTCATTACATAGGCATAATTAATTAAATCTCTGGATACTAGTAATTAACCCAACCTCCAGTCCCTCTCTCCTCTCTGGAGGTGGGGCTGGGGGGTTGAAAGTTTTAACCCTCTAATCACATGGTTTGTTCCCCCCTGGCAACCAGCATCATCCTTAGAGGTGTTCCAAAAGTTACCTCATTAACATACACACAGGTGCAGTTGAAAGGGGCTTGATATGAATAACAGAAGCAGCTCCTTTCAGTTTTAGGCTCCAAAGGCGGTTTCAGGAGCCAGGGACAAAAACTAAATATTATAAGGAAAGATGCTCCTATTGCTCTTATCACTTAGGAAATTACAAAGATTTTAAGAGTTCTGGCTGAGAGCCCAGGATCAAGACCAAAATATATATTTCTTAACATATCACAATATTACAGGAATGAAATGTAAAGATAAGTTGAGCCTTAAGCAATATGCATTGTTCTAACCCAACAGAATTCCCACCCCTAGAAAGAGGGAAATAAAAACAGGAAAACAGCAAAAGTTATCAGAAATATGATTTGGCCAAAAAGAATAAGAATATGTAGACATTGACACATTGTGATTAAAAAATACTTAAATTATTTGAAAGAACTGTCTCTATTCATTTTTTTGTTTGTTTTAAAGGACTTTTCTTAATAAGGAAAAAAGACAGAAAACTAAGCAATATGTGCAATTCTAAGCATGTGTTTATATGTTAACAGAGGTTATCTCTAGATTAGAGATTCACAGGTAATGGGCTTTCTTTTCTTTTGTTCATTTAACTTTTTCAAACTTTTGACAATAAATATCTACAGCTTTTCACATCAGAAAAATAAATTGAAAGTGTTAAAAAACAAAATTCAACTGAGTAAATTTGAAGACTGTATTGGTTTTATTGGGCAAGAGATTCATGAATTGGGCAGCATCCTATCCAGCAACTACGAGGGCGCTCTGAGGGGTTATACAGAACGGAAGGTTCTTAGAGGAAGAAGGGTAGGGTAAGGGAGCTCTTAGCAAAACAGGACATCCTTTAGGGGGGAAGGAAATGCAACAGTTTTATTAAACAGATTGCTTCTTCTTCCTCTAGGGGATTGAGAGGACCCACATGACAGATTACTTTTCTGGTACTTGATCAGAAAATTCCAGACCATTCCACTGCGATTACACTTCTGGGAGAGGTTAAAACTGCAGTTAGGTCAGGTATTAAATCTGGGTTTGGTATCGTGGGCTTTTAGCACAAGTGACACTATTTTCTTTTTAACAAAAGGAAACCAACCATAATGCCCCATTTCACTTTCTATAAATCCATATTACAGAAAAAATTTTGGATAGATTTAATGTATGTCAGACCACCTAGGTGAGAATTTCTTATCAGAGAAGCGCCACACATTTTGATAAAACATGAACATCATTATTACAATTACATAAATACTTTTAAATGAGTCAAAAAGGCCATCATCAAAAAATCTAGAAACAATAAATGCTGGAGAGGGTGTGGAGAAAAGGGAACCCTCTTGCACTGTTGGTGGAAATGTAAATTGATACAGCCACTGTGGAGAACAGTATGGGGGTTCCTTAAAAAACTACAAATAGAACTACCATATGACCCAGCAATCCCATTACTGGGTATATACCCTGAGAAAACCATAATTCAAAAAGAGTCATGTATCAAAATGTTCATTGCAGCTCTATTTACAATAGCCAGGAGATGGAAACAACCTAAGTGTCCATCATCGGATGAATGGATAAAGAAGATGTGGCACATATATACAATGGAATATTACTCAGCCATAAAAAGAAACGAAATTGAGCTATTTGTAATAAGGTGGATAGACCTAGAGTTTGTCATACAGAGTGAAGTAAGTCAGAAAGAGAAAGGCAAATGCCGTATGCTAACACATATATACGGAATTTAAGAAAAAAAAATGTCATGAAGAACCTAGGGTTAAGACAGGAATAAAGACACAGACCTACTAGAGAATGGACTTTAGGATATGGGGAGGGGGAAGGGTAAGCTGTGACAAAGCGAGAGAGAGGCATGGACATTTATACACTACAAAACGTAAGGTAGATAGCTAGTGGGAAGCAGCCGCATAGCACAGGGAGATCAGCTCAGTGCTTTGTGACTGGGATAGGGAGGGTGGGAGGGAGGGAGACGCAAGAGGGAAGAGATATGGGAACATATGTATATGTATAACTGATTCACTTTGTTATAAAGCAGGAACTAACACACCATTGTAAAGCAATTATACTCCAATAAAAAAATAAAAAATTTTTAAAAATTAAAAAAAAATAAATGAGTCAAAAAACTTGAGAAAATGGGATTCCTCATGAGAAAATCTTCGTGTTCTTTATTGCCCTGGCTCAGACAAAATGCTCACCAGAGTTGCTTTTCTTGCAGTTTTCTGGACAATTTATTGACAGTTCAAGATGGGACCGAGAAGAATGGAGTTAAATGAAGAGAATAACAGACATTATGTGTGTGTGTGTCTGTGTGTTCAGGTGTGGGTCATCTTTTGCTTCATTTCAAATCTGTTTCTTATCTAAATTAAATTCCTTCTTGGGATTTTATTTAAGTATATCTCCAATATTCTGGCTCTGTGCTTGTATTTTTGTGTACAGCTTAAAGATTTGTTTGAGTGTCTCCATTTTCCTAGCAGGAAAGTGGTACATGACTTCAAAGTAAATATAAAACTTTACTTATTGATATTCAGTTATCCAAGTATCTTTTTAAAATAACTTTTCTCTCTTTATCCATCATTTCATGAACCTGAGATACAATTTCTAGAACATTCTCATTCTATTCTCTTTGTTTTAAAATATAGAATTTCAAATTATATGGGTTAATCAAACAAAAGACGAAAAATCAAATAAAGGAGGAAACCTCATTAATTCCATTACTACTTTGTTGATCTGCCCCTAACTTTGGTAACAGCCTGGATTCAGACATAGAAAGTCAATGCCTTCTGGCATCTATTTTAGAAGGTTGGTTTGCTTGTGCAGGGGATATTTGTATGTGCAATTGTAGTGGTAAGTTATTTTCATATACAGTCACTGCATTGAACTGAAAGGGACTGAGCATTGAACTCAAATTTTGTGGAAAACAAGACTGTAGTGTAATTTGAAAATAAACATTAGGAGATTCATTCAAGATGGCAGAGTAGAAGGATGTGTGCTCGCTCCCTCTTGCAAGAGCACTAGAATGAAAATTGCTGAACAGTCATTGGCAGGAAGACACTGGAACTCACCAAAAAGAGATACCCCACATCCAAAGACAAAGGAGAAGCTGCAATGAGATGGTAGGAGGGGTGCAATCACAATAAAATCAAATACCATAACCGCTGTGTGGGTGACTCACAAACTGAAGAACAATTATACCATAGAACTCCACTCACTGGAGTGAAGGCTCTGAGCCGCATGTCAGGCTTCCCAACCGGGGGGTCCAGCAATGAGAGGAGGACTTCTCAGAAAATCAGACTTTGAAGGCTAGTGGGATTTGATTACAGGACTTCAACAGGATTGGGGGAAATAGACACTCCACTCTTGGAGGGCACACACAAAATAGTGTGCACATCAGGACCCAGGGGGAAGGAGCAGTGACCCCATAGGAGACTGAACCCGACCTACCTGCTAGTGTTGGAGGGTCTCCTGCAGAGGCAGGGGGTGGCTGTGGCTCACTGTGGAGACAGAGACACTGGCAGCAAAAGTTCTGGGAAGTACTCCTTGGCATGAGCCCTCCCAGAGTCTGTCCACCATTAGCCCCACAAAAGAGTCTGTAGCCTCCAGTGCTGGGTCACCTCAGGCTAAACAACCAACAGGGAGGGAATTCAGCCCCACCCATTAGCAGGCAAGCAAACTGAACTTTTACTGAGCTCTGCCCACCACAGCAAAACCCAGCTCTATCCACCACCAGTCCTTCCCACCAGAAAGCTTGAACAAGCCCCTTAGATAGCCTCATCCACCAGAGGGCCGACAGCAGAAGCAAGAAGTAAAATCCTGCAGGCTTCAGAATGAAAACCACAATCATAGAAAGTCAGACAAAATAAAAAGAAAGAGGATTATGTCCCAGATAAAGGAACAGGGTAAAACCCCAGAAAAACAATTAAATGAAGTGGAGACAGGCAACCTTTCAGAAAAAGAATTCACAATAATGATAGTGAAAATGATCCAGGACCTCGGAAAAAGAAGGGAAGCAAAGATCGACAAGGTGCAAGAAATGTTGAACAAATACCTAGAAGAATTAAAGAACAAACAAACAGAGATGAACAATACAATAACTGAAATGAAAAATACACCAGAAGGAATCAAGAGCAGAATAACTGAGGCAGAAGAACGCATAAGTGATTTGGAAGACAGAATGGTGGAATTCACTGCCATGAAACAGAATAAAGAAAAAAGAATGAAAAGAAATGAAGACAGTCTAAGAGACCTCTGGGACAACATTAAACGCACCAACATTTGCATTATAGGGGTCCCAGAAGGGGAAGAGAGAGAGAAAGAAGCCGAGAAAGTATTTGAAGAGATTATAGTTGAAAACTTCCCTAACATGGGAAAGGAAATAGCCACCCAAGTCCAGGAAGCTCAGAGAGTCGCACATAGGGTTAACCTAAGGAGAAACACAATGATACACATAGTAATCAAATTGACAAAAATTAAAGACAAAGAAAAATTAAAAACAAGGGAAAAACAACAAAAAATATACAAGGGAACTCCCATAAGGTTAACAGCTGATTTCTCAGCAGAAACTCTACAAGCCAGAAGGGAGTCACACGATATATTTAAAGTGATGAAAGGGAAGAAGCTACAACCCAGATTACTCTACCCAGCAAGGATTTCATTCAGATTTGACGGAGAAATGAAAAGCTTTACAGACAAGCAAAAGTGAAGAGGATTCAGCACCACCAAACCAGCCCTCCAACAAAGGCTAAAGGAACTTCTGTAAGTGGGAAACACAAGAGAAAAAAGGACCCACAAAAACAAACCCAAAACAATTAAGAAAATGGTAATAAGGACATACATATCGATAATTACCTTAAATGTGAATGGATTAAATGCTCCAACCAAAAGACAGAGACTCACTGGATAGATACAAAAACAAGACCCACATATATGCTGTCTGCAAGAGACCCACTTCAGACCTAGGGACACATACAGACTGAAAGTGAGGGGATGGAAAGAGATATTCCATGCAAATGAAAATCAAAAGAAATCTGGAGTAGCAATACTCATATGAGATAAAATAGACTTTAAAATAAAGAATGCTACAAGAGACAAGGAAGAACACTACATAATGATCAAGGGATCAACCCAAGGAGAAGATATAACAATTATAAATATATATGCACTCAACACAGGATCACCTCAATACATAAGGCAAATTCTTAAGAGCTAGAAAAGAGGAAATCGACAGTAACAAAAAATAGTGGGGGACTTTAATACCACACTTACATCAGTGGACAGATCATCCAGAGAGAAAATTAATAAGGACACAAAAGCTTTCAATGACAAAATAGACCAGATATATTTGACATTTTTAGGACATTCCATCTGAAAACAGCAGATTACATTTTCTTCTCAAGTGCACACGGAACATTCTCCAGGATAGATCACATCTTGGGTCACAAATCAAGCCTTGGTAAAAATTAAGAAAATTGAAATCATATCAAGCATCTTTTCCGACCACAATGCTATGAGATTAGAAATAAATTACAGCGAAAACACCGTAGAAAACACAAACAAATGGAGGCTAAACAATACATTACTAAATAACCAAGAGATCACTGAAGAAATCAAAGAGGAAATCAAAAAATACCTAGAGAAAAATGACTATGAAAACACGATGATCCAAAACCTATGGGATGCAGCAAAAGCAGTTCTGAGAGGGAAGTTTATAGCAATACAATCCTACCTCAAAAAACAAGAAAAATCTCAAATAAACAATCTAATCTTACACCTAAAGGAACCAGAAAAAGAAGAACAAACAAAACCCAAAGTTAGTAGAAGGAAAGAAATCATAAAGATCAGAGCAGATATAAATGAAATAGAAACCAAAAAAAAAAAAAATAGTAAAGATCAATAAAACTAAAAGCTGGCTCTTTGAGAAGAAAAACAAAATTGATAAACCTTTAGCCAGACTCATCAAGAAAAAGAGTGAGAGAACTCAAATCAATAAAATTAGAAATGAAAAAGGAGAAGTTACAACAGACAATGCAGAAATACAAAGCATCCTAAGAGACTACTACAAACAACTCTATGCCAATAAAATGGACAACCTGGAAGAAATGGACAAATTCTTAGAAAGGTACAGTCTCCCAAGACTGAACCAGGAAGAAATAGAAAATATGAACAGACACATCACAAGTAATTGAAACCGTGATTTTAAATCGTCCAGAAAACAAAAGTTCAGGACCAGACAGCTTCACAGGTAAATTCTATCAATCATTTAGAGAAGAGCTAACACCCATCCTTCTCAAACTCTTCCAAAAAATTGCAGAGGAAGGAACATTCCCAAACTCATTCTATGAGGCCAACATCACACTGATACCAAAACCAGACAAAGATGCTACAAAGAAAGAAAATTTTCTTATGATGAATTTTTATGCTGATGAATATAGATGCAAAAATCCTCAACAAAATACTAGAAAACAGAATCTAACAACACATTAAAAGGGTCATACACCATGATCAAGTGGGATTTATCCAAGGGATGCAAGGATTCTTCAGTATATGCAAATCAATCAATGTGATACACCATATTAACAAACTGAAGAATAAAAACAATATGGTCATCTCAATAGATGCAGAAAAAGCTTTTGAAAAAATTCAACACCAATTTATGATAAAAACTCTCCAGAAAGTGGGTATAGAGGGAACCTACCTCAACATAATAAAGGCCATATTTGACAAACCCACAGCAAACATCATTCTCAATGGTGAAAAACTGAAGCATTTCCTCTAAGATCAGGAACAAGACAAGCACGTCCACTCTCACCACTATTATTCAAAATAGTTTTGGAAGTCCTAGCCATGGCAATCAAAGAAGAAAAAAATAAATAAAAGGAATACAAATTAGAAAAGAAGTAAAACTGTCAATGCTTGCAGATGACATGATACTATACATAGATAATCCTAAAGCTGCCACCAAAAAACTATTAATCAATGAATTTGGTAAAGTTGCAGGATACAAAATTAATGCACAGAAATCTCTTGCATTCCTATACACTAACAACAAAAGATCAGAAAGAAATTAAGGAAACAATCCCATTCATCTTTGCAACAAAAAGAATAAAATACCTAGGAATAAATCTACATAAGGAGGTAAAAGATCTGTACTCGGAAAACAATAAGACACTGATTAAAGAAATCAAAGATGACACAAACAGATGAAGAGATATACAATGTTCCTGGATTGGAAGAATGAATACTGTGAAAATGACTATACTACCCAAAGCAATCTACAGATTCAATGCAATCCCTATCAAATTACCAACAGCATTTTTTACAGAATTAGAACAAAAAAATCTTTAAATTTGTATGGAAACACAAAAGACCCTGAAGAGCCAAAGCAATCTTGAGAAAGAAAAATGGAGCTGGAGGAATCAGGCTCCCTGACTTCAGACTATACTACAAAGCTACAGTAATCAAGACTGTATGTACTTGCACAAAAACAAAAATATAGATCAATGGAACAAGATAGAAACCCCAGAGATAAACCCCCTCACCTATGGTCAACTAATCTATGACAAAGGAGGCAAACACATACAATGGAGAAAAGACAGTCTCTTCAATAAGTGATGCTGGGAAAACTGGATAGCTACATGTAAAAGAATGAAATTAGAACACTCCTTAACACCATACACAAACATAAACTCAAAATGGATTAAAGACTTAAATATAAGACCAGACACTATAAAACTCTTAGAGGAAAACATAGGAAGAACACTCTTTGACATAAATCACAGCAAGATCTTTTTTGACCCACCTCCTAGAGTAATGGAAATAAAAACAAAAATAAACAAATGTTACCTAATGAAACGTAAAAGCTTTTGTACAGCAAAGGAAACTATAAACAAGATGAAAAGACAGCCCTCAAAATGGGAGAAAATATTTGCAAATGAATCAGCCGACAAAGGATTAATTTCCAAAATATATAAACAGCTCATGCAGCTCAATATTAAAAGAACAAACAACCCTATCAAAAAATGGGCAGAAGACCTAAATAGACATTTCTCCAAAGAAGATATACAGATGGCCAAGAAACACATGAAAAGCTGCTCAACATCTCTAACTATTAGAGAAATGCAAATCAAAACTACAGTGAGGTATCACCTCACACCGGTTAGAATGGGCATCATCAGAAAATCTACAAACAACGAATGCTGGAGAGGGTATGGAGAAAAGGGAACCCTCTTGCACTGCTGGTGGGAATGTAAATTGATACAGCCACCATGGAGAACACTATGGCGGTTCCTTAAAAAACTAAAAATAGAATTACCACATGACCCAGCAATCCCACTGCTGGGCATATACCCAGAGAAAACCATAATTCAAATAGACACCTGCACCCCATTTTTCATTGCAGCACTATTTACAATACCCAGGTCATGGAAGCAACCTAAATGCCCATTGATAGATGAATGGATAAAGAATATGTGGTACATATATACAAGGAATATTTCTCAGCCATAAAAAGGAACGAAATTGGGTCATTTTTAGAGACATGGATGGATTTAGAGACTGTCATACAGAGTGAAGTAAGTCAGAAAGAGAAAAATAAATATTGTATAGTAACACATATAATGGAATCTAGAAAAATGGTACAGATGAACTGGCTTACAAGGCAAAAATAGAGACACAGATGCCAAGAACAAACGTATGGACACCAAGGGGGGAAAGAGGGGGTGTGGGGAGTTGGTGGTGGTGGTGGGATGAATTGGGAGATTGGGATTGACATATATACACTAATATGTATAAAGTAGATAACTAATAAGAACATGCTGTATAAAAAAATTAAAATTAAGAAACATTAGCCTTACAGATGTTAAGTTAATTAAACAAGGCAGTCATTAGACTGCGGTGGTTCTAATACCTTAGCAGTCTGCTTAAGCAAACCAAAACATAAGCCTAAATTCCTCACGGTTAAGAAATCAAAACCTAAGGGTAACCAATCACAAAAGCTAACTCAGCTTTTTCATATAAGGCAAATGATTAAGTTACAGCCATCAAATAATTTCCACACTTTGCTTCCACCTTTTCCAGCAGCGGCACACTCCTAAACACTTGGGTTTGGTGCTGGCACTTGGAATCAATTTTTGCTTAAACCCTTAATTTTTAAAATATGCCTCAGTTTATCATTTAACACAGGTGAAAGTCAACTTTATACATCCATACTGACTACAACATGAATTAATATGGAATTTTTTGGAAGGATGAACACAATCAAATCTTTATTTTTATAACTGTATAAATGTGATTCAAATGTGTCCACCAATAGTTTTTCAAAAATAAACCATTATAAATAAGCAAACTATATCTGCTCATTGATATGGAGATGGATACCCTAGGTGTCTCATTGGGCTTAATTAAGGGCCACTCACATTTTTAATATAAAGTGTAGCATGATGTTAAGCCATTTTAGCTTTCACACATACATGTTGTACTTCTAGCTGACAATGCCAAAAAAAGTGAAATGCGTCACCAGTTTGCATGTCATCTTATCTTAGGGTCATAGTAATTTCTGTATCAGTCCAAATTTAGTATATGTGTTGCCAAAGCAAGCTCAATATTGGCACTTTTAATAAAAGTGAACTTTGAAATACTTTAAAATAATGCTACTTTATTATTTTGAGTGACTCAGTGGTTAAAGTTTCCTTTCTGCAGAGCACATTTTGCATATTTCCTCTCTTTTCTCCACATAAACACTCAATTATCTGGAAAACTTTGAGTAGTTAAATTGCTGGGGAGTCGGTTTTTGCCCCTGCACCCGATAAGCACTGCATATCAAAGGTCTGGAGCTGAAATTTCTGAACCACAGATATGAAATGGCCGTATTGACAATTATTCAATCCTTAGAGAGACAAAGACCCAGTGTTCTATCCTTATTGGGCAAAATTACTGTCCATGTTTAGCTGATGGGAATTCATTTGTCCCAAAGCCAAAAGGTCTCTGAACTCATTCAGGACATAAAAACAAATTATAATAGTTTTAAGGCAGTGGAATTCCGAGTTAGGATAAAGTAATGTTTTGAGTTTTTCTGCATCTTAGAATGTACACATCCTGGTTTAAGATTCAGACCAATAATTATGGTTGACCAGTAGGCTTTTTAGCTGACAAATGACTGGCTGACCTGGAAATCCGTCCTGAAAGCCTCCAGAGAGCAACATGCTCATATCCCTGAGCTTCCAGATCCTGGATTTTTCACATAGTTTTTACAAAAGGTGTATCAAAGCTTTGTGTAATGAAATCTTTTAGAGCAGCCAAAAAAATATAACTTCCCCACCTGGATTCAGTTGTGAGTTAGAGCACGTTTAATTTCAAGTCAATAGATTCCCTGCACATCAGCCCTTAAGGGATTAAAAGACAATTCTAGTTTTGTTGCCCTAAATGTACTGTTATTGTTATCAATTCATACAGCCTTGAAATAAGTTTTCAATAAATCTAAGATTAACTATTATTTTCTCACCTATAAATAAAATATAATCATCTTAAAAATCAATGAAGGGAAAACCATCATATCCATTAACCTGGCTCAGAATCCCTCTAGGCCCTTGCTATGAATCACAGTGCTGTGGATCTTTCATTTCATTGAGCTATATCTCTTTATATGGCAACCAGCAGGCAAAAGAAAAAATATCATATCTAAAAATCAAAGACTACAGTTTTTTGTTCTGGAAACCACTGAGGCAGGGGCTGAATATTCTTTTCTGCCTGCGGTTAATTTTTTTCCACTTTAATTTGCAATTAGATGCAATAAAAGAAAAAATAAAATAAAATAAGGACATTGCCTCAAGCAGCTAGTGGCTTTATTACCATCTCTACTGCCAGTCTCCACTTTTTATCACTTCCAAATCCTTTGTTTTTAAAGTCACCTGCACAACCCTGCAATGTTATAAACACCTTTAGTTGTCTTCACCAACTGTCATTTCATACCATCTGCTGTTACAATCTCAAAAGCAGTAATGCATGGGGGTCAAGGCCACTTTCTCTCAGGAAACTAAAAAAAACAGAGCCAAGTCATATAGTGTTTTTTTTTTTCTTTCCCCTGTCAGCTTTACTACACCCTGGAGTGGACATTTTCCTTGCCTTTCAGCTGTGAATGTTCCTCAAAATTCGTGAACTTCACAATAAGGTAACTATACAAAAACTAGGTTTTATAGACAACCCATTATCAACTAGCAGAAGGGGGTGATTAGTCATCTGCTCCACTTGAAATAGATCCAAAAACTTAAAGCCAGTACTGCAAAGAGAAATGCATTCATCTCAAGAATCTAGAACTAGAGCAATGTGAGGGTCATCTGCAGCAACCTTTTGAAAGGCTGTTAGTAATCTCAAAAGCTGAGCAACGAGGAGTTGACCAGCTCTCTCACTGCCCAAGATACAGTATTTTCCCCACCCCCGTAAAACCTCACCTTAGATGATCCACAGTTTTGACCTATCTTTGGAATAGAGTCATAAAGACCACCTTTGGTTTCTGCTTTTGCTGGCTACTAAAAATGATCTATTCAATTAATCTAATTCAACCACTTTGTCCAGTTAGATTCTCTAAAGTCATAACCCTTTCTTAAAATGAAAGGAGTATTTATCAGCATGTTCCCCTCTCTTTATTTCAAGTCATTACAAATTCATGTAAGATTTTTCAACGTGTGAGAGGCCTAGTTTGCCCTCAAGACAGTTCACATGCAACTCCAAGCTTTCCCCACATAAATAAAATATAATCACCTTAAAAACCAATATAAGAAAACAATCAGAACCATTAACCTATCTCAAAATCCCTTCAGCCACTTGTATGAACCACACAGTGCTGAGTCTTTCATTTTACTGAGCTGTAGAATTCTTTGTATGGCAACCAGCAAGGGAAAAAAAATCAAAGACTCGGGTGTTGTGCTCTGGAAATCGAAGAGAAGTGAGAATGTGAAAATAGATTTTGACCTTTTTTGATTGTATAAAAAAAATAGATTTTGGAGACCCGGGAAACAATGGTTTTGAGCTACTGGAAAGACATTAGCTTGGTTTGGATTCTGACTTTGACAATGCTTCATCATGAGCAAGTTATAAACCTGGGCATCAGTTTTGAAAATTGTCAGAAACTTTTCTTTAAGATTTAAAAAAAAAAAGGAAGAGAAAGAAAAGACTGGTTTTAAAAGTGGAAGTGTGTGTCAAATGCAATGAAAAGACAAGACTGATTCAGGCTCAGACCTGTAAAAGATGAGCTGAAATGTAAATACTCATATGAACTTGGTCACTGTCACTGCTTATTGGTTACCTATTCTCTCCTTTCTCACTGTAATTTCTTTGTAAGGTTCAATAATGAGGAGAAATCAGAAACTGTAACTGGACTTTAAACATTTAATTTTATCAATGTTTGTAGAATCTCATAATACATTATAATATATCTCATTGAGACTTTAAGAAAATATCCTTCTTCCTTAACAATCCCCCATCCCTTTGAAAAACTGAAATTCCTCTTCAATTAATGCAAGGATAAAGTAAATAATTTTCTAGTAGTGTATCTAACAAGCCATGAACATGTTAAAAATATAAATAAGGACATTATTATGAAAACCACATAATAGGGCTTCCCTGGCGGCGCAGTGGTTGAGAGTCCGCCTGCCAATGCAGGGGACACAGGTTCGTGCCCCAGTCCGGGAAGATCCCACATGCCGTGGAGCGGCTGGGCCCGTGAGCCATGGCCGCTGAGCCTGCGCGTCCAGAGCCTGTGCTCCACAACGGGAGAGGCCACAACAGTGAGAGGCCCGCGTACCACAAAAACCAAAAAAAAAACCACATAATAACTCTGTATAGGATGGGAAAAGGTATAACTGGGTAGTCAGTCATTATGAAAACTGACTAAAAAGCCAGTTTTTGGTAGAACTTTGAGAAAACAATCTCGTATTTTTAATGTTTGAGCAAAACAGAATTTAAATTATCGTTTTGCTTAATATTCCTAAACCCAACATAATAGCTAAACATTTATAGAAAGAAAACTATACCTGATTTCCTCAGGAAAAATGCAGTAAGAAAATAATAGAAACTAAAATATAAATGCTATTTTCATAACTAAATGCATAAAAATCAAATTAATTTTAAAGTTTTAAATTACATCTTATGCCAGAAAATTAAAAGTATTACACAAAAGAGAGTAGAAGACATAGCATTCTTTACCAGCACCTAACATATGGCCAAGTACTCAGCCCATTTGATTTACTGAGATGGCTGGCTTTATTCCTTTAATCTTATTTCCTTTTTAGTGTTTATCTTAATTTAATATTGTTTCTTCTGTTTCCCTTTCTTACATTTTACTGGCTTGTCCACATTTCTCTTCATTCTCCCTCTCACCCTCACTCCCAGGTATTTTGGAAATAAAGTTCTGTTCATTGATATCTCTAGTGATTATAGTCCCATCACAAATAAAGATAATTTATAATATATATGCTATTAATGTATCAACATTAGATAATATTTGTGCTTCCCACCAATAGGCTTGCTTAATCACTGCTTCCTCTCCTCTTTTCCCTGCCATCGAAAGAGATTATCAGGATCTCTTATTCCCCAATTTTCCACCTTTCCCCCATTTTCAGGGACCATTAGAATGTTTCTCCCTGCCACAGAATTTTACTTAGTCTATAATTTTTAATTTCAAGCTATGATTATGTTATCCTTTTCAGTGTTTCTCTTTTGTTTAATCCTCACTTTATATAATAAATTCTCACTTAATTTTTAATCACCTACTGAGGCTTAATTATCATAAGATTTCTTATCACTCTTTCCTCCCCTCCTTATCTCCCACTGTCTTGAGACAGATGATCTGACCTCTGGCAAAAGACTGGAATCCTTCCTCAAGGATTTTCTTCAAATAGGTGCCTGAGTGGTACATTCTCAAATGCTTTAACTTTGTCTTGCCCTGCTAGATAAATGATCTTGGATAGGTAAAGAGTAGCAATTTTTTTTTCTGTTTTCTTTAAAAAAACAAAAACAAAAACACAACAACAAAAACCTGTCTTTTCTTTATAAAGAATGATAAGATGTTTACTCTAGACTGATTCTCATTTTTTTTTCTTTATAATTTATTTTTAAAAATTCACCAGGATTAAAAAAAAAATTCACCAGGATATGTTTAGTTGTAAATTTGTTTGTTTTCCTTAATTCTCTTTGGAACTGAATGAGCCCTTTCAATCTAAAGATTCAGGTCTTTTTTTTAGCTCAAGGACATTTTCTTCAATTATGTGTTAAATTGTGTTGTATTTTTGTCATATTTTTACTGTGATTATGCTGCCTAACCTATAACCCCAAAATTGTACTGAGTTACAACAAGGCTGCTCCCAGGTCCGTAGTTTGGCTACAGGTCAGCTGGTCTTGACTGGGCTCAGCTGGGCTGGTTAGTCCAGACCCTCAACCTTGTGTAGGGCTCAGATTAATTCCACATGTCTTTGCCCAGGACAGTATCTTAAGGAACCAGAGCTCTAGGGCATGTACTTCTCATGGTGGAGAAAAGTAGACACTTCAGAGAGCTGGCAGAAATTTGGCTGACTTCTGCAGGTCTCAGCTCAGAAACTGGCATACTGTCCATGTAGCCAAGACCAGAGTCAGTGGGGCAGGAAATACATTCTGCCATGAAGGGGTGAAGAGTCTTTCTGAACAATAATCTAATCTTCCACCTATTGCTTTTTCACATATTCTATTTTCTCTTTCTAGAAGTCCTGTTATTCACATTATATTTCCTGAATATTGCCTGATCCCTGCAGTCATGTTCCCCTGTGTTTTTGCTGTGTTGTATAAGTTATTTCTTTCCCTTGATCTCCCCGAACACTAATTCTATTCTCAGCAAACATTATACTCTTTTTCAGTTCAACTATTAAAATTTTTTCATTTGGAAATCACTTATGGACCGAATGTTAATGTTCCCCCCAAATTTACATGTTGAAGCCATAACCCCAATGTGGTGGTAGTAGCAAGAGAGGCCTTTGGGAGGTAATTAGGTTTAAATGAAGTCATAAGGGTGGAGCCTCCAGGATGGGACTAGTGCCCTTATAAGAAGAGACACCAGACCTTCTTCTCTCCACCATGTGAGAACACAAGAGAAGGCAGCTGTCTGCAAGACAGGAACAGGGCCCTGAACAAGAACTGAATCTGCTGACACCCTGATCTTAGATTTCCCAGACTCCAGAACTGTGAGAACTAAATGTCTGTTATTTAAGTTACCCATACTCTGGTATTTTCTTATAGCAGCCCAAGCTGATTTAGTCAGTTCTCAAAAATCCTTTTTATACTCTAAATGTATCTCTTTGAGAGTCATGACTTTTTTGCTTAATTTCTCTTCCAACTTTTCATTACTTCTAATTTGATAGAACCCTTTCTATCCTAGTTATTCAATTTGGTCTTCTTTCCTCAAGTGACTTAGTCTCCCCAAATTAGTTGTGCTCCTTCTTCGTTTCTACAGAATTGTGTTTTCTCTCAATGTTGCTGCAGGTCAGCCTCTTTGTCTCTCTCGGGGAGTGGCAATCAGACTCATGGTAGAAGGCACAGAAGTTTCTGTTTTTATGAGCTAGCATCAGAGCAGCATAAACTGGCAAAATGACATCCTTCTGCTGATACTTGGCAGAAGGCATACTCCCCACCTCTCCCAAGTCCCTCTTGGAGTCATCATATAGCTGCAAGACCTGGAGATGCTTCAACACACTGCTGTTATCCTCCTTCAAGGGTCCCCAGTTAGCAGATCTAGCCACCCCTTCTGGCCAAACGCAGTGAGCCAATAGGTGTGCCCCTTTCTGAGGAACCTTGAAATGTAGGCTCTTACCCTAGATCCTGAACAAAGGCAAGCCCTCACTTCCTACACTGGTCCTGAGTGTTTTCTCAGTGATACCAGCAATTCTCACTAACCAATGTGGTATCCACTGACTACATGTGACTATCAAGCACTTGAAATATGGCTAGACTGAACTGAGATGCCCCATAAGTGTAAAACATGAGCAAGTTTTAAAAGATTAGTACAAAAAAGATAAAATATCTTATTAATATTTTTACATTGGTTACATGTTGAAATGATAACATTTTGCATATGAGTTAAATGTGTTATTAAAATTAATTTCTTTTTCCTTTTTTTTTTTAACGTGATTACTAGAAAGTTTTACATTATGTATATGACTCGTAACATGGCTCACTTTATTTTTCAGTTGGACAGTGCTGCCATGGGGATGGAGGCTCTGTTCTGGTCAATCTCTTCTAGGAGGTTTAGGGATAAATATTTTAATTTTCACATTCAGTGACTCAGAGTCACAACTGAATTTTGACATTACCCAACCTATTAACTTAGGTACCACCAGCATAAGGGAATAAAGAGGCAAGGGATGTCAGAGCAGCTTCTTCTCAATGGCCTTGTCTTTTTTTTTTTTTAACATCTTTATTGGACTATAATTGCTTTACAATGGTGTGTTAGTTTCTGCTTTATAACAAAGTGAATCAGCTATACATACACATATATCCCCATATCTCCTCCCTCTTGCCTCTCCCTCCCACCCTCCCTATCCCACCCCTCTAGGTGGTTACAAAGCACCGAGCTGATCTCCCTGTGCTATGCGGCTGCTTCTCACTAGCTATCTATTTTACTTTTGGTAGTGTATATATGTCCATGCCCCTCTCTTTGTCACAGCTTACCCTTCCCACTCCCTGTGTCCTCAAGTCTATTCTCTACATTTGTGTCTTTATTCCTGTCCTGCCCCGAGGTTCTTCAGAACCATTTTTGTTTTGTTTTGTTTTTAGATTCCATATATATGTATTAGCATATGGTATCTGTTTTTCTCTTTCTGACTGACTTCACCTGTATGACAGACTCTAGGTCCATCCACCTCACTACAAATAACTCAATTTTGTTTCTTTTTATGGCTGAGTAATATTCCTCAATGGCCTTGTCTTAAAAGTAAGAATAAACCTCATTTTTGTCCATGAACTTTATTCTTCAAATTATTTATGATTTTTATTTTCTCAAATGGACATTTCACCTTGAAAAACAAGAGTAATTCCTAGGAAAATGATGTAAATTGAGAAATTCAGCTTTCAAAATATTTCTAATTAAGATATCTGAAAGATTTTCAACATTCAAACACATTTGAAGTGTTAACAACAAATTTCTTTAAACATTCAGAATATCCAGTCTTCATTTGCACAGACTTTTGAAGGCATTTAACATATCTGAGATTTATATTATGAAATCTATATCCAGTTGTGGTTACAAATGTACTCCTAATAACTGGAATGTTTGACTAGTTCATACCAGACCAGAGAATTCCTAAATTTTAGAAGATTGAACAATGGGCATTACATTGTTATGGCCTTAAATCATCAATAGAGAAAAATAAAATAACCAGAGCCAGTTGGTTTTAATTTTGTTTCTAATCACTTGAGTCTTCCAAATTTATTGAGCCATTAGTGTTTATATAGTTCAATCATCTGTAAGCTTTTATTCATGGCATCGCATGCAAAACCCACAACCACACTTACAGGTTAAGCACACAGACTTAACAGAGGATGTTTAAGCAAAGGATATTGGTCATCATATCTCCCTATCACAGCCTTCTTTTGCCAGCACTCAAGCACTCGGTGATGTTTTCAAGCTATGGGAGTCTCTTCCCCTCTTGTCCTGCAAGGTTCTTTCTCAGCCTTACCTCTCCTGAAAGGATGTTGTCCCCTAAAACTTGATCCTTCTTACTATCCCTCAAAAAGTTTGCTATCTCTTTGCCCCAAAACCCACGTCTATTGTCTAGGTTATTAATACGATGGGGTAATGTCAAAATATAAATGTGACTCTGAGTCACTGACTGTGAAAATTAAAATATCTATGACTTATATGACACATTCTATAGACAAGAACTGCAATTTGAGGCAACTTCATATATTATTTCATATCATTGTCAAGACTTAGCTTAGTCATCAACTAAAATTTTAAGGACTTTCTATTTAACAAAAATTTTTAATAAGAACTGTGAGAAAAATAAAAATTATAAGCTACAATCAACTCAAGAAAAATTTACTTGGGCAAATTTAAAATAATAAGAACTTTGAACTTCTAAGCACATTGCTAAACACACTCTTTTACTCAGATATTTAGCAGACTCTAAAATCCTAAACTACAGGTTTACCAGAGATTTCTTAATATTTCTTATCTATTTATTATGTATTTTAGAAATTTATTAGAACTTACTTTAACTTACAACCCAGTAATAGAGAGAAGGCTTAAGCTTTGCCTCATAAGCTAACAAGGTCATGACATCCAGCAACATCTACCATATTTCTCTTTGATCCCCAATTTCCATACTGACCTATTAACTAGCCCTACAGTACTAAAATCCAAGTTCTGGTATTGCTAAGATATTATTTTTCTGTAGGGGGAAACGTGACGAAGCTTTCAGCATCCGTCTCCTACAACTAGACATTCTATTTTACCACATGCTCCAATTATGGGTTCAAATCCTAGCTCTGCAATTTTCCAGTTGTGTGGCATCGGCCAAGTTACTTAAGAACTCTCTGAGCTTCAGTTTTCTCATCTTCATAGCAGAGATAATCCCTGTTATAGATTGCTGTGAGAATTAAATGAGTGTGTGAATCATGTAGAACACTGCCTGCCAACAAAATATGTATGCAATTAAAGTTAGCTAATGAACTGGTTCTCAATGTTGGATGCAAATTCAAAGTTACAAGGGAGCTATTTAAAAACACTGATGCCTGCGCCCCTACCCAGACCAATGAAATTAGATTTTGGGGGTAGGGCCCAAGGTTTTGTATTTGGTAGGGCTCTAAAGCCAGAACATCCTTTAAAATAATAAGAATGAGAATAGTTATTCTTTGAGTGCTAATTATGTGTCAGGCTCTTCCTTAATCACTTTACTTACACACAGGAAATGGGGTGATGCATGTGATGTAGTTCTATAAGTAGTCATAAATGTGACCTTCTTCATGAATGAGCCCAATCAAGATTAAGCTGGTGAGGTGCGCTATTTTACAAGGTGTTCTCAGGAATTTGGTCCATTAAAGCTTGGAGCCAGGAGTTCCAAGAGGAGAAAGTAAAACTCACAATCCACATTTCATACGTGGGCCTGAGAGTCTAGTCTCCCTTGTGGAGCTTTCCTAGCTATCACAGTTCGTGGCTGAAAAGTTTAAACTGGGGGCATGGGAGAAGAGAGGAAGAGACTGTTCACTGAATGAAGAACCAGCCTACTACTTGACTTTGTTTCCCAAACTGCCCACACTTGCCCCTTTTCCATACTGGATGGATTTGTAATATATATTATATACATTATATATTAAGGGTACTACAAAGTAGACATAAAAGCCCAACAGTTACCCCCTGCTATTGGTTCTTGCATAGATATTAGTGTGGATACTTTAAGAAGAAATATTAATTTAAAAATTAACTTACAAACACAACTAAAAAATTAATTTCTTGTAAAAAATTAATATATGCTATGATATAGTAGAAAATGTATTCTAATATTTATGATATATTATAAGTGAAAAAAGCAAGATATAAAATAATATGAACATTATGATCCTGTTTCTGCAAAAATTATTATTTTCTATTAATATTGTATACAGATATAGTCATGTATATTCATACCAAAATATTATCAGCCAGGCATACATATTACAACTATACCATTAACATCATTTTTAATAATAATTCAAGAATAATTTTAAGTTCTTTAAATAAAGTATGATACTGAAATGACCTTTCCATGATATAAAATGACCAAAAACAAGTCTATCATAATTTTTCCAAAAGACTTCAGGACAAAAATGTTCATCATATTTTGAAAGCTTCTTTATCTGCATAAAAGCTTGCTATGTCATATTTCGACATTCTATTGAACTTCTATTAAAAATATATGTAATCCAGATGTTCCTTGATTTCAAAAAACAATTTTTCTTAAATCTGAACTTATTTCCATTAAAAGAGCTCTTCTTTTTAACAAAAAAAAAACAGAGAAATGTTCTTTTAAAACACGAATTCCTGTGTAAATTTACTTTATTAAAATTATGTTTCAACTCATCAGATGTTCTGATAATATAAATTATATTAGGTGTCCATATTATTTGCTTGTAAAATATAGTGACTAGATTTATGTACAATAATTTGGGAGGAGGTCATTTCCCCAATGCCCTAAGAGTGGAAGTCCACCTGTGCTTTTTCTACTGACAGAGGAAAAGGAATGTTATTCAAGGCAATGCCTCCTCCATCATCCCTCAGATCTCAAAAGTTGTAATATTTTATGCAGAATTTTTAGATGGCAACTTTAACCGTGGATCCAACTTCTAAATATCTCTTTCCTAATGAATTAATGTAGTTTTAATTCTTTCAAACTTTTTTTTACTAAATATGAAAAATGTTAAAATGGAAAATTAAAAGAAATAACATTTTTTCTTAATATTTGCAATGAATTTTAGAAAGCTCACTCCAGTAGACTTGATGTTGGTGACAAAGGCAATAGGGAGATAATTCAGGAGTCTGTTAAAATAGCTCATGCCAGACATGATAAAATCCTGAACTCCAGCAAGAGCTGAGAAACTGAGGGGAGGTAGGAGAAGATGGAGAATATGACAGACACCCAATAGCTACTTTCTTACATTCCTTCCTTCCTGCCTCAGCCCACTTCTAACTGCAGAGGCCCAGAGGGCCAGACAGACAAAGAGCCTGGGTGCTGTAACCCAATTCTGCCCAAGGGACCTGAGGGAGAGCTGATGGTGGATGTGTGTATGTATGTATGTATTGGGTGGCGGGTAGAGGGGAACTCCTAGGAAAGATTTTTCCACCCCGATAAAGATATTGAGGATTTCAAGAAATAACTTTATCCTTTTGGCCTCTGGATAATATTATGTGGAAGAGTGATGCTTACTGCTGCCCTACTATATGCAGCCCAGAGAGGAAGGCCAAAGACATTGCAGAAAAGATATCCTAGAGCTCTGATAGCTCTAGACTACCTAGACTGCTGAACTAGAGCTGGAGATAGCTTAACTCCAGTATCTTTGTCATGTGAAATTCCAAAGTCCTTGATGTTCAAACAACTTTTAGTCAGGTTGCTGTTATTATAAACACAACAGAGTGTATGGATTAAACACAAAATTCAATAGGTGGGATCTACAGTACTTGATCAATGACAGATTATAGATGATGAGGAAAAGAAAGAAGTTATAGGATGACTCCCAGGAAATCTAGGTTGAAGGGCTTAGGGTAATATGATTTACAAAACAGAGGAATGGAAATACAGAAAAAGTAAAGATGGCAGGAGAGTGGGGACGAATTAATAAAATGTGGGACATGTTGGGACATGTTAACATTTGTGTTTCTCTGGGACATTCAGATGACTGCATAGTATGTGGTAGGTTATAGTCCTAGAGCTCAAACATTAAATGAATGGAAGAAATAGAGTAGATAATATTTTATATTTGTTGGGCTCTAGGCTATTTATCTAAATTTCTAGCATGGATTTCTTGCTTAATTCTGCCTCATATATCTAAATGCCTAAAGTAAGTCACTTAAGGAATTTCATAGCTACCTTAAATTAAACTCAACATGACCCCACCTGAACATCTAATATCCCCCTCTTCCCCTGCTCTCTTTCCATTCTTGTATGTAATATATAAGATTATGACAAGAACGCATATTCTCTGAAAAGGCCAATAGGTCAAGAAACACAGTGGTTTTAAAAGCAGTCAGAGGAAGAAGTTCTCATGAAGAAACCAAGCAAAAAGAGGAAGAAAGATTGGAATTGACTCAGAAAAATTTAGTAGGAGCAAAAGAATACAGTTTTATAGAGGACATGGTCAATAGTGTAAAATGCCACCCACAATGAAATACGGGCTTATAAACCAATGTCCAAAAAGGGTCAGCCACTTGCCCATAATGGAGACATTCAGTCATCAAAAGCCATTAAGATAAGGATATTATTCATAGAAAACTACTTTCTAATGTTAACACTACAAATACACTGTATAATTGCACATTTAGTGTTTTAGATACATTAACTGGAAAGGTTAGAGATGATTTTTAAGTAAAAGTGTGAAATTAGAACTCAGAATCTCTTTTCCTAAGTATCCAAAAAAGTTACAAATCGTAGTTTAAAGGTGTGGGGGGGCATTGACCAGCAGCAGCAACTAAATATAAAAGGGGTACAGTTATAAAATCACTAAAAGGAGACCTTCAAGATGGCGGAAGAGTAAGACGTGGAGATCACCTTACTCCCCAAAAACACATCAGAAATACATCTACACGTGGAACAACACCTACAGAACACCTACTGAACACTGGCAGAAGACCTCAGACCTCCCCAAAGGCAAGAAACTCCCCCACGTAACTGGGTAGAGTAAAAGAAAAAACAGAGACAAAAGAATAGGGACAGGACCTGAACCACTGGGAGGGAGCTGTGAAGGAGGAAAAGTTGCCACACACTAGGAAAGCCCTTCACTGGCGGAGATGGTGGGTGGCTGGGAGGAAGCCTCAGAGCCGCGGAGGAGAGTGCAGTAACAGGGGTGCAGAGGGCAAAGAGGAGAGATTCCCGCACAGAGGATTGGTACCGACCAGCACTCACCAGCCCAAGAGGCTTCTCTGCTCACCCACAGAGGCGGGTTGCAGCTGGGGACTGAGGCTCCAGGCTTCGAAGGTCAGATCCCAAGGAGAGGACTGGGGTTGGCTGCATGAACACAGCCTGAAGGGGCTAGTGCACCACAGCTAGCTGGGAGGGAGTTGGGGAAATAGTCTGGAACTGCCTGAGAGGCAAGAGACCATTGTTTCGCGGTGCGCAAGGAGAAGGAATTCAGAGCACCACCTAAATGAGCTCCAGAGACGGGCATGAGCTGCGGCTATCAGTGCAGACACCAGAGACAGGCATGAAACGCTAAGGCTGCTGCTGCAGCCACCAAGAAGCCTGTGTGCAAGCACAGGTCAGTATGCACACCTCCCCTCTCGGAAGCCTATGCAGCCCACCTCTGCCAGGGTCCCGTGATCCATGGACAACTTCCCCAGGAGAATGCACGCTGGCCTCTGCCGCCGCATGCTCGCCGCACATTACGTACCGTTTCCTGCCCCCCAACCTGAGTGAGCCAGAGCCCCCAAAGCAGCTGCTCCTTTAACCCCGTCCTGTCTCAGTGAAGAACAGATGCCGTCCACCAACCTACACACAGAGGCAGGGCCAAATCCAAAGCTGAGCCCCGGGAGCTGTGTGAACAAAGAAGAGAAAGGGAAATCTCTCCCAGCAGCCTCAGGAGCAGACGTTTAAATCTCCACAATCAACTTGACGTTCCAGGCATCTGTGGATTACCTGAATACACAACGAATCATCCCAAATTAAGGGGGTGGACATTGGGAGCAACAATATACATATCTTTTTCCTTTTTCTCTTTTTGTGAGTTTGTATGTGTATGCTTCCATGTGTGATTTTGTCTGTATAGCTTTGCTTTTAACATTTCTCCTAGGGTTCTGTCTGTCCGTTTTTTTGTTTGTTTGTTTGTTTAGTATAGTTTTTAGCACTTGTTATCAGTGGTAGATGTGTTTCTTGGTTTGGTTGCTCTCCTCATTCTTTTTTTTCTTACTTTTTAACTTTTTTATTCTTAATATTTATTTTTAATTTTAATAACTTTATTTTATTTTATTATATTTATTTATATACTTTCTTTTTTCTTTATTTCTCCCTTTAATTCTGAGCCGTGTGGACGACAGGGTCTTGGTGCTCCAGCCAAGTGTCAGGCCTGTGCCTCTGAGGTGGGAGAGCTGAGTTCAGGACATTGGTAAACCAGAGACCTCCCAGCTCCACGTAATATCAAATGGTGAAAATCTCCCAGATATCTCCATCTCAATGCCAAGACCCAGCTCCACTCAACGACCAGCAAGCTACAGTGCTGGACAGCCTATGCCAAACAACTAGCAAGACAGGAACACAAACCCACCCATTAGCAGAAAGGCTACCTAAAATCATACGAAGGTCACAGACACCCAACAACACACCACAGGACGAGGACCTGCTCACCAGAAAGACAAGATCCAGCCTCATCCACCAGGACACAGGCACTAGTCCCCTTCAACAGGAAGCAGACAAAACCCACTGAACCAACCTTAGCCACTAGAGGCAGACACCAAAAACAACGAGAACTACGAACCTGCAGCCAGCAAAAAGTAGACTCCAAACACAGAAAGGTAAGCAAAATGAGAAGACAGAGAAACATACAGCAGATGAAGGAGCAAGGTAAAAACCCACTGGACCAAACAAATGAAGAGGAAATAGGCAGTCTACTTGAAAAAGAACTCAGAGTAATAATAGTAAACATGATCCAAAATCTTGGAAATAGAATGGAGAAAAGACAAGAAAGGTTTATCAAGGAACTAGAAGAACTAAAGAGCAAACAAATGATGATGAATGACACAATAAATGAAATTAACAATTCTCTAAAAGGAATCAATAGCAGAATAACTGAGGCAGAAGAATGGATAAGTGACCTGGAAGATAAAATAATGGAAATAACTACTGCAGAGCAGAATAAAGATAAAACAATGAAAAGAATTGAGGACCGCCTCAGAGACCTCCGGGACAACATTAAACACAAAAACATTCGAACTATAGGGGTCCCAGAAGAAGAAGAGAAAAAGAAAGGGGCTGAGAAAATATTTGAAGAGATTATAATTGAAAATTTCCCTAATATGGGAAAGGAAAAAATTACTCAAGGAAGCAGAGAGAGTCCCATACAGGATAAATCCAAGGAGAAACACACCAAGACACATATTAATCAAGCTATCAAAAATTAAATACAAAGAAAAAATATTAAAAGCAGCAAGGGAAGAGCAAAAACTAACATACAAGGGAATCCCCATAAGGATAAAGGCTGATCTTTCAGCAGAAAATCTGCAAGCCAGAAGGGAGTGGCAGAACATACTTAAAGTGATGAAAGGGAAAAACCTGCAACCAAGATTACCATACCCAGCAAGGATCTCATTCAGATTCGACAGAGAAATTAAAACCTTTACAGACAAGCAAAAGCTAAGAGAATTCAGCACCACCAAACCAGCTTTACAACAAATGCTAACGGACCTTCTCTAGGCAGGATAAACAAGAGAAGGAAAAAATCTACAATAACAAACCCAAAACAATTGAGAAAATGGTAATAGGAACATACATATCTATAACTACATTAAATGTAAATGGATTAAATGCTCCAACCCAAAGACATAGACTGGCTGAATGGATACAAAAACAAGACCTGTATATATGTTGTCTATAAGGGACCCACTTCAAACATAGGGACACATACAGACTGAAAGTGAGCGGAAGGAAAAAGATATTCCAGGTAAATGGAAATCAAAAGAAAGCTGGAGTAGCAATTCCCATATCAGACAAAATAGACGTTAAAAAAAAGACTATTACAAGAAACAAAGAAGGACACTACATAATGATCAAGGGATCAATGCGAGAAGAAGATATAACAATTGTAAATATTTATGCACCCAACATGGGAGCACTTTAATACATAAGGCAAATGCTAACAGCCATAAAAGGGGGAAATCGACAGTAACACAATCATAGTAGGGGACTTCAACACCCCACTTTCACCAATGGACCGATCATCCAAAATGAAAATAAATAAGGAAACACAAGCTTTAAATGATATATTAGACAAGATGGACTTAACTGATATTTATAGGACATTCCATCCACAAAATAATAGAATAAACGTTCTTCTCAAGTGCTCATGCAACATTCTCCAGGATAGATCATATTTCGGTCACAAATCAAGCCTTGAGAAATTTAGGAAAATTGAAATCGTACCACGTATCTTTTCCCACCACAGCACTATGAGACTAGATTATCAATTACAGGAAAAAATGTGTCAAAAATACAAACACGTGGAAGCTAAACAATACACTACTTAATAACCAAGAGATCATTGAAGAAATCAAAGAGGAAATGAAAAAATACCTAGAAACAAATGACAATGAAAACACAATGACCCAAAACCTATGGGATGCAGCAGAAGCAGTTCTAAGAGGGAAGTTTATGGCAATAGAGTCATACCTTATGAAACAAGAAACATCTCAAATAAACAACCTAACCCTATACCTAGAGCAATTAGAGAAAGAAGAACAAAAAACCCACAAAGTTGGGGCTTCCGTGGTGGCACAGTGGTTCAGAGTCCACCTGCTGATGCAGGGACATGGTCCTGGAGGATCCCACATGCCGCAGAGCGGCTGGGCCCGTGAGCCATGGCTGTGGAGACTGCGCATCCGGAGTCTGTGCTCCGCAACGGGAGAGGCCACAGCAGTGAGAGGTCCACATACCACAAAACAAAAACAACAACAAAAAAAAAAACCCACAAAGTTACCAGAAGAAAAGAAATCATAAGGATCAGATGAGAAATAAATGAAAAAGAAATGAAGGAAACAATAGCAAAGATCAATAAAACTACAAGCTGGTTCTTTGAGAAGACAAACAATATTGATAAACCATTAGCCAGACTCACCAAGAAAAAAAGGGTGAAAACTCAAATCAACAGAATTAGAAATGAAAAAGAAGTAACAACTGACACTGCAGACATACAAAGGATCATGAGAGATTACTACTACAAGCAACTATATGCCAATAAAATGGACAACCTGGAAGAAATGGACAAATTCTTAGAAAAGCACAACCTTCTGAGACTGAACCAGGAAGGAACAGAAATATAAACAGACCAATCACAAGCACTGAAATTGAAATTGTTATTAAAAATCTTCCAACAAAAAAAAAAACCCAGAACCAGATGGCTTCAAAGGCGAATTCCACTGAACATTTAGAGAAGAGCTAACACCTATACTTCTCAAACTCTTCCAAAATATAGCAGAGGGAGGAAAACTCCCAAACTCATCCTACGAGGACACCATCACCCTGACACCAAAACCAGACAAAGATGTCACAAGAAAGAAAACTACAGGCCAGTATCACTGATGGACATAGATGCAAAAATCCTCAACAAAATACAAGCAAACAGAATCCAACAGCAAATTAAAAGGATCATACACCATGATCAAGTGGGGTTTATTCCACGAATGCAAGGATTCTTCAATATACATAACTCAATCAATGTGATACACCATATTAACAAATTGAATAAAAACCATATGATCATCTCAATAATGCACAAAAACCTTTCGACAAAATTCAACACCCATTTATAATAAAACCCTCCAGAAAGGAGGTATAGAGAAAACTTACCTAAACCTAATAAAGGTCATATATGACAAACCCACAGCCAACATCATCCTCAATGGTGAAAAACTGAAACCATTTCCACTAAGATCAGGAACAAGACAAGGTGGCCCACTCTCACCACTATTATTCAACATCGTTTTGGAAGTTTTAGCCACAGCAATCAGAGAAGAAAAAGAAGTAAAAGGAATCCAAACCAGAAAAGAAGTAAAGCTGCCACTGTTTTCAGATGACATGATACTATACACAGACAATCCTAAAGATGCTACTAGAAAATTACTAGAGCTAATCAATGAATTTGGTAAAGTAGCAGGATACAAACTTAATACACAGAAGTCTCTTGCATTCCTATATACTAATGATGAAAAATCTGAAAGAGAAATTAAGGAACACTCCCATTTACCATTGCAACAAAAAGAATAAAATACCTAGGAATAAACCTACCTAAGGAGACAAAAGACCTCTATACAGAAAACTATAAGACACTAATGAAAGATATTAAAGAGGATACCAACAGATGGAGAGATATACCATGTTCTGGGATTGGAAGAATCAACATTGTGAAAATGACTGTATTACCTAAAGCAATCTACAGATCAATGCAATCCCTATCAAACTACCACTGGCATTTTTCACAGAACTAGAACAAAAAATTTCAAAATTTGTATAGAAACACAAAAGACCCCGAATAGCCAAAGCAATCTTGAGAAAGAAAAACAGAGTTGGAGGAATCAGGCTCCATGACTTCAGACTATAAGACAAAGCTACAGTAATCAAGACAGTATGGTACTGGCACAAAAACAGAAAATATACATCAATGGAACAGGAGAGAAAGCCCAGAGATAAACCCACTCACATATGGTCACCTTATTTTTGATAAAGGAAGCAAGAATATACAATGGAGAAAAGACAGCCTCTACAATAAGTGGTGCTGGGAAAACTGGACAGCTATATGTAAAAGAATGAAATTAGAACACTCCTAACACCATACACAAAAATAAACTCAAAATGGATTAAAGACCTAAAATGTAAGGCCAGACACTATAAAACTCTTAGAGGAAAACATAGAACATTCTATGACATAAATCACAGCAAGACCCTTTTTGACCTTCCTCATAGAGAAATGGAAATAAAAACAAAAATAAACTAATGGGACCTAATGAAACTCAAAAGCTTTTGCACAGCAAAGGAAACCAGAAACAAGATTAAAAGATAATCCTCAGAATGGGCGAAAATATCTGCAAATGAAGCAACTGACAAAGAATTACTCTCCAAAATCTACAAGCAGCTCAATATCAAAAAAACCAACAACCCAATTAAAAAATGGGCAGAAGACCTAAATAGACATTTCTCTAAAGAAGATATACAGATTGCCAACAAACATATGAAAGAATGCTCAACATTCTTAATCATTAGAGAAATACAAATCAAAACTACAATGAGTTATCACCTCACACCAGTCAGAATGTCCATCATCAAAAAATCTACAAACAATAAGTGCTGGAGAGGGTATGGAGAAAAGGGAACACTCTTGCACTGTTTGGTGGGAATGTAAATTGATACAGCCACTATGGAGAACAGTATGGAGGTTCCTTATAAAACTAAAAATAGTACTACCATACAACCCAGCAGTCCCATTCTTGGGCATATACCCTGCGAAAACAACAATTCAAAAAGAGTCATGTACCACAATGATTATTGCAGCTCTATTTACAATAACCAGGACGTGGAAGCAACCTAAGTGTCCATCGACAGATGAATGGATAAAGAAGATGTGGCACATATATACTATGGAATATTACTCATCCATATAAAGAAACAAAATGGAGTAATCTGTAGTGAAGTGGATGGAACTAGAGTCTGCATACAGAGTGAAGTAAGTCAGAAAGAGAAAAACAAACACTGTATGCTAGCACATATATATGGCATCTAAAAAAAAAAAAAGGTCATAAAACCTAGGGGTAGGATGGGAATAAAGACACAGACCTACTAGAGAATGGACCTGAGGACATGGGGAGGGGGAACGTGAGAGACTGGCATGGACATATATACACTACCAAATGTAAAGTTCATAGCTAGTGGGAAGCAGCCACGTAGCACAGGGAGATCAGCTCGGTGCTTTGTGACCACTTAGAGGGGTGGGATACGGAGGGTGGGAGGGAGGGAGATGCAAGAGGGAAGAGATATGGGGATATATGTGTATGTGTAGCTGATTCACTTTGTTATAAAGCAGAAACTAACACAACATTGTAAAGCAATTATACTCCAATAAAGATGTTAAAAAAAATCACTAAAAATCTTTTCAGTGGGGTTGCTGCCATTCCCAACCCAAATGCCCATCCTGGAGGTGATACCAGAAAAAGAAGGTGAGTCAACAAAACCTCACTAATAGCCCTGATTGGTTCTAGATGGTGGAGTAGAACGACATGCGCTCACCTCTTCTTGCAAGAGCACTGAAATCACAACTAACTGCTGAACAGCCATCAACAGGAAGATGCTAAAACCCACCAGAAAGCACACCCCACATCCAAAGACAAAGGAAAAGCCACAACGAGACACAGGAGGGGCACAAGCACGATAAAATCAAATCCCGTAACTGCTGGGTGGGCAACTCACAAGCTAGAGAACAATTATACTACAGAAGTTCTCCAGTGGAGTGAAGGTTCTGAGCCCCACATCAGGCTTCCCAGTCTGGGGGCCCAGCAATGGGAGTAGGAATCCCCAGAGAATCAGACTTTGAAGCCTAGTGGGATTTGACTGCAGGACTTTGACAGGACTGGGGGAAACAGAGACTCCACTCTTGGAGGGACACACAAAGTCTTGTGTTCATCAGGACCCAGGGGAAGGAGCAGTGACCCCATAGGAGACTGAACCAGACCTACCTGCTAGTGTTGGAGGGTTTCCTACAGAGGTGTGGAGTGACTGTATCTCAGCACAGGGACAAGGGCACTGGTAGCAGCAGTTCTGGGAAGTACTCATTGGCATGAACCCTCCCAGAGGCCACCATTAGCCCTACCAAACAACCTGTAGGCTCCAGTGCTGGGTTTCCTCAGGCCAACAGGTAGGGAACACAGCCCCACCCATCAGCAGACAAGCAGATTAAAGTTTTACTGAACACAGTCTTGCCCACTAGAGCAAGACCCAGTTTTACCCACCACCAGTCCCTCCCATCAAGAAGCTTGCACAACCCTCTTAGATAGCCTCATCCACTGGAGGGCAGACAGCAGAAGCAAGAAGAACTACAATTCTGCAGCCTGCAGAATGAAAACCACATTCAAAGAAACACAGACAAAATGAAAAGGCAGAGAATTGTGTTCCAGATGAAGGAACAGGATAAAATCCCAGAGATACAACTAAATGAAGTGGAGATAGGCAACCTTTCAGAAAAAGGACTCAGAATAATGATAATGAGATGATCCAGGATCTCGGAAAAAGAATGGAGGCAAAGATCAAGAGGGTGCAGTAAATTTTTAACAAAGACCTAGAAGAACTAAAGAACAAACAAACAGAGATGAACAATATAATAACTAAAATGAAAAATAGACTAGAAGGAATCAATAGCAGAATAACTGAGACAGAAGAATGGATAAGTGCCCTGGAAGACACAATTGTGGAAATCACTGCCATGGAACAGAATAAAGAATAAAGAACAAAGAATGAAAAGAAATGAAGACAGCCTAAGAGACTTCTGGGACAACATTAAATGCACAAACCTTTGAATTATATGGGTCCCAGAAGGAGAAGAGAGAGAGAAAGTATCTGAGAAAATATTTGAAGGGATAATAGCTGAAAACTTGGCTAACGTGGGAAAGGAAATAGTCAACCAAGTCCAAGAAGCACAGGGAGTCCCAGGCAGGATAAACCCAAGGAGGAACACACCGAGACACATAGTAATCAAATTGACAAAAATTAAATACAAAGAAAAAAATATTAAAAGCAACAAGGGAAAAACGACAAATAACATACAAGGGAACTCCCATAAGGTTATCAGCTGATTTCTCAGTAGAAACTTTGCAAGCCAGAATGGAGTGGTACGATATATTTAAAATTATAAAAGGAAAGAACCTCCAACCAAGAATACTCTACCCAGCAAGGCTCTCCTTCAGATTTGATGGAGAAATCAAATGCTTTACACACAAGCAAAAGCCAAGAGAATTCAGCACCACCAGACCAGCTTTGCAACAAAAGCTAGAGGAAATCCTCTAGGTGGGAAGAAGACTAGCAACTTAAAAAAAAACCTTGTATATATCAACCTTACTATATCAAAACCTCATGGAAACAGCAAACCCAAAAACTACAATAGATACACACACACAAAAGAAAAGGAAACCCAAACACAACATTAAAGATGGTCATCAAACCACAAGAGAAGAGAACAAAAGAGGAAGGGAAGAAAAAAGACCTACAAAAACAAACCCAAAACAATTAAGAAAATGGCAATAGGAATACAAAAATTGATAATTACCTTCAAAATAAATGGATTAAATGTGCCAACCAAAAGACATAGCCTGGGTGAATGGATATAAAAACAAGACCCGTACATATGTTTTCTACAAGAGACCACCTCAGAACTAGGGACACATACAGACTGAGAGCGAGGGGATGGAAAAAGGTATTCCATGAAAATGGAACGCCGAAGAAAGCTAGAGTAGCAATACTCATATCAGACAAAATAGACTTTAAAATAAAGACTGTTATAAGAGAAAATGACACCGCATAATGATCAAGGGATCAATCCAAGAGGAAGATCTAACAATTGAAAATATATATGCACCCAACATAGGAGCACCTCAATATATAAGGCAAATACTAACAGCCATAATGGGAGAAACCAACAGTAACACAATAATAGTGGGGGACTTTAACACCCCACTTTCATCAATGGACATATCATCCAGACAGAAAATCAATAAGGAACCATAGGCCTTAAATGACACATTATACTCAATGGACTTAATTGATACCTAGAGAACATTCCATCCAAAAGCAGCAGAATACACATTCTTCTCAAGTGCACACAGAACATTCTCCATGACTGACCTCATGCTGGTCCACAAGGAGAGCCTAGGTGAATTTAAGAAAATTGAAATCATATCAAGCATCTTTTCCAACCACAACACTATGAGATTAGAAATCAATTACAAGAAAAATAACTATAAAAACACAAATATGAGTGGGCTTCCCTGGTGGCACAGTGGTTGGGAGTCCACCTGCCGATGCAGGGGACACAGGGGTTTGTGCCCCAGTCCAGGAGGACCCTGCATGCCGCGGAGAGGCTGGGCCCATGAGCCATGGCTGCTGGGCCTGAGTGTCCAGAGCCTGTGCTCTGCAGCGGGAGAGGCCGCAGCAGTGAGAGGCCCGCGTACCACAAAAAAAAAAAAAAAAAAATATGGGGAGGCTAAACAGTATGCTACTAAACAACCAATGGATCACTGAAGAAATCAAAGAGGAAATCAGAAAATACCTAGAGACAAATGATAATGAAAGCACAATGATCCAAAATCTATAGGATGCAAAAAAGCAGTTCTAAGAGGGAAGTTTATAGCAATACAATCTTACCTCAGGAAATAAGAAAAATCTCAAATAAACAACCTAACCTTACACCTAAAGCAACTGGAAAGAACAACAAATAAAACATAAAGTTACTAGAAGGAAAGAAATCATAAAGATCAGAGCTGGTTCTTTGAAAAGATAAACAAAATTGATAACTCTTTAGCCAGACTCATCAAGAAAAAAAGGGAGAAGACTCAAATCAATAAAATTACAAATGAAGAGGGAGAAGTTACAACTAACACCACAGAAATACAAAGGATCATAAGAGAATACTACAAGCAACTGTATGCCAATAAAATGGACAACCTGGAAGAAATGGACAAATTCTTAGAAAGGTACAGTCTCCCAAGACTGAACCAGGAAGAAATAGAAAATATGAACAGACCAATCACAAGCACTGAAATTAAAACTGTGATTAAAAAACTCCCAAAATGTTCATTGCAGCTCTATTTACAATAGCCAGGAGATGGAAACAACCTAAGTGTCCATCATTGGATGAATAGATAAAGAAGATGTGGTATATATATACAATGAAATATTACTCAGCCGTAAAAAGAAACGAAATTGAGCTCCTTGTAATGAGGTGGATAGACCTAGAGTCTGTCACACAGAGTGAAGTAAGTCAGAAAGAGAGAGACAAATACCATATGCTAAAACATATATATGGAATTTAAGAAAAAAAAATGTCATGAAGAACCTAGGGGTAAGACAGGAATAAAGACAAAGACCTACTAGAGAATGGACTTGAGGCTATGGGGAGCGGGAAGGGTAAGCTGTGACAAAGCGAGAGAGAGGCATGGACATATATACACTACCAAACGTAAGGTAGATAGCTAGTGGGAAGCAGCCACATAGCACAGGGAGATCAGCTCGGTGCTTTGTGACTGCCTGGAGGGGATAGGGAGGGTGGGAGGGAGGGAGACGCAAGAGAGAAGAGATATGGGAACATATGTATATGTATAACTGATTCACTTTGTTATGAAGCAGAAACTAACACACCATTGTAAAGCAATTATACTCCAATAAAGATGTAAAAAAAAAAAAAAAGAAAACTCCCAACAAACAAAAGTCCAGGACCTGATGGCTTTACAGTTGAATTCTATCAAAGCTTTAGAGAAGAGCTAACACCTATCCTTCTGAAACTGTTCCAAGGAATTTCAGAGGAAGGAAAACTCCCTAACTCATTCTATGAGGCCATCATCACCCTGATACCAAAACCAGACATAGGTACCACAATAAAAAGAAAATTACAGGCCAATATCACTGATGAACATAGACGCAAAAATCCTCAACAAAATACTAGCACTCCAAATCCCACAATACATTAAAAGGATCATACACCATGATCAAGTTGGCTTTATCCCAGGGATGCAAGGATTTTTCAATATCCACAGATCAATCAGTGTGATACATCACATCAACAAATTGAAGAACAAAAAATATATGATCATCTCAATAGATGCAGAAAAAGCTTTTGACAAAATTCAACACACATTTATGATAAAAAGTCTCCAGAAAGTGGGCATAGAGGGAACATACCGCAACATAATAAAGGCCATATACAGCAAAGCTACAGCTAACATCATACTCAATGGTGAAATGCTGAAAGCATTTCTTCTAAGATCAGGAATAAGACAAAGATGTCCACTCTCACCAATTTTATTCAACATAGTTTTGGAAGTTTTAGCCACAGCAATCAGAGAAGGAAAAGATATAAAAGGAATCCAAACTGGAAAAGAAGAAGTTAAACTCACATTGTTTGCAGATGACATGATACTATACATAGAAACTTCTAAAGACAACACCAGAAAACTAGTAGAGCTCATCAATGAAATAGGTAAAGTTGTAGGATACAAAATTAATACACAGAAATCTGTTGCATTTCTATACACTAACAACAACAGATCAGAAAGAGAAATTCAAGATACAACCCCATTTACCACTGCATCAGAAAGAATAAAATACCTATGAAGAAACGTACCTAAGGAGACAAAAGACCTCTACTCCAAAAACTACAAGATGCCAATGAAAGAAATCGAAGAAGATAAAAAAGATGGAAAGATATACCAGGTTCATGGATTGGAACAATCAATATTGTCAAATGACTATACTACCCAAGGCAATCTACAGATTCAGTGCAATCCCAATCAAATTACCAATGGCATTTTTCACAGAACTAGAATAAGAAAATCTTAAAATTTGTATGGAGACTCAAAAGACCCCAAATAGCCAAAGGAATCTTGAGAAAGAAAAATGGAGCTGAAGGAATCAGGCTTCCTGAATTCAGACAAAGCTATAGTCATCAAAACAGTATGGTACTGGCACAAAAATAGAAATATAGATCAACGGAACAGGATAGAAAGCCCAGAAATAAAACCACGCACCTATGGTCAATTAATCTACAACAAAGAAGGCAAGACTACACAATGGTGGAGAGACAGTCTCTTCAACAAATAGTGCTGGTAAAACTGGACAGCTACATGTAAAAAAAATGAAATTAGATCATTCCTTAACACCATACACAAAAATAAGCTCAAAATGGATTAAAGACCTAAATGTGAGACCAGACACTATAAAACTCCCAGAGGAAAACATAGGCAGAACACCCTCTGACATAAATCGCAGCAATATCTTTTTCAACCTGTCTTCCAGAATAATGGAATGAAAACAAAAATAAACAAATGGGGCCTAGATAAAATCAAAAGCTTTTGCACAGCAAAGGAAACCATAAACAAAATGAAAAGGCAACCCACAGATTGGGAGAAAATATTTGCAAATGATGTGCCCAACAAGGGATTAGTCTCCAAAATTTACAAACAGCTCATGAGGTGTAATATTATTAAAATAAACAAACCAATCAAAAAACGGGCAGAAGACCTAAATAGACATTTCTCCAAAGGAGACATACAGATGGCCAAGAGATACATGAAAAGATGTTCAACACCACTAATTATTAGAGAAATGCAAATCAAAACTACAATCAGATATCATCTCACACCAGTCAGGATGCCATCATCAAAAACTCTACCAACAATAAATGTCGGAGAGGGTGTGGAGAAAAGGGAACCCTCCTACACTGTGGTGGGAAGGTAAACTGGTACAGCCACTATGGGGGACAGTATGCAGGTTCCTTAAAAAACTAAAAATAGAGCTGCCATATGACCCTGCAATCCCACTCCTGGGCATATATCTGGACAAAAACATGTTCCGAAAGAATACTTGCACCCCAGTGTTCGCTGAAGCACTGTTTACGATAGCCAAGACATGGAAGCAACCTAAATGTCCATCAGCAGAGGAATGGATAAAGAATTGTACATATATACAATGGAATATTACTCAGCCATTAAGAAGAATGAAATAATGCCATTTGCAGCAACCTGGATGGACTTAGAGGTTGTCATACTGAGTGAAGTAAGTCAGACAGAGAAAGAGAAATAACTTATGATATCCCTTATATGTGGAATCTAAAAAGAAATGATACAAATGAACTTACTTACAAAACAACTCTGCTCAATGTTATGTGGCAGCCTGGATGGGAGGGGAGTTTGGGGGAGAATGGATACATGTATATGTATGGCTGAGTCGCTTTGCTATGCACCTGAAACTATCATAACATTGTTAATCGGTGATACTACAATATAAAATTAAAAGTTTTTTAAAAAACCTTAATAATAACCCTAAATTTTAGAAACATATATATAGCAAAAGAATAAGTAGGCAACTCAGAAAAGTTTCAAGAATAGGAGCCCCCTCCTAAGACTCCAGGATGAGAGCAGAAATAGTTACCAGGGTCTTAGCATTTTTGGTCTCTATTTTGGTCTTTCTAGGAAGGAATCAGTAGAACAGGAAAGTAAAGTGACTGCAAACAGTCAAAGCTATTTACCCTTAGCAGTTAAACAAGGATTTAGAGAACTGAACCCAAAAGAGGAGATAAATAGACAAGATCCTGTGGGGCATCATAAGATTTTAACAAAACTTCAGTGCTGACTTTGCAAATGTTTCATTTCCTATTAAATGTATGGAATTTATAATTTGTCCAGCTTACCTGGAAACAATATTGCCCTCAATCATTTGGTAATTGGGTAGATATTTATTGTAACATCTCATACTCTCCATGTAAACAATTGATATTACTAGCTACTCATAACTGCAGCTTGGCGTGTTCATGAAATTAAACAAAGTAATTAATTTAGTTTCAGGCATAAAACAAGGAAATATGCAGGGCTACTGAAGCAGCATACACATATGAAAACTCACAGAATTACTGTAATAACAAAAATGTGTAGCCTGCAGTAATAAAGTGATTTTTAAATTATTTTGTCAAAGAAATACATTACTTTATCATTAGTAGCCTTAAAGATACAAATTTTAATATTTCTCCCTTACATTATCAGACTACTTTCCATATATATTGACTATAATTATTGTTAGTGAGATCCCAAATTAAACTACTGCAGGTGAGTCATATCATTTCTTATGTCTGAAAATCTCCTTATTTCACTAAGGCAAAACATCAACAAGATAATATCATTCAAAACAACCTGTTATCTAGAGTGAACATCATGGGAGGAAAACAATCATGAATATAATCAAAGTTAAGGTGACAGGAGAAAAGGGAAAAAAAAAATCTTCTCTGTTCTCAAAATGTCACCTAGTTTAGGCATCTGACTTGGTATCCTGGTTAATCCATCAGCAACAAGAGAATGCAAAGTGCTTCAAAATATTTATATAAAAATACTACCTGGCATGGATGGAGAATGAAGCATTCTAGTCAACTTTCACGTAGTCATTATATACGCCACACCTGGATTTCCACTTCTCAAATGATTGCAATATAATAAAAAAAGTATAACACTATAACCCACACTGGATAGAAGTTATTCTTTCACAATTCCAAACTTTATGCATAATCTTGCCATATCAGTATGATCATAAATTATACTGAAGCTACATAAGAATCCCAGCTAAAATGTGCATGTTGGTAAAAGGCTGGGTAGCAGACCATTTAATATATTTCAAAACTAAAATGTGATTAAAATTATACATTAAGAAACAATTCTCCATTGAAAAGGTGAACAAATTAAAGGCAAATGACTAACTTAAGATTTACATATCAACTGCTGAAATGTTATTAATAAAGCATTGATTTATGCCTTGCATGCTTTGTACATTTAATCAACATTTTGGGATAAGAAGAAAGAAGGAAGAGGGAAAAGAAAGAAGGAAGGAAAAAAGGGGGAGGGAGGAAAGGAAGGAGAAAAGCAGGCAAACCAGGGGTGAAGTGAATTACAGGGACCACCTTTTTGTAACATAATTTTTTTCTCATACGTTCAAAACATCATTTTTCATCATATTAAATAAGAGAGGGCTGGTCGGCGGGAAGATGGCGGAAGAGTAAGACGTGGAGATCGCCTTCCTCCTCACGGATACACCAGAAATACATCTACACATGGAACAACTCCTACAGAACACCTACTGAAGGCTGGCAGAAGACCTCAGAGCTCCCAAAAGGCAAGAAACTCCCCACGTACCTGGGTAGGGCAAAAGAAAAAAGAAAAAACAGAGACAAAAGAATAAGGACGGCACCTGCATCAGTGGGAGGGAGCTGTGAAGGAGGAAAAGTTTCCACACACTAGGAAGCCCCTCCGCGGGCGGAGACTGCGGGAGGCGGAGGGGGGAGCTTCGGGACCGCGGAGTAGTGCACAGCGACGGGTGCGGAGGGCAAAGCGGGGAGATTCCTGCACAGACGATCGGTGCCGACCGGCACTCACCAACCCGAGAGGCTTGTCTGCTCACCCGCCGGGGCGGGCGGAGCTGCGAGCTGAGGCTCGGGTTTCAGTTTTGGACGGAGCGCAGGGAGAGGACTGGAGTTGGCGGCTTGAGCATAGCCTGAAGGGGTTGGTGCGCCACGACTAGCCGGGAGGGAGTTCAGGGAAAAGCCTGCACCGGCCGAAGAGGCAAGAGACTTTTTCTTCCCTCTTTGTTTCCTGGTGCGCGAGGAGAGGGGTTTAAGAGCGCTGCTTAAAGGAACTCCAGAGACGGGCGCGAGCCGCGGCTGAAACCGCGGAGCCCAGAGGCGGGCGGGAGACGCTGGGGCTGCTGCTGCCGCCACCAGGGGGGCTGTGTGCGAGCACAGGTCACTCTCCGCGCCCCTCTTCCGCGGACCCTGTGCAGGCCGCCACTGCCAGGTTCCCGGGATCCAGGGACAACTTCCCCGGGAGTACGCACGGCGGCTCTCAGGCTGGTGCAGCGTCACGCCGGCCTCTGCCGCAGCGTCACGCCGCCTCTGCCGCCGCAGGCCCACCCCGCACGCAGTGCCCCGCCTTCCCCCATCCCCCAACCCCCGGCCTGAGTGAGCCGGAGCTCCCGAATCAGCGGCTTCTTTAACCCCGTCCTGTCTGAGCAAAAAACAGACGCCCTCCAGCGACCTGCGCGCAGGGGCAGGGCCGGGTACAAAGCTGAGCTCCTGTGAGCTGTGAGAGCAGGGAGGAGAGGGGGAGGTCTCTCCCGGCAGCCGCGGAGGCGGTGGATTGAAGCTCCACAATCAACTTGATGTGCCCTGCATTGTGGAATACCTGAATAGACAGGGAGTGATCCCAAATTGAAGAGGGGGAATTTAGGAGCGAGATCTGTGATTTTTTTCCCTTTTCCTCTTTTTGTGAATGTGTGCGTGTATGCGTCTGTGTGAGATCTTGTCTGTATACTCTTGCTTCCACCATTTGTCCTAGGGCTCTATCCGTCCATGGTTTTTTTTTTAAAAAAAAATTTGTTTTTTAATAATTAATTTTAATTGTAATAACTTTATTGAACTTTACCTTCGTTCTTTCTTTCTTTCTTTCCTTCCCTCCTTCCCTCCTTTAGACAGCGAATCACCCCAGGTTGAGGGGGTGGTCTCTGGGAGCAGGATTTATGATTTTTCCCCCTTTGCCTCTCTTTGTGAACGTGTATGTGTATGCTTCTGTGTAAGATTTTCTCTGTATAGCGTTGCTTCCAACATTTGTCCTAGGGCTCTATCCGTCCATGGTTTTTTTAAAAAAAAAAAATTTTTTTTTCTTAATAATTAATTTTAATTGTAATAACTTTATTGTACTTTACCTTCGTTCTATCTTTCTTTCTTTCCTTCCTTCCCTCCTTTAGACAGCGAATCACCCCAGGTTGAGGAGGTGGTCTCTGGGAGCAGGATTTATGATTTTTCCCCCTTTGCCTCTCTTTGTGAACACGTATGTGTATGCTTCTGTGTAAGATTTTCTCTGTATAGCTTTGTTTCCAACATTTGTCCTAGGGTTCTATCTATTCTTTTTTTTTTTTTTTTTTCTTTCTAAATATTTTTTAGTACAATAACTATATTATACTTTATTTTATTTTTACTGTATCTTCTTTCTTTCTGTCTTTTTTCCTTCTTTCCCTCCTTCCTTCCTCCCTTCCTCCCTCCCTCCCTCCCTCCTTTCTTTCCTTCTTTGCTTCTTTCTTCCTTCCCTTTCCTCCTTTCCTCCTTTCCTTCTTTCTTTCCTCAAACTTCTACTAATTCTCTCTACATTTTCTCCTTCTTTCCCTCCTTCCTTCCTTCCTTCCCCCCTCCCTCCCTTTCTTTCCTTCTTTGCTTCTTTCTTCCTTCCTTCCTTTCCTCCTTTCCTTCTTTCTTTCCTCATACTTCTACTAATTCTCTCTACATTTTCTCCTTCTTTCCCTCCTACCTTCCTTCCTTCCTCCCTCCCTCCCTCCTTTCTTTCCTTCTTTGCTTCTTTCTTCCTTCCTTCCTTTCCTCCTTTCCTTCTCTCTTTCCTCAAACTTCTACTAATTCTCTCTACATTTTCTCCTTCTTTCCCTCCTTTCCTTCCTTCCTCCCTCCCTCCCTCCCTCCCTCCTTTCTTTCCTTCTTTGCTTCTTTCTTCCTTCCTTCCTTTCCTCCTTCCCCTCTTTCTTTCCTCATACTTCTACTAATTCTCTCTACATTTTCTCCTTCTTTCCCTCCTTCCTTCCTTCCTTCCTCCCTCCCTCCCTCCTTTCTTTCCTTCTTTGCTTCTTTCTTCCTTCCTTCCTTTCCTCCTTTCCTTCTTTCTTTCCTCATACTTCTAATAATTCTCTCTACTTTTCCTCCCTTTTATTCTGAGCCGTGTGGATGAAAGGCTCTTGGTGCTCCAGCCCAGGAGGCAGGGCTCTGCCTCTGAGGTAGGACAGCCAACTTCAGGACACTGATCAACAAGAGACCTCCCAGCTCCACATAATATTAAATGGTGGAAATCTCCCAGAGACCTCCATCTTAACACCAGCACCCAGCTTCACTCAACGACCAGCAAGCCACAGTGCTGGACAACCTATGCCAAACAACTAGCAAAACAGGAACACAACCCCACCCATTAGCAGAGAGGCTGCCGAAAATCATAACAAGGTCACAGACACCCCAAAACACACCACCAGACGTGAACCTGCCCACTAGAGAGACAAGATCCAGCCTCATCCAGCACAACACAGGCACTAGTCCCCTCCACCAGGAAGCCTACACAACCCGCTGAAACAACCTTAGCCACTGGAGACAGACATCAAAAACAACGGGAACTACGAACGTGCAGCCTGCAAAAAGGAGACCCCAAACACAGTAAGATAAGCAAAATGAGAAGACAGAAAAACACACAGCAGATGAAGGAGCAAGATAAAAACCCACCAGACCTAACAAATGAAGAGGAAATAGGCAATCTACCTGAAAAAGAATTCAGAATAATGATAGTAAGGATGATCCGAAATCTTGGAAGTAGAATGGACAAAATGCAAGAAACAGTTAACAAGGACCTACAAGAACTAAAGATGAAACAAGCAACGATGAACAACGCAATAAGTGAAATTAAAAGTACTCTAGATAGGATCAATAGCAGAATAACTGAGGCAGAAGAACGGATAAGTGACCTGGAAGATAAAGTAGTGGAAATAACTACTGCAGAGCAGAATAAAGAAAAAAGAATGAAAAGAACTGAGGACAGTCTCAGAGAGCTCTGGGACAACATTAAACGCACCAACATTCGAATTATAGGGGTTCCAGAAGAAGAAGAAAAAAAGAAAGGGACTGAGAAAATATTTGAAGAGATTATAGTTGAAAACTTCCCTAATATGGGAAAGGAAATAGTTAATCAAGTCCAGGAAGCACAGAGGGTCCCATACAGGATAAATACAAGGAGAAATACGCCAAGACACATATTAATCAAACTATCAAAAATTAAATACAAAGAAAGCATATTAAAAGCAGCAAGAGAAAAACAACAAATAACACACAAGGGAATCCCCATAAGGTTAACAGCTGATCTCTCAGCAGAAACCCTACAAGCCAGAAGGGAGTGGCAGGACATACTGAAAGTGATGAAGGAGAAAAACCTGCAACCAAGACTACTCTACCCAGCAAGGATCTCATTCAGATTTGATGGAGAAATTAAAACCTTTACAGACAAGCAAAAGCTGAGAGAGTTCAGCACCACCAAACCAGCTTTACAACAAATGCTAAAGGAACTTCTCTAGATAAGAAATGCAAAAGAAGGAAACGACCTATAATAACGGACCCAAAACAATATAGAAAATGGGAATAGGAACATACATATCGATAATTACCTTAAATGTAAATGGACTAAATGCTCCCACCAAAAGACACAGATTGGCTGAATGGATACAAAAACAAGACCCTTATATATGCTGTCTACAAGAGACCCACCTCAGACCTAGAGACACATACAGACTGAAAGTAAGGGGATGGAAAAAGATATTCCATGCAAATGGAAACCAAAAGAAAGCTGGAGTAGCAATTCTCATATCAGACAAAATAGACTTTAAAATAAGGACTATTAAAAGGGATAAAGAAGGACACTACATAATGATCAAGGGATCGATCCAAGAAGAAGATATAACAATTGTAAATATTTATGCACCCAACATAGGAGCACCTCAATACGTAAGGCAAATACTAACAGCCATAAAACGGGAAATTGACAGTAACACATTCATAGTAGGGGACTTTAACACCCCACTTTCACCCATGGACAGATCATCCAAAATGAAAATAAATAAGGAAACACAAGCTTTAAATGATACATTAAACAAGATGGACTTAATTGATATTTATAGGACACTCCATCCAAAAACAACAGAATACACATTTTTCTCAAGTGCTCATGGAACATTCTCCAGGATAGATCATATCTTGGGTCACAAATCAAGCCTTGGTAAATTTAAGAAAACTGAAATTGTATCAAGTATCTTTTCTGACCACAACGCCATGAGACTAGATATCAATTACAGGAAAAGATCTGTAAAATATACAAACACATGGAGGCTAAACAATACACTACTTAATAATGAAGTGATCACTGAAGAAATCAAAGAGGAAATTAAAAAATACCTAGAAACAAATGACAATGGAGACACAACGACCCAAAACCTATGGGATGCAGCAAAAGCAGTTCTAAGGGGGAAGTTTATAGCAATACAAGCCCACCTTAAGAAGCAGGAAACATCTCGAATAAACAACCTAACCTTGCACCTCAAGCAATTAGAGAAAGAAGAACAAAAAAGCCCCAAAGCTAGCAGAAGGAAAGAAATCATAAAAATCAGATCAGAAATAAATGAAAAAGAAATGAAGGAAACGATAGCAAAGATCAATAAAACTAAAAGCTGGTTCTTTGAGACGATAAACAAAATAGATAAACCACTAGCCAGACTCATCAAGAAAAAAAGGGAGAAGACTCAAATCAATAGAATTAGAAATGAGAAAGGAGAAATAACAACTGACACTGCAGAAATAAAAAAAATCATGAGAGATTACTACAAGCAACTCTATGCCAATAAAATGGACAATCTGGAAGAAATGGACAAATTCTTAGAAATGCACAACCTGCCAAGACTGAATCAGGAAGAAATAGAAAATATGAACAGACCAATCACAAGCACTGAAATTGAAACTGTGATTAAAAATCTTCCAACAAACAAAAGCCCAGGACCAGATGGCTTCACAGGTGAATTCTATCAAACGTTTAGAGAAGAGCTAACACCTATCCTTCTCGAACTCTTCCAAAATATAGCAGAGGGAGGAACACTCCCAAATTCCTTCTACGAGGCCACCACCACCTTGATACCAAAACCAGACAAGGATGTCACAAAGAAAGAAAACTACAGGCCAATATCACTGATGAACATAGATGCAAAAATCCTCAACAAAATACTAGCAAACAGAATCCAACAGCACATTAAAAGGATCATACACCATGATCAAGTGGGGTTTATTCCAGGAATGCAAGGATTCTTCAATATACGCAAATCTATCAATGTGATAAACCATATTAACAAATTGAAGGAGAAAAACCATATGATCATCTCAATAGATGCAGAGAAAGCTTTCGACAAAATTCAACACCCATTTATGATAAAAACCCTCCAGAAAGTAGGCATAGAGGGAAGTTTCCTCAACATAATAAAGGCCATATATGACAAGCCCACAGCAAACATCATCCTCAATGGTGAAAAACTGAAAGCATTTCCACTAAGATCAGGAACAAGACAAGGTTGCCCACTCTCACCACTCTTATTCAACATAGTTTTGGAAGTTTTAGCCACAGCAATCAGAGAAGAAAAGGAAATAAAAGGAATCCACATCGGAAAAGAAGAAGTAAAGCTGTCACTGTTTGCAGATGACATGATACTATACATAGAGAATCCTAAAGATGCTACCAGAAAACTACTAGAGCTAATCAATGAATTTGGTAAAGTAGCAGGATACAAAATTAATGCACAGAAATCTCTGGCATTCCTATATACTAATGATGAAAAATCTGAAAGTGAAATCAAGAAAACACTCCCATTTACCATTGCAACAAAAAGAATAAAATATCTAGGAATAAACCTACCTAAGGATACGAAAGACCTGTATGCAGAAAATTATAAGACACTGATGAAAGAAATTAAAGATGATACAAATAGATGGAGAGATATACCATGTTCTTGGATGGGAAGAATCAACATTGTGAAAATGACTCTACTACCCAAAGCAATCTACAGATTCAATGCAATCCCTATCAAACTACCACTGGCATTTTTCACAGAACTAGAACAAAAAATTTCGCAATTTGTATGGAAACACAAAAGACCCCGAATAGCCAAAGCAATCTTGAGAACGAAAAAAGGAGCTGGAGGAATCAGGCTCCCTGACTTCAGACTATACTACAAAGCAACAGTAATCAAGACAGTATGGTACTGGCACAAAAACAGAAAGATAGATCAGTGGAACAGGATAGAAAGCCCAGAGATAAACCCACGCACATATGGACACCTTATCTTTGATAAAGGAGGCAGGAATGTACAGTGGAGAAAGGACAGCCTCTTCAATAAATGGTGCTGGGAAAACTGGACAGGTACATGTAAAAGTATGAGATTAGATCACTCCCTAACACCATACACAAAATTAAACTCAAAATGGATTAAAGACCTAAATGTAAGGCCAGAAACTATCAAACTCTTAGAGGAAAACATAGGAAGAACACTCTATGACATAAATCACAGCAAGATCCTTTCTGACCCACCTCCTAGAGTAATGGAAATAAAAACAAAAATAAACAAATGGGACCTAATGAAACTTCAAAGCTTTTGCACAGCAAAGGAAACCATAATCAAGACCAAAAGACAACCGTCAGAATGGGAGAAAACATTTGCAAATGAAGCAACTGACAAAGGATTAATCTCCAAAATTTACAAGCAGCTCATGCAGCTCAATAACAAAAAAACAAACAACCCCATCCAAAAATGGGCAGAAGATCTAAAGAGACATTCCTCCAAAGAAGATATACAGAATGCCAACAAACACATGAAAGAATGCTCAACATCATTAATCATTAGAGAAATGCAAATCAAAACTACAATGAGATATCATCTCACACCAGTCAGAATGGCCATCATCAAAAAATCTAGAAACAATAAATGCTGGAGAGGGTGTGGAGAAAAGGGGACACTCTTGCACTGCTGGTGGGAATGTGAATTGGTTCAGCCACTATGGAGAACAGTATGGAGGTTCCTTAAAAAACTACAAATAGAATTACCATATGACCCAGCAATCCCACTACTGGGCATATACCCTGAGAAAACCAAAATTCAAAAAGAGTCATGTACTAAAATGTTCATTGCAGCTCTATTTACAATAGCCCGGAGATGGAAAGAACCTAAGCGCCCATCATCGGACGAATGGATAAAGAAGATGTGGCACATATACACAATGGAATATTACTCAGCCTTAAAAAGAAATGAAATTGAGTTATTTGTAATGAGATGGATAGACCTAGAGTCTGTCATACAGAGTGAAGTAAGTCAGAAAGACAAAGACAAATACCGTATGCTAACACATATATATGGAATTTAAGGGGAAAAAATGTCATGAAGAACCTAGGGATAAGACAGGAATAGAGGCGCAGACCTACTGGAGAACGGACTTGAGGATATGGGGAGGGGGAAGGGTGAGTTTTGACAGGGCGAGAAAGAGTCATGGACATATACACACTAACAAACGTAGTAAGGTAGATAGCTAGGGGGAAGCAGCCGCAGGGCACAGGGATATTAGCTCGGGGCTTTGGGACAGCCTGGAGGGGTGGGAGGGGGAGAGTGGGAGGGAGGGAGACGCAAGAGGGAAGACACATGGGAGCACATGTATATGTATAGCTGATTCACTTTGTTATAAATCAGAAACTAACACACTATGTAAAGCAATTATACCCCAATAAAGATGTTAAAATAAATAAATAAATAAATAAATAAATAAATAAATAAATAAATAAATAAATAAATAAGAGAGGAAAAATACCCCTCCACAACCTACAAGTTGTAATTCAGGAACATCAAAAGGACCAGTCATTTTAAATGCCAGAATTAGTAAAGGTGAGAAGAGAGCCTTGCTAAATACAGTAATTGAAAGGAAGAAAGAAAAAGCTATGTGAGAATTAACATGGCTTTGGCTTTAGAAATCTCCCACTGGTGGTTACCACTTTTCTGTCTCTGTCTCTGTCTCTCTCTCTCCCCAACACCAAAGAAGGTTAATATTTTCCCCTTTATTTTGCCAAACCTGACAAAGTGTTTTGTTTGTTCATTTAAAACTCAGAAATCATTGAGGGTTGGTGATGCTCTTTCCATGTGAAAGAGTTTAAGAATTATGGTGCCCCACTGTCATAGTGAGCAGTGGCTAAGAGTTGTCCAAAGTTATTAATAGGATGCTGCTCCTCACTCAGCCTTCTGTCTTCACAACCATGCTTAGCTTTCTTCTCTCATTTCTGCTGAACTGAAGCTGCCAGATGGGGCAGAAAAATCCTCTTTATATTTTTCTTTGACCCTATCAACAATGAACGTGAGGTTTTGGAGGACCCAACAGCTCAAAAGTTTTTTATCACTACCATTTCTAAACATGCACACACACAACTAGCTTTTCAAATGAACAAATAGATGCCAATGACAAACCTTAGTAGTTTTTCTAGCTTTGTAAAATTATCCTAGAATTTCAAAGTTTGAAATTTCAGTTTGTTTCCAATGACAGTCAAAAGCCTATCTTTTTTTTTGGAGTATGTTGTTGTGGCTATTGTTATAATTTGCTTGGTTTAGTTTGATTTGTACTCTTGACTCTCCACTGAGAATTAAAAGCAAAATTCACCAACACCATTTCTCTTCTACTATTGTATCCTGCTTTATTAACCTGACTGGGTTATTTGGTTATGCCATAAGGATATTTTCTGTGTAAATCAAGTGCCAAAATACCCGTAAATGTGGTGAGGGACACATTACCAAACCAAAGCAGGTTGGGATCTACCAGTAGGGTCCAAGCCTGCTCAACGTATGTTTCATTTGCAAAGCACTGCTAACAAATCTCATTCTCTGAAGTTCTCCAAGTTTCCAAAAGTAAGAGAATAAGCACTCCCACTATAACTGAGACTCATACAAATGTCTTCCTCACTTCACGTTTTATTAATATCACCTCCAAATTTGGGAACTTAACTGCCAGCACTACATCCAACCACTTCAGTGATAATAGAAAGATGACCACTGAAAAATTAAAACTAGCTTCATCTTACAAAATTGTTGATAAATCATCACCAAGAAAATCATTCTTGTTCTGTATTTACCAACAGATAATGGTTTTCAATTAACAGATTTATCAGAGAAAGGAGACTTGATTCTGATAGGTAAGATACTGGCTTACGGAAACCACTAAAATACTGAATTAGCCAAAATAATTTATTTCTTTTGCCTCATAAATTAAGCATATCATTTAACTTATTTCTGCCTCCATTCCCCATATTATAAAGTGGTTAGAAAAACTAGTGGTCTCCACCATGCTACAGAAGACTAAGAGAAACATTAGATAACAAGCAAGGTATCTTTATAAAATGTGACAGTAAATCAGTCAAGCTAATAACTTTCTGTATCAACTAATTTCTAAAGATAGGTTTTGAGGAATTTTAATTGAAGATATCTATTTCTCTAGTCTCTTCCTATACTTAATGTGCATTTTGTTATTATGATCTTGCTAAGAGTTCTGAGTACATTCATCTCTTTAGAATCTCAATTACAAACCAGATTTATTGCATATTTTTATTTTGTTATATTCTACATCTTGACCACAGTTGGGCACTGGGTTGGGAATAAAAGGAAATTGAAAGAAGGAAAGGAATGGGGATGGGTTTTATAGGACATTAAAGGGATATCCAGGATGAATTGATTTCCTTACAGGGAATGTGTGTAAATAAACTGAAATGACACCATTTCACAGAATTAAAAGTAAAACTTGATTTACTGAAAAAGAGTAAGAATATAAACAATATGGGGTATTATATAACATAAGCCTGTTACATGAGTATCTTATTACCCATATATTGTATTCATAAGATTGCACATTTCATAGGATAATCAGAAGCAGCTCTTGAATGAGGAAGTGTCTTCTTTCTCTCATTTAAAATGACGGTATAATCTGCAGGCACCCTGCAACATTATCAGAATATTCTGTCTGACCATTTCCTAGGCTCTCCCTCTCTAACTGATTAGAGCCCATGTCTTTAATGCAGTAAAGCTATCTACCAGGTTCTTAATTGGAAATGACACAAAAACCTTTTCTGATGGGAAACCCCGATTCCAGTTTGTACATAGCCTGCCTTATGTAGCTTGTCTGTTTGAATGGTGGTGTCTTCCCTTAACTGCAAGGAAACAAATAAGGTTCATGCACAGGTTTCATTTGGCATAGAGCTCCCACTTAGTCCCTTGTGCTTGTTTATTGCACATCTGCAGCTGTTACTCTTTTTCCTCCCCTGTCTGCTGCTTTCCTCCACAACCTGTGGGCTGTTACTCCTCTTGGTTTGCCCCTTCAGTGTGTGTGCCCCATTTTCACTGATGACCTTATCCTTGCTCTGCAGAGTAACTGAAAAATATTTTCTTCATAATATATTTTTGAATAACATGTTCGAAGAGAGTATCTGAGATTTCTTTTTAATGAATGAAAGAAAAACCAAATCAAATGCCAGTATGTCTCGTGTTGCAAAGTTAATGAGATCTTTTTACTTAACTTTTTCTCCTTTAGTACTTTTTTTTTGCTATGGCCCAAGACTCCCAACAAAATACTAAATGTTGACTAATTCTCATAATGGTCTCTCTGGAAAAACAGCAATGAGCTTCTAAATTCTGGGGTGTCAGATTGCTCAAACTGTACAAACTAAGAAGATTAGGAAGAAAATCTTTAAAACACTTCATCAGGTCTCAGCAGAGTCTCTTGGTATAGCAGGCAAGTCAAGTGGTGCCATTCTTTCTTAATTCTGGAATTCTCAAATGATCATCTGTGATTTTTCCACTCCAACAATGATTCTTCCCATCTTCCTTCAAACTCCAATTCGATTGCTCTTGATTTTATTCCTGAAATCTCACTCCCTTATGTATTCATCAATTCATTTATTCATTCCACAGTTATTTGATAGATATTTAGTGGGACCCTGGGGCCAGACTCAAAACTTCAAAGGAAAAAGAGTGGGGACTGGGGAGAAAAGAGCACTGGATCTAGACTTAGAAGATCAGAGTTCACTGAGAAGCAGGTACCAGGTTACCTGACCATCCTCACACCACTCTGTAGACCATCCTGGCATGCATAATAAGAACAAATATACGTTCATTACCTCGGGCTATCTGACCATGTAAAGAAACAGATTCCATAAATGGCACAACAGGGAAGCATGTGCCCAGAGTACCTGAGTTCAAGTCTCGATTTTGCAGCTTTTAGCCATATGACCTCAAAAACACTCCATGACTCTTTGCCCATAAAATGAGATAATAATAGTAACTACCTCATAAGTTCTCATTAAATGAATCGATTGTTGTAAAGTACTTAGAACAGTGCCTGGTACAGAGTAACTGCTATATATAATACTTATAAATGTTTACATAAATTTATATTTATATAAAGTTTCTTATATTTGTTAAATAAATAAAAACAAATTATGTAAGTTATGAACATTAAACTAGTACATATGTAAAATGCTCAGATCTGTGCCGCATGTTCTAACTGAACGTTAGCTATAAATACAACAATCCCCTTCTGGGAAGCCCAGGCCCCTTCTGCGGGAATTCCTACATACATTTCACCGTGATACCTGCCATCCAGTCATGACTGGCTTGACTACAGAGAAAGCACCTGGCCAAAGGCTGATGCTCCACTATGAGTAACTGGACTAATCTGATTGACCCTCTCTGGAATTTCCATTGAGGATATAGGAGAGAGTCAGTGAGTTTAGTAAGAGCTAGAGTGAAAATTCACACAGAGAAATAGCAGGGATTGGGAAAGTAGCTGAGTCGTATTCACAGCACAACATGAGAAGGGATCCCTGGACCCCTGCTGATCACTCGGCTACACAGCTTAACCCTGAATCACCTTCCAATCTGTGAACTTCAATCCAGTCACCCGAGCATCCAAGCATGCTCTCTGTCCCATACTGCCTACTGCCCAGCTGTCGTTGGTTTCCCTGAGCCACAACCAAGTGTCATGATTCCTCTCTTTCTTATTTCCACTTATATCTTAACAGTAAACCACCATAATGTATGGAAATTTCTTGCAACTTAAATAGCCTCCTCACTAAATCATAAGGAGCTATTGGGTAAAGAGCAAGTTCAAAAGGAAGTTTTCAATCCTGTCTGGACATCAGAATCACCAGGAATGATTTTTTGAATGCATGGCCTGTGCCTTACCAACCAGATGCTAACTTTATAGTCTGGAGAAAAACTTAGACATTAATATATTTCTAAAGTTTCATAGAAGATTATCAATGTATGCCTCAGACTGAGAATTACATAAAGAATGAAATAGGCCAGGACCAGGAAAAGGGAGAAAACAAAATTAAGATCGTGATCTCATCACTGATCATGTACCAATGGACACTTTTCCAACCCACTGTAATAGGGTGTAGGATAATCTTTCCAGAATATGTAAAACTCTTTCAAAACCTTCACTGACTCCCTACTGGGTGTAAAGTAAAGCCCAAATCTGTAGCCCAGCATTCAGGCCCTCCTTGAAGGACTCCAAGTACTTCTTTCCACACCTTTTATTCCAGTCACACCAGTGTTCTGGTCATTTCCCGAACACTCTGTGTCATTATACTTCCATGCCTTTAATTCATGCTTGTCTCTCAGCCTAAATGGCCCTCCCATCCTTTCTGTCCACCTCAAAGTAGTAATTTTAAGAGAAATAACAATTTTCAGATCACATTATGCTTTCCTCAAACACTGTTACATTCTTCCTCAAAGCAGCAACCATGAAAAATAGGCTTTTCATCTCAACTTTCTGATCCAGAGACTGAGGCTCACACAGGGTAAATGACATACCCAGTGTTTCACATATAGGAGAAAGTCAATAAAAATTGACCAGAAATAGGAGACTGAACCAAGTGTCTTAACAAAGTCCAATTTTTTTATATTTTTCACTTTATTTTAATTAACTATACCGCACTACTTCCCAAGGTTGAAATCTTAATTTTTCAACAATCAGATCCAATGACATGCCATTAAATCTTACATAATATCCCTAATCATAGTACTTATAATGATTAATAATGATAGCCACCATTTTGAATACTCTGTATATGCCCAGCATTATGATAAGGGCTGCAGATATATTACAGCATAGCAGCTTAGGGGCTGCTTTACCAAGGTGGACATAGGTGTAGAGAGCTGAAAAAACTTGCAGCTAATAAGTGGAAGAGCCAGGCCATTGATTACAGAGCTCATGTGCTCAACCCTTATGCAATCCTCCCTCTCTACCTGGCTATTACTTTGTTTTGCTTGCTTTAAGGTTAATTATTAACATACCTTCCTTCTCTCCACTCTCAAACTCTTTGGGTTTAGGAAACTTCTCTCATCACATCCCACCACCATGGTGCTTCAAACATTTAATAACTATCTAGAAAACTTGTTAATGTGAGTCTCCCAAAGATGAGACGAGAATTTTTGAGAACCAAATACTCAGAAGAGATTCAATTTAATTTCATTCGATCTCTAGTTACCTTTATTTTCATGGTGGCTCAACAATTCACCTTGGACGAAACACTCCATGAAAACATTTTGCTGGTAAACCTTCTTTCACCATGCCTGCCAAATGAGGGTAAAATGAGGTAAGATTTGGGAATTCCTAGGCAAGTATGAAACAGCTGACAAATCTGTGCACCCCGAACCCCTGCAACATGTCATGCTCCAACAAGAGTCAAGTATCTGTTCCAAGATGCTCTTCACCTCAAAAGTTGGGTACTCTCTTTCTCAATACCGTATAGATTTTCTGAAGCTGTGGAGTCTCCTGACCACTTAATGCCCAGTTTAATTAGTGTAACATGAACAGTGAATGAATCCAGGAATCCCAATCTTCCAGACTGCCATGCAGTGAGTCATAATCTCATCCCTTGGAAACACACTCCTGCCATGCTTCTGACGAAGTCACACCTGTTTCTGCATTCTTTGTTCTTACGTTTTCATCACCACGTGACTCATTGTTATTTTACCCATCTTATTTACATTATTTTGACCTGGATCCCTGATGATTTTCACCACTCCCAAACCTGTCTGGCTTACAGGTGGTTCTCATTGCAATCCGTTTAAGTGCATCAACAGTGGTTTAGCAACAGGGACTCTGTTCTCCCGAACAGCTTGTGACAGTCCACGTGCAGATTTTTATCTCTTTACATAAAACTCCAGCAATGTTGCAGGCTCAGACACAGAACTTTAAAACCATATGTTTCTGATATTTGAGGTTTTCCCCCCTTAGGCTTTGTGAGTGGAAGAGAGATATGACATCCTTCTTGTTCTTTCACTGACAAAGGGTTCATTCACACAACCTAAAGCCGTTTGAGAATGAGTCTTCATGACGCCTTATTTTCAAGTATTGTTATCAGTTCTGTCAAATTTATAAAGATTGCAATCCATGCTCACGTAAGAGGAACACTCAGTGAATCACTCTTGTCCCAGAATAGTCAGTATTTTATATTTGTCCACTTTTAATAATAACGCTTCAGCTTCCACTCTTAGAAAGCATTTAAAATGTCTCCCCGCTGCAATGTTTTCACAGGTGATGAAAATAAGAATGAATCCAAGTTATTTTTTTTAACCCAATGTGCTACCACTAGGGTGTTTCAGTTATATGAAGCCAACTCTGATTTTCTGGACTGCATGTTTACCATGATCATATCAGCTTCCATGTATTAGCTTCTCTTGTGACTAATTATCGAAACTGTATTGTACACGTGCTAAGTGCCAGGACCTCTCTGCTAAGCAGATTCCCCCACAGAATCTCATTTGTAGGAGAGGTTTACCATTATTGAACTCATTTTACAGGAGAAGAAATTGAACATAAAGAGATTTAGTTAATTTCTCAGGCACCCAGCTAGTAACTGTGGAGCTAGGATTTGAACCTAGGTGTGTCTGCCTCCAAAGCCCAAGCTTTTAACCACATGAACTAATTACAAAGATGCTGACTCAATACATAAGATGAGCATTCTGTCCCAGTCAGGGTTCAGTGGGCACTACTGACTGGTTTTTCTTTGTGCACAATCCATGTAATAGTCACACCAACTACACTGGCCATTTAGCAACAGCTGTGTCTGACCTTCTTGCTCCTCAGGCCTTCCATTGTAATTGGAAAGAAACGGAGATCAGTGATGTTCTCCTCCAAACTGTACTGAAAGGGATTTTCCAGAACCTATTCTCTGTTGCCATCAGTTCAGTCTCTCTACTGCCTTTCTTCAAATTATTTTAGCCAGTATGTGGGTTACGCAGTAAAAACTGCCCAGGTTTTAGTATGCTTAAAAATAAATTTCCTGGACTTCCCTGGTAGGTGCAGTGGTTAAGAATCCTCCTGCCACTGCAGGGGATACGGGTTCAATCCCTGATCCGGGAAGGTCCCACTTGCCACAGAGACACTAAGTCTGTGCACCACAACTACTGAGCCTGCGCTCTAGAACCCACGTGCCACAACTACTGAGCCCACGTGTCACAACTACTGAAGCCCATGCACCTAGAGCCCGTGCACTGCAACGAAGACCCAACGAAGCCAAAAATAAAGTAAATAAATTAAAAAAAAATAAGTTTCCATGTCAATTTTTACCCCCTCTTTCCTCTACCCAACATAAAAAAACCTCCCAAATTCCTAATTTCCCTGGCCAGAGGAATAGGGAATTGCATAACAATTTGCAATATATCTTCCCAAGTACCCTTTCAGGGGTCTCTGACATTATGTGGAGTGACTATGTAAGAGCAAAATCAAGTCTCTGGAACCATTCTCTGCTACAGAGTGACAGGTTATTTAAGATTTTAAAAAAACTTTTACCCTAGATAATACTTGAAAATCCAGCCACATGTAAAGAGTTGCTTTCTCTTCTTTAAATCTGTTCCAGGGCCTCAATTTCTTGTTTCCCAGCCTACATATGCCATCATATATAATGTCTGTGGAAACATATTGATTTAAAGATCAAGTCAGCAGTGGAACTGGGCTCTTTGCAAGTTACCTTGGTTTAACTACTGAAAACCTCTGTAATTGCCTCTGAGACTTGAGTCACTGGAACTTTAATTCACTTGTGCTCTCACATGGAAGAACATAACCGCTCACTCTGGGCTTCTGCTCCTCCTAAGTACCTCTGCAAGGGAATGACAAACCAAGCAAACTGCCTGTTTGTGGGCATGAGGGGCAACTCCAGTAAAACCTTAGCCACAAATAGCATTCTGGATATTACCCATCTGTAAGACTGGTTATTTGCCACAGCTGTCTTGGGAATCATACATCCTATGACAGTCATGAATTTTAAAAAGTACCCATTGACTTCTGACCTGTTGATTTTGAGAAGGTGAGTAAGCAAACAGTAGAGACTGTGACTCAAAGTTAAACATATTTCAAGGAAAACCTGAAGGAGAGGTCAGAGCAGTGAAACTAGAAAGCAGAGCAATGGCTTCTCCAGAAGGAACTTTCAGTTTCCCAGTGGGGCACACAGACTTTCCATGTCTCCTATGAAACCATGTAAATTACATACTTAATATTTGTGTGAACATTTCCTTGAATTTAAAGAGTACTTTTCCATAAAAGTCCAAAGCATTTTCTTGTTTCAAGCTATACTGAGGCACTAAAAAATTATGTGTAGAATACCTCTAGAATTAATTTATTGGATTCTCCCCTTTCTCAATCAACTGTATTTTGTATATATGTGCATAAATGTGTGTATAAGATGTTAACATTGTTCAAGGCCACGTGGTAATGAGCTTTTTAATGTTTTCATATGTATGTACGTATGTTTCTTGTCGAGACAGTTAAGTGAGTTATCTCTGTCAGTTCATCAGTAAGAAACAATACTGAAAATAATTTCCTTTTCCTATTATTTGCATTGAAAACTAAAAGTCATTGTGTAGAAAGATAAAAGAAATACCAGTCACTCCTGATTTTTTCATACTAATGTACTTTTTTTTTCCTCAATTTAAACCCCATGAATTAATCAGCATTCTTCAGAGAAACAGAACCAACAGGATGTACATATATAGAAAGAGATTTATTATAAGGAATTGGCTCATGTGATTATGGAAGCTGAGAAGTTCCAGGATCTGCATTTGAAAGCTGAAGAGCCAGGGTGGCCAATGGTATAGTTCCAGTCTGAGTTCAAAGGCCTGAGAACCAGGAGAGGTGATAGTATAAGAGTCAACGTTTCAGTTTGAGTCTGAAGTCAGAAAAAGACCAAAATCCCATATCAAGCAGTCAGGCAGGAGGAGTTCTCTCTTACTTAAGGGAGGGTCAGACTTCTTGTTCCATGCAGGCCTTCGACTGATTAGATGAGGCCCACCCATATTAGGAAGAGAAATCTGCTTTACTCAGTCTACTGATTCAAATGTTAATCTCATCCAAAAACAACCTTACAAACACACCCAGAATAATGTTTGAAAAATCTGGGCACCCTGTGGCCCCATCAAGTTGACATCTAAAATTAACTGTCACACCCCATACTATAACCTTTCTAGTTCACTACTTGGATCAGACCTAATTTTATTCTACTTGACATCTTACTGAGGTTTAGTAAGTTAGTCAAAGATATTCACTAAGTTTAAAGCAATATTTTTTAAATATTTAAGAGGTAAAAGTGCTTTGAGAGTTAATATACTATGAAGTAGGCAAAACACTTTATTTCCCAAGCCATTTATTTATCTTTCTCTATAGCAATGCATATAAAACAAAATAGGAATGATCCTCTTGCTGAATGGATCTTAATGTTAACAAAGGAAGGCTTCAATAAAATATGATGTGTTATTCTGTATAGTGTGGTCAGGTCAATAGGTCTGAGATTTTCTGTATCAGGAAGGTGGCTCCTTCCAACTTACCCACAAACACTTCAGCCTCAGAAGCTTGGTGGTGGAAAACAAAGCTAGAAAGTTTCTAAAACTACCGTGGACCTTCTTAAATGAAATTCCAAAATGGCAGAGCCAATATTCACAAGTTCCCTAGCTTAGCAAGCAGACAAGCAAATGTTTCAGAGTTCCTGTTTTCCATAAATACAGAAATCTTGTAATTATCTCAAGAACCATACATTATTTATCTAGTTTCATGCCTTAATGAAGGAAGACTCAGGGTTTATCACATGAAAATGAGAGGGTGGGGTGATAAATGTGGCTGGGGAGGAGAAAAGCATGGTTCTTTTCTTAATGAATCTCGCCTTATGTTTCTTCAATTCTTTTATCAGCAATTTTATGCTCTGCAGGTAGTAAACAAAAATGGTGACAACCAAACATGCATTTTGCATCATAACAAACCTGTTGGATCTGCAAACAGTTGTTTAAGGTGCACCTTTTCCATCAGGAAAAACAATAGCATTTATTAGCAGTATTTCACTCCACTCCCATGATTTGTGTGTTCTTCACTCTCAAAGTGTCAGCTGTCAAATGAAATGATGGGGACTGACAGTTCAGAATTTTAAAAGTTCAGCTCCTTTCAAATGCACTAAATGAATAAGAGCTGCCTAATTTGGGCTGAAGAAAAAGCAACAAAAATCCCCTGTAAGTATGCAAGGTTTTATTCTACTTTTGCATGCTTAGTATGCACAGAGAATGTTAAACACTTTTCAGCTGGAGCTGGATACACTGTTAATTCTATGAGTGAGAAAGATTTCATTAGGTGAGCTTCAGGCAAGAGTGAGCCACAAATGGAATTCCCTTTTATTTTCTGAAATTCACAGTATATGACCCATATCCAATGATAAATGGTCTATAAACTCTCTTGCTGTATTTAATTGCATAAACTTCCATTATATTCTACTATTAACAGGGGAACACTTTGACACAAGATGTCAGAAGGGAGAGAAAAACGAGTAAAGAAAAAAAATTAAACTTTCACTCTTAACAAAACCAACATAACCTTAGTATCCCTCAGAATCACATTCAACATGTAAGTTCCAAGCACACTATTTTAAATATTTTTTCAACCAATTAGTTACTTTTAATTTTGGTAGCACAAAAATCTATTAATCACTATTTAATTATCTGGAGTTCTTGCTTGCCTAATTAGTGCTTTCCGTATTGCATCTTCAACTAAACTGGGGACCCTATCAACTCATTTATCTGATACCTATTTGGTGCACTGGTGACTTAATTAATGAAAAAAGAAAAAAACTCATTTAAAGGGTCATTCAAAAAAAAACCTTATTAAATACTTTGAACATTAAATAAGCTGACCGATTTTATTGGGTTTTCATTGCCCTAAAAAGCATTATAGAGATGCAAAATCCCACGTGACATTTCTGGGTAAATATACATTATAGAAGGAATCAGAAGCCGCAGTCATCAGCTGAGTAACAATCCCTCCTAAGTACACTGCCTGAGGTAGTGGGCTTTTGAAATCTTTTATACAAAAATGGGGACAATGATTAGACATAGGATTTTATTTGGAATTTTCTGGTGTTAGGAACACTAAGCATGATTGTAAATGAAATTATGTTGTTATATTCCAGGGAATATACTGTAAAATGGTCTATAACTATGCTTATACTACTGAAGAAAACAAAGAGTAATTTCCAGAATGCAACCCATCCCTTCACCACATCTCCATTTGACTCTGCCTTGCCAAAGTCTGTGAGCTTGTCCGCCAGCATTCTAGCTCACACAACACCCTGAGACAGCTTTCCTCTGGCACCCCAGTCTAGGTTAGAGGCCTCCCTGGATGCTCTCACAGCACCTGGGCATAAACCTTTGTCTTCTCACTTACTGTGAGGAAGCAGCATGGTACAGAACATGGCTTTGGCCTGAGAAGGTCTAGATTCAGCCACCAACTAGGTTGTTAGGATCAAATGAAATGGTCTAAGTAAAGCATCTGGTGCAGTGCCTGACACATTGTAAATGTATCATAACCATTAGATATTTTTTTAAATCATACTGTACTATACTTGTCTCTTCAGAAGTTTCTCCTACTAGATCCTGAGCTCCTTGTGTAAAGAGACACATGATCCATCTTTGTAGCTCCAAAGCCCGGCACAGTGTCTGACAGACAGTAAGCATTATATATGCTTGTGTAATAGATGGACAGAGCAACAAATCTTCAGTAAAAGAATCTAAGGGATTTAAGAGTAAAATAAGCAAACAGAAGCCAAATTGCCCCTCCTTCTTACAGAGGGCAGTAAGAATTCTGAGGCACAAATCCATACATGCTAAGTGCTTATATCATAGTTCACGTTTTTAAAAAATATTAGTTACCTAGCTGTTATTAACACCTACATTGTTTTCTCTGGATCTCCAATAACTTGTGAAATAGACACAGGTATCTAATTCCTAATCTGACTATTCATTTTGTGAGTCTCAACAGTTAAAATATTATCCACTGGAAATCAAAAGTTGTCATTACATGAAAATTATCAGCAGTGAACTGACGACTTTTAAGATTAAGTCAAACTCCCTCTGCATTTAACATCCCACCTATTCTAATCCATAGAATCAACATCTTGATCCTGCTGAAAATATGATGTCTACAATTTCCTATGCAAATAGAATAAAAATTTTTAAGTTAAACTGAAAATCTTTTCAAAGTGCAGGATTTCATAAAGTTTATTAAAGTGATATTGGAGACGTGCTCAAGTCACAGGCAAAGACTGTGGACATATCAAGGTCAAACTGAAAAAAGGAAAATAAAGCGGATGAGATTCAAAAAAGACCAATTTGAAAACCAAATGATTTCGGAAAACTCATTTGAAACTTAATAAAGCCATAGCATATTTTTGAAAAATTGATCCTTTTTTGTGGGAGAAGATTATTCAAAGATCTAAGACTTGGTTAATTCTTCATTTGTTCTAAAGATTACAGAATAGTTTTTATATAACCTAAATTTTGTTTTTAAAATATTTTCATTATTTTTAATTTTATATATCTAGATAAAGTCCTAACCAAACCTTTCCCACCACTGTCTATAAAATATTGGTTTCAGTTTTAAGTAAATTCACAAGTTGTCTTTTCTGGTACCATCTAGACACTGGTTTGAGAGAGAGAATTGTTCTTTGATGTTGCAACCAGCAGTACTCTTGTTTCCGCACCCCACCATCTTCTAATAACTTCCAGGGGAGCCTAGGATGCTAATGTGGGGCATTCTTCAATTCAAGTTCACAGACAATGCACTTTTTAAAGGGAAAACAAATGGAGTTCTGCAGAGATCTTATGAGGCAACTCTCACCTCAAGAAAAGTCCCTTTTCATGGAGTAGTGCCCATTTTGCAGAAACTCTTTGTTCCAGAGAAATAAGGTGATGGAAAGATCCTAACTCTACTGCACTAGGAAATGGGTATTTAATCCACAGGGGCCTCATAACCAAATCACATTCACTGCCAGACACTGCAGTGCTCCAAACAGTCAATAATGACCATGTGTTGCTGAATATATTATGTGCAATATTCCAGAATGTTTTTAATCCTCTCCCACCTTGTTTTGCTTTGCTTTTTCTTTCCTGGTATAACCACTGGTTGAGTAAGAAAAAGAGAGAATCTATAAAATAATATTTTATCTAATTTCTGATGTTGAAATTACTGAAAGGAAAAATACATAATACTAAACTATTTGTATTTTTTATATAATACTTCTAAAAACATATTATAGTTCAACATTCTTTAAAACTATTCTATGGTCTGTGAATACCATTTGCCCAAGGATATTTACTTTATATTATTGGTGATTATGTATTATACGCCCTGTGTTTTTCAAATATGACAAGGTATTTTTGTTTCCATTTGAGTGATATCTTTAAAGAAAAACTTAAACATATTCATCAGAATTCGAAAGATAATTTTTTTTCCTCGATCTCTCTGTCAAGTCAATTCAGCTCTAATTCAGTTAAATTCTGGACAGATATCAGAGTTCTATTTACTGATTATTCTTCTTCCCTTTGGGATCATAAGACTTTAAGTGAAAAAAAAATCTAGAAGATTCATTGCTAATGGGATTCTACAAACGTTATCTTTGTTCAGAGAAAAAGTAATATATGATCCTGGCTTTGCACAGAATCTTTACTGTTCTTTTTTTGAATATGTATAACTCATTTAAAGACCAAGGATAACTTATCATTTTTGCTACCTGCCTTAGAATATCTGCATTTTATCTGTTTGAAAATAATATAAACTTGTGATTTAATTTATGTCATAACTTCGATTCATCACCACATTCACTGTAAACAAAGAGCCTCTGAATAATGAACAAAATGCTTATTGTTTACCAGAAGAAAGGTCATAACATGTTATATTTACATTTATGTCATGTCTTATTATTAAATCTGTATAAACCATCTTCCTTCATTATTTCTGAATGGGAGACTGATGATAAGTGCTATTTTGAAGATTTTTTAAATCATTATTTGTCTAGCTAATTTGTGTGCTGACGTATTTCAAGGCTGACTCTATGTTCTGCTTGTTAAGTTATTAGGGATTTGTATCTCCTGAAAATCAAGAACAAGTTCCTAAATTTAACACCTGATGGGTCGACAGCTTCATGGGAGAGAGGTCAGCTGCCCGGTGAAAGAAGAAAAAATCTGTCTGTGTGATCCTAATTTGCTTTGTATAACTGACATCAGGCTTGGAATTGGGAATGATTTGTTGTTATGTTAAGCAGCAGGGAAGCTTATGGCTTATTATTTTTACTCCTGATACAACTGAAACAATGGGTGAGTAATGAGGGGACCATAGATAATCATAACGATACTAGGCAATGAACTGCGTGCGCCCGGGTGATAGGGCAGGTTTTCTCAGACTGTGATGGCCAGTAAGCTAATACAAACTATAAATACGCAGATTAGTCAAATCTTTATTACATCTGTAAACAGCCACTGGCGTGTTTTTCCTCTCCCACTTTATAATTTTGATGATTCTGACTCCAAGCCCTATCTTACATTCAAGGAAATTTAAATTAAAAGAAAATGTATCACACTGTGACAGTACCCAGTAACACCGAACAGTCACACAATTAAAGGACCGACATGAACACTGGTTTTCTATCCCTAGAACACCTAGAAATTGATTCCTTACCCAGTACAAGTCTATCCAATTTCCACCCCTTCTCCATCCCTCCCCACCCATTTCAGTGAACTTAACTAGCCCAAGATTTCTCATTTTCTATGCTCTGTCCCTTGTTTAAACTAAAGAAAATACAGGATCAGTCCTCTTTTTTTCTTACTGTAAAGTCTCTTCAGAATCTAATTCAATGAGATTGTTGTATTTGTTACAATGAATGCAGATTGTTCAATGGGGCAGATTTAAGAAATGCTGAAAAAGAGTTCAGGGGTTTGCAGGGTGGGGGCTTGCTGTATGGTGGGGGTGGAGTTTTATACATCACCCCATGTTCGTTAAGGTCTAAAAGTACTGAAAAGGATTTGTTCTGTTTGTATTGAAGGGCCTCCGTGCTCTGGGTCTCTAAAATGTTACACCAAGCTTTTTAGCACATGCACTCTCTCTTGATCTTGGGCCTGACATGACCAAAACCCAGGGCTCAGGCTCTCCAGGACTGACCCACCTTGTCACTCCAATCCGGCATCCAGGAGTCTGCTACCCAAACAGTTGGCCTCCTGCAATTAACATGTTGTTTATTTTAAAATATGAAATTGGAATATTGTTTCTGAATATCCTATTATTTCAAGGAAGCGTTTCGTATGCTAAATGTTTTCACTTACTAGATTAACTGGTACTAAAAGATCTCTCAGGAAAATGCAGATCTTTAATCACGTAATATGAACTAAACAATCAATTTTTAGAGTCATTGACAATAGTGACAGCCCTAGAAAGAGTTCCAAGCCATAGGGTTGCATTCTCCAGTTATAAGTTGCCAGTCATAGACCTGGATGCTATTCCTTGACTCCATCACTGCCCTGTGCTCTATGATTGGGAATTCCATACAACTCCATTTCACTATTTACCATGATGTATAGACCAAAGGGCTTAGACATGTTTCATCAACCTAGAAAGAATGCATCACCGAGAAAATATGTAGATACATATATGTGTGTGCATGTGTGTATATATTAAACAGGCTAGACTTGATGGGGTACAATCAAAAATTAGTTTTCTTCTTCTCTGCTACTATTTTAAGAAATTCTCTGTTAGATCTCCTTTCTGCTCTCTTGGAAAATATCTTGGGCAGTCCCCTGTGGTTTTGTGGTCACTTTGGGTTATCAGAACAGTATTATTTTCAGGTGTGAAAATATCCAATCCAATCTAAATCAAAACTTGAATCATTTCAAAGCTTTCTCCCCTCCCCAGCCCATGCAGGACTTGCAACTTGAGTACAACAAATGGGAAAACGAGGGTAGGGAGCAGTCTGAGGAGGGGGACATATGGGAGGGACAAAGATTTTCTTCATCAGTGTGTATGTAATGTGGTCCTTTCTCTTCAGACTCTATTTCATGGACTGCTTTGGGGACTCTGGAGATCCCCAGACAGGGACGTAAGTAGTACCCCATCACTGCACAGGCAACTCATGTTCGGGCTAACTGCTTCTGATTCTGCCTCAGCTCTTAATTTGGTTCTACATCCTATGACTCCTGCCCCTGTATCTTAGTCATTCAGGCTGCTGAAACAAAGTATCTTAGGATCCATGGCTTATAAACAACAGAAATTTATTTCTCACAGTTCTGGAAGCTAAGAAGTCTAAGATCAGGGTAACAACATGGTTGGGCGAGAGCCCTCTTCTGGGTTGCAGATTTCTCATTTTATCCTTACACGATGGAAGGGGCAAGGGAACTCTCCTGACCTCTTTTATAAGGGCACCAATCTCATTGATGAGGGCTCTACCCTCATGACCTTATCAGCTCCCAAAGGCCCTCCTAATACTCTTACACTGGGCATTAGGATTTCAACATACGAATTTTGGGTGGATACAAATCTTCAGACCATAACACCCTGGAAGGCAACACTCATGTGCAGGGTCCTTTCTAAGTGGCTCTAGCCATCAACAGTTCAGGTATCCAGGTGGCCCGTAGGAAAACTCAGCCACAATGCCCCTCAAACTCTGAAAGTAAAAGTCACTCTTAACATAGCTCTCGCTCCAGGCTCTTTTCCGACTCAACGTTGGTTCTGGACCTGGAAGTTTCAGAAGTGGGGGAATGATATGTCAGTCTTTTCTTCTGGCAGACACCTTCAATGTCTGTGTATCATTCTTTTGAAACTTTCACATGGCTGGGGGAAACTAAGAACAATGCAAACTTTCTTTTACCACAAATGAAAACTGATTTTAAAAATGGGCAAGAAATCTGAATAGACAGCTCTCCAAAGAAGATATATAAATGACTCCTAAGCACATGGAAAGATACTCAACATCATTAGCCATCTTGGAAATGTATATCAAAACTAAAATGAGATACCACTTCACACCTACTAGGATGGCTATCATAGGGTAGCTAATAACAAGTGTTGGCCAGGGTATGGAAGAATTGGAACCCTCATACATTGCTAGTGAAAGTGAAAAATGGTTCAGCCACTGTTGAAAACAGTCTGGCAGTTCCTCAAAAGATTAAATACAGAGTTACTATACTAAGCAGCAATTGCACTCCTAGGTATACACGTCAGAGAAATAAAAACATATGTGCACACAAAAATTTGTATGCAAATATTTATAGCACCACTAGTCATAATAGCAAAAAGTAAAACTAACCCAAAGATCCATCAACTAATGAATGGCTACATAAAATACAGTATTATTTGGCAATAAAAAGAGGTACTGATACATGCTACAATGTGGATGAAACTTGAAAACATTATGCTAAGTGAAAGAAGGTAGTCACAAACGACAAACAAATTGTATGGTTCCATTTGTATGAAACATCCAAAACAGGTAAATCTATAGAGACAAAAACTAGATTAGTGGTTGCCTAGGACTGGGAGGTGAGAAGGAGGTGATGGCTAAGGGGTGAAGAGTTTCTTTTGTAGGTAATGAAAATGTTTTAACATTGATTCTTGTAATGGTTTCTCAACTCTGTGAATACATTAAAAGACACTGGATTGTACACTTTACTCTGATGAATTGTATATTATGTGAATTATATCTCAATCATAGAGCTATGTTAATAAACATATCCTCACTCTCTTTCTTCAAAAGTCTAGAATTCTGTTCTACACTCTAGAAGAGAAAGGTTAGTCCTGTACAGACAAGCTTCACACCCTTCCTTAGAATGTGCAGTATTTATCATTGATTTCTTCAGCTTTCACGTCACAACCAAGACACCAAGATAGAAAATCCCACTTAACAATCTGTAAAATTAATAAAAATCTAAAACATTACTCATAGCATTTCATTTGTCTTTTCTTCATGCTCCAATTTCAGAAAATAATTTAAACTTCCAAACTTTGCAGAATGGTACATATATTTCATAGGCCGCATTACTCTAACTGATTCAGTTTCCCATAACTCTGCTGGTTATGTATTTCAATTAAAGGATTAAGTGCTAGTCTTACAATAAACTCAATAAACATTTGAGGACTGCCCAACTATTCTAATATGAATATAGTATATTGTTTAATGAATTCCAATATTCTAATCTTTAAACAACCCTATAAGGTAAGTGCTATTAAATAATCATTTCACAGGTAAGGAAACTGAAGCTCAGAATGGTTAAAAATATATGCAAAATAAAGCAGTCAATGCGTGACTGAGCCAGGACTCAAATCAGCGTGTCTGTCCCTCACTCAAAGCCTCTGAGATTCTTTTTTTTCGGCTGTCCAATGATAAGAGAAATATTCACATAATTTGTAAATAAAATGCCTAATTGCTTCTTCTAAGGGCAAGACCTGAAAACATACAAGAGTATGCAAAGTAAGTTTGAAAACACTTGGCCTTTTGCCATAAGCAACTTATTTTTAAGTTTTAGAAACTGGGACATAGATTGTCATCAGTCAGGCTCTGTCCATCTCTGAGTGTGTTCTCTCTTAAACACTGATGTCGCTTAAATTTTATTTTGGAAATGCATTCTTACAAAAACAGTGGAAATGTGGCAGAGACAATCATGAGAATAAAAACTGAGACCGTAGATTCTGAGAAAGGCAATGAAACAATGTGAGAATGTCAATGGCCAGTTGAGAGAGTCACTTCAACAGGCAGAGTACTTTGCCATCTCAGTATTACCTTCCATAAAGACTAATCCAGGAGACCTTCAAGATGCGGAGGAATAAGACGTGAAGATCACCTTCCTCCCCACAAATACATCAAAAATACATCTACGTGTGGAACAACTCCTACGGAACACCTACTGAATGCTGGCAGAAGACCTCAGACTTCCCAAAAGGAAAGAAAATCCCCACATACCCGGGTAGGGCAAAAGAAAAAAGGAAAAACAGAGACAAAAGAGTAGGGAGAGGACCTGCACCTCTGGGAGAGAGCTGTGAAGGAGGAAAAGCTTCCACACACTAGGAAGCCCCTTCACTGGCGCAGATGAGGTGGGGGGAGCTTCAGAGCCACAGAGGAGAGCATAGCAATAGGGGTGCAGAGTGCAAAGCAGAGAGATTTCCGCAAAGAGGATCAGTACTGACCAGCACTCACCAGCCTGAGAGGCTTGTCTGCTCACCCACCGGGGCAGATGGGGGCTGTGAGCTGAGGCTCGGGCTTCAGAGATCAGATCCCAGGGAGAGGACTGGGGTTGGCTGCGTAAAGACAGCCTGAAGGGGGCTACTGCACCACAGGTAGCTGGGAGGGAGTCTGGGAAAAAGTCTGGACCTGCCAGAGAGGCAAGAGACCATTGTTTTGGGCTGCGCAGAGAGGGGATTCCTGCTCCGTGTGCCCACAGAAGGCAGAGCACTGCCTAAGCGAGCTCCAGAGACAGGCACAAGCCATGGCTATCAGCTCAGACCCCAGAGACGGGCATGAACTGCTAATGCTGCCACCACTGCCAACAAGAACCCTGTGTGCAAGTGCAGGTCACACCCACCCAGGAGCCTGTGCAGCATGCTACTGCCAGGGTCCCATGATCCATGGACAACTTCCCTGGGAGAACACACAGTGTACCTCAGACTGTTGCTATGTCACGCCGAACTCTGCCACTGCAGGCTCGCCCTGCATTCCAATTATGATTACCGTACCCCTCCTTCTCTGCAGCCTGAGTGAGCAAGAGAGCCCTAATCAGCTGCTGCTTTAACCCCTTCCTGCCTGGGCAGGGAACAGATACCTGAGGGCGACCTACTCGCAGAGGCCAGGCCAGAACCACAGCTGAACCCCAGGAGCTGTGCGAACAAAGAAGAGAAAGGGAACTTCTCTGGGCAGCTCAGGAGCAGCAGATTAAATCCCCACCACCAACCTGATAAACCCTGCATCTGTGGAATACCTGAATAGAAAACAAATGTTCACAAACTTCAGGCAGTGGACTGTGGAAGCAATGGGAGACTTGGGGTTTGCTTTCTGTGTCTGCTTTGTTTTTGGTTTTAGGTTTATCTTAGTTTTTAGTGCTTCTTATCATTGGTGGATTTGTCTATTGGCTTGGTTGCTCTCTTTGTTTTTTTATTTTATTTTATTTTATTTTTCCTTTTTTCTCTTTTTGTGAGTGTGTATGTGTCTCTTTGTGTGATTCAGTCTGTCTAGGTTTGCTTTTACCATTTGTCCTAGGGTTCTGTCTGTTCATTTATTTTGTTTGTTTGTTTTAGTTTTTTTGTTATTGTTGCTGTTTGTTTTCCTTTTTACAAGTGTGTGTATGTATGTTTCTTTGTATGATGCTGTCTGTTTAGTTTTGCTTTTACCATTTGGTATGGGGTTCTATCTGTTCGGCATTATTTGTTGTTTTTCTGTTTTTGTTTTTTCTTCTTTTTCATACAAGCCGTGTGGCTGGCAGCGTCTTGGTGCTTTGGCCAAGTCTCGGGCCTGAGCCTCAGAGATGGGAGGGCCATGTCCAGGACATTGGACCACGAGAGACCTCCCAGACCCACGTAATATCAATTGGTGACAGCTCTCCCAGAGATCTCCGTCTAAACTCTAAGATCCAGCTCCACCCAATGGCCATCAAGCTCCAGTGTTGGACACCCCAGGTCAAACAACTACCAAGACAGGAACACAACCCCACCCATTAGCAGAGAGGCTGCCTAAAATCATACAAGTTCACAGACACCTCAAACACACCACTGCACATGGCCCAGACCACCAGAAGGACAAGATCCAGCCCCACCTACCAAGAACACAGGCACCAGTCCCCTCCATCAGGAAGCCTACACAAGCCACTGAACCAACCTCAACCTTTGGGGGAAAACACCAAAGACAGTGGGAACTACGAACCTGCAGTCTGCAAAAAGGAGACACCAAACACAGTAAGCTAAACAAAATGAGAAGACAGAGAAGTATGCAGCAGATGAAGGAGCAAGGTAAAAAACCCACCTGACCAAACAAATGAAGAGGAAATAGGCAGTCTACCTGAAAAAGAATTCAGAGTAATGACAGGAAAGATGATCCAAAAATCTCAGAAATAGAATGGAGAAAATACAAGAAACGTTTAACAAAGACCTAGAACTAAAGGGCAAACAAACATGATGAACAACACAATAAATGAAATTAAACATGCTCTGGAAGGAATCAATAGCAGAATAACTGGGGCAGAAGAACAGATAAGTGACCTGGAAGATAAAATAGTGGAAATAACTACCACGGAGCAGAATAAAGAAAAAAGAATGAAAAGAATTGAGGACAGCCTCAGAGACCTGTGGGACAACATTAAGTGAACCAACATTCGGATTTTACAGGTCCCAGAAGAAGAAGAGAAAAAAGAAAGGGTCTGAGAAAATATTTGAAGAGATTACAGTCGAAAACTTCCTTAACATGGGAGAGAAAATAGTCAAACAATTCCAGGAAGCACAGTGTCCCATACAGGACAAATACAAGGAGAAACACGCCAAGACACATATTAATCAAACTATGGAAAATTAAATACAAAGAAAAAATATTAAAAGCAGCAAGGGAAGAGCAACAAATAATATACAAGGGAATCCCCATAAGGTTAACAGCTTCAGAAACTCTGCAAGTCTGAAGGGAGTGGCAGGATATATTTAAAGTGATGAAAGGGAAGAACCTACAACCAAGATTACTCTACCCAGCAAGGATCTCATTCAGATTTGACAGAGAAATTAAAACCTTTACAGACAAGCAAAAGTTAAGAGAATACAGCTCCACCAAAACAGCTTTACAACAAATGCTAAAGGAACTTGTCTGGGCAGGAAACACAAGAGAAGGAAAAGACCCAAAAAAAAACCCAATCAACAAAACCAAGTAAGAATATGGTAATAGGAACATACATGTCAATAAACCTTACGTGTAAATGGATGCAATGCTCCAGCCAAAAGACACAGACTGGCTGAATGGATATAGAAACAAGACCTGTATATATGCTGTCTACGAGAGACCCACTTCAGACCTAGGGAAACATACAGACTGAAAGTGAAGGGATAGAAAAAGATATTCCATGCAAATGGAAACCAAAAGAAAGCTGGAGTAGCAATTCTCATATCAGACAAAACAGACTTTAAAATAAAGACGGATTACAAGAGACAAAGAAGGACACTACATAATGATCAAGAGATCAATCCAAGAAGAAGATATAACAATTATAAATGTATATGCACCCAACATAGGAGCACCTCAATACATAAGGCAAATGCTAACAGCCATGAAAGGGGAAATCGACAGTAACACATTCATAGTAGGGGACTTTAACACCCCACTTTCACCAATGGACAGATCATCCATAGTGAAAATAAATAAGGAAACACAAGCTTTAAATGACACATTAAACCAGATGGACTTAACTGATATTTAGAGTACATTCCATCCAAAAACAACAGAAAACACTTTCTTCTCAAGTGCTCATGGAATATTCTCCAGGTTAGACCACATCTTGGGTCACAAATCAAGCCTTGGTAAATATAAGAAAACTGAAGTCGTATCAAGTATCTTTTCCAACCACAATGCTATGAGACTAGATATGAATTACAGGAAAAATACTGTAAAAATTACACACACAGAGGCTAAACAATACACTACTAAATAACCAAGAGATCATTGAAGAAATCAAAGTGGAAATGAAAACATACCTAAAAAAAATGACAATGAAAACACGATGACCTGGGCTTCCCTGGTGGCGCAGTGGTTGAGAGTCTGCCTGCCAACGCAGGGGACACAGGTTTGTGCCCTGGTCTGGGAAGATCCCACATGCCGCGGAGCAGCTGGGCCCGTGAGCCATGGCTTCTGAGCCTGCACGTCTGGAGCCTGTGCTCCGCAACGGGAGAGGCCACAACAGTGAGAGGCCCGCGCATCACACACACAAAAAGAAACCCCACGATGACCCAAAACCTATGGTCCACAGCAAAAGCAGTTCCAAGAGGGAAGTTTATAGCAATACAATCCTACCTAAAGAAACTAAAAAGTCTCAAATAAACAACCTAACCTTACACCTAAAGCAACAAGAGAAAGAAGAACAAAAAAAATTCCAAGTTAGCAGAATGAAAGAAATCATAAAGATCAGATCAGAAATAAATGAAAAGAAATGAAGGAAACAATAGCAAAGATCAATAAAACTAAAAGCTGGTTCTTTGAGAAGGTGAACAAAATTGATAAACCCTTAGGCAGACAAATCAAGAAAAAAAGGGAGAAGACTCAAATCAACAGAATTAGTAATGAAAAAAGGAGAAATAACAACTGACACTGCCGAAATACAAAGAATCATTAGGACTACTACAAGCAACTATATGCCAATAAAATGGACAACCTGGAAGAAATTGACAAATTCTTAGAAAAGTACAACATTCCATGACTGAACCAGAAAGAAATAGAAAATATGAACAGATGAATCACAAGCACTGAAATTGAAACTGTGATTAAAACTCTTCCAACAGGGCTTCCCTGGTGGCGCAGCGGTTGGGAGTCCGCCTGCCGATGCGGGGGACACGGGTTCGTGCCCCGGTCTGGGAGGATCCCACAGGCTGCGGAGCGGCTGGGCCCATGAGCCATGGCTGTTGGGCCTGTGCGTCTGGAGCCTGTGCTCCATGGCAGGAGGGGCCACAGCAGTGAGAGGCCCACATACCGCAAAAAAAAAAAAAAAAACTCTACCAACAAACAAAAGCCCAGGACCAGATGGCTTCACAGGTGAATTCTATGAAACATTTACAGAAGAGCTAACACGTATCCTTCTCAAACTCTTCCAAAATATGGCAGAGGAAGGACACTAGCAAACTCATTCTATGAGGCCAACATCACCCTGATACCAAAATCAGACAAAGGTGTCACAAAAAAAGAAAACTACAGCCCAGTATCACTGATGAACATAGATGCAAAATTCTCAACAAAATACTAGCAAACAGAATCCAACAGCACATTAGAAGGATCATACACCATGTTAAAGTGGGGATTATCCCAGGAATGCTAGGATTCTTCAATATATGCAAATCAATCAATGTGATACACCATATTAACAAACTGAAGGAGAAAAACCATATGATCATCTCAATAGATACAGAAAAAGCTTTCGACAATATTCAACACCCATTTATGATAAAAACCCTCCAGAAGGTAGGCATAGAGGGAACATACCTCAACATAATAAAGGCCATATATGACAAAACCACAGCCAACATTGTCCTCAATGGTAGAAAAACTGAAACCATTTCCCCTAAGATCAGGAACAAGACAAGGTTGCCCACTCTCACCACTCTTATTCAACATAGTTTTGGAAGTTTTAGCCACAGCAATCGGAGAAGGAAAATAAGTAAAAGTAATCCAAATCGGAAAAGAAGTAAAACTGTCACTGTTTGCAGATGACAAGATAGTATACATACAGAATCCTAAAGATGCTACCAGAAAACTACTAGAGCTAAACAATGGATTTGGTAAAGTAGCAGGATACAAAATTAATGCACAGAAATCTCTGGCATTCCTATAAACTAATGACAAAAAATCTGAAAGAGAAATTAAGGAAACACTCCCATTTACCATGGCAGCAAAAAGAATAAAATACCTAGGAATAAACCTACCTAAGGAGACAAAAGACCTGTATGCAGAAAACTATAAGACACTGATGAAAGAAATTAAAGATGATATAAACAGATGAAGAGATATACCATGTTCTTGGATTGGAAGAATCAACATTGGAAAATGACTATATTACCCAAAGCAATCTACAGATTCAGTGTAATCCCTATCAAACTACCAGTGGCATTTTTCACAGAACTAGAACAAAAAATTTCACAATTTGTATGGAAACACAAAAGACCCTGAATAGCCAAAGCAATCTTGAGAATGAAAAATGAATGGAGCAGGAGGAATAAGGCTCTGGACTTCAGACTATACTACAAAGCTACAGTAATCAAAACAGTATGGTACTGGCACAAAAACAGAAATATACATCAATTGAACAGGATAGAAAGCCCAGAGATAAATCCACGCACCTATGGTCACCTTATCTTCAATAAAGGAGGCAAGAATATACAATGGAGAAAAGACAGCCTCTTCAATAAGTGGTGCTGGGAAATCTGGACTGCTACATGTAAAAGAATGAAATTAGAATACTTCCTAACACCATACACCAAAACAAACTCCAAATGGATTGAAGACCTACACGTAAGGCCAGACAGTATAAAACTCTTAGAGGAAAACATAGGCAGAACACTCTAAGACATAAATCAAAGCAAGATCCTTTTTGACCCACCTCCTAGAGAAATGAAAATAAAAACAAAAATAAACAAATTGGACCTAATGAGAGTTAAAAGCTTTTGCACAGCAAAGGAAACCATAAACGAGAAGAAAAGACAACCCTCCGAATGGGAGAAAATATTTGCAAATGGGGGAAAATATTTGCAAACAAAGCAAACAAAGGATTAATCTCCAAAATATACAAGCAGCTCATGCAGCTCAATATCACAAAAACAAACAACCCAATCCAAAAATGGCCGGAAGACATAAATAGACATTTCTCCAAAGAAGATATACAGATTGCCAACAAACGCATGAAAGGATGCCAACATCACCAACATTAGAGAAAGGCAAATCAACACCACGATGAGGTATAACCTCACACCGGTCAGAAAGGCCATCATCAAAAAATCTACAAACGAAAAATGCTGGAGAGGGTGTGGAGAAAGGGAACCCTCTTTCACTGTTGGTGGGAATGTAAATTGATACAGCCACTATGGAGAACGGTATGGAGGTTCCTTAAAAAACTAAAAATAGAACTACCATACGACCCAGCAAACCCACTACTGGGCATATACCCTGAGAAAACCATAATTCAAAAAGAGACATGCACCACAATGCTCATTGCAGCACTGTTTACAATATCTAGGACATGGGAGCCACCTAAGTGTCCACTGAGAGATGAATGGATAAAGAAGATATGACACATATATACAATGGAATATTACTGAGCCATAAAAAGAAATGAAATTGAGTTATTTGTAGTGTGGTGGATGGACCTAGAGTCTGTCATACAGAATGAAGTAAGTCAGAAAGAGAAAAGCAAATACTGTATGCTACCACACATATATGGAATCTAAAAATTAATGGTTCTGGTGAACCTAGGGGCAGGACAGGAATATAGATACAGACGTAGAGAATGAACTTGAGGACAGTGGGAGAGGCAAGGGTAAGCTGGGATGAAGTGAGAGAGTAACACTGACATATATACACTACCAAATGTAAAATAGATCCTAGTGGGAAGCAGCTGGATAGCACAGGGTGATCAGTTTGGTGCTTTGTGACCACCTAGTGGGATGGGATTGGGATGGTAGGAGGGAGGCGCAAGAGGGAGGGGATTGGGGATATATGTATACATATAGCTGATTCACTTTGTTATACAGCAGAAAGTAACACAGCACTGTAAAGCAATTATACACTAATAAAGAGGTTAAAAAATAATAAAAACAATAAATAAATAAATAAAATCCTCAAAAAAAAGACTAATCAGTATGCAAGGCAAAGTCAGTGTAGCTTCAAAGAAATTTAAAATGTTCTTCCTTTAGAAATATAATTATGATTTCAGGGCTTCCTTGGGGGCGCAGTGGTTGAGAGTCCACCTGCCGATGCAGGGGACACGGGTTCGTGCCCTGGACCGGGAAGATCCCACATGCCGCGGAGTGGCTAGGCCCATGAGCCATGGCCACTGAGCCTGTGCATCCAGAGCCTGTGCTCCGCAACGGGAGAGGCCACAACAGTGAGAGGCTCGTGTACCGCAAAAAAAAAAAAAAAAAAAAAATTATGGTTTCAAAAGAAAATTCATAATTGCTATTTTTGACAGATCACTTACCCTTCTGCCTATTCCTCATTTGTAAAATGCAGTGTTCTGGCTATGGCTCCATGTCTGCTCCAGTTCTAGGAATGTGTCAACTCCAAAGCTTGTTCCTGTCTTCTCTTTGTATCCTCCTGGACTTTATTAAAGAAAATACAACCAAATCATAATATTAAGGTGTGTTTACAGTTTATAGCTGCAGAGTAAGTGGAATTAATTTACATCAATTAAATTGTTCCATCATTCACAAATATGAACTGACAATCCAAGAGCCTTGGCCACTTGGGGTAAGACAATGGCATGAAAGAGAAGGATGAAAACTAACAACAACAAAAAAAATGTGACCTTTGCAGAAACAGGGATATACTTTTTAAAAATTCTGATTACTTTCCTCAGAGAGACTAAATACGTGAATATATCCATAAAACTAGAATAGGCCGCAGTAAGAACAATATAAGACATTAAATTGTTACAGACATTAAAGAGATATTAGAAATATGAATGACAAAATTAAATCTGGTGTGTAAACTAAATAAGAGAAAAAAATGTTGCAATAACCAAACTGGTGATCAGGAATACGGAGTTGATAGAATTTTCTAGAACTAAGAGAAAAACAAAAAAGAGTAAGGAAAATATTAAAAGATGTGGCTTTCTAACATCCATCTAGCAAGAAATTGAGAGGTGGAGAAGAGCAAAGGGGTAAAGGAAATAACTTTTTAGAAAGAGAAAATTCTATGAATTGAAGCAGATTAAAAAAAAAGATTAGCACGAAAGAATGATAGTTAGAATTGTCTTTGAATGCTGTAAAACAGTGGAGCAATTCCTCTAATGGTCTGAGAAGAAATTATTTTAACCCATAATTTTATTCTCAAGTATAAAAGCAAAATAAAAAAATTTTTCTGTCTGGCAAGGACTAGGAAAACTTACTGCCCAAGCCACTCCCATAAAAGCCATGTATTGAGAAGGATACCCCAGGAAAATAAAAAAGAATACAAACTAGAGGATGACCTAAGATAACAAGAAACAGGAGCAACTGAGTATGAATGAGAGGAAGTGAAGAAAACTCAAAAATGTTAAAAAAGATTTTGCTATCCATTCATGAATTATGCTAAGAATATTTTCCTTCACAGGTGTTTAGTGACTTAACACTCAGTGTATTTCTTCTTCTGTGCATCCATGTACAATATTTGATTTTACAATGAGTAATATTCACATAATATTATAAAGACTTTTATTAATTTTAAAGTTTTGGTCTCAACTTTTACAAACAAAGCATGAAGTCTTAGTAATAGTTAATTATATAATAGAATATAAATGTTATAAACCTTGAAAAGGTAAAAGTAATAATATAGCCTAAAAATCCACAAAATCACATCTTCTTTGACACTGCCTAAAGTTAGTAAATCACAAAATAAAGTCATAAATATAATATTACAATACAAATTAGCAGAAAGCAAGCATAGAGGTCAAATGTACTGATGAGTCATCAAGCATTTTTTAAAGTTGATAAAGCTAAAAAGAATTTGACAAAATATATGACTTAATATTTATAATGGTAACTAACAAAATAACTGAAAAATGGAAACTGTTCAAAGTTTCTTTTAACTTGGAGGATGAAGAGAGATCTGTCCTATTCATTCTAAACCTTTCTAATGGGTTGGATTTTTATTCAACAGTTTAGATATTACTTTAAATTTTTTATAAAGTTTAACATATTTCAGTACATAAAAAGCATAACAGAAATACACCAAAATATTAATAGTCATTTTTTTTCTGGATGGGAGAAATTCTGGATGATTTTTCATATCACTTTTTCATATTTTGTTAGTTTCCAAATGTCCTATGCATAATACTTTCTTCTTCAGAAAGCATAAACTAAATTTAATTTTTAAGTCGTTGATAAAGTCATCTAATACGATTTTGAAAATGCAAAATCATTAGTATTTTAAATTTCTTTGACCTGCACTTTGAAGGTCATGACAGCATGCAATCAGGATAAATGGTACAAAGTTTCTCTAGGAACGTACCTGTTTACCCATTCCCAAACTCTACAGCAAGAGAAAGTGTCTCTGTCCGCCATAAAGGTAATAGTACTAATAGCCAAGAATAGCCCTGCCCACTCAGGTGTTTCATTAAATGTTTGCCCTTAGTGGTCCCCACCAGCCCAAGTTCTTGTCCTCCACTTTATATATTCAGGAATCCAATTTCCCAGCTCACTCAAGACTGACAGAATTCTGAGTTAGCCAATTCCTATTAGTCTAGCAAGAGTGGGCTAGATTATCCAAAACAACAGCACTTTCAAAAATAGAACTGCCAACGTTTCCATCAGCAGAACCAAATACCCTTTCCCTGGAATTGGTCTGTAAATACACTGAGAAGGATGATAATAAAGGTTAGTATTTGTTGAGCACCCCATGTGCCTAAATTGGATGCGTTAGACTTTTCTTCTCCTTTTTTTTAACTCCATCCTTCATATCCCCTTTCCACCTATTACCTCCCCGCATCTTGTCAGTAATACTTCCTTTTTTTAAAAAATTTATTTATTTATGCCTGCGTTGGGTCTTTGTTGCTGCACGCGGGCTGTCTCTAGTTGCGGTGAGCGGGGGCTACTCTTCGTTGCGGTGCGCGGGCTTCTCACTGCAGTGGCTTCTCTTGTTGCGGAGTACAGGCTCTAGGCGCACGGGCTTCAGTAGCTGTGGCACGTGGGCTTCAGTGGTTGTGGCTCGCAGGCTCTAGAGTGCAGGCTCAGTAGTTGTGGCGCATGGGCTTAGTTGCTCCATGGTATGTGGGATCTTCCAGGACTAGGGCTCGAACCTGTGTCCCCTGGATTGGCAGGTGGATTCTTCGTGACTGCGCCACCAGGGAAGTCCCAGTAATACTTCCTTGATGTAAAATTTAATCGTCTCATTTATTTTACTTTAGTCCTCATTACAATCAGTGTCTCCTTGCTGGGCTCCAGGGAAGGTGTGGGGTTGGGGACAGGTGGGTGAAACACACAAACAATTAAGACTTAAGAAGATCCTTCAGCACCACAGCAGACACATGGTGTGTGCTCCTCATGCAAATTTCTAACTCCAACCATTTCATCTTCTTATTCACTTCCATCACAGAGAGAAGTAATTTCAAATCTTGCCCTAGGTTTCTAGGTGTTTCTTCAGCCTAGAGCTCAGAGTGGCCTACACAGGGGCTGTGAAAAACAATCAGTGGATATCCTGCCCTTGATATCAGAATAGATGCTTTTAAAAGTGTAAGTACTGTCCATCTGCAAAGATATTCTTGTTATTGTTGTTGTCATGTCCAATAGACTATGATGGGAGAAGCTGGTTCATTATTAAAAGCAGAGAAGAATCACATGTGTAACTACAGATAGATCTGACAGCTAAAAGCAATGCATAGTAGCCATTTCTTTAGGGAGGCTGACAGTAACTTCAGAAAACTTATATTGAATTATCTAATCAGGTTTTTCTGCTCTTAAATTCTGTGAAAAGACATTAAATATCATTAATTCATTAAAGAAACGCCTTGTGGGTTTTATGAATGCTCATGAATATTCCTTAAAGTGATTAAAATTGTTAATCCTGCTCCCAATTAATTTTAAGTAATTCTTAGACCACGTATGTAAATAACAGGTAATTATAATGTTTTATTATGTGCCACTTACATAACTTAGGTCATTAAAATTGCATTTCTGACATGATACATTTCTTAGGGCCCTATGTCATTTTTTTAAAGCAAACATTTCTTAGGGCCCTATGTCATTTTTTTAAAGCAAACATTTCTTAGGGCCCTATGTCATTTTTTTAAAGCAACAATTCATTTTTACTTTATTTGAGCCTGCATTAATTTTGAGGTTTTGTTTTTTTTTTTTTTTGCGGTACGCGGGCCTCTCACTGTTGTGGCCTCACCCATTGCAGAGCACAGGTTCCGGACACGCAGGCTCAGAGGCCATGGCTCACGGGCCTAGCCTCTCCGCGGCATGTGGGATCTTCCCGGACCGGGGCACGAACCCGTGTCCCCTGCATCAACAGACGGACTCTCAACCGCTGCACCACCAGGGAAGCCCTGAGGTGATTTTGAGGCAGCAATTTTGAGGGACTTTAAGAGAAGAAAAATAGATTCTAAGAGTATAAACACTAGCCCATCTATGAAGTATTGTTACCAAATTTCTAGGCTTTTCTCCTCCACCAATCTGTTCAAGTGGAATTCAGCGTATCAATTCTAATTAAGAAACTATCATCTGAGGAATCAGACACAAAGCTAATTCTATTCTTTTCTTTCTTTATTTCATCTCTTTCTTTTTTTCTTTATTTAAGCTTTCCATTATGTTTGGTTACTACATGGGAAGAAAAAGGAACTTAAATCTGGAGGCAATTTAGAATGATGGAAAAGTTCACAGAGTCAAAAAGAGCTAGCTCTAAGGAATGATGACTTCCTAGCTATGTGGTCTTGGGCAAATTATTTTACCTCTCAGAATTTCAGTTCCTTTACCTGTAACATTTTGAAGATAATACCTTTCCTACTTACCTGGTAAGATTTCTTTGAGAATTAGTTAAAACACACATTAAAGGCATTTTTTAAATGCTCTGCAATTGACCCTGACCAACCAAATAAATAGGTAATTTGAGCAAGTTACTTCACCATTTTCACTCTTCTAGGCCTCAGTCTCCTGATGCCAAATGAGGGAATTGAAAACTCCTTGTATAAAACAAATTCAGGGACTTCCTGGCAGTCCAGTGGTTAAGACTCCACGCTTCCACTGCAGGGGGCATGGGTTTGATTCCTGGTTGGGAACTAAGATCCCACATGCGTGCGGTGCAGCCAATAAGTAAATAAAACAAGTTCATTTTTCCACTGGTCTGTTTCCATGTTGCTGACTTCTTCTTTAACTTCCAACTTATGGATGGTTTTTTACAAGTTCAGATGGAGTAGGACTTGGAGAGATAAAAAGAATGAGATACTGCAAAGGTGGTCCAAGCATCCTGGTGAATTCTGTGGTCCTTAGGTCTCATGACATCTGGTAGAAATTTGCATGCTTGGACATCTCCCCAAACACATTCTGAGCTCATGCTCTTGATCCACAGGGCTTACATCCTGAATACCCATCACTCCCAAAGCAATGCTTTTGTCAGTGTCTTGACTTACTCTGGGGCGGATTGTTTCCACCATAAGTAGCCAAGTGAAGTTCTGTTTTGCCTTTTCCTGTTGTGTTCTGTGAGAACTAATTCCAGTCTTTGACACAGGGAGGCATATTTATGACATTTGGCTTCTTCGTTCCAACAGATTTTTCCTTTCTGTGTTTATGAGAGGTAGCATTAAATATTAGTGCTCCATCCTACTGGGTTCCCTTTGTTTAAAAGCATCTGTGCCCTTTGCACTTACTTTGGCCGTTATTATGAGGAGTTAGAAGTGTAGAGGCACAGCTCCAGAGTTGCTTGACTGCTTTTATGTCCTTTTATAAAAGGTTTCCAAATCAAGAGGATCATGTATTTGTTATTTCTGGGTCCATTAAATACCCGAGTAATTAACATTAGCCATTTTGCCACTAACAAAGCATGGAAACCACAACATTTTTGTGATGTACAGTCATTTCAATGTCAGCTTACAGTTGCACAAGCCCATCTAATCACCTGAATGACAATACAATGAGACAGGCGCCAAGATTATATGGCCTGGCAACCAAATGACTCTTAACATTGTTTGGAAATGTACAGGTTCCATCCAACCAATAATGTGTTATTTTAAAGTTTTTGAAGTTGTGCAGAGAAGCTCTTAAAACACAGATTATAGTGGTAAGGGTCTGAAAAAAGGTCTAACCTGTACCCAGCATTAACATAAACACAGAAGAAAGTGACGTTTCAGACAGATTCATAACATAATCAGAAATCAGGATCTGACAGTGCATATTTTCCATTTGCAAATGCATTCCTTTCTAAAAAGCTGCAATTAATTACAAACTAGTTTTGATGCCGTTTTTGCTTTCCTTAAATATGGAGTGAATTCACCCCATAAAATAATGAACCAAAGTAGAGCCAAATAGAGACCAGCTGGCTGGATGGCTCAGTAATTTTATCCACATGATTGACTTTATGATCCTTTCACTGAAGGAACTAGTCTCCATTCTTGCAATCAGCACCAATGACAATTTGGGAAGGGTGGAGAATTATTAAAATCTGGAGAAAGAAGAGGTACAGTTTGTTTGATGTGGAAAAACACATTCTTCCACACAGTTCCCTAGTATTATAGGTGCCGAATTCTGAGCCTCTCTGGCTTCCAAACAAACAAACTGATTAGTTGCCACAGAGACGTAATAAGCAACCAATGCCTAAATAATCATTACAGATACTCCATTAACGGCATCTAACTGTGTGGCTTTTAACCATACAAATTGTTTTTCGACGGCTTGTAACCTTTTCAAATAGATTCCTTTGGGCATTATACCACACTCAGATCTAATTTTAACTTTTGCTTAGTTTATAATTTATGAGTTTCTTTGGAGATGCATAATGCGTTTGAGGAGAAAGGATACATTCAAATAAAAGCTAAAAACAAAATCAATTGCTGTCTTAATCCATGAAACCTTTGCTCACCAGGAGGTAACTATAATAGGATGAAACAAAAAGAGGGGAGGGAAGACCTCAATGATCTAGAATTCCCATAGAACCTGTTTTAAAACAAGTAAGTTTAATGCATTTAAACAAGATCGTAGCTATAAAGAAATGAAGCATATCACTGGTGCATACAAAAGTTTATCTTAAGATACATGAAATTCCACAACACAAAAATTAAAAATTATAAAATGGCTTAATGGGGCTGTCAGTGAAGAGCTAAAATATACAACACTCCTTTAGCACAGAAAATCCCCAGGTTTACAATTCCCAGACATTGGAATGCATCCACTCAAGGAGAAGGAAGAATATCGTTCCAAACTCTGGTCAAAAATGGATTCCTTAAAAATCATAGATCACAAGTTGTTGGAGCTAAAAAGTACTTTAGAAATCATCTGGTCAGGCTCAAAATGAAGCCTGGTGCCTTCATTCTTAAGACTTTTCCCTTCCCTCTCCCTGAACAGCCAGACTATCAACAAGTCCAGCCATCTCTACCATGGGAACTATATTCCTCCCACAACTGCCCTTTCAGCTTCCAAGCACCAACCCCACTCACCTGGGTTCTGCCAAAAAGCCCTGACCTGGGGGTCAGCAAACTCCAGCTCACCATTCCACTTGTGCCTCTTTCTGTACGTCCTACAAGCTAAGAATAGTTTTTACATTTTTAAATAATTATAAAAATAAAAAGAGTGATAATATTTCAGGACATGAAATTATATGAAATTCATATTCCGGTGTTCATCTATAACGTTTTATTGGAACACCGTCATGCTCATTCTTTCATGTACTGCCTATGGCTGCTTTGACTTTACAATGGCAGAGTTACAAAATCTCTCACAGAGACCATGTGACCCACAAAGGCTAAAATATTTACTATCTGGCCACATTTTACTATCGAGCTTTACAGAAGAAGTTTGCTGACCTCTCCGTAATTAGTTCCCTTTACCCGTGCTTCCTCTGCCACAGTCAGTTCTTCACACAGCAACTGGTGATCTTTTTTAAAGCAAATCAAATCCTGTCATTCCCTGCTTAAAACCCTCAAATGCTGAGCTGTACAATATGGCAGCCACTAGCCATATGCGTCTATTAATCACTAGTGTCTAGTGCAACTGAAGAATTGAATTTTTAATTTTATGTAAGTTCAATTATTCTAAATTTAAAAACAGGTACTTGATTCAATTATTGGAAAGCATTTAAGTATGTCTGGAACAACTTGGATACGTGAATCCACTATTTCAACTGTAAGTTTTGTAAAATCTCAATACAGATCAATTATCTCCAATGAAAATTTGGCATCCAAACTGAGATGTGCTATAAATGTAAAATACACACTGGATTTCAAAGACTTAATCCAAAAAAAGAGTGTAAAATATCTCATTAATAATTTTTAATAGTGAATACACGTTTAAATGAGTCTTTTTAATGTATTCTGCTAAATAATACATTACTGAATCTAATTTATCTATTTCTTTTTACTTTTTTCATATGGCTACTAGACAATTTTAAATTACATGTGTGTCTTGCATTATATTTTTATTGGACAGCGCCGCTTCAATGGGCTTATACAATAAGAATAAATTAAAACACTTTACAGTGTCAACAAGGCCTTCCGTGGCCCCTGCCCATCTCTTTAATCCCATCTCTTGTCACTCTCCCTTCATTCCCTTCACTGGGAGAGAATGAAGGTATTTTGCCAGTCCCTCACTAACCTAACTTTTGCCTTCAAATCTTTCTTTGCACCAACTATGCCTTCTCTCTGAAAACTGCTTCCCTACATCATGACTCTTCCTCATCATTCAAGTACACCTTACATGCCAGTCTCCATGGAGAGACGATCCTTAATCCACCCCCAGTCACTTTCTATCACTCCACCCAGTTTTATTCTCTCTACACCTACTATCAGTAGCTGGAATTTTCTTCCACATCAATTTATGCATCTTTTGACTGCCTCCATTCCCTGCATACTTCCCACCCCAGCACCACAAGAGAAGGAATCTTGTCAGTTTGTTTCTCTGCCATATCTCCAGCACTTAAAACCATGTCTCGCACTCAGTAAGTATTTCAGTGAATGACCTTTCATTTTACAGATGAAAACCTAAGATGCAGGGCAGCATAAAGACTTAATGACAGAGCTCAGTGTGGAAAACAGGTCTCCTCCTTCCAGCTCAGTGTTTTTCAAGGAGTGGCATAGCTTAGCATCTCCCCTGGTCAGAACATAAAGACCTTATGCTTAGCTCTGTGACACTTTGTTGTGATGCCAACTTCAGAAGCAAAAGGTCAGCTAAGCCAACCATTTCATTTACCCATGGGCACCTAAAACCTTCTCCATAGCTGCATCTGCTCTCTTGAGTGCCTCGCCAGATTGTTAGCAGCTTTTAGGATTGCTTCTCAGATGATCTTTTTCCTCTGGGCGCGGAAATAATCACCAAAATTAAAGAAGGAAACCAGTGGCGTTTAGCTACTCTCTCACACCAAAGTGACAGTCACAAAGCAGAAAGAACTAGGTCATAAGGATGGAAAAGAGACCAATTAAATAGTCTGAAGTAGCAGCGCAACCACCACCAGTGAAGATGAGCAGAAAAATAAACACTAGGGGTCAGGCTGCCCTTCCCCTTTTATCTTTTTCATTTTCCTCCTTCATTAATTAACATTCAAACTATGTTCATGTTCCTGCAAATTAAGCAACAGCCCGAAGGGTGATATTTGAAGGCAACTTGGAAAAAAATTATGCACTCCACACCTCAGTTACAGCCTAAAATGTCACTCTTTGAAACATACTATACTTTAGGCTTTAATCCTCACTTAAAATCATGTATCTCTGGGAAAGGCATTGGTACCTTCATTTAGGTGAAAAGTGTTTGGAGTAAGGAACTGGAGGAGGTATGTGCCTTGTAGTTTCACTTACAAGTAGACATACTATGGTGAGCATATTGTATTCAAAGGTGATAAATGTCCCAACAAAAGTCTTTTATTTAAATTCTCATTTACCACCAGCTACAGAACTCTTGGATTTCCCTTTTCTTCCTTCATTTTTTCACTCACCACTGAGGACTTTCACATGCACATATCAAGTGTCGTTTGAGAATGAATCTTGTGAATTTTACTATGAGGTGTGTTCGGCAACATGAGAGGAGGCTTAGAGTTGTGAGCGAACAGAGGAAGATGGGGCTGTCTGTGAGCAAACCACTGTGGCTAAAGTGGAGGCTTTATCGTATGTCAAAGAGGGTATATAATTGAATGGATGTGACGAGCAGACTTTAAATGTCAGGTTGAGGTGTAGGAACTTTACTCTGTCAGTAACATGAAACTCCTAGAAATTTTATTATATGAATAAAATATTGTCATCTATTGCATAAGATGACATATTTAGGAGAATATTAGTGACAAGCATTTATTGAGCGCTATGTGCTAGACAGTGTTTCTAAGCAATTTACATGATTCTGTGTCATTTAGTCCTTCCAGTGACCCTATAAAGTAAGTAGAACCTTGATTGTTCCTATTTTACAGATGAGGAAAATGAGATACAGATAGATTAAATAACTTGCCCACCATCACACAGCTAGTGTGAGGCAGAGACAAGATTCAAACCCAGGCAGTCTGTCTTCAGAACTCTTCTGAAGAATGGCTGAGCAATTTGGCAGAGTGACGAACAGAGCTGCTGCTAGCCCATGTGAAGCCTTGTATAAAGTCCGGAAGTATGTTACTTCTGGGTAAGCACAGTATAAGTGTTGGTAAGTAGATGGTGTGGTGTCTTTGTGTGAGTTTTAAAAGGTGATCTTTCCTGTGGGCAGGCACAGGCCAATGCCCTAGTGTATGGCTTGGTTTACGGAGCAAAGAGGCTAGATTCAGCCCTTATTTGTCTCCATCACACATACCTTTGAACATTTCACTTTCAATTGAATTGCTAAAATATATTAAACTTTCATATCCCAAAACCATCAGTAAAGTTAGCTCTAGAGCACAAAGCCTTGTTTCAAAGATGAATTTTTGTGACTATTTGAGTGTGCATTGTGTGTGCATCCGTGTGAAGTAAAGAAACAGGTGAAGTTCTATGTTTGGGTTGGTGCCAGAACAAGATCAAAGAAGAGCCACAAAGTCTTGGGGTTGAGAACACAAATCCCTGAAGAAATCTCTGAGGAATTCACAAAAAAATCTTCTTCAAAGATTCATCAAAATTCTACTGGGGGTTCAAACTAATCTTTCTCCATCGTATTACTAAAAATTTTGATTAGGAAGAGAGGAGTGATCTAGAAGACTTACACAGAGTAAGTGACTTTAGATCATGCTAGAATCTGCCTACTAATATAGAAGAATTTATTTAGATACATATAGACTACATAGAGAAATCCATGTGCTTTTCGAAAAGAATTCACCCTGCTTTGGGGTCCATATTAGCACTGCTCTTCTACCCTTACCAGACTGCAGGCTTTTTCCTACTTGTGAACTCAATCCAGCCTGCCTTTTGTCCCAATACTAGTGAAAATTGCCTACATCCAAAGATCGAGGTTCAAGATCAAGTCAGCCACAGTGCCTATTGCTCAGTCATTCCCCACTCCCTCTTCTTGACCAATCATTCTCTAGATCCATTGACCAGTACTTCAGTGCCCAGGTTCCAAGACCTCCTCCTGTACCTCTGGAACCTCCTGTCACATCCTCTGTACATGTTAACCCCGCCAGCCTTGATGACACAGCAATAAATATCACTGGGTGCTCCTCTTGCTCTTTCTTACCTACTTCAAATTTCACTCACAAATCTGGTTGGGGAAATGATGGTTTCATATAAATATACACTGTGAAATGATCAACATATTCAAAATACTTAGCATTCATTACCTCACATAGTTACTTTTTTTTTTTCCTTTTCATCCCCCCCTCCACTCCTGGAGTATCTTGAGAAACTGAAGTTCAAGTTGATTGTATTAGTGTAGTCCAGACAAGAAAGCCACAATGGTTTTTTTTTTTGTCTTTGTTTTTTTTGTTCTTTTAAGGAAAACATGCTATTTATTTCTGCATAATGCCTTGGGTAAAACTGAAAATCTCACTCATTTTTTTCAATGATTCAAAATTGAATTATTTCTGTATTACCAAAATGGCCATGTCTTATTCATAATTTATTTAATTATACTAATGTTTAATAAAATCAATTGTTATTTAACAAATATCATTTTTTAATGCTTCCGCTCAACAAAAAGGAAAACGTATATATATATATATATATATATATATTTTTTTTTTTTTTTTGGTACAACAGCAGAAATTTATTCTCTTACAGCTCTGAAGGCTAGAAGTCCAAAGTCAAGGTGTCAGTAGGGCCATGCTCTTTGAAGGCTCTAAGGAAGAATCCTTCCTTGCTTTTTCATAGCTTCTTATGATTGCAATCCTTGATGCTCTTTTTTTACATCTTTATTGGAGTATAATTGCTTTACAATGTGTTAGTTTCTGCTGTATAACAAAGTGAAACAGCTATATGTATACATATATCCCCTATCCCCTCCCTCTTGAGCCTCCCTCCCACCCTCCCTATCCCACACCTCTAGGTGTTCACAAAGCACAGAGCTGACCTCCCTGTACTATGCAGCTGCTTCCCGCTAGCTATCTATTTTACATTTGGTAGTGTATATATGTCAATGCTACTCTCTCACTTTGTCCCAGGGAACACTCCCACTTACCATTGCAACAAAAAGAATAAAATACCTAGGAATAAACCTACGTAAGAGACAAAAGACACTGATGAAAGAAATCAAAGATGATACAAACAGATGGAAAGATATACCATATTCTTGGATTGGAAGAATCAACATTGTGAAAATGACTATGATACCCAAAGCAAACTACAGATTCAATACAATCCCTATCAAACTACCAATGGCATTTTTCACAGAACTAGAACAAAAAGTTTCACAATTTGTATGTTAACACAAAAGATCCCGAATAGCCAAAACAATCTTGAGAAAGAAAAAAGGGGCTGGAGGAATCAGGCTCCCTGACTTCAGACTATATTACAAAGCTACAGTAATCAAGACAGGATGCTACTGACAAAAAACAGAAATATAGATCAATGGAACAGGATAGAAAGCCCAGAGACAGACCCACCCACATTTGGTCAACTTATCTTTGACAAAGGAGCCAAGAATATACAGTGGAGAAAAGACAGCCTCTTCAATAAGTGATGCAGGGAAAACTGGACAGCTACATGTAAAAGAATGAAATTAGAATACTTCCTAACACCATACACAAAAATAAACTCAAAATGGATTGAAGACTAAATGTAAGGCCAGACACTATAAAACTCTTACAGGAAAACATAGGCAGAGCACTCTATGACATAAAGCACAGCAAGGTCCTTTTTGAACCACCTCGCAGAGGAATGGAAATAAAAACAAAAATCAACAAATGGGTCCTAATGAAACTCAAATGCTTTTGCACAGCAAAGGAAACCATAAACAAGATGAAAAGACAACCCTAAGAATGGGAGAAAATATTTGCAAATGAAGCAACTGACAAAGGATTAGTCTCCAAAAGATACAAGCAGCTCATGCAGCTCACTATCACAAAAACAAACAACCCAATCCAAAAATGGGCAGAAGATCTAAATAGACATTTCTCCAAAGAAGATATACAGATTGCCAACAAACATATGAAAGGATACTCAATATCACCAATCATTAGAGAAATGCAAATCAAAACCACAATGAGGTATCACCTCACACTGGTCAGAATGGCCATCATCAAAAAATCTACAAACAGTAAATGCTGAAGAGGGTGTGGAGAAAAGGGAACCCTCTTTCACTGTTGGTGGGAATGTAAATTGATACAGCCACTATGGAGAACAGTATGGAGGTTCCTTCAAAAACTAAAAATAGGGCTTCCCTGGTGGCGCAGTGGTTGAGAGTCCGCCTGCCAATGCAGGGGACACGGGTTTGCGCCCCGGTCCGGGAAGATCCCACATGCCGCAGAGCGGCTGGGCCCGTGAGCCATGGCCGCTGAGCCTGCACGTCCGGAGCCTGTGCTCCGCAACGGGAGAGGCCACAGCAGTGAGAAGCCCGCATACCGCAAAAAAAAAAAAAAAAAAAAGCTAATCATAGTATATGTAGATGTGACCCTAGAACAAAATGAGGCCAATTGGTCTGCATGGGAACTCATATCAAAAATTAGAGAAAGAAAGTTTAGAGACAGAAAACTTTTTAACGTAAAGGAACATAGTTCATCCAAGCCAAAGGAGAACATTATCTTTGGGTCACTTTGCTCAGGAATAGAGGAGAGAATCACTCTAGCAGAGTAAAAACTCCTTTCCTGATTCAGAGCCCTGCAGTGATGCCATTTGTGAATGAACTGGAAAGCCAGAAGCAGACTTGTGACAACATTTCTCACCCACACATAGAAGAACACCCAAGGTGGTGCTGTGATCGCCACACAAGCCAAGTGTGAGCAGATATAGGCCTTGGAAACAAAGTACAATCCATTCAAAGAAACGCTCTGATTCAAATGGCCTCAACGCAAAGTATAAAATACAGCTGAATCTTAAATCAATGTTACATTATTCACAACTTTTAGCTCAATGTCTACTGTTCCCCCTTACCCAAGAACTTGATTTTAAATGACAGTTTCAGTTTGGACTTTACTATTCCTTCCAGTAGACTTTTCCCTGATGGAATTTAAATGATTAAAAGCAAACAGACGCGCAGTCATTAGCCTACATCCTTCTGGAGGCATTTTGTGCGGCAGGTATGTTTATTTTTCTGAAATCAATGGAATAGACTCATAACATCCTGATTTTCTCTTTGCCTTAAAAAACAAAAAAACTAATTTATGTTTCTCACACATAAATCAGATACTGATCTTGGAATATGTAGCTATTAGAAAACTACACACACATGAACTAAATCAAATTCTTCACAACAAGAAAACTGGTGGAAGAAAATTTGTCTTAGAGCTGCCTTTAGTACTTCCTTGACTGACTAATTTAATTGATAAGAAATAACCCTAACATAACTAGCTAGAGAGAAAAAAAAAGCTTTATTGTAAATGAAGTGTACTATTATTTTAAAAATATACAGAACTTACAATCTTTAAGGTTTTTCCCAGAAACTGATTTTACCACGAACATCTGCACTATTGGTTTCTCCTTTCATTTTGTTAAAATCTAGTCATTCATTTGTAATCCACAGGAAATTCCTATTCCTTCTTTATACACACTGACCCAAGTATAATTCTTGCCCTTCCCATCATTTCCAAAACAAAAAACAAAACCTCACATGCAAACTATTTAATTGCAACTAAGAGAAGAATATGGGGGAAAAAACCCAACTCATATACATAATGGGAAAAGACATTATAAATCTAAAACAAATTAATAATACCAAAATGTTTATCTTTTAGAACTAATGCATTTTTGTTAAATTGAGAGCGTGTCAAAATATATGGTGTGAGTTTAAAGGAAGTAAGATATCCTGATATACAGTGCACACATTTCTAAAACATATTTCTCAAGAGAGTTCATGAAAACTAATGTTTAATTTTTCTTACACTACATCCTGACCCAAGTTTCTTCATAAAAGGAGTCCTTCAAACTTTCAGAATGAAATGCAAGACATTTTCTTTGTTTCAGTTCTCCCCTAACCACAGAAAATATAAAGCAGTGACTAAATTGTTATAGTGTCTATTCCCTCAAAAGAAAAAAAAATGGGAGAATTATGCTTTTGAGCAAGGCAAAAAAAATCACAAGTAACTTTCAGAGATTTTCTGTGACTCAGGCCTCAATCTTACAAAGTGGCATCTAAGAGTTTCCTGGTGAATTTTCTCCTTATGCCTTTGTAGGACACCAAAGTTCTAGAAACACAACTGGAAACAGCATCACTACTTCTTTTCATAGACTTCCTTCAAAAGAGTGATGAGAGGCCAGATTCTAACCTAGCTCAGTGGTTCTGCAAACCTGGCTGCACATCAGTACTATATGGGGAGATTTTGAAAAATACAGATGCCCTGGGCATACCTGCTAGTGATTCTTATTCAATATAACTGGAGGGAAGCTCAGAAATCTGAATTTTTTTTAACACTTCCCAAATGATTCTGATCAACCAGGTTTGGAAACCATCAACAATACTAGTTAAGTGCTACTGCACTTACTGACAAACTAGCCTTGTTGAGGTTGATACTAACAGATTATATCCTTATCTTCAACCTCTCTGATAATGATCATTGATAAGATCCTAATATGCACTACCCACTTATATTCATGCCTTTATAGAAAGTGTTGTTAAAAAAAGAAGAGAAATCAGACGTTTTATGATATTCTCCAGATTTCAAGATAGTGTCTACATATCTTTTCCAAAGTGAACTTTTGAACTCTTAAACTATCTGACTTTTAAAAGGCTACTTTATAAAAATTAACAGCATGGGTCTGATCTTAGTGACTCTCCCCCATCAATCCTACAGGTCCTCTAAGGTTTTGTTTGGGGTTTGGAGCTTAACCTACTTGTTCTATTGCCTTGTTCAAAGATTATGAAAATAAATAATATTTACCATGTCATTACCTAACATTTGCCCTAATGAATTTGAATGTGCCAATCTAAAGTCAAATCTGAAATTTTAAACAAAATGCTACCTACTTATGCAACATAGTTGGGTATGCCCAGGCATCCAACTGGTGTGGTAAAAAGGACTTGGTTGCTAGAATAAGACTGATTAAGGAATGAACCTTGGCTTTCCTGCTCAGCATCTCCCCTGTCACTCTTAGTAGGGTTCTGAATTTTTTTTTTTGGCGGTACGCGGGCCTCTCACTGCCGCGGCCCCTCCCATTGCGGAGCACAGGCTCCGTCCGGACGCGCAGGCTCAGAGGCCACGGCTCACGGGCCCGGCCGCTCCGCAGCACGTGGGATCCTCCCGGACCAGGGCACGAACCTGCGTCCCCTGCATCGGCAGGCGGACCCCCAACCACTGCGCCACCAAGGAAGCCCCAGGTTCTGAATTTTTTAAGCTACAATTCTTCTATCTGCATAGTGGGAATGATGAGAACAGCTTTACAGTGTTATTTCGAAGATTAAATGGGATAACGTACAGAAACTGCTGTGTACGTAAAAAGAGCTCAAAAATTATAAAGACTCAGGCTTTGGTATCAGAGAGACCTGAGCTTTCATTCCAGCTCTATCTCTTGTGGCATTTGGAAATTCCATAACTATTCCAAGTCAATTTCATCACCTATAATATGGACATAAAAGTAGTACCTACTTCTTTTAATGATTGTAATCAGCAATACATGTAGAGCATTTCATGTATTCTTCCATGTTGCTGGCACTTAGTAGGTATCATTAAATGTCAGCTTTTTATTTCTACTTTCCTCCTCAGCTTGCATTCTGAATATTTAGGAAGAAGTCTAGGTTTGCAGAGATAACGAGGATCTCAATTCTCCTCTTATAGATGAGGACACTGAGGTCGAAGGGGCTAGGTGACTTGCTTCAAGTCACACAGCTAATTAGTGCCAGATCTGGGTCTCTAACCCTTAGTCCAGCATTGTCCTTGGTAGATGGCATTGTACTTACTATATTGACCTTCTTAACAGAGACGTATACTATTTGTGATGAACCCAGATCACTCAGAAAACCGCTATTTAATTACCCTCACAGCTAGAGAGTAAGTCTTGATTGTCAGTTAAAATAAAAGCAACCAGATGGCAGTTTGTTGTAAAATACTATTATTCGAATATAACAACATAACTCTATGGATCTTCATTACTGAATAAAAGCCAAAGAATGACTAAATTTGATTAAGAATCAAAAAGAGGCATTTCTGTGTTTTTTTCCTAAGTGTACATGAACATGGACTCTCTGGAGCGCCCTGTTCATTCCTGGGATATTGGCTGTATATAAACAGAAACTCTCCTTGTCTACCAACAACTGGAAAACAAATCCCCAAGGAGCATAGTGAGCACTCTCAGGGTGATCGATGACAGATGTACAGTCAGGAGCCACTTTCTATGCTCGGAGCAGAGGAAAGGTCCACAGAGATGTGAACCCAAAAAAGCTGTGCATAAAACTTGAAAAGAGGGCAATGCATATTCTGGAGTCCCTTTGGATTTTTTCTTTTACTAACAGAGGATTGTAACCTAAGTGGTTTCTGGCCACAGCAGAAAGCAACAAAAGGCTGCATGGCTGATTTTTCTTAAATGAAAAAAAGAAGGGTTTATGCTATTTAAATTGCACGGTCCAGATGGTGTTTTCCACCCTTCATGCTCCTTTGGTTGTGGCCGTGTCTTGCCTATGGCTTTTGGGGCAGGACACTCACCAGTCAGCAATTTCACCACTGCTTGGGTCCAAATGAGCTATGGAGAAAGAAATTAGGGTGAGCGGAGAGGCCACAGCTGGGAGAGATCAGCCACACTCAACAGGCCTCTCCCACATACATAAACAGAGCAGACCAGGGAAAGAAGGGCAGGAAAACAAAATACTGAGATTTAGAGGGTAGTGCTTGAGGCCTGCAAAGTCCCGTAACGACATGATATGTGCCTACAGGTTCTAACCCAATTGCTGAAAATCCCTGAGTGTCTCTGAAAAGGTGACTATTAAATGTCTCAGCGAAACATTCAAGTGCTTTTTGATACCACAAAATATTTTTTCATTCACTTAAACTGTTTCTTAATACCTAACTGAAAGGAGAGAATCATTTAGTAAGTTTATTCTCATGTACGAAAATGTCTCCTTTAATAATGGACTGTGTTCTCCGGGTTTTGAGTTCCTGCTGTGGTTTTAAATCTCTATCTTCACTGCAGGTCCCAGTTGAAAATTTCTAGGATTCAAAATTCATGTGAACCAAAATCCTACCCTGTTTATTAGAAGAAATATTAAAGAATGTAGCATGTCTTTCACAGCATATTGCATTTGCACCTGAACTGTAAAAGGAAACTAATGCCTCTAGCAATGGATTATGGCTTTTTAAGTACCACTTTCCTTGCATAATACTGCAATAAAAAAAAGAAAGCAACCAAATGAGATACCAGTATTTTTTCTACAGAGTGAAGGAAATATTTTTAACTCCATAGTTGTGGTTTATGTTCAGCCACCTGCTATTGAAACACTAAGGTTTCTTTTTTGTTTATTCTTTTGCCCAAAAGCAAAGGGTCACCCTTCCATTCCTCTTTCTCTTTCCTCCATGTCAAGGAGAATGCATGCCAACTCAGCCTCTTCCTGAAATAAACAAAATCCTATGAATAAGAAACACTTCACCAGAATTCTACTGGCCCAGGATGCTCTTATGATGTGCAGCATAATTGGGTCCTCCCCAGGAAAGAACACTAAATTTAAATTGTGGACTCCATCAACAGCAAAGGCAACAAAAAGTAAGCTCTGAGCAGCACACCCAGTGACTGTTTTAGAATAAATAGTTCTTGAAAATACTGGGCATAGCTTCTAAAAATTAATTATGGGGTTCATTTTTTAATCTTTGTCTTCAAGGCTAGATTTTTTTTTTTTAAGAAGAAAAGGAAACCCACTCTTACATGCTTCTAGTTGGAATATGCTGATTTTCTGGAAGACAAAATGTACTGAGGAACAAAGTTGTTCCTACCCTTGGAAACAGCAATTCTATGTCTAGGGATTTATTCTAAATCAGAGATTCAAGCAACTTTTGAATATAATGGTAACACATAAGAAACAGGGTCAGTGTTCAAAAGTAGACAAAGGATCAAATCAATTATCGGATAGAATGGTTTGAAGAATATTTATTAATATTGGAAAATATTGTGAGACGGTTTTAAGTTTTCCAAATGATACAAACTACTGATTAACTTGATCTTCATCTTTTAAGTATATATTTATATATGTGTGTGTTTATATGTACATGCTGATTTATATCTATATATACAAGTAGAATCTAAGAATGAAAGGAAAAAATATTATTTTTGTTTTCTACTTCAACATTGCCTATTATTCTCAAATTTTCTACAATGAACACAGATTGATGTTAAAATTAGAAGAAATAAATGTAAAAAAGTATGTTAAAAATTTCAAAATTGGATATCCTGAAGAATTTAAAAATCATACATCTTGGAACGAAAAAAATCCCATCTGGCCTAATGTGTTTTTCAGATAAAGCCCAGAGATCTTAATTCATTTACCTAAGCAAATACTTTGAAGATTCCACCTATCTTTTAACTGAAAAAAAAAATACAATTTACTTATCATAAGAAAGCCTGAGCATGCTATTTCAAAGGCCTCTATTCACCCACCATCAGCTTTCAGGTTTCTTCTGGTTACCAAGGACCAGTTCTAAGAATTGAGATAAATACTAAAAACCCACAAAGTGATAGAATTAGAGTTGGGTGGGCCCCAGAGATTTCCATGCCATGTACAATGGAATGACCAGTTCAGCAGTGGTTCAGAGGAGCCTCCTCAGGGGAACAAGGACACAGAGCATGTATGGCTGCTTCTACTAAAGCAGTGCCATTTTCATTTGTTTTATATCATGGGTCTCAGTTTAGATCCCTCCAGTAGAAAACTAGGATTTGGGTACAAGTATTTCATTTGAGAGATGAACCCAGGAAGTACTGTGAGGGAAATGGAGAAGAAAAATTGGGAGGAGAAGGAACACGAACACACTCGAAGGTGTGTTAGTGTGAGGGTTACCACTGTAGACGACTAGGGATCCTTTTGGCTGGGGACCCTCTGAGAGATTGTGGAACATGCCTTAATAATGTTTCACTGCAGTGAGACTCAGAAATCTGGACTATTTATCCACCAACTCTTGTCCCACACTGACTGAGGGTCCATCCTGGAAGGTTAACTTACCGGCACTTGATGCCTAACCAACTACCTAACCAACTGAGCACTCTTGTGCAAAGTGCCCTGGGTAGAGAGAAGCAGGAAGCCTTCAGTGAGCATATAAGTGTTCACTTGAAGTCATGCAGAGAAAATAGGCTTAGAGGCAGGTTGGACCTGAGGTTGAATCATGGCTCTGCCACCTACAAAACTTTGGGCAGCCTATTAAGTCAACCTGGCACTCTAGTTTTTCATCAAAGAAGGTAACTAAACTGTAAATGTTGAGCATGAACACTTTCATTAAGTATTCATTCCCTTCCACCTTAGAATATCAAGCAATTTTCCATTGTGCCAGTTCACTAGTCAGGGCTGCTAAAAGCGACAGTCTACTTATCATTTGAATAAAGCACAAAATGTGAACTTTAAGCTCTGCTCTATCACTTGCCATTTTGGTATTCCCACCCTGAGCACTCATTTATCTTTTATGATAATTATTCTATATGATAATTTGGTGGGTTCCTGTATCATTCAGGAATATTTTTCTATTTTATATTTTTATTGGGGTATCGTTGTTTTACAATGTTGTATTAGTTTCTATTGTACAGAGAAGTGGAGTTCCCTGTGCTATACATACAGCAGGTTCTCATTAGTTATCTATTTTATACATATTAGTGTATATATGTCAATCCCAATCTCCCAGTTCATCCCACCACCCCCTTTCCTCACTTGGTGTCCATACGTTTGTCCTCTACATCTGTGTCTCTGTTTCTGCCTTGCAAATATTTTAGATCAACAATTTCTGTGTTATAATAAAGTAATAACTATTCTAACTTTTAATTTTATAATAATAATAAGCAGCACACTATTGAGTGCATAATATACACAAAACCATCTTTACAGCGTACTTCACAGGCATCATCTCAGTAAAGTTCAATAATTATACTTGTTAGGTACTATTACTAAGCCTATTTTACTGATGATAAAAATTGAAACTTGGAGAAGGTAAGTAAATTGCTCATGATTGGTAACTAAAATACAATATAACCTGAGCCCCAGCCTAGATCTGAATGACTCCAGAACTAACACTCAACAATTGCACTCTACTCCCTTCCACTTTACTAGCAACTGGGCAGACCACATGCATGCAAGTGAACATGATCTGCCAACCCTCGAATCACCAATAAGCTAGGGCAGCACTCTTAAGAGTCAATAGTGGTTTAGTAGAAATGATCAACATCCTGCCTTAACAGATCACTACTACACACCATTTCAAACTTGTCATTTCCAGTCTCCTTTATTGGACCTTTGGAGCCAAAGAGATCTGGGTTTAAAATCTGGTCGAGCATTTCGTATCTGTATGCTGTTGGACAAATGGCTTTACTTCCATGTGACTTAGTTCCCAACAATGCCCAACATGAAGAGCTGGCAGAATATAAAAATGAATGAATATGTATTACAAGTGTCTGAGATACAGTACGTCTCACAAAAGCATTGCTGGAAACTACTACTCCCCAGTCATCAGCAAAGCATTCATTCCATGTCCATTAACTGATTATAACGCTTTGGACTCCAGACTGGGATGGTAGATGTCCTAGTGCTCGAAGTATATGAAAATGGAACTATTACGTTAATTAAACTTCTCCATGGTTGTGAGTAGCTATCATGGCTAAAATGTTGTGCCAGATTTTTCACAATCAGTAAAGTTGGTCCTATATACTTGAATAAATATCCATTAATAGATTTATGTAGAATATAGATATAGATGGAGAGAGAACAAACAGTTGTTCATATATAATGATATGTATATGTTTATGTATTTATATGTATAAATAAAATAAATTCACTTCTGCTTTATATAGGTTGTTGAAGAAAACATGCAATTTTACTACTCCTACAACATAATAAATTTATTAACTCATCTTGGTGAATGGATGATGTGATGATAGCAGTAAAGAGTTAAGAGTGAGAAAAGAGGTAGAGGAAATAAAATTAAGAAATGAAATCTATCCTGAAAATCCTGTGATTGCCAATTGGTGAAGTCATTCTGGAAAAATAGCCTGTGGGTAGAATTGTAAACACCATATGTTTTTGAGTATTGAGTGTTGTCTAAGAAAATTACTGAAAATAAAAACCTTTAATCCCAAGATTATTTTGAATTGGCAGAAATAGTCATAATATTAATAACCCTTTTCCTTTAACACTTTGCTGGTTCTGCAAATAGTTATTTATACTAACTAAAATGAAGGCTACAAAGAATACGTGTCTTTATTGAACTTTATAAATTCCATATTTATTGGGAGAGAAGGAGCTTCTAAGGGACAAAAAGCTGTATTTTTTGGTATTTCTGTCATTAACTCACTCTGACCTTTCTCTGTCTGAGATTTCTCACACAAACCCAGGCAAAACGGTGCTATTTGTCCTCTAAGTTCAATTTTTTAAAAAAAAGTTATAAATAGGATTAGATACTGTAAAATAAAAACTATCACACATCCAAAATTAGATCATATTTTTCATTTTTAGTTTCCTCCATGATTCTTAAAAAGAAATGTAAACAGTATCATAGATAAATGCAAGCTTCAGGATCATCCTGTAGCACTAGTATTGAGTCACAGTAGAACCCTTAACAACTGGTGTAAAAGCAGTAGAGAGGAGATGGCTGTCATGATCCATATCAGTGTTTGATTAGATAGATATAATATTTGTAATAAAGCATGTCCTAACACAACATCTGAGGAAGAAACAGAGGAAATAACATGGAATCCAAAATTCATTTTCACACAGTGTTAGCATGTACATCAGTCAACCATCACATGGTTTGGGAGTTGTACAAATTTTCATGCAGCACTTTGAGTAAGTTTATCAGTTGTGATGCTTTCAGCTGTTGAACAACAACAGATTTATCAAACTAATTCATGTGCAATTTAATGAGGATATAAAAATGCTTAACAAAAAGTGGTTTACCACTAGTTAATAGAGATTTACATGAACAATCATTTCCTGCTAATGCCTGTTAATCAGACAAACAGAACTCCCACAAATAGCACTGCTGTGTGATTTGGGCAAGTCCTTCAACTACTCTGATCTTTAGTAACTTCATGCAGAGGGCATGGATTTGTTGATTGCTTTCATAAGTTAAATTCATTTTAAGAGTACAATTATACTGAACTAGGAAGTTAAAAGATGATGCAATGTCTTTTGGAAGGTTTTGGAAATTTTTTTCCTGAACTATTTGCATTCTTCCTCTCATATTTGCCCACTTGCATATTTACATAACCAGGCAATAAATTAAGTCCTTTTTCCCCTACTACTTAATTTAGGAATGACATACATTTTTGCACTTTTTATTGTATTTCTTTCATAGATTTCCACTCCATTAGAAACTAAGCTCTTTGAGACATGATCTATGCCTATTTCTTTTTCGTATTTTTCACTGTACTTAGTAAAATGCTCTGCTCGTAACATACATTCATTAAATATTTTTTAATAACTTAATGTTGCCTGAGGGTATCAATTTAGTGTGAGCACTGGTGTCTGCCTCTCCCAGCCACTACCACAGTTACTGAGGCTGTGGATATGACATAATCTGAAATCCACACTGGAGAGTTTCTCCACTCTTGTCTTTATTCCATTGTTCTAAGCTGTTTCAGAAATCTGCTCTTGCTTTCTACCCTTTTGGCTTTGAGAACTGGTTCACCCTCCTTGTTTTGTTCCATTTGGCTTTGGCAACTATTCCCAGACTGTTTACCTTGTGTACTGACCTTGGAAACCCTTAAAATTTGCCTCTGCTAATTGTCTCCGCCTGCTTTGGCTCCCAATTCAAAATCATTGCCCAGAGTAGTCACCTGAGACACCACCTGCCCCATCACATGGAAAGAAGATCATATTTGATTTCTTTGGACAACATCCATCTTATCAGATTCATCCAAAACTCAGATTTGTTTGTAATGGACACTTGAAACACAAACTGCTATGTTTAAAAGTTTCTAGCTGTGAAGATGAAGAGAACATTCATTTGGTTCCAATAACAAATGCCTACATTGAAATAAAGCAGTAGAGGAGTAGATGCACTTTTTGATAGAATACATGAAGAATGTGGAAAAATAATTAAGAATTAAGAAAGATAAAATATAACTGAATTATAGGATCCTGGGGTTAAAAAGAACTCCAGAGGTTTAAATAAATAGGAATTCTTATAAAAATCTTCACACAAAAGAAATCTCCTCTATATAATATTTCTGATACATGATCATTTAGACTGTGCTTTAATATTTCCAGGAATAAAGAGCTAAGTAAGCCAATATCTTAGGAATTCTATATTGAATGGAAATTTACATTTAGTAATTTCCACCATTTGTCCTAGTTCAATCCTTTGAAACCACCAAAAAAAGACTTTTCTTTTCCATACAGCTCTTTAAAATACTGTAAGGTGACCATGACAGCCCCCACTACCATCATCACCTCTGTGTGTGTGTGTGTGTGTGTGTGTGTGTCCGTCCAATCTAATCATAAGAGCTTTCTACTTATTAGTACTGAGGCAAGTACTTTACATATATTACTTCCTTATCATAATTTATGAAGTTGTTATTAATTTCACTGCAGGCTCATGTTTAACTTTTCAGAGCATGATTTCTACCATGTACTAATAATATGGTCTTTAAGCTTGAATTTTAAAATGTGGATGATGATACATACCTCATATATTTGTTGTGAGGCTTAAGTGAATTAAAGTTTGTTGTAAGGATTAAGTTTGGTAAAGTATGAAAAGCACAGGATTTTCAACAAACTGTGATTGTCATTAGCCATCAGGATTAACTGCTTTCAAGCCAGATATCCTCAATCTACTACTTCTGTGACTGACTTTAAAATATTCATATAATTATAAAAAATAATATATATTCAGTATAAAAACTGAGACAAAAAGCAGAACTAAGATAGTGCATAGTAGAAAGACAAAGATAGTATTTGGAATATACTTGTTCAATTTTTATTTGCATAGCATTTTAATTATTTATTTAGATTAAGGCATCTGATTTGTATTAAGGTTTTTAGCATTAATACACAAGCATCTTACCATGTTGTTGGAAACTCTTGTCTCTTCATAAGTTTCATTTTGATGAATGCATGATATTCCGTCAAGTGAATGTATCATTATAGTAACTAATTACCTCATTTGGACATTTACTTATTTTAAATAGTTCACTATTATAACACTGTATAACAAGCATGTTTATTGATAACTATTGCTCTGTTTTCAGTTATTAGGATAGAGCTCAGATTTTTTTTAAAAAAGAGATAATCCTGATATATATACTTCCACTTGATATTGTTAACCAAAATGGAAGACTGCATATTTACATATCTTACATTGTGTGTGTGAGTGTGTGACTATTAAACTTCATTGTGTTGATTTTGTCACATATTGATTTGATGGGTTCAGTGTTTTCATATATATCTCTCAATTCTGCTTCTTCTACAAACACAATGTATCTAAATCTTCATTCAAATTATTTATATGAACTTTAAGGAAGAAGTATATAGGATAGACACTCTTGGTGTGCCACTGGAGATACCACCTCCAGGTTAGTACTGGTCCATTAATCAACACTCTGGAAACACTGTTTAAATAGCTAAAAATTTACTAACTATACCATCTTTTAGTCCACATGTCTCTATATCATCAACAAGATGGTAAAAGTCCTCCTAAAATATGCTATCCCAAGGCAAATTCATTTTTATATGGATTCAAACAATTATATGGAATTTGAAACTACATAGGGAAATTCTGGATGCATACCATCTTAAAATAGCTGTTAGTAGATAATATGAATTAATCAATCTGTCTCATTTCTACTGCCTAGACAATTATCCATACAATATTTAGAGAACACTTGTTAAGGACCTTGCCCTGTGTCTCATGTATATTTCTCAATAGAAAAAAAATAATAATTTTGCCTTAAAAGGCAGGTTTATTGTTTTAAAAATAAAAGCATAGAAAATTATTGTCTGATAATTTTTTTTTAAATATAAAAGCATGAGTGGTTGCATGGATGGATGGATAGGTGAATGGATAGATGGATGAATGAAAGATAATGTCTGAAATGTTTACAGCATCTTTAAGCTTTTTTGATCAACAGTACATTGTCCTGCATTCATTGAGTTTTACTTGTGGCTCGACAGGCAAGTCTTATCAAAGTACATATTTGCTAAAAGAATCGGCTCTCATCAGTTACTTCTGAATACATCTAATGGCAGCACTGTCTTGGTCCAATGCTTAATAAATGTTTCAATGGATAGACTGTACTCTCTGCAAATATAACTCTTGACATAATAAAAATAATTTCAAGTGAAATTAGATTTTAGATATCAGCTTATCACTAAAATACTGTTTATTCCTTTTCAAAGTACTACCCAAAAAATGAATTTCAAAAGAATTACTCATCTTTCCCTTTGACAGAGAAAATAAACCTAACAAAATTAAAGGGGCCTTTCCACCCTACCCAGAAAGGCGTTGTTCTGGGTTCCCATTATAACTTAAAGCGAAAATTTACCATGTCCAGAGTCCTTGATGTCCTGAAAATGAAGGAACAAGATCCCTCAAATTCCTTGTAGCAGGAGCCCACTCAGGTGGCACCAACCTTGATTTCCAAATGCAACAGTCATTAATAAAAGGAAAAATGACGGCATTACCTCATTAATCTGAAGCGAACCTCGAAAAGCTTCTGCTGGTGGCTCGTTTCATTGTTGCCACTGAAAACCCTGCTGAGGTCAATGTCACATCCTCTAGGAATGCTGGTCCCCCGAACTGTGCTGAAGTTTGCCACTGCCACTGGAGCCCCTCCTGTGGCAGGCGCTCCACACCTAGAACCTTCCCTAACCGGATCCACGCAGCCTTCTGGGAGCCGCGACTTCCAGAGGGTACTGATTCCAGGACAACCACCAGCCTCTCACAGACGCGTCTTATGTTAACCTGCATAACTGTATCACACAGACTCTCCTCTGCACCGTGTGGATGTTGCCTTCCACGCCACCGTTCAGCAGGTCTGACGCGTTGGTTGCTGGGCCAGGAAGTTCTGCGCAGGTGCGGCACCGTCTCTGGGCGGCCACACCTGATCTCTACAGCTACGGAGGTCCTGTAGGTTCAAAAGCAAGAGCAGGCACTGCTGAAAAGGCTGTGACCAGGGAGGGATTTCCGGGTGAATGGACTGTACTTACCGGAGGTCGCTGGCTGGTCTGAAGGCACAGGTGCCCTCTGTGCCCATCCAGCAGTTCCCTGAAGACTGGACCTCAGCCTGCCACTGGGGACTGGTCTGCAGTCCCACCGTTCAGTTCACTGAATGGGTAGGAACCACCACTGTGTGGCCTTCTTAAACAGAAAATGGAAATCCTTCTCTACTCCTTGCTTGGAAACAAACAAACAAAATGAAAAATAAACAGTTTCTATTTTTAAAAGTTTTTTAAAGTTTCTATTTAAAAATAAACAGTTTCTATTTAAAAAAATAAACAGTTTCTATTTAAAGTGAATCTTCCTTACTTTTCCAGTGTTTGGAAACATAGCCTCCTTACCCAGCATTTACAGGAACTATGCAATTTTTATGATCCATGTATCTAATTTTTATTTGTCTTCATTTTAATGTTGCTTTGGTTTGTTATCTAAAAGTTAAGGTTTCTTATAAATTGCCTCCAATGCAGTGTATCATGAAAAGTATACTAAAGGGGAAAAAACTGTAATTTGGTTTGGGTAATTATAGTTAGAGGTACCACGTAATTTTTTTTTTTTTTTCCGGTACGCGGGCCTCTCACTGCTGTGGCCTCTCCCACGGCGGAGCACAGGCTCCGGACGCGCAGGCGCAGCGGCCATGGCTCACTGGCCCAGCCGCTCCGCGGCATATGGGACCCTCCCGAACCAGGGCACGAACCCGTGTACCCTGCATCGGCAGGCGGACTCTCAACCACTGCGCCACCAGGGAAACCCCACGTAATTTTTTAAAGTATACTGAAAGGAGAAAGTAGTTGAAACACACTAGACAACCATTTGAGGCTTTATTTACGGGCTCCATTTGGATGACTAGGAGATTGTAAAGTTATACAAAACAAAGGCAGATTCCTTTTTTATTTTAGCATAAAAATTCACTTTATTTATGTGGATTAAAATTACTTTATAATCTCAATGTCAATACTTCTGATTTGCACAAATATTAACTATTATGTTTAATGCAATTTAAGTAACTTATAATAACTAGGATTAGAAAAGTGAAATAAAGTTTTTTTTTAATCTGTGTAACAATTGAAATAAAAGTTACTTGGAAATTCAATTAATTTCCTAGTGAATAAAAAGGCAGATTCTTTAGCTATCATTTTCTTCAACAGTAACGATGTCCTTGTTATCCATAACAGATTAAATGAGCATTTACATATGGAGCAGAAACTGTATATGAAAAAGAGAAGAAAAGTTAAGGTAATAAACTGTATTAAGCACCTATCATGTGCCAGCATTTACACAGTGTGATTCAATGAAAGGAATATTTAAAATTCTAGTCAAACAAATCCCTCTTAAATCAGAACCATCACAGAATCTAGAGTGAAAAATGCAGATTATTTTTGACCCTCCTTTTCTTCATTGTAATCCTTCTCTACTCCTTGCTTTTCTTTGCCTCTTCTTTTATTTAACAAATATTTGTTTTGCATTTATTTTGTCCCTGGTATTTTGCTGTGACCATTTGCTAATTTCCAGTAAGGGCAACTAGTGAAAATGAAATATTATTTAGTAATATTAGAAAAGAATGTATTATTCAATAGATTGATAAAATTCATTAGTCGTGCTGAAGGAAACCTCATTGGGGACAAAGAATAGGAAAATAAGTTTCTTAACAAAATTTTTTTTAAAATGATAGATAAATATAGATATCAATAGATCTTATACCTAAAAGGGAAACTAAGTTTAGAGGCATGTCAATTAAACTTAGGAAGAACAGTACCAAAATGACACCTGATGCTTTCATTTAACATCATTCTTTAAAAATTTGGCTAATTTCAAGAAGATATAAGGCAGTAAAAGGAGATTTACTATTAGAAAATAGAAAACAAAATTTTGATAACTTACAATTGATATGGTTGTTTGCCTAGAATCTCACCACACAGGAGACTCAACATGAAAGTGTTAGAATTAATGAGAGTTCAATAAAATGACCAAATATAAGATATTTTTTCAGCTGTTTATTTTGGAAACTTTTATACCTACAAAAAAGTTGCCAGGATAATACAATGAACATCTGCATTTTTTAAACCAAGATTCATCAATTGTTACGATTTTGCCACATTTGCTTTCTCTCTCATTTTATCCATACATCTATATGTTTGTATAATTTTACTCTCTGTCTCTCTCTTTATATTTTTTATTTTTTGCTAAGGCATTTAAAAGAAAGTTACAGACATTGCAATACTTGATCCCTAAAACTACAGCATGTATACAAAAATATTTTTTAAAGTCAATATCTTCTCATATGTAAGCAATAACTAGTTATAAAATATAATGAAAAGGTATTACTTGCAGTAGCAATAAAAATATAATGACCTTATTGACAAATATGTTGGACCTAAATGAGGAAAATTATTTTAAAATTTACTGAGCTATATAAAAGACAAACTATATTCTTGGACAGAAGATAACATATAATAGAATTACCCTTTTCCTAAAATTAATTCATAAGTACATATTACACAAAATCCAATCAGAATCATATTGTGATTTTTTTTAAAACTTAAAATGTTGCTAATGTCGGTAATAAAGACAGATCAAGCAAGAATCAAAAATATAGTTTTGAAAAGAAATAAGGGGGCTTCCCTGGTGGCGCAGTGGTTGAGAGTCCGCCTGCCGATGCAGGGGACACAGGTTCGTGCCCCAGTCTGGGAAGATCCCATGTGCCGCGGAGCGGCTGGGCCCGTGAGCCATGGCCGCTGAGCCTGCGCATCCGGAGCCTGTGCTCCGCAACGGGAGAGGCCACTACAGTGAGAGGCCCGCATACCGCAAAAAAAAAAAAAAAAAAAGAAATAAGGAAAGAAGGCTAATCTTACATTTAGGCTTCCTAGTGAACCAGAAACTATAACGACTGGCATTAGAATGAAACATGAACCCCATTTTATCACCACAACTTGTTTGACCTTGGACAAGTTGTTAACTTCTCAGAGTTTTGGGTTCTTCATCTATAAAGTTAACTTGAAAACAACTGTCTTGCAGGTGTTTGTGAGGATTCTAAGCAACCCACTTGAAAAATATAGTACGATGTCCAGGCAATGAAGAAAAAGTCATATATGTTTTAGCAGAATTGTTTGGCTCTTTGGATATTACAATCTATAATCAATATGGATCTAAAATAAATTTCAGCTCTATATAAAGACTGAATATTATGAAATATATATATATAACTAAATTTTAAAATTAAAAAATAATAAAAGAAGTGAACCTTAAGAAAATACAAACTAAAATGTATCAAATCTCTGAGGTAGAGACTTCTTTATTTTAAAAATGGTAAAATAAATTATAAAATTTATGCATAGAAAAAATTCTGGAAGAAAAATGCTATAAGAAGCATATATTAACTTTATGATGAAAAATATTTTCTGAAAAGCCAATCAAAATAAAATAACTACATGACACTGAGGACAAGAGTGGACTTTAAAAGAAGCATTAAAAAATAAAATAAAATAAATAAAAAATTTTAAAAACACCTTCAGGAGCAAGAAGCACCAAACATTTCCAAGATGAACAAGGAGTCAGAAAAGGCTTCACAGAGGAAAGTACTAAGTATGTGTAAACTAATTCAAGGAATGAATAAGAAATGATAGGTGGAAGGAGGAAGGCACTACACAGCATAGAAGGGATTAAAAATGAAAGCCACAGGGACTTCCCTGGCGGTCCAGTGGTTAATACTTCACCTTTCAATGCAGGGAGTGCTGGTTCAGTCCCTGGTCAGGGAGCTAAGATCCCACATGCCTTGTGGCCAGAAAACCAAAACATAAAACAGAAGCAGTATTGTAACAAATTCAATAAAGACTTTAACAATGGTACACATCAAAAAAATCTTTAAAAAGGAAAAAAAAAAGAAAGAAAGCCAGGGTGGACCAGAGCGTGATAGATATATTTGCTACATTAAGGGTTTTTTACTTCTCCCTACAGGCAGAAAAGAGCAGTATTTTCATCATTGGGGATATGAATGAATGAATGAATGCGTGAGTGATTTGCTTGAAATTAAGGATTTTAAACTAGTGAGAAATACAATGAGAATGTGAACAGCTGTGGGCAGCACGGACTGGTAGGGACTATGAAGAGACCATTAGGAGACTATTTTGCAGGTAATTAATGGTGAAGCCTGCTTTGTAAGAGTGAATTCAGCTAGGAAATTAAGTCAGTTAATCTGCCATGTGCTTGAAGCCAAATTATAATGTCAGTCCCCCTAGTTCTTTTATAGTGCCTCTACCTTAACATTGTTGTATATTTTCTTGTTATACTTCACTGGGGATGTCTAGGACAGAAACCAGCATATCATTTGTTTCTTCTGTTCAGTACTTGGGCAATGCTTGACATAAAGGGGAGGAAAAAAGAGAAGAGGGATGTGCAGGGAGGGATCCAGAAAGGAAAGGAAGGAAGAAAAGTTAGGATAAGAAAGAGAAAATGTGGTAGAAAAAGAGAGAAGAGAAAAATGAGAGGGGGAAGGGTAAGCTGCGATGAAGTGAGAGAGTAGCACTGACATATATACACTACCAAATGTAAAATAGATAGCTAGTGGGAAGCAGCTGCATAGCACAGGGAGAGAAAGAAATGGGTGGGAAGAATACACAGGGGAACAAATATTTTTATGGGTAATGAGAAAAGATGAAGAATCTTTCAGATAGTCATAACTGAAATAGCACCTACTTATTCATGGTAAATCATGATAAATTGTTCATTTATGGTTATTTCTATTATTTGTGCTTAATTTGTATTAAGATTATTCCTGCTGTTTCAGTTTCTTTTGCTTTTATGAGATGGATCAGTCAGCAGATAGATTTCCCAAATACAGTCAATGCACCATTGCTTATTAGTAGGCTCATTTAGGCTCAAGGCTATGTCTAGCCCATGGCTGCATTGCTCAAGTTTCCAAGTTGTCCTCAGTCCTGGTATAGCAGCAATCCATTTCCCACTCCAGCCAAAATGTTTACTATGCTATTTGAATTCTTACTTTAAATAGCTCAAATTAATAAATGTATTGAACAACCTGGTCAGTACCAAAGGGCTAACATTGCTATTATTTGCTAAAGGCAACATAATTTGATCTGGTACATTTCCGTTTACTTAACTATAGATCCTCATTCACAGTGCCAAGGGAACAGTTTTGAAGAGATGATATTTTTATCTATCAGAATAACCGAGGAAGAGAATACAGATCATCTCCTCAAATTTAAAAAAAAAAAGCTTTACTTTCATGAACTGGGTTAACTACATCATTTACTAGTGTTGACAAAGGTGCAGAGCCTAATAAGTAAAAATAAAATTGGCATTGCCCCTCAAGAGGTTATTTTTTAATATGCAGCACATTGGAGGAGTGTTGTTTATTACAGCTTGGTAAATATTTTTAAACACTTGTTTTGACGGAAGCTGTGTTTCTTCAAAGAGAGGTTTATGGGGATACTGTAGAAGCCTAGAAGATGCAAATCAGTAGATTTATGAGCTGGGAAAAGATAGGCATGAAGTTGTACCTGACATACAATGAAAATGTACAAATTTGGTCATTAAAATTGCACGTGGAGGGGCTTCCCTGGTGGCTCAGTGGTTGGGAATCCGCCTGCCGACGCAGGGGACACGGGTTCATGCCCCGGTCCTGGAGGATCCCAAGTGCTGCGGAGCGGCTGGGCCTGTGAGCCATGGCCGCTGGGCCTGCGCATCCAGAGCCTGTGCTCCGCAGCAGGAAAGGCCGCAGCGGTGAGAGGCCCGCGTACCGAAAAAAAAATTGCACGTAGATATCTAAGGGAAGTCACTATTTCTCTTACCACATGCCTTCCTAGTGCATCTATAAGATTGTTGTGTATCTAATGGGCATGTTTGCTCTCATTCAAGAAGACATTATACACAAAATCCTAAATTTACAGAAGATTAAATTGGAGGATAATTATGCACAATTCAGAAGGACTTTTTTTTTTTTTTTTTTTGCGGTACGCGGGCCTCTCGCTGTTGTGGCCTCTCGCGTTGCGAAGCACAGGCCCCGGACGCGCAGCCTCAGCGACCATGGCTCACGGGCCCAGCCGCTCCGCGGCATGTGGGATCTTCCCGGACCGGGGCACGAACCCGTGTCCCCTGCATCGGCAGGCGGACTCTCAACCACTGCGCCACCAGGGAAGCCCCCAGAAGGACTTTTTAACATAAGTTTTCTTTAAGAGGTAGCTTGCTCAGTGCATTTAAAATATTATTTGCTATAAAGAACTGTGTACTACATGCAATCCATCAGAATCACATCTATTAGATAAAGGGAGGTATATGAGTTTAAAGAACATAATCAGAATAAGTCCCACAAAAGCATGAAAATAAATGACACTACCTAAAAACTTGTTCATTTTTTAATTTCAGGAAATACCCTTGACGAATACACAAGAAAGCAAGTATTAATTTAATTTACACATAGAGTTCAAAGAAAGGACCAATATTTTTTTTCTTGCATAATTGAAAGATTATTGGATTGTTAGCCAGATTATTGATTGAAGGTCAGCTTTCAACCCCATCCTGAAAGGTGCTTTATTCTATGAGACTAATACAAGGTTAGTATTCAACTGGATATTTTTTAAATCTGCAAGCTATTATACAGCAGTCAAAATGAATGCATATATACTATAGCTGTTCACAAGGCAACAATATGGATAATCTTAATTTTATCTTTTTTTTTTTTTTTTTTTTTTTTTTTTTTGCGGTACGCGGGCCTCTCACTGTTGTGGCGTCTCCCGTTGTGCAGCACAGGCTCCGGACGCGCAGGCTCAGCGGCCATGGCTCATGGGCCCAACCGCTCCGCGGCATGTGGGATCTTCCCGGACCTGGGCATGAACCCGCGTCCACCGCATCGGCAGGCGGACTCTCAACCACTGCGCCACCAGGGAAACCCTATCTTAAGTTTTAAAAGTCATAGATGACTACATAAAGCATGATCCCTTTTAAAAGTTAAAAATAATTAAAATATAGATATATGCTTTTTAGAAATACAATTAGATTGGATAAAATGCTATAAAAAGCAAAGCAAGGAAACAATAAACACAAGACTTGGGATAGTAGTTATGTCAGGTAGGAAGAGACAGGGTGAGGATGCTGTGGAGGACCACATAGCCAGATAGAAGTTGCTGTCAAGGTCTCAACGTTTGTGCTGACTGTCTAACTCATTGCATAAATGAGGGAGGGAGGGAGGGAGGAAGGAAGGGAAGGGAAGGAAAGAAGAAGGAAGGAAGAGAGGGAAGGAGGGAGGAAGGAAGGGAGGAAGTCATGAATGGACTAATGGTGACTAAGTATGATGGATAATCCAATTTGATTCACCTGATGTCTACTAAAACATTAAAAGGATTCTAGTCATGAAACCATAGAACACTCACTTGAAAACTATCAGAATCAATACAAAAAATGAGTTATTCGCTATAATTAGGTTATTAAGGCAAGAGGACCTTTCCTTACACAGCCTTTCCTTAAACAGGCTTTATCTATATGTTGTTTATATTTAACTAAAAAAAGAAAAAATGTAACAAATCTCAGCTCTAGGCAAGATTGATAAAAATAATGTGTCTTTAAGACATGCTATGCCACTTCTTTAGTACCACCTTATCGTTTATTATTCTATTGCTAGATTTCCAGGGCCCTGAGCTATGGAGAACAGGAGTAACTGGGTCACTACTCTCCGTAACCCTAAATATCAATATAATTCCTTGGTTCTAACCACTGCCATCAAACCTGACAGTGTGTGTCAAATTGCCCGAGGCCCTTCTTCTACAGCATAACAATGAGTAGCAATTATTCCTCTAGACAAATTAACCCCTGCTAACAAGCTAGCTACTGGTTAACTCTTCTTAGAGTGATAGCTTAACCTAGTTGAAATGTACAGCTTCTTGAAAGATCCTTAATTTTACATGAATATTTGGAGTTTGGGACTCTGGCATGCCATGGAGGAAGATATATCTGATCACAGAGACTTTTCTTCAAAGCACACCACCTAAATAGCACTCTACCTTACTTACAGGAAAGACTGGTTATGTATGTAATTTTCATTTATAAGGGTAATTTCTAAAGTATGCATATAAGTCCTTGGTGGTAATGGAAGCTGATAATGATTGATTCTGGGAAGTTGAACCATGTTACTACTAAGTCACTGACATTCTGTTAAATAATCACATGCCAGTGGAACGAAGAACACTTTCTCATATTTACCTTTTGTCCCATTGGACATTAGTTGTCCCACTGGACCTTAATTTTGTCCCACTGGACCTTAACTGAAGGATTTACAAAGATGCTGTTTGTCAAGCGACATGGAAAAGGAAAGGTCATACTAAATAAATATGTCTTATCCAAATGTCCAAATTTAGATAAAAACATTATTTTAAAATATAGACTGATTCAATCTGCATTTTCTTTTCACCCAGTGCAATGAAATAAGAACTGGATATTATTAAATTATATATATTACGTTATTATATATATATGAGAGAGAGAGAGACATATACCCATATATACATAACTTGATAATACATAAAAAGATCTAACTATATTTACTTTCAAAGGAATGCCATCTATAATACAACACAATATTATACTCTTAGCTATCTCAACTCAAATGTCTTTAGTCGTTTAAACTATGAATATTCCTTTCTCCATTACCTATGAGTAAGAATTCCTTCCGGGCAGGTAATTTTTTTTCCCACTAACATAAAGCAAAAACACTAAGTGGACTAAAGTTCAAGACTTTGCAAAAGGGCTTTACCTTTGTACTAAGATCAGATAGTCAAACTCTTGAGAAAATTATGCATAACCTAAGGATATATTTATAATGGAAATCGTTTAGTAAATGGAATTAAGATTTGAAGTGAGTTGCATTGCCTCCATTAGGGAGAAAAGAAAGTGTGATCATTTATTCACAGGCACAGATTCGAGCCAGATATCTATAAAAAGTTAATGGGAAGATTCAGAACCTCATAAAAAGCTATAGAAGAGCATCCTGCCCTACATCAAATCACCACACACATCCGTTGTGTGAGGTGTACATTATATGGTCTGAGAAGGGTGGAAATTATGTATATAAAAGGCTACCAATATGTTAAATCACAAATATTCACTAGTTGAATATCCATAATACTTAAGGCACCTTAATATCAGCATTTTTTGTGAGAACACTGTCAAATGTACTTTGTTACATTTGAAAGAGCTTATTGTTAATGCTTTCTTGTTAGATGTAATTTGTAGGAGATAACAGATGAAATGGATGTTCAAGGCATTTAGGCTTTCTCTAACAACCCACTTCCAGCAAAATCTGTATTATTTATCTATGGCTGTATAATAATTTATCCCCAAACTCAAAACTTAGTAACTTAGTAACTTAAAACAACAAACATTTATTATCTCAGTGATTCTGTAGTTAAGAAATCCAGACTTGGCTTAGCTGGGTCGCGTGGCTCAAGGATTCTCACAGTGTTACAACTAAGGTAACACTGGGCTGTTAGTTAGCTGGTACTGCATCTCAAGGCTGAACTGGGGGAAGGTCTCTCAAGCCCATTCATGTGGCTGGCGGTAAGCCTCAGGACTTTGCTAGCTGTTGGCCACAAACATCAGGTCCTTGTCTTTTGTGCATGCTCTCCTATCCATAGGGCCACTCGCAGAATGGGATCTGGCTCCCCTCAAGGCAAGGGCTCAGAGAGAGAGACAGAAAGGGAGAGACCATGAGAGAGCCAGCAAGATGAAAGTCACAATCTTTCTGTAACCTAATTTCAGAAGAGACATCTCATCACTTTTGCTGAATTCTATTCTTTAGAAGTGAGTCACGATGTCCAGCCCACGCTCAAGGCAAGCGGGGGCATGAATTCCACAAGGCAGGGATCTTGGGGAGACAATTTACCGGCCGCCTACCACAGCAATCTTCTGTACTGAAGGAACTTGTCACATATTTCTGATTGCCTGGGAATTGTACAAAATTTCTGGAAGAATGGCATTTGAGCCCACTGTTTTATCTACATCTAGATTATTAATTAAATCTGAGACAGTCTATCTATAGGGTACAATATGATCATATAAAATTCAAAGTCTAGAAGGTAAGGGAAAATGTCCCTGAAGAGATGACTTTTAAAGTACTCCTTGAAGAATAGGCAGTTAGCTATGCCTGGGTGAAGGTCCAGATGTAGGAAGGAACAGTTTAATGTAGAAAACAGCAGAGAAAAGGAAGAATGATATTCAGAACCCCATCTGTTTCTCAGCTACCACTTTTCTTCCTTGTATTCATCTTTTGTTCCTTGATCTGTTAACTTACACTACTAATTTTAGAATATATTTATTCACTTTGATATAAAGAACCTAAAATTTAATGAGTTTGGAACCCCGGTGATTTTAAGAAGAATGAGAAGGAAGAAGGAAGGGGTGTAGGGGAGGGAAAATGGGAAAGGGGAAAGGAGGAAGACCAGGCTGGGGAGGAGTGGTGACAGGGAGAAACAAGTTAAGAAAAGGATGTTTCAGTGAGATCCTCCATCTTTTCTCCTGAGAGATACTCTGCAGGTGGGTGAGGAAATCTTTTCAGGGAAAAACATTAAAGGCTTTCACGGTAAAAAGTCATTAATCGAATTTGAGTTCAATTCATGGTCAATAATATAAAACCAAACTATCTAATAAGGGAGCTATTAGAAATCAAAATTGGAACTCCTGGTTGGAATTAAAAACAAGAAAAACCAAAATGAACATGAAGACTGGCCAGGACCCAGAATGAGGAAACAAAAAAAGGATAAGTGACAAAGGTAAAGGAAAAGTTACACAGGACAAGGAGTGCCCAGGGATTCCAGCTCCACCAAGAGGCAGGGTATGTCTGAGGGTCTTATACATCTTTGTCTGCACCAGCTCTTTATATTTTAGGTGTTGTTGGTATCTCTGTCTCCATATGAGTGTGGTTCACAGGTAAATTCCTTCCATCCCAGGTCACCTGCTTATTCATAGAGTTCTCAGATATGGAAAGAGATTTCTGTGTGGACAATACTACATAGTTAAAAAGGAAATGTATACACTTGAAAGTCTTTTCATCCCTGCTTACACATAGGTCATCTTGATGCATGAAGGCTATGGATATATTTGCTTTATTGCTGCATTCCATTTTCAAAGATGGAACTAACCAATTTATGTACATATAGAAAAGATCAACAGGTTAAAAAATGCTCTTTATCACATTGTGAACTCATTATGGTTGCTCTTCAATTTGTTGTTATAGTCACTACTTATAGGATCTTATATAGGATCTATATATTTATAGGATCTCAGCAACAAGGTTAGTTGTCAAAGGACTATACAATTTTTGACAAGTGTACATCAAGCTATCAATCTGAACTGTTTAGTTATCACAATTTTGTTATAAGGCTTAAAACACATCTCAGGATATTTCTCAACACACTTATTTTGCCTTTCCTGCTTATAATTGTATTACTTCCTACCACCTTATAGATTTAACATTCACCCACATAAACATTTATTGAGCTCTTGCCTGTTATGTGCTAGGAATGTTGGATTCTGAGACTGCAAAGATAAATTGAACCCAGATCATATCCTGAAGTCCAGACCATTTCCTGATAGTGAAAAAAATGAATAATTTATTGTTTGGGAGCCATTCTTCATCTACCAACATCAATGAAGTTGTTCCCTTGGTTAAAGCAATTGAAAATCTCCAATAACTCTGGTGCGTATGATTCAGAACATTGTTCCCACTGTATAGAAGTTCATGGATAGCCATTTAGATTATTTTCGTTGCTGTTGCTTGATCTATTGAAAGTTTTCTGGTTGGCATGCTTTGCAAAAGTCCTCCATGCCCATTACTATCTCCTAGTATAACTCTGTAGACCAGTTGACTAACATCAGTCTTATCCTTTATTCTTTGGAAATTACAACAGAAGCACCACCAATTCTGATTCCCAATCATGCCATCAAAGGCTGGTGGAGAACTTCTTAAGGTCATCTGACTTGCACAACAGCTACCATAGCTCCCGTCTACTGAAAATGTGAAATACTGGAGATGTTGACATGGATGTACAGACCATAACACTATTTCCTATGTTTTTCTTCAATCTTTGTGCAGTGAGGGTCTATCAGCTAAGCCCTAAAGGTTTTCTCCACCCCATTTCTAAACCCTGTAATAGACATCCCATCAAAAAGGACTTCTAGCACTCCTGTAGTTTGTGAAAAATTGGCCAACTCCTGTTTCCCACATTTAATCCTTTCTTTTTCCACATTTAATTCTATGTCATCTTCAATACTCCTAACTTTTCCCACATTATTGACTGTCCCATTGTGATCTTCATCTAGCCCTGCAGACCCAACACTCCGCACCAATGTACCAACTATAGCCCTGGGTTCTCTCTGGTTCTTCTGTATCAAGCTGGCTTGATTGCACACACGTCCTAATGATTCCCATCTCCTGCTGGGCTGATCATGAACCACTGTGATTATTTTGCTCCACAGGAAACAGAGTATGTTCGATGGAGCAGAAATTCTGAGCGATGTTAATATTTTACTTGGAATAAATGATTTTCAAAGTTAAAAAGTTTTATTTACAACAGGAGCAAAAAGTCAATCAAACTGTGAATCTCAAGGAGGAAAATATAGACGTTATTTTCCAAAGGTATTGAACGTGAGGACACCCTCCTTTTTTGGACGGGTGTTGAGAGAACACTTTGTTTGGAAATGTTCATCATGTGGGACTTTATACTCCATAAGGTCATTATGGGTTTGATGATGCTTGATTGACAATATAGCTCCCTAATGATCCAGAAGGTTACCAGGATATTTTGACCAGCAGTGGGAAAGATAGAAATGCTGTGATAATTACTTAATCAGCTTTCTTTGACCTGAAAAAGGAAACTTCTCAATCTTGAGAAGTTTTTTCTTAATTAAGTTGAAGAAGAATTTTTATGGTCACCTGAGGAATATTTTCTAGTCCTTACTTGGATATCTTAGCAATCCTATTATCAGGTTCTCTGATAATAGGTTCTCTGATGTCTATAGTACACTTATATAAAATATATGACTGTGAACACATACACATTTCTAATGTCTTAAATAATTTCAGCGGATCTTCAATGCACTTAACATTGTTAAAAATCATTCAGTGTTTATTCTATCAAGTATACTGCTTTCTGGAAAACAACCAACTCAGAAAGTAGTTCAAAGGTTAGTTACAAGATAAACTAATAGCTATGCTAAGCTATTACTTTGTAGAGCTAAGAAAAAAAGAAACTATATTGTTTCCACAATCTATATGGTCAGCTCCAGCAACAACCAAATCAATAATAAAACATTTTTATTGGGCTTCCCTGGTGGCACAGTGGTTGAGAGTCCGCCTGCCAATGCAGGAGACACGGGTTCGTGCCCTGGTCCGGGAAGATCCCACATGCCACGGAGCGGCTGGACCCGTGAGCCATGGCCGCTGAGCCTGCGCGTCCGGAGCCTGTGCTCCGCAACGGGAGAGATCACAGCAGTGAGAGGCCCGTGTACCACAAAAAAAAATTTTATTTAAACTTCGCCCTGCTTTCCCCTCTCTGCTTATGAAATTTTATCCGAACAGGGAAATCTCTTTGGACTATACCATAAATATAAAAAAGCAAGAGTGGACAATGTAATAAATGTTTTATTTTCATTTGTTAATAGATGGTGAAGTTCAGCTCACTTGTGGTTTGACCTTATCCTAGTACATGAACAATTTTTCTTAAATACAGCTTTCATATAACACCAGCCATCTCAAACTTCTGCACTCACCCCAAAGAAATAGATCTATACATGCACAGACATGTATGCATGCAAACAGTCATTGCAATATAATATTATTTCATAAATTTGTACATACCACAATTCAAATCATACAGTGCCAAACATTACAGTTACACGTATAAGTGGCTGATAAAATGCATTATCCCACAAATGTAGCCTTTAGACCAAGTCGTCAGATACAATTTTTTTGTTGTTTCATTGCATATATTAATTTTAATAACAATTGGTAATAATCAATGATAAATATTGAATCTTTATTGCAATGATTTTCATCTGGGCTATACATCAAGAATATACTCAGATCTGATACGTTTGGAGGATGGCCCAGGCCACTGTCTTTTTTTTAAGTTCCAGATGTTACGGACATAAATTTCAGGTTAAAAACTCCTGACTTATTAGACGCTTTCTGTGTGCTGAGTCCTGTGCTCAGTGACTGACATTCATTAACTCATTTAATCTTCATAACTACATCAGGTAAGTTTTATTATTTCCATTTCACAGATGAAGGTACTGACACATAGAGCAGTTAAATAACGTGTTCAAGGTCTCCCAGAGCTGGGATTTAAACCTTGTATGAAAGCAAATACATGATTCTGTATTTTTTATCACCTAATTCTTCAAATAAAGAAAAATAAGGCTAAGGCAAAACTAAAATGGGTCAGTGAAAATTCAAATAAGATAGCACCTGAACTCCCCAAATAGTCTCCTTCCGCAGGGTCTGCCATAAACTACTCTGACCCTCCCCAATGTACTCTCCACCATTTCAAATGTCATCATTTCAAAAAGCAAGCTGATTGAGCTACCAGTGCCCTGAGTTCTGCATTCCCTGGGATGGTGCTTCTCAGTTTTTCCCTATCCCTGTCATGGTGCTTAGGGCATGATGAGGCGTCAACACGCTATCTGTTAAATAAATAAACGTCACAGATTTAGTCCCCTGCTTTCTCAACAAGTCCCATCTTCTGTCTCTGGATTCCTTTAGGGTATGTCCTGGTTCCTAACTCTAGTTCCTTCCTCAACTCCAGCTCTCAGAACCTCCCTACTAGGCCCTTGGGCTCCTAGTGAGCACTTGTATCAAGCTTGATCCTTCAATCACAGGTTGAACCACCCACTCTCTGATCTCCCCCTAGGAGGTCCACATTGTTCTTTGAGCAGACCCCCAAGTCACCCCACAGCACAGTGAGTGGGCAACATAGGGAAGCCGAGGCCCAGGGCCCAGGTTACTCTATGGCCTTTCAGACTACAATGCAGGACTGCACTTCAGTGTTCCTGTCCCCAGGTGTATTGTGCTGATACAATTCTTCCGTTAGGTTATTCTGTCTCTCCTCACTGAGGGAACTCCAGAAATGGGATGACAGAAAGCAAAAGCCATTTATTTACATGGCTCTGAGTAAGGACTAAACTGGAGAAGATGATGTGATTTAAGAGATCTCTTTTTCAGCCTGATTTAAATACAACTACTCAAACCACCTAAAATGGTTTCCTAGAGATATCACATGTGAACTCGAGTTCATGGGGCACACTAAAGAATTAATCCTCTGTGACTTGCCTACATTTCAAGAGAAACAATAGCTTATCCTCAGAACTTGAAGAGAGATACACCTCAACAGAAGTTTCATAATTAATACATTAGAGCCTAACGTTTTAGGCCAAAACAAACATTTAATTCGAGGTATTTAAAAATACTAGGCATTACTCTAGTGAAGAAAGATTTTGATAATGATGGACAATATTAGTGTGGTTCCTCCACAAAGACTTTTGCTTCTTGCATACTATTATGATTGCATGGTAATCTTACCCAGCTAGTGTTTTCTTAATGTCCTGGGGAGCCTGATCATTGTAAATTACCTGTGACATCTCATTAATCCTCTTTTTCCTCACAAACGCATAATTAATGGTAACATTGACAATAATACACAAATTAGCTAAGTGACGCTTTATGGTGTTGGTTTTGATTAACGTCAGGAACCCAAAAATGACATTAATGTAATGCAGATCCCAAAAGGCAGTCTGCACTTTGACCCCAGACATACATTTTGTTTGCACCATCACCAAGATTAATCCTCCTCTGGATGAAGACAAGACAAAACTCTGGCCACTGGCAGTGTATGCTGGGCTGTCGGAAAACAAACTGCCTCAATTGCATTTGTTTAAGAAGGAAATCTTAATGCATAGAAAACAACAGCATAGTGTCATTTCCTATTGTCTAGTTAGGACAAAGATAAATGAGCAACTGTCATGATTTAGATCAACTGCTTCTCTGCTAACTTCTACTATTTGCTTATTTATGGAGCAGTGTTTAATTAAAAGTATACCTAGATGATATGAAGCACATGATAAAATGATTAAAATTCCTTCTGCTCTCACTGTAAATGGTTTTTGGAAATCAAAACTGATTTTTATATGCATTTCAACCTTCAGGACCTCTAAATGATACATTCTTACTAACCACAAGAGAGTAAAAAGAAAAATCAATGCCTGAGAAAATATTCTTTGTCTCTGACTTGAGTAACAAAGTGAAAGCACTAAAAGGAATTTGGATAAACTTCTCTGCTTCAAAAGTGAGGCACCTTTGCTGAGAGTGAGGAGGTTGATTTAGAAACACTTTTTCCAAATTATAAAAGAGAAACAGACACTGTACTTAGTCACAGTATTGTCTATTGCTGCATCATCAACTTATAAATTCAGGGTTAATCGTGTGACTTTATTATGATCATGAACGGTTCCTTAATCACGATTTTCACAAATCCAAGTTGAGTACTGAATCTTTTTAACACTTGAAAGAGGTATAGTATGCTAATTTTTAAAGATGCAACCTTCTATTTTCTTCCTAACAATTATTAATAGCTGAAAATTTTTAATGGTATGTCGTTTTCTGAAAATAATTACAATAGTCCTTTCTTGATTCGTTTGACATTTATTTATTTAGGCTATTTTTCAAAATGTTGTAAACCACAGCCCTGGCTAATGATCATATTCCATTTCAATAATGGAATAGGGAGAAAAGCCATATTTTCGTGCTATGTTTCTATTCACATAAATAACTACCATTTGGAGAATGCTTTATAGACAAAAATATATAAAATACATAAAGTGATGTTGTAAAATTTGAAATAAATCCACCACAACTGGAAAGTAAAGATCACCAAAAGTATAAAAACATTGTGTATGTATTTGATTGAAAGAAGAGGAATTTGAATATCTTAACAGATGATTTTAGTTGCTATGGGTATACATTTTCAATTATAATACTCCTAATTTCCACTTCCCTCCCAAAAAATAAGAAAGCAGACTGCCTTACAACTGCTTGTCATAGCAGTTTAATTTTGAAAAATGCCTTGTCTGTCCCCACTTGCAATATATTTATCATATGATTTGGTTTACCTTTTTTTTTGGTTATTTAAAATTACAAAATAATCCACTGGAAGAGGCTCAGGTTTTTCTTTTTCTCTTGTTTAAACAATATTTTAAAATCAAAAGCAGCTTATTTTTAAGTAGACTTATTAAGTGTTAGTTGCACCAACTTTCACCAGCACACAAACCTACTGGAAAGCAAACTGGAATTTAAGGGGCAACAGGGATTCCCATAGAAGTCATATTTTCAGTCAACCTAACTAAACTGTAAATCGAGATTATGACAATGAATTATTTTTTATTATTTTGTCAGGAATAAGTACAGCACTGAATTTTGAAAGAGATTTGGGCTTAATTCATATGTTAAATAGGTCAGGATAAACCAGTGCTAGAAGAAATTGAAACTGGCCCTATATTACATAGAAACCCAAATTAGGCACTCATCACTAAACTAATTAGTCACTGATAAATTTATTATAGAAATGCAATTCCTTTACACTGCAAAGCCTAAGGAATGAGATGATTGAAAGCTTCAAATTAAAAAAAAATCGGTGACAATCTTTTCATCAGAGACATTGTTTATAACATGGTTTGAAGGTAGCTGTAGTAACATCTTTAACTGGTTAAAAACACTCATCAAGCTATAAAACTACTTTCTTAGATGAGTCCTCTATAGCAAACTGTTTGAAACCTCCCAAAGTGCCTTCATTTGTATTTTTTCAGCAGTTAGGATGAATATTACTCTTCATCCAAATGTACAATTTTCACTTTTCGTTTTTATTCAGGTTCATAGGGAGCAAATGTGTCAAGCCATGATTTTATAGAAATCTCTTTTTCAGGTTTACATGTGGTACACTGAATTTTAATAAGCCCCAGTAGATGTGCCAAGTTACTTTTTTTGTTGTTCTAAGAAATTACTCCATGCAAATAAAGAGGCTGCTGTGTGGGAAAGCATGTTTTCTTAAGTGTTTAATCGGACGTTTCCATCCCACAAGACTTTGTAGATGTGTTTTTGCTTTGAAAACATATCTTATCAGGGTGGTTGGTGTAAAATTCTTGTCTGTTTTCTTACCTTTGAATTTGAGCTCTATTTATAAGGCTCAGCTGAATGATGTCTACAGCTAAGGAATTTCCTTACTAGGGAGTTTTACATGAACAGGATTAATGAGAAAGCACCACGAGGCAAGGAGCAGGGTGTCAATTTAGGTTTCTTTACAGGCTAACCTTATCAAAATGTTCCCCTTTACATAGGAGAAAAAGACGTGACAAAGTGGTTAACTATGTATCTGATTTTATCTTTCTGTCACTTTCCTCTTGATAGGATATCTTTTCAGAATAAACAAAAGGAGATGAATTCTTCATTCCCTATTTGTATATGCAAGTGAAATGGGGTCCCTCTCCCTGTGGAAAGCACTGGCCTTTCTCACATGGAACAAACTGCTAGAGAAACTTGGTTTAGACGAAATGCAAATATTTAATTCTTGAATCTATATTTTGAAATATAACATGGTATTTTTCCATAAATCTATGTGCAGTGACATATTTCATAACATTACATAAGGTTTTCCATGCATTTTTATTCATGGAAGAACAGTTTGCAGAAAATCACAACATTGTACTATTCATCTCCAGTGAGTTAATTTTCACTTTAATGTGAATATACAATTTATAGAAAAATAATAGTCATTTAGGCAGAGAAGCACTTACCTGTTGCTGTGTGAAAATTTCTACCCTCAAAAATGTGCTTTTACTTCAGTTCTTATTAGTAGGCTATACCAATGCCTTAAAATTTTTATAAACAGAACCTTAAATCTGCATTTTGGTTGAGGACTTCCCTTTTTTAGACAACTGAAAATGAAACAGCACGACCTAAAGTCCAAAGAGCATTCTTATACATGCCTCGACTTTGGTTTTTTGGTAACTGCCCTATGGAGACTGTCCTTTATTAAGACTCCTAATGAGTGTTCTGCCTGTATTTTTCTACCAAGAATGTCAAATAAGGTTTGAAAGCAAATGTAAACTGTAATGCAAGTGACACACACTAAAAATAGCCCTATAAATCTGTTCATTTTGTTTAGATAGTCTCCAGAGTTGTAAAAAGTAGGACTGCTCGGCTTTATTATTTGTTTTGGAAACACTAATTCTGTAGAGAATAGGCCACTGATAATGCTATATTACATTAGAGAAGATTTATTGACTGTCTCTAGATTTAATTTTTTTTTAAAAAGATATTTTTTTCTGCCCTCATTTTCCAAATAATCTACAAGATAATTAACTGAATGGAATCTACAATGGCAAAGAAATTTGCCCATTTAGTCATTAGAACTAAGATTTTGAAAGAATCACATTTATCTAAAATGAAATTAATTAAATTTTCTAATGGAATTCTCATCCCTATTAACCTGTCAAATACGTTGTTTCCAGTGTTTCCAATGACAGAGTAACAATATTTATTATCCAACATACCATGAGTTTTTAAAAATAACTCCAGGAGAACATTTTTAGAACATTTACATGCTGAATAGACAACTAAAAAAAAGAAAATCAGACATTTCTCTGCGAAAAATAGCTATTGTAACTTACAGTGTTTGATGGAGGATGTATTTTTAGGAAACCATAAAATTTGAATTTGAGATATTGAGTGGTGGGATAAAATTGAGGGAGGGAGCATGAGTTCTCTCATATGTTAAGGAAGTTTAAAAAAGTGGCTTATCTTTCTCTTGAGAAAAAGTTTAGGCGTTTAAACTCTTCCATTTCCCTTTCCACATGATAGTCAATAGGATTTCTTGGATTGGTTGGATGGCTTTGCACTTAAGCCAAGATTGATTGCAATCTAAGGCTTTGTTTTTGGATATCTTATCCCAATGGAGGCATGTATAAACAGACAAAATGACTAAATTGGGCAGTGATCTGACCTTTCAGAAGAGAGGCAGTTAAAAACTACACCAACTTTTCTTTGAAGAAACAAGAATATTGTCATTTAACAGAACCTTACAGTTTAGTTATTTTTCTTCCACACAGCTAAACTGAACACTGAATTACTAAGAAATAGGAGTTTCCAGGGTTTTGGGCCTCCTTTCCCCCCTAGAACACTTCCCTCCATCCCCAAGTTCAGAAAGAAAAAAGTGTTGCTATTCATGTGATAATTGTCAAAACCATGATAAGTGCCAAACAAGTCAGTGCCAAGAAATCATTAGTTCAGTATACGTTTCGGATTCCTGTAATGTTCAGTTAATGGGCCAGATTTCACCAGACCTTTTTTTCTTGTAAATTCTTCTTGGTTTGTTTTTAGCCATCTTTTAAAAGAATTGTGTAAGCCAGCCTTACAGTGATTCTGCATGAGTTAAAATTAAATATTAAAAAACCTGAACTATTGTTTTTGACAAATTTTTACATTCCATTCTCATTACATATATTTTGGCATGCTAATTTAGAAAACCAAAATGCTGCACTGAAAAATTTACTGGCCCCATATCACAGCTGAACAGTATATCTCAAACACATAAAACACAGAAGGAAGATAAGATAACCAAACCATCTTTAAATCTTAAAAATAATTCTGATTCATGTAAAAAGAAAGTTAACATCCAGAAAAATTTAGGAATATGTTTTAATCTTTTTTTAATCCTCATGGTATATGTTGATGCAAAATCTTTTCCATAAGTGAATTACATCTAATGCTTCAAATACATACAGTTTTATTGTATCTTTCTAAATAGTTCATAGAAAAATGTCACCATGAAATTAGCAAATATGACAATGATAGTAACCAACCAGGACTTTGAAAAGCAAAGGAAAAGGAATAGAACAATTTTTGTTTGTAAACCTATTGACATAAATAGTCTGACCTGTCACAAATTACCTTTCAGCTACCGTATGTTATGTATAGAACAGTCAAAACTGATAACATTTTGCTTTCATCAGTTTTGTGTTAAATTCTGAAAACCTGAAATGTTTATTGTGGTGAGATAACACAATGAATCTAGATAGCATGCACTCCCTGTACATGTTTACTAGGGTAAGAATTCATAAATGGAAAACTGTTTGGACTAAACAACAGGGTTATTGCTTCTAAAAGGCAGCTCATGGGTTGTTTAATAGTATTTTAAATGTCTGCTAATGAGAGTCACAAAAAAACACAGAAGAGTAGAGAATTGGTTCCAGAGGCGATCACACAGTAGTCAAGAAGATTAACATGCCGCTAGGGGACAGCAGAAAGTCACAGAATGAGGTAGTGCCAGAGAGACCAGAACAAAAGGCTTTTCTTTGTCGGGAGTGAGAGAGAGAGAGACACTAAGATGTATTTCCAAACCAAAATCTTTTACAAGTGAAGTGTTTGTAACTATATTTTTAAAAAGCAGTAAAAAATATTTGCAGAGATCTATTTTTAGATTGCTAAGATCTGTGTACCAGAATGTTATAAAATATACATAACTATCATCTTGGCAAAATAAATTCAAATATGGACTATTCTATTTTCTGCAGTTGAGAGTGAAGGAAAGTTTTAAACATCAGAAAAAAAACGTGAGTTGCAAAACACATTAGACTGAACCTATCAATGACAAAATACAGCTGAGAAATACTGAAAATTTGTTCAACAAAGCTAAACATAGGCAGAATCTATTCCATTTTCAAAGAGTGACTATCCAAAGAAATAAAAGTAACTAGAAAATTGATCAAACTAACCAAATATTCTACAAATCAAGCTGCTTACCCAGACCCACAATATATTCATAATTTTTAAGCCCAATTTTGATTATTGGTTTGAGTTGCAGTCATAGTTCCAGGGGACTGGAAATCTTAACCTCTGCAATTATTTTAAAAGCTAATGCACATCCTTTAACAATTCAACTCACTGAAATGGTCATTTATACTTCTATATTTATACACCTAAGCATCATTTTAAGTGCAATAGATTCTGCAATCCCAGGTGATTTACCTATAAAGCAACATTTGTATCAAATCTTAGACTCTAAATTTCTGAAATTCATGGATCACTGTTCCTTTGTTTGATCTGCTTAATCCTGGATCACTGAATACTCAGTTAATATATCCTATGATAAAGATGTTGATAACTTTTGCAATCATTTTTCTCGGTTCTAGTATGGCTTCTTGAATGCTATCTATTCTTTATTCTTGTTTTGTGTTATATATATATATACCATTTCTTACCACACAATCACAATTTTCTCATATGTCATAAGACCAAAAGGCTGAAAATAATTTAAGAAGTTATTTAGTTCATTTCCCCATTATTTTTTTTAAACTGTTCATTAAATATTGCAAATGTATGTTGGTCCTGTGTTTATTATTCAAGAACCAATATGTCAAGCACAGAATTTTTTTTTAATTACTAGTAGCTGGTATATATTGTACACATAAATACTTAGAATTCTTTTCCCAGCACCAAAACGAAATTTTAATTAAAATTGTACATTTGTTTCCAAATACATGCCATACCCTTGAGTTTTCATTGTTTTATCTTTACCTGTTTAATCTTCTCCTTTTTTCTGTAACGTACTTTCCCTTCTGGTCAAGTATTCTGACTCTTACACACTCCTAGAATTTAGTATTTCTTTTTTCCCAGAGGGCCTTTATCCCTAGATCACAAGTATTCATTCTTTGTCTCCTTTTCCCCATAGGTTCCGGTTTTATAGATTGTATTCTCTCTTTTTATTCTGCAATTTGGACTGACTCCAAAAAAATAATAATAATAATTCCCTCAACACATTCTAAATCCTGAGGATCCTTTCTCTGCACTCCCCCCAAGGTAGAGAAGATCTTCCTAACATCTTGCCTAAATCCTGTCTCCTGCATTTAAGACCCTGCTGTCTTGTACTATCCTCAGAGGAAACAGAGACCAGCTGTTCACTCTACCTGCAAAGGACTGTGTTCCTTCATGAACTTGAAGACTGCTATTAATTCCCTCCAAGTCTTTTCTTCTCCAGACTAAACAAGGCCAGTTCCTTCACCCTTGTTTCATTGAGACTGTTTCCCAAGCCTTTAGTTATTTTGCTGCTTCCTCTGGACCTACTCCAAATTCTGCACATTCAGCTTAAGTGGTAGGATCCTAAAGGACACAGTGTGATAACAAGGAACTGATTAATAATACGTATAATGTAGATGATTATTTATGTTCCCTAAATTCTTCAGTGACTATCAGTATTTCGTGTATGAAAAACAGGGCTCTGTTTTTAACCCATATTTGGCTTGTGATCCACTATGGCCTCCTGTATCTTTTCTCTTACTTATGATTGAACAAACGTCTCCTTTCTTATACTTAAAGTTTATTTTTTTCTCTCTCCACTAGCTAATTGCTTTTACGTTTTACCAATAACCCTCACTCTATTTTTTTTACTTGCTTCTTAACTATTCTCTCTTACTTTGGTTGTTGTCTCTTGCTTAAATTCAGATCACAATATCTTGCAAAACTATCAAATTCTCAACAATTTATTTATAGTGCAAAAATAATTGAAATAATTCTTTGTGTGTTTGATTTCCTTAAGCAGACTCTTAATAAGTAAGATTAGTGAGTTTTGAAGAAGGAACAATATCTGGAAAAGATTAACGTTACACTAAAAGCTAGATAATTGTTCCTTTCAAACAGGAAGACTTGGTTAATACAGCAAGTGTGAAAGAAAGAGAGAAGAGAGGGTGTTTGCATAAGTTAATTTCTGGAACACTGGAAGCATTTGGCCTTTACTCCTTTCTTACCTCAGAAAACACCTGAGGTCTGTGATTTCCCGCACAACTGCACACTCTGTCATGTCGAATACTTTATGTGCCTACATAGAGAGATAGAGAAGATAGATATGAATAAAATTATATCTAATCTCTCCCATCCCTAACACCTGTGAATAACAGTTATCTTTCAGGACGTTCACCTTGTAGAGTAGGTTATAACACTTAGAAATTATATTAAGTGTTTAGAGAGAAAAAGCTATGGAATAATTCTGCAAATTCTGAGTAGTTCGCACTGTGGGCCACTGATGACTAAAATGATCAGTAATAATGAACAAATAAGAGTAAAAAGTACTACGTAATTCTGTTATTGCCCAAATATTGTGCTATGAAAGGAAAGAAAACAATTTCAAAATGATACAGGTTTAATAGAAAAGTATGACTTCATAAGCTGATTTTCAGTACCAGTCATCTAACATAAAAGAACAAAGTTACCTCTGCAAAATGATCATTTTTTAATTTGTGCTAAATCACAAACTTTTTTTAAAAAGAGATCCCAAGAAATCCAAGAAATGCATTGTATTACCCATTTGTCTCCAATTTAATCTTTACCCAAAAAAAGGAGGAGGGAGGAGGGAAAGAAATAAAGTAAAAAAATATAACCTTCAAAATTTTATTCTCACCCAGAGGTTAGCCTATAAAAAGAAGGCTGTCCAGCACAGACAGTCCAGGACTCTATCGTTTCCAGCGCCTGCATTCAAGTTGCTGAAATTGCAAAGAAAAGTTAACTCTATTTAACACATGTCTAGTGCATACAAGCCCTTTTATTGTTTCTTAAACCCTAGAGTTACCTTCATGAAGAAAATACTACCTTCAAGTAAGAAGACAAAAGTAAAGGTCCCCCTCTGTCATTTGTAATTGTAATTTCAATTTACAAAAAATAAAAAGTAAAATAAATAAAACCTTTGGAACAGTACAATAGCTGTCATTTGGCACAGCGTGAATTTAGCCAGACTGTTTACTTACATAGGAGTCTTATCTGAAGGTCAGAAATGTAATAAAAAAACTAACTAAATACAAAGGGAAACCAGTGAAAGGGGAAATAATCCAATCTCAAAATGTCCTACTTACACCATTTACAGTTTGTTGTTTGAGAACTTGTAAAATTATTATTTATCTGGAAATAATTAGAGCTCTAGAAAAAAAAATACCCTAATGTAAAAATCTCCATAATGAACTCTGTAGAATATTTAAAAGTGAAAAGAGGTGCATAAGCACACTGTAGATTCACTGCAATGGACGGGGCACAGAGCTTTCTAACAGGCTCATTTACCGGTGGCGTGTGCAGAGGAGAGGTGTAAGGAGCCTCTGACTCCTTCATTGTCACTTGAATGCACAGACACCTTGGCTGGAAAACATCAGGGACTCTTTGCTATTTGTTTCCTTTTTCTCTGTCTAGCATTTTCTTTCCTGATCAGCTTTCTAAACATTATCCCTTTCTCTCTCAATCTCTACAGTCTACCTTTTCTCTTTCTCTCCCTCTCTAGGTTCAGTAACTCACTTTTCCTATGTAACGATTACATTTGTTATGTTAAATTCTATGTATATTTTACCTTCTTAATGCCCCATCTTTATTTCCCTCTCTCTAAACCATTTCTGTCTTTCTATCTCTTTCTCCCTTAGGCCCTCTCTGTCCCCTGCAACATTTTCTCTTATTCTGTCACCTCAGGGTGCAGCTGACTTCACTGCTCTTTTTCCTGTCTGGGACACTCTGGGACACTCCTCAGGAGCAGATCTCTTTTTCACTTCTCTTTCCACGTGGTTCGTGCTCGCATTTGGAAAGACGACTTATGCCTTGAGTCGGCGTTAGGCAAGGGGGTCATAATACCCAAGGAAATGCAAAACGTCTCAAGAAGAGTAGATTTTTTCAAAATATTTTATTTTAACAGAGAGTACCAGAAGATGCAAAAATTAAAAAGTAATACCCATAAAATATAATCCCTCTGTGTTTCAAACACACTGCCTTTATATCCTGCAGGTGTTCTTTAAGACCAAGTTGAAGCACATTCATTTAAAAGATCTCTTGCTACTTCATTTTTACTTTTCATTTCCCAAAAGGTTTTAAGTGATTTCTCCAGCACAGTTTACTAAAGGGAAGATAGGTGCATTTGTCTACTGAATCTGAATATCTTGGTTTGGCTGCAACAGAATGTATTTTAACAAGTCTGTTCTTAGTAGAGACACAGTTTAAGTAACCTGTGCATTTCATTTGTAAATAATTTATTATTGAATACAAATGGCTACACTTTCTAACATGCCAAAATCAACAGGGGGCAGGGCTGGGTATAAGGGTTCACTATTAGCCAACTACATTTTTGTCAAGATTGTATGCAAGCCATAGTTAATATTTAATTTAGCTTATAACACTGAAAGGCTCTGGCATATAACTCATTGCCATGGTATACAAAGCTGAGTACACTGTCTCTTCCTCTTTTGGTGAAAAGAAAAATGTTTAAATTTCCCACCAATGAAGCAATCTGAGAAACTGGGTAACTTTTAACATGTTTTTTAATCCCAACTTTAAAAGAAACAATGAGCATTTATATGTATATTCAGCAATGATTGCGATACCACCCACACCCCTCAAAAAGCTCTGATGGGTTTTCGACCTTTGGATCCCCCCAAAATACTCTAGGAGACTAGAGAACAATCGGTGGGTTTCACGTAGCACCTGATTGATATTTCCAGGGTGTGAAAGCCTCCACTGGCAGATTAGGCTGATATTGCATATTCAAACACGTACAATGATATATTTGTCATTGCTATTGACCTTTATCTCTCCAGTTTCCTGACAACCTTCTACAGTTATTGACATTACAAATACCAGCAACAACGTGCAGGGCAAAGTATAACCTTTCATTTACCTTCATGTCCCTCAAATGACTCATGTAGGTAGTTTCAACAAAAGCAGCAAACAATGATACTGTTGATTTTTTTTCCTCTTAACTTGCTAAAATGTTTTCCATTTTCCTCTTGTTCTCAGAAAATCATGCCAATAACTCTCTACAAAGGAAATGATTTCAAATGAATACAGGTAATTAGAAGTGTCAAGAAATCAGCAAAGTAGGGTGTCTGCCATCATTTCTTGGAAAGAATGCCAGATTCCCTTTCAAAAAGGTCTTTGTCATTTTTTAATAGAAGGTAATTAATGTAAACTACAGTAAAATGTACAGGATTCCAGTCGCTTGTCTTTCTTGCCATAGAAATGGGACCATAAAGATGTTTTGATATCTAGAAACAATCTTCTGAGGTTATTTTAACATGACTTTTAATTACAAAAGTAGTCCTTTTAGTCTTTTCATTTTAAAAGAAAAAGGATTTAGAACGGGCACATTTATTAGGAGACAAAAGACAGAAAGTTTTACAAGGAAAAATTATCTGGAAAGTGAAACAACAGGATTTTATAAAGCTGACAAGAGTTAAGGATGCAGTAATTAGCCTATATCTCAAATGTTTCCAAAAATAAGAGAAATAATGCATAACATCCTAGTGAAGGTAATTATACACTTTTGATACTATGATACCTTGGACACAATTAGATCTCTTTTTTTCTCTAAGGCTATACAAAATTGACTATTTAGCTTTATTAAAGCCACCTCTTCATGAGATCAGTGACAAGTGGCTCATAGGTATTTATTAAACATGAGAATTTTTAGGGCTGTTCCATTCTTTTGCAGATGAGGGTGAAATTTAAACCAATTTTGAGATTATCTGAAGGTCATAATTATGAAGGTCATAATTTCCTACTGTAAGCTATACGAATGGAATAATCCTTCCAAGATTAAGTTTCTACATGTATGTACATATGAAATTATTCTCATTTTATCTCTTGGTTCCCAAGAAACAGTAATATTCCCTCATTTAAGGTTTCATTATCTTGGAATAGCAAAAAAGTATTAATCACAATAAATATATCCTAAAACCTTGAAATTTGAAATTAAAGTTATGAGGCTATTTCAGTATTGATGACTTTAACATTGAAACATTAATTAATTGGGGATTATGATAACAGTGCATATAAGAACTCAATAAGTATGACCATTATTATCTATTACTGGGAATAAGATGGACTGGAGAAAAAATATAGCCAAACTCTTACAACAAATCTTTGTCAATGCAACAAGTAGAATAACATCTTGTTTTTCCATAAACCTCTCTACTGAGATTGTTCTCCTTCATGGAACTCACACCAGTCATCAAACAAACAAAAGAAAAACACTTTTAGTTTTATTGATCTTTGCTATCGTTTCCTTCATTTCTTTTTCATTTATTTCTGATCTGATTTTTATGATTTCTTTCCTTCTGCTAAGTTTGGGGTTTTTTTGTTCTTCTTTCTCTAATTGCTTTAGGTGCAAGGTTAAGTTCCTGTTTCTTAAGGTAGGATTGTATTGCTATAAACTTCCCTCTTAGAACTGCTTTTGCTGCATCCCATAGGTTTGGGGTCGTTGTGTCTCCATTGTCATTTGTTTCTAGGTATTTTTTGATTTCCTCTTTGATTTCTTCAGTGATCACTTCGTTATTAAGTAGTGTATTGTTTAGCCTCAATGTGTTTGTATTTTTTACAGATCTTTTCCTGTAATTGATATCTAGTCTCATAGCGTTGTGGTCAGAAAAGATACTTGATACAATTTCAATTTTCTTAAATTTACCAAGGCTTTATTTGTGACCCAAGATATGATCTATCCTGGAGAATGTTCCATGAGCACTTGAGAAAAATGTGTATTCTGTAGTTCTTGGATGGAATGTCCTATAAAGATCAATAAAACTAAAAGCTGGTTCTTTGAGAAGATAAATAAAATTGATAAACCATTAGCCAGACTCATCAAGAAAAAAAGGGAGAAGACTCAAATCAATAGAATTAGAAATGAAAAAGGAGAAGTAACAACTGACACTGCAGAAATACAAAAGATCATGAGCGATTACTATAAGCAACTCTATGCGAATAAAATGGACAACCTGGAAGAAATGGACAAATTCTTAGAAATGCACCATCTGCCAAGACTGAATCAGGAAGAAATAGAGAATATGAACAGACCAATCACAAGCACTGAAATTGAAACTGTGATTAAAACTCTTCCAACAAACAAAAGCCCAGGACCAGATGGCTTCACAGGTGAATTCTATCAAACATTTAGAGAAGAGCTAACACCTATCCTTCTAAAACTCTTCCAAAATATAGCAGAGGGAGGAACACTCCCAAACTCATGCTACGAGGCCACCATCACCCTGATACCAAAACCAGACAAGGATGTCACAAAGAAAGAAAACTACAGGCCAATATCACTGATGAACATAGATGCAAAAATCCTCAACAAAATACTAGGAAACATAATCCAACAGCACATTAAAAGGATCATACACCATGATCAAGTGGGGTTTATTCCAGGAATGCAAGGATTCTTCAATATATGCAAATCAATCAATGTGATACACCATATTAACAAATAGAAGGAGAAAAACCATATGATCATCTCAATAGATGCAGAGAAAGCTTTTGACAAAATTCAACACCCATTTATGATAAAAACCCTGCAGAGAATAGGCATAGAGGGAACTTTCCTCAACATAATAAAGGCCATATATAACAAACCCACAGCCAACATCGTCCTCAATGGTGAAAAACTGAAAGCATTTCCACTAGGATCAGGAACAAGACAAGGTTGCCCACTCTCACCACTCTTATTCAACATAGTTTTGGAACTTTTAGCCACAGCAATCAGAGGAGAAAAGGCAATAAAAGGAATCCAAATCAGAAAAGAAGAAGTAAAGCTGTCACTGTTTGCAGATGACATGATACTATAGAGAGAATCCTAAAGATGCTATCAGGAAACTACTAGAGCTAATCAATGAATTTGGTAAAGTAGCAGGATACAAAATTCATGCATAGAAATCTCTGGCATTCCTATACACTAATGATGAAAACTCTGAAAGTGAAATCAAGAAAACACTCCCATTTACCATTGCAACAAAAAGAATAAAATATCTAGGAATAAACCTACCTTAGGAGACAGAAGACCTGTATGCAGAAAATTATAAGACACTGATGAAAGAAATTAAAGATGATACAAATAGATGGAGAGATATACCATGTTCTTGGATTGGAAGAATCAACATTGTGAAAATGACTCTACTACCCAAAGCAATCTACAGATTCAATGCAATTCCTATCAAACTACCACTGGCATTTTTCACAGAACTGGAACAAAAAATTTCACAATTTGTATGGAAACACAAAAGACCCCAAATAGCCAAAGCAATCTTGAGAACGAAAAACGGAGCTGGAGGAATCAGGCTTCCTGACTTCAGACTATACTACAAAGCTACAGTAGTCAAGACAGTATGGTACTGGCACAAAAACAGAAAGATAGATCAATGGAACAGGATAGAAAGCCCAGAGATAAACCCACGCACATATGGTCACCTTATCTTTGAAAAAGGAGGCAGGAACGTACAGTGGAGAAAGGACGGCCTCTTCAATAGGTGGTGCTGGGAAAACTGGACAGGTACATGTAAAAGTATGAGATTAGATCACTCCCTAACACCATGCACAAAAATAACCTCAAAATGGATTAAAGACCTAAATGTAAGGCCAGAAACTATCAAACTCTTAGAGAAAAACATAGGCAGAACACTCTATGACATACATCTCAGCAAGATCCTTTTTGACCCACCTCCTAGGGAAATGGAAATAAAAACAAAAATAAACAAATGGGACCTAATGAAACTTCAAAGCTTTTGCACAGCAAAGGAAACCATAAACAAGACCAAAAGACAACCCTCAGAATGGGAGAAAATATTTGCAAATGAAGCAACTGACAAAGGATTAATCTCCAAAATTTACAAGCAGCTCATGCAGCTCAATAACAAAAAAGCAAACAACCCAATCCAAAAATGGGCAGAAGACCTAAATAGTCATTTCTCCAAAGAAGATATACAGACTGCCAACAAACACGTGAAAGAATGCTCAACATCATTAATCATTAGAGAAATGCAAATCAAAACTACAATGACATATCTCACACCAGTCAGAATAGCCGTCATCAAAAAATCTAGAAACAATAAATGCTGGAGAGGGTGTGGAGAAAAGGGAACACTCTTGCACTGCTGGTGGGAATGTGAATTGGTACAGCAACTATGGAGAACAGTATGGAGGTTCCTTAAAAAACTACAAATAGAACTACCATATGATCCAGCAATCCACTACTGGGCATATACCCTAAGAAAACCATAATTCAAAAGGAGTCATGTACCAAAATGTTCATTGCAGCTCTATTTACAATAGCCCAGAGATGGAAACAACCTAAGTGTCCATCATCGGATGAATGGATAAAGAAGATGTGGCACATATATACAATGGAATATTACTCAGCCATAAAAAGAAATGAAATTGAGCTATTTGTAATGAGGTTGATGGACCTAGAGTCTGTCATACAGAGTGAAGTAAGTCAGAAAGAGAAAGACAAATACCGTAAGCTAACACATATATATGGAATTTAAGGGGAAAAAAAGGTCATGAAGAACCTAGGGGTTAGACAGGAATAAAGACACAGACCTACTAGAGAACGGACTTGAGGATATGGGGAGGGGGAAGGGGAAGCTGTGACAAAACGAGAGAGTGGCATGGACATATATACACTCCCAAACGTAAAATAGGTAGCTAGTGGGAAGCAGCCGCGTAGCACAGGGAGATCAGCTCGGTGCTTTGTGACCACCTAGAGGGGTGGGATAGGGAGGGTGGGAGGAAGGGAGACACAAGAGGGAAGAGATATGGGAACATATGTATATGTATAACTGATTCACTTTGTTATAAAGCAGAAACTAACACACCATTGTAAAGCAATTATACTCCAATGAAGATGTAAAAACATAAAAAAGAAAGAAAAACACTGAACTGTAATTGATATGCTAATCATATGCTATTCCATTTACCAATAACATGCTTCTGGGAATAATGATTCATGATTTAGTGTATTTTTGTTTATAAACCAGTCAAATTCAATTTTCAGAGTGGATGAATCTGGCCATTTTAGGGAAGAGACTACGGTTCATACAAGCATAACTTTTAAAGTCCGGCATTAAACTAATATATAAAGGGTAGTGCAAAATGGCACAGAATCATTTATAATAGATATTACCCCAAAGGTGGGAGAAGGAGCAAAGTAGTAATGAAGATTGAGTCTAGGAAATGTGGCTTGGTTGATAGACTCAGATTGATCAAGGCCCAGGCAAGATTTACAAGTGATGGACCCAAGCTTTAACCACTACATAGAAAAAATAATCAGAGTCTATTTTAGTTACTAAAGTTCAGTTCAAAAGCTGAAGTGAATTCACAATATTATGAGAGAAATAGTCAAAACTACAGAACACAGTCAGAAAAATTGACAGAGAAGGTAGAATAAGTTGCTTCCAAGCAGCACATTAGCATCAAGGAAGAGAAAGCTAGACTGCCTCAAGTACCTGGATTCAGCTGATGGTTCTTTCTCACTTATATGACTCTGGTTCTTTGAGCCCCAGGATAGTGGGTGGTCAGGAAAGTAGCCATTGATGGCAGGATCATTTCAAGCTGTGTTGCCTCATCCTCCAAATCATATAATCTCAGCTCAGAGCCCTGACTCAGTATTTTCTCAGAGCCTGTTGTCCTAAAACCCTTCCCAGAATCAAAGGAGTTTGGAAGAGTCATTTGAAACACCATATTCAAAGTGTAATGGTGTACAACTGGTTTGTCTTTCACTCCTTCCCTGCTTGAAAATCAGAAATTCCATTCTCATTATTGCCCTCCAGCCAGACAGTGAAGATAAGTCATTTCTTTTGTTACTGATGGTATAGTTTATTGAGTATGGCCTTAAAAAGCAGATGAAACTATTGGTTCATCACTGTCAAAAATAATAGCAAAATATTAACCATGTTCAAATCAAAGATTACTGGTTTCATCATTCCTTGTAGTTCAAATGTATAATTGTAGGCAGGGCTGGTATTCAGCCAGGGAGTAATAGAACAGGCCATGTTGGTTGTTAAAATAATGAAATACTATTATCCACAGTCACAGACCACTGACTGCTCTTACCCCTCAAAGACTGACCATGCTCCTAGCAGCCTGGCTTCTCATCCCCAAAATAACTACCCTAAGCTAATCCAAGTAATGCCTTTATAGCAACAGGTTCTCCAGCACCCTCAGCGATATGACTGATGTCTTATTGGTTTGTGCTCTTACCATATCATTTTTTCAATATTTTTATAATTACCCCTGATTCCAGCTCCTCCCTCCACCCAATGGGTTAATTTGTTAACCCTCTTGAGCATGTATTTTGCAGATGGTAAACTTATTCTATAAAAGCCACACTTACATTTTCAGAGCTGATTCAGCTCATTGATAAAATCTACCCTTAAATTTTCTAGTCAAATTATATCTTCCACACTATTTGTATGTGTCCATGTATCTGAGTAGAATCAGAGATATTTTAGAGATTAGCTTTAGCACAGCTCAGATGCACCTCTGCAGCCCTTCTCTGCATAGAGGTAGGATGACACTCTATTTGAATGAGAAGTTTTATCAGGCTCATTAATTTTCATAATAGAATATCAGCTTTACCACCTACAAGTCTGCTACCTAAAATATACAGCTCTCCAACAATGAGCAATTTAAATATTATTGTGGGTCTATTATGGACTAGGCACTTGGCAACATATAATATCCATGCTTAAAGTACAGGGAATTCAATTTTTAAATGAGTTCCATCCAACTTCTGCCAAAGCATGGTGAAGACAACCTATATTTGAGAAAGTTTAAAAAATATACTGACTATCTATCTCTCTCTGATTCTCTAAAATCTATTCCAGATTCTACTTTAAACAACAGAAACCAGTGGAGCTGGATTATATTAATTTGGCACTCTATAAAAATGCTTTTATTAAATTAGCAAGCATTATTGGAATTCAATATAAGAGATAGTACAATGAAAATCTTTTTGTACATCTTTCCTAAATAAATTATCCAACATGCTACCCATCTTACGCCCAAATTTATATCTCAAATCCAGACCAGTCTGAACCTAGTTTTATAACAACCTCTGATGTCTCCACTACCTCAAAGGCACCTGAAATTCAACATTTATAATACTCAACTGACTATTTCCCTTCCAATCTGGTCGTCTTTCAGGGATTCCCTGTCTCAACACCTTGATCCATCCAGAAGGTGCAAGTTTGAAACTTGAGAGTAATCCTTGACCCCTCACTCTCCTTCACCCTCATATTAAATCTATTGCCAAAGCTAATTAATTTAACCCCCTAAATATCTCTCAAACCTCTCTGCTTTTCACCATCTCTACACTATCATCTTTTACTTAGACACCATAATGGCCACCAAAATGGCCCTCTGCTTCCACCTCGAATACTCTGTGCTCTCTGCAGTGCAAAGTGATGTTTTCCAAAGATAAATCTGATTATCTTCTTTCTCTGCTTAGAAATCTTCAAATATCCCTGAGTCTCTCAGGCCTGCGAAGCCCTGCTTCAGTGGCCCCAGTATGCGTAGATCTCCATTACCTTCTCATGCAGGATTCCCCCTCCCTTACGACAAAGACTCCAGGCACACTGCCTGAATTTCAGTTCCTCTATTCTCCTTCCTGTCCCAGAGTCTTTGGACACACTGCTCCCTTTGTCCCCTCCTACCCTTTCTCCTAGATCAGTGCCCCTCAAACCTTAATGTTCAAAGGAATTACCTGTGTATCTAGTTAAAACAGAAGCAGACTCTCATTCGGTAGGTCCAAGCTGGAGCCTAAGATTCTGCATCTCTGAGAAGCTCCCAGCTGGTGCCAGTGCTGTTGGTCTACAGGCAACACTTGGAAAGCAAGGACCTAAACAGCTTCTGCGTATCCTTAAGATTTCAGCTCTATCATCCCTTCTTTAGGAAAGCCTTTCCTCACCCCAAGTCTAGTTCGTATAATTTTGTTATGTGCTGTCATAGAACTACGCTCCTTTCCACATAGCAATGATCTCACTTTGTAATTACTTTGTAATTACAAACTAATATAAGGATTCATTGCTATTTCTCCACTACTGTAGTTTCCACTGGGAGCACCACTGAACCCTCAGTGACTAGCATAATACTAAGGCCATATAAGGCATTCAATAAATAGTTGTTGAATGAATGACAAAAAGGGAGAAGGGAAGATTCATGTCGTAAATTGCTAGAATTTAGTATCAGAATAAAGTTTGAAGTTTGTCCCTACTGAGGAATATGTAAATATTTCCTTTTATTAAATGACAGCCATGTAACCCATCACATTTTCCTTTTTTGCCTTATCTGTGGGAACTGTTCCTAAATTTACTGTTATATTGCAGTAATCAGTTTAGCACAGGTTTTAGTTTTTTAAATTACAATAATTTCACCTCCATTTTTCTATATTTATGATCCCTAATTTTTTTTATGATCCTAATTTTTAACTGTCTTGTATGTTGATGTTTGATGGTAAGCTGCATCAAGTTATTTTTTAAATAGTGAAGTAAAATTACTTTAAAAATTGTAAATGAAGATACTTGATACCTTAGTAGTTACAGACTGTAGGTAAAGAACTTGGACTCTGGAGTCCAACAGTTGGTATCTGAATCCTGACTTTCTGACTTAGAACAGTGTGGCTTGGATAAGTTACTTACACTTAGTTATTTATTAGTTAATATTTCTATCCCTGTTAAGAAGCACAGTTAGCAGATGAAAACTGTTCCCAAATTGAGTTGCCACTAATTTCAGATTGTGAAATTAGAGTACTCCATTGGTTAAAACTTCGGAAACTTATAGTAGGCATAAAATTGGGGCAGGCATCAGTGAGACTCTATAAAGGCAGTTATGATCCTAAGGAAAGACTTGAGGTCTCTATAAAGATAGAATAATACTGCCTCATGTTCAAATAATATTAGACACAGTATGATTAATTGATTGGAACAAAGTCATAAAGCCAGCCGGTGGTGAAAGTACACATGTGTCAACATAGACCTCAGAACTAATTCCTATTCCACAGTTTTGATTCCTCAATGATAGCATGATATCAACATTAAATACCTAGATATCAAGAAGAGCATTTTAAAAGTTGAAAGTAAACTTTATAGCATAATAAATAAAGTTGGACAAATCATATTGAAAATACTTGTCCACAACTAAAGATGCTGTAAAAGGCTCATATGATATACTGCAACTGAATAGAAATGTTGCCCTCAGGGAAGCTTCTATTTAAAAAATTCAGTGTGTGCTGTATTCCCTATGTGTAAAAAGTACTTAAGCTTAACTGCAACTTAAAAGTTAATTGATAATCAATATAAAATGTAACATCAAGGGCAAAATTCAGCTTCTAAATGAATATATAGAGAGGTCTTATTGTCTTCAAATAGAGACCAGGTGAGTGCTACTGGGAATAAACGTGACTTTGGATATGAGGACACCATTTTATAAAGGCCCCACATGAGGTTGTAAGTGGACCTATTTTAAACAGCCCATTGTAGATCCAAGAGGAGAAGTTTAAGAGGATGAAAGAAAGAAGGGAGGTGAGAAAATATATATTTCCAGTCTGTTAACAAATGTTAATTTAGTGGCAGTGCAGTCAGGTTTTTGTGTACATTTTTATTTCGGTGGTACCAGATGAAAAGAAGCAAGTTCTTTACAGTAAAATCTCAAAGTAGTCAAAAAGTCTCTTGGGGTATTAAGGAGATTGTCTCACGTTTTATTTTTCAGTTTTACATCTGTAATTCATGAGTCTCCAAATAGGATGCAAAAGAGACTTAAGGAAAGAGAAAATATTGATTTTAGTCTGAGAATATATCAAACCCCAAAGCTGAAATTAAAATCCAGAGTAATTGATGCTCATAAGTAAAGAGGTAATAAAGCCCCCTATGGAACGAAATCAACTGAGTTGCACTTACCTCCCATAAACGCCCGACAACTCGATAGGTATTTAACTGAATTCAAATGTTTCTTGTTATCTTTCATTTCCCAGTTGAGCCTCTTCAGCAAACATTTGGTGGGATAAGCAGGACTTCCCTTTCTTTCTGTGTTTTAAGACTCCCGGGTTGTGTAGTACGGACCTATTCTTTTAAAGTTCAATTCCATTCAAATCAGTAGGAGAGACACGTTGCCTTATGTGTGATGGAACTTTTAAAACCATGTATATTGCTTTTACAAACACATACATCACTGCAAACCAGAAGAATTCCATATAAAAGAAAAATTTCCCTTGGAAAGAGAAAAAATATGGCTAATTTCTGGTTTAAAAAAATGACATTCCACCTTCCACAAAAAAAAAAAAGTGCATAGCTGTGGGAAAATAAAATACATTTTAAGGGCTGAAATGTAAGAAAACCCTCTGTCATGAAGACATCCAAATATCTTTTGAACTATTTATGCCATATGTGTCCCAATAAGGCTCTTTTCTGATTAAATAATGACAAGTAAGTGGAACCAAAGATGGCTTCAAAGACCCTTGAATCTTTACACAGCTTTTTGTAATTTTGCAAGTGTGAAATTTAGCTATCATTATACAAATGTTCTAAAGCATAATTTTCTTGGTCTGTGAAATATGTCTAGGAACAAGATGCTGTGCCCATAGTAGGCACTCAAAAAATATGAACAAACAAATTAGTAGCAAATGAATGCTTAGGAAAGCAATCCTTATAAAATACACGTTATCTTTTTAAAAATTCTGAGCACAAATTTAATTACTTGAAAACAGTAATTGTGAACTTAAGGTGGACAGCCACTTCTTAAAGAAAATTCATTGAGAGCTAACGGAGTACAACAATAGGGTAATGGCCAAAAATATGTGGAACACACAAAGAGGGAGAAAGTGTACAGCCATTAAAATTCTGAATAGCTGGTAGTGATGTGGGAAAATATTTATAATAAAAAGTTAAGTGAAAAAAGCAGGAAAAGCTACATACGCAGTAAAATACGAATGCTTTCATACACATAGAAAACAAAACTGGTATTAAATGTGCAAAATATTAATAGTGGATATCTCTAGGTAATGGGATTATAAATATTTAGTTTCAATTTTTGATGAAAATGCCTCATCAATGAGTATATAAGACTTTTAAATTCAGAATAAAAAGACGCCTTTTGAATGGCAAATAAGGGTGCTGTAATGTTCTAATACCTTTCAAGATCTAAAATTCCTTTTAAAAAAATGTGACTGGTTAAGCAGTGTTACAAAATCCATGGGTTATTCATGGATTCAGCTGCACCACCCCTCCCAGAGAGCCCAGGCGTGGTAAGCGTCAACATCTAGATGAGATCGTGATGGCTTGAACTCCCCAGGCAAAAAGGAGGAAGGATACCAAAAGAAAAACTTCGTTATTGTTGAAATAAAACTAAGGGAGACAAATCCAGAGCTCCAGGGACACTTTAGATACCATAAACTTTAGGTTTCTACTCTGTAATAATATTCCTAGCGAGTCATCCAGATACTTTATTCTAATATATAAGAATGTAACAGTCTAACCCCTGGTAACATAGATTTTCAGGAACTGATGGAAGCTAAAAGGGCCATCTAGTATAGCAGTTGACCTGATGCTTGCCATCCAAGGGTCAGCGTTACTGTCAAACAAATGCCTAGGTCTAGACAATCTTCTAGAAAATTTGCTACCTCCTATGGCAAAGTTGACAGCTAGAATGTATTTTTTCCCTCAGTATCCTTAGGGTAGCAAGTACTTTAGCTTGATTTAAAAAAAAAAAAAAAAAGGAATACATTAACCAGCACTCTTCGGGTTACAATGGTGGGGATGGTTGCCGGGGGGCGGGGGGGGGGGAGCGGGGGGAGGGGTAGGCAGGATTCAGACTGGCTTAACCAAAAAACAAACAAAACAGAGACATAAAGCTGGCTCAGGTACAACTGGATCCAAGACCTCAAATGATGAAATCAGGATTCAAGTTCCCGCTATCACTTGGCTCTTCCTCTTTCTATTTTGGCTTCATCCTCAGTCAATTCAGCTCTGAAACTGTGGTGACAAGATGGCCTCAGCAGCTCCCAAGCCCCAATTCTCTCCTCTCAGCCATCCTCTTAAAATACACGTACACTCACACATACAGCATTTTCCCCCAACTGTTTTTAAACAATGAAAAATCTAGGCCTGACCGTTATTGCTTGAATTGAGCTTTGTAACTGGCTTGAACCAGTTTTGTGGTCAAGGGTATGAAATCCATTGATTGATTCCTTTGGACTGTGCACCCACTCTTAGAAATGAGCGCAGGGCCAGTTCCAGGCAAACCATATGAATTACGAAAAAATAGGAAGGGGTGACCCTAAATGAATGTAAAAGAAAGCAGAAGAGATCATAGATGATAGATCAATCAATCGACAGATAGGCAAGCAGGTAGACAGTCATTCATCTGTTACAAGGTAATTTCTTTGTAGCTATGCTCTCCAGTGCCTTGACAGAAAGAGGGAAAAAGAAAAAGATGGAGTAAAATTGTACCAATGCAAATGCAGGAAAAAACTGTTGCTCTGTGTTAGCATCATAGGGCTTTATAGGTTTTAAAATAAAGAAACAGAAAAATGAGCATAATGGCAAACCATTTCACAAATATGATGGTGATATTAGGAAACAATAAAACAGAATCAAAGATAAATTTGATGATGACCCATGCCATCTGCTGCCTGGTATGGTCTAATATAAAACTGAAAATTCTGTCACCAAACACCACATGCCTCAGCCTTTCAACAAAAGCAGCATCCAGTTATTCAAGGTGTTGGGTACAAAATGACTAGTCAGAAATGTACTTTCTCGGGTGACTATCTCTGATAATCCCACACAGCTTGTGGCAGGGGTAAATGTGCTAGCAGCAGTTAAATGAAGTTGAGAAATGTACCATGGAGTGAAAGATGAGGGCAATCGTGTTTTGTGATGACTGGCTCAGACAGAACTTCTGGTGGAAGATGTTTTAGGAAACTGTGAAACAATACCTGATAGGAAAACCTTGGTGAGACAGCTAAAATTTAACAGATAAAGCTGAATAAAGACACTAAGGTGCATCCCTATTCATATGTCAACAGAAAGAAAGTCCTGAAATTTTCTGTATAAATCCTTAAGTCTCAATCAGAAAAAAAAATCTTTAAGATATAGAAATTTAAAAATACAAGAAAGATGATTCCAGGGAAGAAAATAAGTAAGAGATGTAAATCTTTTAAAGAGAAAAATCACACTTTTTATCTATAGGATTGAAACAGTCATGACAGACAAAGATAATCCTGGGCAAAACTGTTTCATCCTCTCAGTACGTGTTTATTGAGCAACTATTAAATGCCAGTCACCCTATTCCATCCTTCATGGAAATAAAATACATGAGCCAAATAGGTATGGTCTGTCATCAAAGAACTTACACTACTGAGAGACTATCTAGACTAGGGTATCACAAAGACTTCCATGGAAAAGTGTTATTTAAACAGGGGTATTAAGAGAGAGTAGGAGATATTTAGGCAAAGAGTAAGTCAGAAGCAAAGGGAACTGTATACTCAAGAACATTCTAAGGCAGATGGAAGAATGGAACTTCTTCAGTATAGAAAAGACAGTGTGAGTTGTGTGTAACAAGAAAGGAAGCAAGTGCTACAAGAATAGGCTAGAAGAAGGGGTTATCACCAGATCACACAGAATCTTATCAACCCTGTTAAGGATGTTAGTCTTTAGTTCATGAGCAGTGAAAAGCCAACAAACAGCTTTTTGTTTTTGTTTTTTTAATTTATTTATTTTTACAGCAGGTTCTTGTTAGTTATCAATTTTATACATATTGATGTATAGATGTCAATCCCAATCTCTCAATTCATCCCACCACCACTCCCCCCAACTTTTCCCGCTTGGTGTCCATACATTTGTTCTCTACATCTGTGTCTTGATTTCTGCCTTGCAAACCGGTTCATATGTACCATTCTTCTAGATTCCACATATATGCGTTAATATACGATATTTGTTTTTCTCTTTCTGACTTACTTCACTCTGTATGACAGTCTCTAGGTCCATCCACGTCTCTACAAATGACCCAATTTTGTTCCTTTTTATGGCTGAGAAATATTCCATTGTATATATGTACCACATCTTCTTTACCCATTCGTCTGTCAGCCATCGAACAGTTTTAAGCAGAGTAGAGTCTTGAGAAGGTGTGTCCTTCAAAAAGGTCACCCTGGCTATAATACGGAAAAATAGTTATTTTTACATGTAAGATTTGAGGGTGGGAGAGCAGGCTGGTAGAGTACATACCAGAACTATCAGAAGGGGTTGACAATAGAGAGGAAAAGGGGTGAGGGAATCTGAGAAACATGAGGAGGTCTCATTGACAGAACTCAGGGATGAACTGGTTAAGAAAGACAAGGGAAATGGATATGTGAAGGATGAACTCTGTTTTTTTATGCCCACTGGTTATAGGTTCACTGAAATGGGAAACTCTGTAGAAGCAGCAGGTCCAGGGGGAGGCTAGAATCTGAATCGTCTTGAATGTCTTGAGTCTGTAGTGCTTTTGATACATCTGCTTAAGAAAGCAGAGCAGACAGTTTGATATATGGATGTTGAACCCAAAAGAGAGATCTGAACTGGAAATATAAACATGGAATACATTTGATTCAATAACAGAACATTTGGTGCCATGGGGGTGGACAAGATCACCTGAAAGTAATACAGAAAAGAGGAGGGCAATTTTAGAGCCAGTTTTGAGGAACTTCAAAATCTAATAGTCAGTAAGAAGAGTATATGCTTGAAAACAGTCCAAGATAGAATGTCCCGCATGGTAAGAGGAAAAATCAGGACTGTGGGTTAAGGAATTGCTGGGAAAAAAAGAGAGTAAGAGGGAAGGACTGCTGGACGTGAAGTAACCTTCCATTACCGACAAGCTTCTGCAAATTCAGAAGAACCAACCCCAAAAAACCACCTCCCCTACCCAAACAACAAAAACTTATTTCTTCAAGCCACTAACATATTTTCTTAAAATAACAGTGGTGCTTTAGTCTTGTACTACGGGCAGGCCTATATTGTGTAAAAATTTAGATTGACCTGAAAATAGGAAATCCATACTTAAGATCATCCCTTACTAAGCAGCAGCTGCAACAGAATTTTGATGGGCTGCCCCTTTTACTGCTTCTTTCTTACAGGTGGGAGGGAGTAGGAGAGGAAACTTCTTTCATTCCAGGAAAATCAAGGCGAGAAAAAAATGCCTCCCCACAACCAGCACTATTTTCTAGAGGCCAGTGAGAAGAGAGGTGGGTTCTTTTGTCACTACCGCCCCACATTGGTGGTAATGAACTCAGGACAGAAACATTATAAGAAACAATCCTTAAACTGGATTATAGGCCAAGTAGGTTTTATCTGGATCAGCTGGGACTGAAACCACCATTTAAATCCTTTCCTCCCTGGGAAAATGTGTTCTAAATTTGCCTTCACTTGGGGCAAATTCTCTTATAAGCCTCTGATCCTATCTCCAGTTAGTATCTTTGAGCTCAGGGCAGCCCACATCCTCCGAAGAGTATAAAACAAGCAAGAGAGAAAGCAGTGTTTGTCAGTGTTTATGTTGCAAGGACCCCCTGTTCATGCTTTTGGAAGATACTGGAGTAAAGAAAACACAGCCGTCATTTCTCACAGAGTAATAGGGCATTCGAATGCCATCTAAGCTCAAGGCCATGGAGTTAATATGGCCTTAATTTCAGACAGATCTTAAGTGTTCCCGAGTTAATGAAAATGCAGTTTTGTTCCTCTTGGATCAGAAACTTCCTTAACAGACCTGACCACTTAAACAACTAAAAGGTTTGTGTTTTAAGGGTAGACCTAGCCAAAGAAGACCAGGAATAAATGGAAAGTACTTGTTTTCTGCCTTCCAAGGATTATAAGAACACTGGGAGCTCTCCCTGGTGCTACTAATACCATGACCCTGCCTAGTTTGCTCGATCCAATCTTTGCTCTTATTTCTCTGTGCAAATCTCCTGCCAGAAACCCAAACTGATGGGACCCTAATTTGCTATTTCTGTCTCTGGTCAGCAGCACTGGGCTACCACCATGTCCACCACCACCCCCATCTCTACCCAATCTTTGTTCCACCTGAAGCAGAACTGCCTAGGATGCAGCTTTGATGATGCTCCTGCCTGGCACTCCCCCTTCAAACTCTCAAACCTCACTGTAAATTCTTCAGTCTTCTATCCAAAAACTACAGAACCTGAAGTCAGCTTAAAGATGATTTACTAGGGCTTCCCTGGTGGCGCAGTGGTTGAGAGTCCGCCTGCCGATGCAGGGGACACGGGTTCGTGCCCCGGTCCGGGAGGATCCCGCGGAGCGGCTGGGCCCGTGAGCCATGGCCGCTGAAGCCTGCGCATCCGGAGTCTGTGCTCCGCAACGGGAGAGGCCACAACAGTGAGAGGCCCGCGTACCACAAAAACAAAAACAAAAAGATGGTTTACTAAATACTAATCCTTATTGTCCGAAGTGCAAGGTACTATCCTAGAATTCATTTAACTTTCACAACATCCTTAAGAGTGAGGTAGTTCTTTAAGCCCCATTTTATAAATGAGGACATGAGACCGAGAAAAGTGAAGTAGTTTGCTGTGTTGATGCCTGGCTTCGCTCCGATTACCTGTTCCCTACTCTTTATTGCCCGCTTGGGCCTGTGGCCACTCCTTCTTCTCCCTGACCTGGGTTATCCCACTGGACTTGATTACTTGCTGGGGAGTCCTACAACATCTGCCAGACTCAGTCTGCCTCTCTGGGTACCAGTCTTGACCTCATACGTGTCAATATTCATTCAACAACCCACATCATATGGCAATTATAAGTTCAGACTTCAGATTTCAATGGACAGAATTTGAATCTTGGCTCTGCTGCTTCATAGCTCTGGCAACATGTGTAATCACTGACGATCACAGCCCAATTTGTTATCTGTAAAATGGAACTTCTTTTACCTATCAATACTTCCTCACATTGCTTGGAGTCATACATGAGAGAATATATCTAAAATGATTTGTGCCCAATAGCTGCTCAATAAAAGGAAGTTGTTATTTGTGAGCACTTCCTATGTGTCAGTCTTTATTACCCATCATGCTCTGGCATGCCAAGAACAAACTTTTGGAACAGGGCTCACATATAAATTGGGGACAAATTTTATACAGTTTACTGTATAGTCACACACACACATATACACCCCACAGATTATGGAATATTGCTTTATCACATTTTAGAAATCTTATGTCACTAAAAGATCAGTATTGCAAATAATCTGTTAAAATTTTATCATTTTGCAGTTACTTAATGGTTAGTGAGGTTAACATGTGTACCCAACACTTACTTGGGTGGATTCAAATGATGTTAATGTACATTAATGCTCACAATTACAAGACCCCTGAGACTGTTTCCTGTGCACTTTATACCAAGAGGTCCATGGGGTGACTAAGTCTAGGCAGTTTATACCTGATACCAAAACCTACCCAGACCCCACCAACTGGTGCCATGGTCGTGCTATGAGAACAAAGGCATTCATATGTGGAATGGAAAGAGCTGTTCCAATTAAGACGTGTAACACTGAGTTCCACAGCGAGAATGTCTAGCTTCTGGGTCTGAACTCCTCACAAAGGTTTTCTCTGAGATAGTCCATTGTCCTTTCTGAAATATAGTCTTGATTTGAACCTCCACAGTTCCTTAGATGTGCTTTTAATAATCTTGAGGCTTAGCTGGGGATTAAGAATAAAAGGTTTAGATCCAAGATCCTTTTTCATTGAAAAGACTGCTCAACCACTATGTAAATTTATGGATGCAGCTATGTAGATTTGTAGGAAAAGGGATATTACTTGGTGCAGGGATCATTGCTATCCAATAAAATCCAGGTTCTTTTTCTTCAAGCGTATAGTCAGACAACATTTCATAATCTCCCTGAAGTTCGGGTTTGGTCCCAAGGCCAAGCTCTCAGCAGTGGATTCAAGCAGACGTGTGTTGGGGGAGAGGTAAGACATCTCCAGCATGTATAGCATCTAAGTCTCAGGCTTTGCTCTGTACAAAAATCTGGTTTAGAGTCAGTCTTATCATTTCTTCATGAGAGATAAGAACACATAAATGAATTGCCTAAGATGACACCCCTTGTTCACAGCAAAGCTAATATTTGAATCCCAGTTTTAGACTCAGTCCAATGTACCTTCCACCATACACCACAAGCAGGCTGTATGAAGAACTTCCATTTGAGGATCATTAACTAAGAATGCTACTTTTCCTTTGAACCCTGGCCTCTAGAATGTATTTCCCTTTTCATATGCATGTTGCTAAATTCTTTTCAAGTAATTTTTTTTACCCATTCTAGAGGTAGAAACATTAAGGGGTTTGGTAAGAAAGTTTAAGGAGCTACAAAAAACACCGGTAATAAATGGTAGATTTCAGAGGAATTATTTTCTAGATTTCTTCTAAAAGTGTGATTTCTCTTACCAATCAAACCCATTTGTTTATATTTGTTTTTATGCATGAACTCTTATAAGCTTATCTCTTTTACTCAGTATCTTAACAGGAGCTTTATTATACTGATACTCTGATAGATTTAACTATCTGTATTTTTAAGTCTCCATAATAAGAATCAATGTAGATAAAACTCAGATTTTTAAAAATAACTTTTTCCTTCCAAGTGTACACCTTTAGGGGTTTAATTTCAGAAGCATCTCAGAGGTTGTAAAGACATAATCTGTGAGTAATATTTAAGTCAATAATAGATACAATGCTGTACAAATTTTAAGTTGAATGTTGCAATATGTGCGGAAAGATACTGAATGCTCTGAGGGGAGTCAAATTCTGCAGACTTGCAGCATCAAGCATGATTCTATTGACGACTTGACATAGCAATTAATGGCATATCTGGCACATATAGGTGCCTCTAATCCTGTCTTTGACTACCTACCAAAAATAATACCGGGCAAAGACGTCCAGTAAATTACTTTCATTTACTCTGCACAACTGAGTAGAAATTCTTCTGAGCACTTTGGACAAATTACTTCTGCCACGTGTGTATTTTTGACTTGGACAAGAGGGTACATAGAAATGGTGGTGACCACTCAGGCAACACACTGACTGAATCATGTGATGACCAGTTATGATGCCCAGCTGAGGAGCACCAGCTTCCATCCTTTTTAGAAAATACTTCTGCCAGGGTTGGAAAGACAGCCTTTTTAATAAACCTATTAAACCAAATGGTTCTCAAGTGACTGTACTATAACATCAGTGCAAAGAAGAACTGACTACATAGAAAACATTTTCCTCACCGTCATCCCAATGTCTAGGCGATCTGGAGCTATAAGCATAGTTTCAACGTTAAACTGTTTTGTGTTTCTTCTCATTCCAAGTGCTTTGTATAATATTTGAACTTCATAATGTCTTGTATCATTTTAACTATAGCTGTGCTGCCATGCTACTTTTTGCATTAACTGATCATTTCTAGGCACTGTATTAAATATGACTCATTTTAATGCTATACCAATAGGCTTGACCTCATAATAGATATTGCTGTCTTAGGTCTTTAAATGTCGAGCAGCATGTTCAGGTCAATGGCATATTAATAGGGGTCAGCTATGCTCATGAATTGTTAGTTATTTTTGTTGTTTTAAATGTTCCTGAAATAAGAACATAAAGTGGGATACTTTCACACACACATACACATACACACACACGTACACACTCATACATACCACAGTGCCTACATAGCTTTGAGAGAGAGACTAAGTTTCTGTGATTCAAGAAGTTTTATTCAAATCTATATATTCCCTGAGACAAGAGAAGTTTTTTTTGCCGAGGGTAAAATTCACTGAAGTTTGTTTTTAATTGAACTTCAGAAGGATGAGATATATAATTTTTGAAAAAGTAGAAGAAACTGGTCTCAAAGTAAAACAGATGTGTGCAGAAGAAAAAACTGTATAAGGTTCAACCTAAAATGTGTTGTGAAATGTATCTATTTGATTAATGAATATTCTTTTCTTACTTTTAAGCTGAGACATCTCTTTCTTTGCACATAGGGTTTCCCCTCGTATATTTAAATATAGCTTGCGTGTAATCACTGTATTTGCAAAGACAATACAGTTTTATCTGCTGCCCTCAAAATTTTTTGGCTGCATTACAGGTAAGTTTGATAGCAACTTCACCTTAATATGAAGAAAAAGGACACAATGGCCTGGGCCAAGTTCTCATAAATGTCAGATACACTTGTGTAAGCTGAGATTAGCATGTCTGTTAGGTCACGAGGGCATGGTCATTTCAGTTCAAAACTCCCCAAATTCATTTACCTTTCATTTGTCATCTGTTATGACATTTGAAGCTCAATTTGTATGATTTTCTTAGAATGCCTTATCTAATTGTTTTTATAATTCAGAATTGCATTCTACATCTTACACTGAAAAAAGAAAGCATTTGCATCTGCTATCCATGTTTCCAAGTGCTTATTTCCAAATGATATTTTCGTAAGTGGAGTTTGAAGGTTTTCTATAATGCAATTCAAAAGTGCCTCTTCCGAAAGGGATGGGTTCCTAAAGCAATGACTCAAGATATATTAGATATGGAAAAAGAAAAAAAAAGCCAAACTTCTTCCACTGATATCTCACTATCCAGCCACAATATATCTGCTTCTTTTTTTCTATCTTGACAGGGATTCACAGACGTCTTTTTAACAGCTGTAAAACAGAAATACTCAATATGGAAACAAAGGAACATATTGCCAGTAATATTTGGGTAATCTACAACTCCTTCCATTAACACTGTTGTTTCTATCCATTTCCACATGCAAACTTCTTTCTGCTTATAAATCAGGAGACTAAAGGGGAATAAATACATACGTATCATAGTGATCTAACAGCCATCCCAAGCAAGCCTCATCCTGTGTCACTGCCTAAGTCATGCAAATTACACCAGAGCTGCCAGTTGACTAAGATTAATGACACTGCGCCAGCTTCTTTGTTTCTCTCTGCGGCCGTTTAGTGTGAAATACTATCCAAAAACATTATCTATCCTCGATTAATCCCACAAATTTGTTCACACGATGCACATTGTTTAGGGCAATTTACAACAGGAACATACTGAGCACAATTGCATTTAATTACTTGGGTTCTAATTACATTCATTAAAGGCTAATAAAATAAATGAAACAGCTTTAAAAGCTTCTGCAAAACACATGGGTCTTGTCTCCCTAGTGAAACATACAGTAGATGTTTGACGGGAAACACAGATTTGACCATATCTGTGTGGTTATAGACATATATATATGCATATTCCATACGTTAAATAAAGTAGATTTTAAAATCATAAGCAATAAAACATCAAGTGTGGTAGGAATACATTTACTTAATGAGTGGTTGAGAGATTTTAGGAACCTAGAACTACTTTTTATGTGGCGAATAAAGAGAAAAGCAAATCCGTTTTCAAAATCCATTTTGAATCTTAATTGTTTCCACCTGCGTGGCTCAGATGCCCAGCCCGCTCTTTCCCATGTCCACATTATGAAGGCTCCTGACCAACAGAACAGGGAGGCATTCCACTCAACCTGGGTTCTGAAGAACATTTCCATCAGGTTGAATCCCCAAACTCAGTCAGGACTTTTGGATTACTTCCCTCCAACACTAGAGGCAGTTTATTTAAAGACCGTATAACAATATGAAAATTCATACTTTAAGGCACATTGGGCACTCTGAATAATTTATTTTGTAAGGGTTAAAAAAGTGAGCTTGTAAATATCTGATTTTCCTAATATTTGCGTACCTATTTAATGCAGTGTGTTTGGACCATCTGAGAAAGAGAAAAATGTAAAACATCAGTGTTGACAACTACGCCAGTGAGAAAACAATATGGAAATTCAAAATAAGGACTTTCATTTTAAACCTTTCTGTCACTCTACTGGAGCTCTGAATAATCTGAATACCCAAAGACAAATGTCTACCTAACTGTCTTATATGCCTTTGAAATCGATGCTCTACTTTATCAAGTCCATGGTGATTTGATCTGGCGAAGGTATACTGAGCCTTGCAAAGCCCTCTTTAGTGCTCAGCACTAGCAAACGGAGCAGCAGTATGTAAATCTAAATACATGTGATTAACGTGTCTCATCACAAACAGCATTTTACTTCTAGAGTAGCTTTTTAGCATTATCCAAAATAAATCAAGAACTTTGGGGATGATTTTGATAGGCACTTGGATTTAGGATTTCAACTGGATTCAGATCTTTGCCAAAGAATAAAAATTTTTTAAAACAAATCTTACGTAAATGCATTGATAATTATCATGTTATTGTCTTTTTTCTGTGGGTGCTCTTTTTTTTTGGTAATCTACATTTTTATTATAAATTTTTGACCCATATTAAATGGATATATTATATTTCATAGTTATTTCTTTTTATGCTGTAAAGTGACAGAATTGTTCAGTATTGTATCTATTGTCAAATATTTTTGTTGTTGTTGTTTCTGCTTTATAACAAAGTGAATCAGTTATACATATACATATGTTCCCATATCTCTTCCCTCTTGCATCTCCCTCCCTCCCACCCCTCTAGGTGGTCACAAAGCACAGAGCTGATCTCACTGTGCTATGCAGCTGCTTCCGACTATCTGTTTTATGTTTGGTAGTGTATATATGTCCATGCCACTCTCTCACTTTGTCACAGTTTGCCCTTCCCCTGCCCCATATCCTCAAGTCCATTCTCTAGTAAGTCTGTGTCTTTATTCCCGTCTTGCCCCTAGGTTCTTCATGACTTTTTTGCTTTTTTCTTAGATTCCATATATATGTGTTAGCATACGGTATTTGTTTTTCTCTTTCTGACTTACTTCACTCTGTATGACAGACTCTAGGTCCATCCACCTCACTACAAATAACTCAATTTCATTTCTTTTTATAGCTGAATAATATTCCGTTGTATATATGTGCCACATCTTCTTTATCCATTCATTTGTCAATGGACACTAAGGTTGCTTCCATGTCCTGGCTATTGTAAATAGAGCTGCAATGAACATTTTGGTACATGACTCTTTTTGAGTTATGGTTTTCTCAGGGTATATGCCCAGTAGTGGGATTGCTGGGTAATATGGTAGTTGTATTTGTAGTTTTTTAAGGAACCTCTACACTGTTCTCCATAGTGACTGTATCAATTTACATTCCTACCAACAGTGCAAGAGGGTTCCCTTTTCTCCACACCCTCTCCAGCATTTATTGTTTCTAGATTTTTTGATGATGGCCATTCTGACCAGTGTGAGATGATATGTCATTGTAGTTTTGATTTGAATTTCTCTAATGATTAATGATGTTGAGCATTATTTCATGTGTTTAGACAAAGCAATCTTGAGAACAACAAACGGAGCTGGAGGAATCAGGCTCCCTGACTTCAGACTATACTATAAAGCTACAGTAATGAAGACAGTATGGTACTGGCACAAAAACAGAAATATAGATCAATGGAACAGGATAGAAAGCCCAGAGATAAACCCACGCACATATGGTCACCTTATCTTTGATAAAGGAGGCAAGAATATACAGTGGAGAAAAGACAGCCTCTTCAATAAGTGGTGCTGGGAAAACTGGAGAGGTACCTGTAAAAGTATGAAATTAGAACACTCCTTAACACCATACACGAAAATAAACTCAAAATGGATTAAAGATCTAAATGTAAGGCCAGAAACTATCAAACTCTTAGAGGAAAACATAGGCAGAACACTCTATGACATAAATCACAGCAAGATCCTTTTTGACCCACCTCCTAGGGAAATGGAAATAAAAACAAAAATAAACAAATGGGACCTAATGAAACTTAAAAGCTTTTGCACAGCAAAGGAAATCATAAACAAGACCAAAAGACAACCCTCAGAATGGGAGAAAATATTTGCAAATGAAGCAACTGACAAAGGATTAATCTCCAAAATTTACAAGTAGCTCATGTAGCTCAATAACAAAAAAACAAACAACCCAATCGAAAAATGGGCAGAAGACCTAAATAGACATTTCTCCAAAGAAGATATACAGACTGCCAACAAACACATGTGGGTGCTCTTTGACCCAGCAACTCCACTTCTAGGTATGTGACTTAATGAAATACTCTCACACATGCACAAAGAGAGAATTAGGAAGATGGTTATTACAGCATTGTCTTTAATAGTGAAAAAATGGAAACATCCTAAATGCTCATCAATAAAGAAATGGTTAGTGAACCAAAGGAATCCATAGTATGTAGTCCTGTGTAACAATTAAAAAGAAAAAGGTAAATCCATATGTGTGATATGGAATGCTCTCAAAAAGCAAGTTGTGGGCAACATATAGTGTAGGAATGTACAAGTTAAAATAGTATGTAGGGGCTTCCCTGGTGGCGCAGTGGTTGAGAGTCCGCCTGCCGATGCAGGGGACACGGGTTCGTGCCCCGGCCGGGGGAGATCCCACGTGCCGCGGAGCGGCTGGGCCCGTGGGCCATGGCCGCTGAGCCTGCGCGTCCGGAGCCTGTGCTTCGCGACGGCAGAGGCCACAGCGGTGAGAGGCCCGCGTACCGCAAAAAAAAAAATAAATAAATAAATAAATAAAATAGTATGTAGGGGCGTGTGTGTGTGCACGTGTGCATGCACGCACATGGGAGAAAGTCTGGAAGAATCCAAAAACTGATAGCAGTGATGACCTCTGAGAAGAGTAGAAAAGGTGGTAGGAAGGGAGTCTCAGGGCAGGAGGGAGGACTCCCACTTGTCCCACTTGTTATGTGGCATTAAGTGAATTTTTATATAAATGCATTCACGTATTTATTGTATATAATTTTTGAAATTAATATAGGTGCAAGGTAAATATTTAGAGCTATGATGTGTTATCAAACACCCCCTCCCCAACACACATACTAATTTCCCAAATATCTTCATCTGATAGCTCTTCAGAACATGATCTGGAAGAGGTTTTCTTGGGAAGTTATTTTTAAAAAGTGGGATTTTACAATCTAGAAGTTTTTTCTCTTTCACACTCATCCTCTGCTCCTACCTTCCTATTTTCATTTCCTCCTATTATGTGTCAATGCCAGAAATTTGGAGAAGTTCTATTCTCATAACATAGCTGCAGGAGGCACTTGGTGTCCTCACAGAACCCCTCAACAGGAACGCTGACTGGCTTCAGCGCAACCTACCTTATAGAATCCTATTAGTTTAGAGTTATGTCCCACATGGTTGAGGATTATCTCTCCAAACCACATCGGTGCAGGCTCTGGTGCAAAGCAAGCACAACTGTTGCTTTGGGGAAATTTTTAAAAGAATGATGCTTTGCTATCATTCAATCATTACCACAAATGCTTTAACAGGATTTCAGAACTGTGCTATAAAACTCAGAATCATAATAGCATGGAAAAGGACTTGACACCAAAACAAAACAAAACAAACACACACACACACACACACACACACACACACACACACAAAAGACAAGCAAATTGAGAAGTAAAGCAGGACTGCAAAGCCTTGGATGTGTATTTTCTGATGCAAGCCTACTTTTCTCCTCACCACGTCTCAAACACCACGTAATCTCCAGAGCTTGCAAGATTTTTCAACACTCGAAGTGGAGACCCCAGTTTTGTCACATTATCTCTGACAATGCCTACAAAGTGTGGTCTAAATCTTTGGACCTTTCATTCAAAGCTCTTCAGCCATGGAGTTTTGTGTCTTGCTACCTGATTTCATATACCATATACCCCAAACGGACTTGGCAGTAACTTTTTAATAGCCTCTCCTCTTAGAATCTCTTTGCTGCTCTCTGCTACTCTCCACATGTTAGGATCCCTCAGGTCTATCTTAAATGTCATTTCCTCTGGTGATTTACCCCTGGTATTCTTTGAGGTGCCTTTTCTGTATCTTGGTTATCACTGTACCACTGTTTCAGTTTATTTGTGCTTCTGTGGCATTTGCCACATGTGTTCTTGTATAACGGATCTCCACGTATGTCTCATAACCCCCTTAAATATTGGAACTGATACCAATGTGCCCATGAAACCGAGTAGACTGCTTGTCATACAGCAAGAAGGAATTAAAAAGAAAACAAATAATTAACCATATAAAAAGAGTGCTTGAATTGTTTGAATAATTGCTCAGCTCTTTGTATTAATATGTAGCTGTCAGTAGGCAGAGCTCTCCAATGACTAATAGAGTATCTGGCCTATAGTAAGCGCTCAATAAATATTTGTTGAATGCATATGAATGAGCAAATGAACAAAAAAAACCAACATAGGAACAAATAAGTGATTTTTTTCTTTCTCTCTTTCTCCCATTTGTCTACCCCAAGAGGGAAAATGTTTATTATAGTATCTCATGAAAAATGTCAAAATCCCTTCATGGCATTTCATCAGAAACAGCAATCTTCATTATCATAGTCTAAAACTATAATAACAGCTTTGTACAGTGTCTGTAATTCAACATTTAGTTTTCATTAAGATTTTTAGGACCGACTCTTACAGTTTAAATTTATTCCATTTTACAATAAAAGCTGTAGAATAATTGCAAATATGTTTAATGAGTCCTGGATTAGTAATTCAATATCTTTAGAATTCTGTCTTTATACATACTTGCAGAGATTTAAAGATAGGGTGTTTTTAATGAACAATGTGAACATCCTGAGAGTTGATAGGCAGAAGATATGCCCTTAAGGGAACAGGAGGCTTAGTGATTCTTCAGTGGGTAGGAAATTCCCCTGCATTTGACACTTCTGGGCAAGAGAACACAGCTTCTTCTGGATGGCCAAGTGGTAGCATTCATTGTGTACATTCAGATGCGTTCCTTTATATGACTTCAAGAGCTTCGCCCTCCCTTTACCGACAAGGATGCACAATGGGAAAGAAAAAGACCCACACAAGCCGTATCAGTACATTGCAATAGGATTCAGTGATTCCTTTCCTTTTCTCCTTTCTTTTTTTACTCACTTCTAGGAAACTAAGAGGAGCTGTTCTATGTTAAGCACCAGAGAAATATATAACTACAAACTGAAAGCTCATGACCTCAATCCTCGGCCACCCCTTGCCCCTCATTACTGCAGCAGTTGGTGTAGGGAAGGATTAAAGAGGGCTAGAAATCATTGGGTGAGCATACAAGGGCTCAGAAATTTGACCTTCGTTACTTAAAGCACACAGTCTCCACTAAAAGCTGGTATACGAGGAGAATTAAAAACAGAACCAAGAAAGGTCAGGTGGAGTGCAGATGCACTAACAAAGATGAGGTTGAAATGGCCAAAAAAATTTTTTAATTTTAAAAATCCTCCAAAATATTCACCTTTTCTTCTTTTTGGCATAAGTTGACATCATGAGGAGACATCAGTTTGGCTTTTGCCACTAACCAAAACTGCAAAAAAGCCTCCATGCCAAAAGCAGGAGCTTAAAACTTACAACTGCCAGAACAAGAGAAGACTTCAGAATGCTCCCAACACAGGAGAGTTTCTTAGGGCACGTTCTAAATGAAGTGGAATCAGATTTGGCCTCCCCCTATATCTGATAGCTTTTATTATCTGGATCTATGAATTACCCAAGTTTAATGGGAAATACAAGAAGAGATTACAAAGGCACTGACTAGTAAAATATTTTTACAATTGTGAAATTTGCAGCAAGGCTGTCTCTTTTCTGGGAAGGCAGAGTAAGGGGCAAGGAACTAGCATCGTGAAGCATACGACCATGGCAACAGTGCAAAGTGGGTGTGAACTCAAAAGCATTTTAAGAAACATACACTAAGAAGTGAATGATTCCCATCTGTCAACAATGGGACCGCATTATTCATTGTTCTGGCAGTCCTGTGCTCTGTGGGTGCTGGGAACAGGCTTTCCCCTTCAGAGATCTCTGGCTGTAGATGAGAAAACTGAGGCATTTAATTAAACTAAGCTTAAATGACTTGCCCCCAAAGAGGCAAGCAGCCTGAAATCAGTCAATGTTTGCTGAATTCTGAAAAGAAACTGTAATAACCAACTATTTTCTTTCTTAATGAGTATAAAGATATTTTATATTTCTATAATGGTTTGCACTTTTCAAAACAATTTCATAAATTTTCAATGAAGCAAATAAGTGATTTAAATACTATCTCATAAAGATGGCAAGATGTGTGTGGATCCTAATCTCTATTTTTTCTTTTCCTGTTTAAACAACTAGTGAATCCTCTGGAACAGTGCTATGCAATAAAAATATAATCAGATATACTTATATAATTTAAAATTTTCTAATAGCTATAGTCAAGAAGTAAAAAAAGGGGTGAAATTTATTTTAATAATATCTTGTATTTAGCCCAATATATCAGAAATGTTTAAAAATGCAACTAATATAAAAAATATTGTGATGTTTTATACTTTTTTACACTAAGTCTTTGAAATATAGTGTGTAATTTATACTTACAGCACATCTCATTGAAGACTAGCCACCTTTCACATGCCCAAGAGTCAGAGGCTAGTGGCAACTGTTTTTAATAACATACCTCTGAGGTTCCTTCTTTCCCCTAATTTGGATATTATGCTGCCCTAGTTTCTCTATTAGTGACTGTAGACTTCAGGAATATCAAAAATTTGTTGTTTGAGTTAGTGTCATATTTACCAAGGGCACCTAATAATCCACTTGGGAGATATCAACATGTTCTCTCAAGTCCTAAGAATAAATATATGCGTGTATGATTACGCTAGTATATATGTGTATGATGTGTATCATTATCAACAAGCTTTGACTGTGCCTATTCTGTGTAAAGCATTATACCAAGAACCAGATCAACATCAAGTCATCATTTTGGCCAATATTTTTCTTAAGCCCCTAAAATGCATAAGACAGCCATGTTTCTTTCACCAGCAAACCTCGGGTTGGTTCTAAACTTTCAACAGCTCTAAGAGTGGTGGGTTCAGCATTTAACAAGGCCAAGGGAGCCCTGACTCCAAGTCTTGCCTCTTTATAAGCACTGTGATTTTGGGCAAGTCATTTCCCTACCTTGATCTTTAGTTTACTCATTGGTAAAATGAGGACTGTTGACCTTTAAGCTCTTTTCCAGTTCTGACAGGCTGTGGCTTGATAATAAAAGTTTACTTCCTTTTAGCCTCAAGGAACACATTCCTCACATTTCAGCAGTTGTCTATATGGTGTGATTTATGGATTACCAGGGGTAATCCTACCAGTAGGGTTGCCAGATTTAGGAGAAAAAATGCAGGATACCCACTTAAAGTTCAGTTTAATTTTTTTGATTAATTTTTATTGGAGTATAGTTGCTTTACAATGTTGTATTAGTTTCTACTGTAATTTTAATTTCAGATAAACAATGAATTACAAAGTATAAGCATGTCCCATACAATATTTGGTATGTATATACATTTTTAGTATTTATACTAAAAAATGATTTGTTGTTCATTTGAAATTCCTATTTAATGGGCATCCTGTATTTTATCTGGCAAACCTAGGTATTAAGAAAGTCTCATGGCCCTCACCTCTCAACCAGAGTTTGAAATTCTCATGCTGTAGCACAGTAGCATGAGATAGCACAAACTTTTGTCCGATCCCACGTGATTGAACCCTGGTTTAGCACATTTTCACTGTGTGTTGCTAAGGGCAAGCTTCTGAGCCTCAGTTCCCTCATCTGTAATCTAAAAACTGACCTATAAGGTCATGACTTACCCCTGTTATATAAATGAGAGAACTAATGGTGAGAGAAGTTGGACTACTGGTAACTTTACATTCATATTTTAATCATTGATGTTTCCCTATGAGAGGGTAATTATTAAATGAAACAATGCATGTGCCGGGTACGTATTATGCATCCAACAAATGGCTTATATTAGGACTGTTTTTGAAGCAATAGGAGTTGTGGATAGGGTGGGTGGAAAGGGGAAATTCTGAGTTAGAGAACTCTTTTGGAAAGGGCAGACATGAGTGAGACATTATAACAGTCTTGAGCAGCTGAGGGAGGGATAACGAGCAGAAGGCAGGTAGGAAAGGGTGTAGAATTGAGACAGGAGGGTACAGAAATCTTTACCTGTTCACACGTTATCTAGTTCACTAAGCATGCACATGACACCATAGTTCCAGAGTTCTCGTAGCACTAGGTAAAGCAATCTGAACCAAGATTATCCTTCCTTAGAGAAAGTAAAGATACCATACCCAAGACAAACCCCTTTCCCCATTTCTCCAACATTTCTGTAGAGTACATAAAAAATGCAATTGCAATATACAAGGATAACCTTGTTGGGAAAAAGAAGCCTACGACAGAAGTCTGGGGGTATGAATGGAAGTGGGAAGGGGCCAGGCTTGGCCTCTAGAGAATTATGAACTAAACTGAAAGCATCACCTTTGGGATTCTTTTAGTGCCATTAGTGGAACCACCTCTTTCTCCCACTGATAGCTGCCACTAACACGGATGTTACTCCCAAAGCTTGGAGGCCAGAAAGATCTTCCCAATTTCTCAGGAAGGGAAAGTTCTACCTTTTCCAATTGAGACTGATTAAAAGTACAGGAAATTTTTCCTCATGACCCCCTTCCTAAATCCTCCATTCCAACGATGCTGGCCTGCCTTCAGACTTTTGCTCAAGGTGCTTCTCCAAATTTTGCTACCCTTTCCCTCTCTCCCTCCACGTCTGTCTCTGCTTCTTTCTTTGGTACTCTGAGTCCCACCTCCTGCATCATGCCTTCCTGGCCCACCCAACACCAGAGTTGTCTCTCTCGTATCTGAACTCCTCTGGTGCTACTTGTTGGTTTGATTCAGTTAGCATTTATATTGCTGTGCTTTGTGTGTGTGTGTGTGTGTGTGTGTGTGTGTGTGTGTGTGTGTGTGCGCAAATTTGAGTGTCTATCCAATTAGAATGGAAACATTTTGTGGACAGAAACAAGGTCTTAGAGTTCTCTGTCTCCCCACACTGAATGAGACAACACCTTTTAGATGTTCAATAAACATTATTTTTGAGGGGATAATAATATAATCCATCAGACATCCTTTTAATAATTCATGATTTTGTCTCAATAAGTCTAATCCAAACTGCTGAAACCAGTGAAAATTGTTGAATCTGTATAGCCTGGTCTATGGAGCATACCAGGACTTCAGTGGACGGTGAGTAAAAATGGAAGCCAGAGTAGGTTGATACTGAAGCTGGTAGCTGACTCAGCAGTGGCGCTGGCCGCTGAGAGAACTACCCAACAGTGCAAATTGGCATCTGTATTCCCAGTAGACCATCTGGCCAATGAGGACAGAACTGGTGTGTCCAGACCTCTGTGATCCTCAAAGTGTATGGCAGTGCCATATTGTTGGGTTTCAGTCCACTTGAGGATTAGGACCCCATCTGGAAGCCTGAGGAACTAGAGACAAGGTCTAGCCCCAGGGAAAGAGGGCTGGCAACAGGTAGGCAAGGTGTCTCTGTCTGTGGTCCAGGATCTGGGACAAAAAGGTAACGTCTACAGGGGCTTGGAACGCTTACCTGAAAACCCAAGAAAATGTTTATTTGTACTCACTGGATATGCACAGAAAGAGGAAGGGAAGCCTGCATCCTAGGGGATATAAGAGTACCATAACTAATCTTAGAACAGCATGTCCTAGAGAGGCTTATAGAAGCAAGACTAATTCTAGATCCCACTCCCTGGTGAGGCAAAATCTCCTTATGTCTTTCCCAGTCTCAAGATTTGAGCCTAGGGATTGAGCAGGACTGAGCTTAGAGATGAATGGGCTCAGCCCTTACATATATCTACAGGCCTAACGGGACTCTGGAAGGTAGAGGCTGATAATTTATCTGTTGAGCAGTGGTTAGACAGCTTTGTATCATATGTACCTGAATTTCTCAGTAATGGTTAAATGCTCTTTTTTAAAAAAAATTCAAGCTAATCATTGTTTAATATTAATTAAGAAACACATACATATGTAAAAAAGAAATACACTTCTCCAACTTGCAGTTTGAAAAGCAGGCCTAATAAGAGTCCAGAATGGATGTTCGTCATGAGTTTATAGAGAGAGAATATTATTGGTTCTCCAAGATATGAGGCTATAATACAGTCTGCTTTAGAAATATGGTGAAGGTCTTAAGTAGAGCACACAGTACCTGCCACACCACTCCTTTGCACTATTCAGTCATTCACTTTGGGCTATCAAGTATGGAAGAAGAGCAGAGGGGGAATGGGGAAATGTTGGTCAAAAGGTACAAAGATTCAGTTATGCAAGATGAATAAGTTCTGGAGATTTAATATACAGCATGGTGACTATAGTTAACAATATTGTATATTTGAAATTTGCTAAGAGGGTAGGTTTTTTTCTTTAATACATCTTTATTAGAGTATAATTGTTCCACAATGTTGTGTTAGTTTCTGCCATACAACAAAGTGAATCAGCTATACGCATACACATATCCCCATATCCCCTCCTTCTTGAGCCTCCCTCCCACCCTCCCTATCCCACCCCTCTAGGTGGTCACAAAGCACCAAGCTGATCTCCCTGTGCTATGCAGCAGCTTCCCACCAGCTATCCATTTTACATTTGGTAGTGTATGTATGTCAGCGCTACTGTCTTACTACGTCCCAGCCTCCCCTTTCCCCCTGTGTTCTCAAGTCCGTTCTCAACGTCTGCATCTTTATTCCTGCCCTACCACTAGGTTCATCAGTAGCATTTTTCTAGATTCCATATATATGCGTTAGCATACAGTATTTGTTTTTCTCTTTCTGACTTATTTCACTCTGTATGACAGACTCTAGGTCCATCCACCTCACTACAAATAACTCAATTCCGTTCCTTTTTATGGCTGAGCAATATTCCATCATATATATGTACCACATCTCCTTTATCCATTCATCTGTTGATGGACATCATCTCATACCGGTCAGAATGGCCATCCTCAAAAAATCTACAAACAACAAATGGTGGTTAGGGTGTGGAAAAAAGGGAACCCTCTTGCACTGTTGGTGGGAATATAAACTGATATAACCACTATGGAGAACAGTATGCAGATTCCTTAAAAAATTAAAAATAGAAGTACCATATGACCCAGCAATCCCACTACTGGGCATATACCCTGAGAAACCCATAATTCAAAAAGAGTCATGTACCACAATGTTCATTGCAGCTCTATTTACAATAGCCAGGATATGGAAACAACCTAAATGCCCATCGACAGACAAATGGATAAAGAAGATGAGGGGGGATCTTAAGACTTCTCACCACACACACACACACATACACTTCCTATGTGTAAATTATACCTCAATACAGCTCAGAAAAAAAGTATGGTCGATGGACTTCCCTGGTGGCGCAGTGGTTGAGAGTCCGCCGGCCGATGCAGGGGATGCGGGTTCATGCCCCGGTCCGGGAGGATCCCACATGCCGCGGAGCGGCTGGGCCCATGAGCCATGGCCGCTGAGCCTGCGCGTCCAGAGCCTGTGCTCCGCAACGGAAGAGGCCACAGCAGTGAGAGGCCCGCGTACCGCAAAAAAAAAAAGTATGGTCGATGAAATGATCAAGGTGTGGAAGATTGGAAGATGACCAGGGACAGAGCCCTAGAAGCCCCTACATACAGAGACAGGGAAGAGGAATGAGATTTACTATAGGAACCTGAGAAGGAGAGGTCAGGCCAAAGAAGTAGAAGAGCCAGGAGAGAAGGATATCATGGAAGCCCAAGAAAGAGGGAGTTTCCAAAAGTCTGCTGTAGTCAGTGGTGGCAAATGTCAAGAGGCCTAGATGTTTCCTACTTGGCTCCAACACCTCCTTTCTAAGCAGATCCACACAACATTCCAACTTTGGCTTCAGTAGTCACCAGTGTTAGCAAAGGCTGGAAAAGAATTAAACAGAGTTTGAACTTGAAATCCACAGGAGAACAGAGCAAGGCCTTTGGTTCCACACACGTTGCAGAGCACGAGACCAAGGGGCAGCGGCGGAACATACAGAGCTGCTACCTTTCAGATTGAGAGCTGAGCAAAGGTTTGTTTTAATAGAACCTAAAGTACAGGAGTCAAATGAAGACAATGGAAAGATAAGTAAAAACCAAGAGATTCCTGGATATCATTCGAAGGCATTTTTAAAGAGCCTGTTTAAGCTCTCCTTGATTTGCACACAAATCTGGTGCCAGCAAATAATTACCTATTCCCTTGCCAAAGTTCTACTCTGGGGTTCTTAAAAATTCTCCAAACATATGGTGACATAGCCTTTGGAGTTTAAGAATTTAATTTGTTTTTCACCTGTATGTTGGAAAAAGTGTCTTAGATTCAAATAATACATTTTTTCTCTAAACAGTCATTTTAAATATTGACTCATAATATTAAGTGTCGTTTGAAAGCATTATAAGCCTCAACATTCTTTCAATGTTGTTTTAATATATTATTATAAGAATATCTTAAACTTGTAACAAGCAAACTGAAAATTTTGAGGAGTTGCAAATTTTCTTTAAAAATATAGAACAAAAGGCAACTAGCCCTAATATTTTTCTATTTATTCAGTGTATCACCATCTTCATCCGTCCATGCATGCTATATGTTAGCATAGGGCTTTCCTAACATTTTGAATTCTATTAATCTAAAATATAAAGCCCTATACCTGTGATAAATTACTAATGCTAATAGATAAGATCACCCAATTATAAACTTCAGTTTACTCTTATTAATGTAGCAAATGAAGTCATGGGAGTGAGTGAGATCTCATTTTGGATAAGGTTCCATTTCTTGTTAAATGTTGTTATTTCACAGTTGGACATATATCATCATTGATATAACAATAACAGATGTCTTATTTGTGGATTCCTCTCCTGTCTGCCTCACAGCAATGATTTTACTACTTGTGAAGGATTACAAAAAATTACTGGAGGATTTACAAGAGGTCTCTGCAGTATTTATCTAGAAGCCAAGTATAATATTGTTTTTCCAAACCCATCAACCAATACAACTTAATCCTGACTCAAAAGAGCTACACTATTCTTCCCTTAGTCAGCCTGTGTGATTACAGCTTCAGTACCTGTTTTGTCTATAAAAGTTGGATTCGTCACATCACGTAGGGGTATGAACATCCCATCTTCCTATTCTCTTGGAAACGTCAAAAATCATCTTTTGCAGGAGATACTAGCACCAGGTTTTGTAGTACATACCTACTGAGCCAGTTCCTTTTTTAATTGGGGTGGTACTTTTTTGAGGGAGGAGACAATCATCAAAAGATTTGGAACTTGTTTTCAGCTTTAATTGAAGTTGTTTTTTTTATGAATTGGTCGGAAACAAAGGCCACAGAAGCTTTGGAATTTTCAGGACATTCTGATACCTCCCTCTGTTAATTGTCTACTGGAAAGAAAACTGGGGAAATGAGCCTTTAAATGTCATAAGGTTGGGCACAGTCCCCAGGGCTGTGTCCTCAAGTATCATCAGAGGCATAGTGCTACAGCCTCTTCTGTAGGTGATAGGAGTGTGAGTACAACTGTGTAATCAAGGTGCTGTGAAAGAGTGTGTGTGCTTTCTTAATACTGCAGGAATTATTCATAAGACCTCATTTAACATTCCCAATGATAATAGGGCTTTTGACTACCATTGTCTTCTTAAAGGATGAATACAGACAAGGTGATTTTTATTCTATTCTGCAAGTTGGGCAATGGGAGCCTGTGGTTGATCTGATTTTACTCTATATTGTTTGTAACAGCATATCAGAGTCCAGTCTGGGAAACACACTTTAGATCTTTCATGCAGACGCAACTGAACGCAAGAAAATGGTAACATGGTGATGGAAGAGCTGAGAAGCAGGTCAAGGAACAGGGAAACAACCCAGAAATTAGTAGCAGCAGGAAGCCTCTACCATCTCTAAGAGACAGGGGGAGGAGGCATTGTTCCTAGAGCTCAGAAGCCAGAGCTGTCTAGTGGGAGCTGGAATCTCAGCAGAGGTGGTAACGGAAGCCATGGAGAGTGGGGCAATCCCCTAGGAGCTAGAGTCACAGAAGGAGGATAGCCACTTTCAGAGAGAGCCCAAATCAAAGAACTAAGAGGGGAAATATCTGGCTTCTCTCCTACTGCCTGCCAGCCTTTCACCTGTGCCTACCGTTGGCCAAAACTACCCAGAAGTCACTTAGGAAGAGAAGCTGAGAATGTGCATCCCTGCAACACAAACCAGAGAGGGGCAGGGCAGAGAATGGATCTGAGAGCAAATGAATGACTGGCAAAGCAGCATCTGCTACTCAAAAGAAATTTATGTCAAAATCTGAAAAAAAATATCACATTCCTTCAGTATTACATACAGTCCCTATCTTCAAAGAATTAGCTGCAGCATTTCACTGGAAAGATAAGACATAGGCATTGGATAATTAAGCAATGCAACTATGTGAATACTGTCTGCCAGCCCCTGTCTGTAATGTGATTAAGCTCATATGTAATTGATAAATAGGGGAAGGTAATTGATAAGTAGAGGAACATCTGTGAAATATGGAAGTAACCTTGTTTCAATATGCAAGTTTTGGTAGACAAGAGGAACCAATAATACAGCAAGAAGAGAATGATAACTTTTAGCAGGAAAGGAAAAGCTCCCCGGCATGGCTGTTGCATTGGTTGCAGCAACCCTTTCAAGGCTGCAGCATCTACATATAAAAAATTAAAAATGCGTGTTTGCACTCTTGGTTCCCTCCCTAAAGTGATACTTTGCCAGCCTAAGGAGACGAGGCTTGAGGCAGGTTGCACTGCCGCAGTGCCCACCTTAACAACTACCCCATTGGCTCAGACTCCACTTCCATCTACATTATCTCAGCAACTCCTCCCTAACAAATCCAAGTGTTATAGCATCTCCACTCTGTTGTTACTGTTTGTTATTGATATCTACTCTGGCCATGTCCAGCCACACTGAGGAAGACCTTCAGGGAAATCCAACATAGCTCAGATATCCAATATTATTTTTATTAGTGCTCTGATTACAAATTGCATGAGATTTTGCAATGAGACCTTTTAATTGTTTGTGTTTGTTTTGTTTCTGCAGAAGATCAGATTTTTCAGGAAAGCATATATCACATTGTAGAGAAGCACTTACAGTAAAAATATCATTTCGTTTGGTTACAGAGCACTGTAGCATGGGGGAAAGATCAACAGGGATCATTCATTCATTCTTACAGTATTTATTGAATGTTCTTGTAATTGAAAAATTCAAATATGAATCAGGTATAGGGAGAGTTTACAACCAGACTTATTAACAGATAATTAAGATACAGTGCAATAGATGCTATATAGAAGTATTAATGGCATCATGAAAAAGTCTAGAGCAGGGTAAAAATAATTTTACCCATGTTAGGGAAGACTTCAAGAGGACGTGATATTAGCATGGTCTTAAATGGTTAGGTTTGCCAAGTGGTGAAGGAGAAAAGAAGACAGTAGGAAAACATGCACAAAGGCATACATTAATATAATTAACTAATACAAAAGTTTGATGTGAATGTTTAGGAATGGAGCAAGAGAGAAGAGTTCACATAGAAAATAGCAAGAACTGTAACTGGAGAAGTTGATGGCAAAAGCCTTACAGACCCAGCTTAGGAGTTTAGGGCTCATCCTGTGAACAACTGGACTCCAGCTGAGGACTTTAAGGAGAGAAGTAACTTGAGGAGAATTGTTTTCAGAAAGATCATCCTGGTGTCTATGTGAAGAATGGACTTGAGGGGAGGAAGACAGATGCCAGGGAGATCAGATAGGAGGCTATATTCATACTCCAAACAAAAATGATGAGGGTCTAAGCCAGTGGCCGTGAGGGTGATAAAAAGGGACTTTAGCCAGAGGACATTTCTGAGGGAGAACTGACAGGTCTGATGATCAATTGGACATGGAAAATAAGAGACATAAGTCAAAGATGACTTCAGGAGTTCTAGCTGAGGCAAGAGGGTGTACTGAAATGCCATTAGTTGAGGTACAGAATTCCATAAGGAAATGCAGGTCTGAGGGTGAAGCTAATGGGTTCAGCACTTCTATTTTCAAACTGTCTAGGCTATTTCAGAAGTGGACAAGGGACCTTAATTTCTGTGAGATAACTCTATCCATGGGGGAAAATCTGCTGTTGAAAGATATTTAACCATTTGATTTGCATATTATAGCCAAATCATACATGGCCTAATTTCCTGATCTGTTAAATGGGTTTTACTTACCCATGTTTGTAAAGAGATCAACTTGAATTCTACACTGTCAACATTTTAAAATATTAGTAAAAGCAGTAATAGATTTCCAATCCAAAAAGCATGTGAACAGTCTGGCAAGCATACAATAAGTAGATTGGGGAAGAAACAAATTCAGGGCAGGAATGTTGCATGTTATAACTAAGGACAGATGCAGTTTCAGGGAAATACTTGTAGTGTACATAAAGAAGGCAGTGCACAGCCTTGAATTAATAGTAATATATATTCTAATTAATGGACAGCAAGAGCTGCTGATAGAATGAAAGCCTAGATCTCTAGCTCCCTAAGCAAGCACCCAGACAGTCCAAATAAATTGCTGAGACTCTGTCTTTATATGATCTATGATGCAGTCTTGAAATAATCATCCTATGTTTTCCCATCCTTCATTTATTATTTTGGATTTGGGGGGTTTTTTTACACTTAAATTTAGCATGCATAAGAGAGAAAATCTGGACTTGAAAATTAGCACAAGAAGCAACATAAAAATTCAGAAAGAACACTTTGATTCAGACAAAATGGCCACCACATTGTACATTTAAGAAGTGTGTAATTTTTGTGAAAATGAAAATTATACCAGTGACACTCCTTCACTGTGGTGCTTTTCCTGGCAGAAGCGATAGGTTATACTGGGCCATCAGCATTTTTTTTTTTTTTTTGCGGTACGCAGGCCTCTCACTGTTGTGGCCTCTCCCGCTGCGGAGCACAGGCTCCGGACGCACAGGCTCAGCGGCCATGGCTCACAGGCCCAGCCGCTCCGCAGCATGTGGGATCTTCCCGGACCGGGGCACGAACCTGTGTCCCCTGCATCAGCAGGCGGACCCTCAACCACTGAGCCAGCAGGGACGTCCCTGAGCATTTTCTTATCATGTCCTTGTGACCAAAAGCACATTGTCATATAGGGGATTAGGATTAGAAATACAATTTTCTTTGCACTAAGTTAACACACCACCTTGCCTTTTAGTAGTATTTTCTAAAAAACAAAACAAAACAAACCTATAATAACCTCGTCAGACAATTCATCTACATACATGTCAAACACCTAGGAGGTGTTTAAAGCCAAGTCAAAAGAGCGGAGGGAAGGAGTTTTAGGAGTACTGGTTCGATTTTTCACTTTCATTTACAGCATTGCCTTATGAAGTAAAGGCTTACTTGTTTTAAGTTTTCTAAAATTGCATAAAGGAGAATACTAGGCAAAACAGAAAAGCTTTGAGACTCTGGGCCCGAGGAATCAACACCTATGGAGTAGTCTACATACTCCTTTAATGCTTTGCAAAATTTTTGTATTGTGGTGCACATAGAAATGAATTCTGAATGTGAGTCAAACAGTAGGAGGGCACTGTTGACAGCTGGATCTGTTGGAAAGCTGCTCACTTATGAAAAATGCTGCAAGGAAAATTGTGAATTTCCTGCCTGGCATTCAATGTAATTCAGCAATACTTTCCTTTAAAAATGTAAAATAGCAAGAATATGGTAAATGAACTGCATTTTAATTTGCTTATGACTTGAGAGTTTCTGCCTTGTAAAAAGGATAAAAGGCTTAAAGGCAAAGGAATCTTTTGTCTCAAAGGGAAAATGCTGTGGAAGAAAATAAAGGTTGGTAAGGTATTCAACAAGATTCAGAGTCACTCTCGGGGGGGATGTCCTTCATTTGGGGAGACTCTTAAACTCATTCAGGCCACCAAGGTACCAGTTAGCACATGGAAGTTATAATTCACTAAATGGAACCCTGGTGGCCTAAAAGAATCAATGCTACCAAAGAGACAAACTTACCTACGGGGAGCAAATTAGGTGCTAGCAGAATGTCTGATTATTCTGCCGTTTATATTTATAGAGTCAGTGAGTCAACAAGTATTTATTGACCCCCTAGAGGCTGCACTGCTCTCTAATAAATGTGTGGGTACCTATTAGTGGTTAGAAACAGTCTCCTGCCCTCAAGGAGATTTACAATCCGATAGAGGTGATAGTTATCCTTTAAAATGGATACTTATTAATAAAAATCACAAAAGGGAAATTAGGAAGTTTGGGTTGGTTGTTTTGTTTTTGTTTTTTTTGACACATTGGAAAATGGGATACTAATAAGTCTGGACAAACCAGGAACTTGGAGTTTGTGGAGGTTTTTTGTTGTTGGTGGTGGTGGTGTGAATTGGTTTATTTGGGGGTTTTGTCTTTGGTTTCATTTTTTTGTTTTGTTTTTAAAAGCAAAGATATGATACGACAACAGGAAGAAGGAATTTTTTTGAAACCTTCAGGAAAGCCTTAGTTTAAAATTTATGGAGAATAAACAAGAGAGAAAATAGTATTAGAACCAAATGAATGCTCTCTTGGTTGGCCAGCTAAAAGGTACAACATGCCCTGAGTTACATAAGAGAGATAATAGATTTTGTAGGTGAGTCTAGATAATAGGGAAGTTTTAAAGGAAAAAAGTTACTATCTAAAAAGGAAGTCATTGGAGGTCATTATTAACAGAAACACATGATCTAAGGCATGAACAATACTAAGGAATGAATGAACAATACTTTTTAGCCATGTGCAATAGGATTCCATGTCAGGGGAGTTTGGGGACTAAGAAGTCAACAATAAAAGGCCAATCATCTTCTAACCTGTTCTATATAGAAGCTGCCTGGATGGGGGTGTGGGGTTGAGAAGAGAACACAGTAGGAACAAAGTCACCTTTGGTGGGATTGTTCAAAGGGGCATTCAAAGTGGCAAAGGTAGCTAGTGAGTTCAGTTTGAGGCATACCAAGTTTGATAATGACCAAAGGAAATCTAGTGAGCGTTATACTGAGGGCCAGGAGAAATCTGGGGCCAAAAAGGGAAATTTGCTTAGAAGGAGAGTGCATGTGGGAGTTTAATCCATGGAAGCAAGTGTGAGCTTGGATGAAATGTTCAAGGGGATTTCCCACATGAAGAAAATTATAGTGAAGGGGGATAAATTACAGTTGCATTTGAGATGTTCTTCTAAAGATCTTCTGTGAAAAGAAATTATGTCATTACATTTGTTTCACATTTACTAAGCCTAAGAAGTTTTGTCTGGTTTAGAGTGGCAGGGATGAAAAGTTTGAACCACAGCTAATAGAAGATTGAGGGACACTTACCAATGATACTAACCCCACCCCTTGAAACCCTTCTTGCCACAAGGTGGGCTTTCAGGCTGAACAGAGCCCCTTACTATCTTCAGTACCTATCTATCCATTATGCAGTCTCACACTGGACCCCATGGCTCTGCACAAACCAGGTAGCTTGAGTCCTAGTTCTGCTATATAGGATCCAGAGTTAGTCCTAAACCTCATTGACACCCATTTCCTCAAAGGTAAAACCGAGTTTAATAATAGATACTATCTCAGAAGGATATTGTGAATATTAAATGAGATAATACATATCAGATGTCTGGTATATAGTATGTGCTCATTAAATGAGAGCTATTACTCTCATACGCATTTTAAATTAAATTTTAAATATACACACAAATGTATATTGAATATGCCATCGATTTATAACAATTTTTTCTATTTTCCATAAATATCTTTTTCTAAATCCATGTCTCTCTTTAGAATGTATAATAAATTTGATATTTTCAAGAATACACAACCTGGGGCTTCCCTGGTGGCGCAGTGGTTGAGAGCCTGCCTGCCGATGCAGCAGACACGGGTTCGTGCCCCGGTCTGGGAGGATCCCACATGCCGCGGAACGGCTGGGCCCATGAGCCATGGCCGCTGAGCCTGCGCGTCCGGAGCCTGTGCTCCACAATGGGAGAGGCCACAGTGGTGAGAGGCCCGCGTACCGCAAAAAAAAAAAAAAAAAATACACACCCTACTCAAATTATTCCTTTACAATTATATCCAAAATTATTATTGCATCTTTTAAAACTACATTAATTTTCACTCATTTCAATTTAATACAATTAAATTTTAAAGGACCTGGGATTTGAAATTAGAAAATGTAGGTCATAAGCTTTAGCCAAACAATGTAGACAAGTTTCTTAACCTCATTGGATCTAAATTTTCTGTTTTTATAAGTAGAAATCATAGCAACAAATGTATATACATCATCAACATTGCAGGATTATTATTAAAACAACTTAGGTAATATATGTAAAATTCTAAAGAGCTTCAGTAATTTAAAAATTATTGTTATAGGGACTTCCCTGGTGGTGCAGTGGTTAAGAATCTGCCTGCCAATACAGAGGACACGGGTTTGATCCCTAGTCCAGGAAGATCCCACATGCCACAGAGCAACTAAGCCTGTGCACCACAACTACTGAGACTGAACTCTAGAGCCTGACAGCCACAACTACTGAGTCCATGCGCCACAACTACTGAGCCCATGCACCACAACTACTGAGCCCATGCACCACAACTACTGGGCCCATGCGCCACAACTACTGAAGTCTGTGTGCCTAGAGCCCATGCTCCGCAACAAGAGAAGCCACTGCAATGAGAAGCCCATGCACCGCAACGAAGAGTAGCCCCCTCTCACCGCAACTAGAGAAAGCCCATGCACAGCAACAAAGACCCAATGCAGGCACACACACAAAAAAATTATTATAAACCACTCAGTGGTTTTATGCTTATCCCTGATTAGAGGATGAACTCTGAAAGTAGACACCATTGCATCTATTACAGAACATTCACACCATTAGTACGCAAGAAATGCTTTCCGTGTGTTTGAACAGAGGAGATGGTTGGCAGACACAGAAAGGAGACAGACACACTGAGCAGCAGAGCTGAAGTGGTTCCCATAGAATGATTCTTTAGAGTTGGGAGCTGGAAAGACTGACTCTGAAGTGGTACTGATTCCTCCCCGTATGTTATTTTGGATGAAGACAATGGAGTTTGAAGTTCTTGACCAAGAATTTTGTGACTTCTTGGTTCAAACTTGCCACCTCATCCCTGGTTCCAAAACAATAGTTGCCACTTCATGCACTGCTTTTCACAACCCTTAATTCAGACATACTTAACACAGAGGCTCTTAAGCTATATAGGTGACATATAATCTTCAGAGTGTAGAATGTCTGAATTAGCATATCGCGTTACCCAGAACTCTAGAGGGCTCAAACTAGCCTCCTGGTTATTAGTGGCACAAACGGAGTTCTGGAATTAAATATACAGGAGTATAAGCTGAAATCAAAGAAGCAGTGTTTAAGCAGTAACTGAAGTCCTAGGAGTGACAACTTCTCCCCAGAACTGCTCCTTTATCTCAAAAGCTTTCAATTCTGGTCCAGCTTTTGTGTGCTCCGTGTCTTCTTGTTCACCTTCTAATCCCATCTCACCCAGCTCCAGCTCAAGTCTCTTTCTCTTTGTTGTATACTTCCTTCAAGGGTAATCAATCAATAGAACTGCTATTATTGGCATGTAAGAAAAAAAGTGCTTTAAAAAGCAAGAGATGACAACTTCAAGGGTAATAATAGAAAAGAGCATAAAGCCAAATCAGCTTGTTCTTACCTTGAAAGAAAAATTTAAATAAATATCTAATTATCTCAAAGCACACTATTCATCATACATAATAGCATATTTTGAAATTAGCTTGCTTTATTTCTTTCTGCATAAACTACATCTCAACTCTCTCTCTTCCCTCTCTCTAAATGTCAGAGTACTCTGCCCTAAACCCAGCTCATGTTCGCATGTTGACTCTTGTCCTTTTTCTCCACTTTTACTCCCCACGCAGTCTATTCTTTTTTCCAACTATTGATCCTCTCTCTCCTTTTCTCTCTTTTGCCAGTTCTCTATCACAATATTCACAGACAAGTAGGGAAAAGGGGAGGGGAGAGGAAAAAGTTGTGAACACTCAGATTTAATAGGTTTGCCTGTCACAAAAATTAACGTTTAAAACTTGAAAATTGTCTGAGTTTTAAACACTGTCTGAACTTGATAACACATTAAGTAATGAGCAAAAACATCTGAAACCCTCCTAAATATTTTGTACACCTGGATATGCCCCCCAGGAAATTCCTAGCAGTGACTGCTACTTTCATTTTCCCCCCAAGTATGGCAGACAATAGTGAAGAGTTCCCATTGGTCCCCTCCCATGAATTCAGTTTCAAAGCTGTTAACACAACACTAGTATTTCAACATTCCTTCAGCTTTACCATCTTTATGTTCATTTTAAATTAAGAAGTCTGAAGCAGATCTTATCAAATCCATGATATTGTTAAGAGCACTTCAAGGTCCTTTTAAAAACAAGAATTACTTACATCAGCTTACTTTATTGCTTCATTTTCTGACTCTAAAGGACACAAAGTATACTAAAGCAATTTAACATGGCCATAACCTACAATTTTAACTTACCCTGAGGGGCCATTTCACCTCTTGTTTTACTTTTCCAGACCAAATCAATAGAGGGAAGAATCAAGTCAAGACACATGTCATAACTGTATTATAGGTCAATGAGGTTTAAACAAATTGGGCTCTACTCATAAATAATTGACTCACAATTTGTACCAGGGTTCAGGGTGAAACGCTATTCACCTGAAACATCTTTAAATTTTATTCTACCTATTGTTGGCACCTGAGGGAACTATAACTACACATAAGTGTGGGTCTACAAGTCAGCCATCAACAAAGACTTTCTCTCAAGAATGTAAAGGGGTAGTAATTCAGTAGGAAGCACACACAATCCACCTTGTTCATCACGAAAGAGGTTAAAATAGACCCTTGGTATTCAGAGATTTAACATTTGAGGGTGTGACTAATTGTAAGCAAATCCCCCCAAAATCTGCACCATCTTGCAATTTGTGACTTTGCTGAGGCATGAGTTTAAACTTCAGGTGCTATAAAACTGGTATATGGAAATAGGTGCAACTCCTTAGAAGGGATCCTCAACAGATACTCAGTATCATGTATGCCCTTAGCTTTCTGGCCCTCCACTTGCTATCACATGTAACTGTCATTAAGGCTTTAAATGAGTCTTTAAATTCTTCAGTTATAAATCACAGCATTTGGGGAAATGTGGGGTTATGGTTGTGTTTGTACACTTGAAGACCTGCAAAGGGACCCAGTCCTGGAATGGGATATAGGAGGAAGTTAATCATGGAGATCCTGGGAGGGTTTTCTTGTCTTATAAGAGATGGGCATGAGTAGATAGCTCAGTGGTGCTGCCCTTCCCCCCTCTTCTTACCTTGAACAATAATCAGATGGCTGGATCTGTGACTGCCATCTTGCAACTGTGACGTGACATGAGAGAAAATATAAGTCTATTACACTAAACATGGTGGAGAGAAAATAGAGTTGGGCCCTTTATGAAATTGTTGAACTGCTACACTCCAGTGCCATATATATCTAGACTTCTTGTTTTGTGCGATAATTACCTTTCCATATTGTTAAAAGCTCTAAAAACACTCCTGATTGATACAGTGGTGTGTAATATTGTCCCTCTTCTCCAGGAATTTATTATTGATTCAGGGAAATGAACTCAAATAACTTTAATAACTAATAGAAAAGTATATGAGCCATGTGAAAGATGAAAACAAAGGGCTATGAACATTTATAGTCAAGAGGGACCTTGTCCAGCTGGGGTGGACAGAGCGGGAAATCGAAGATCAGGTGAGGAAGTAGAGAGTCAGCTGGGACAGGAAAGGGAGCTCTCAGAGGGATCTGGTTCTGCTGTTTATAAACTATACAATCTGGAACACGTGGCTTGAACTCCTTAGGCCTCCAATTCCTTAGAAAGGTTTCAAAGGTGATTAGCTAATCTTTGGGTGAAGAACCTAGAGCAAAGTAAACAGCCATGAATTAGTCGCTATTCTTTTTGGAGAAAGAGCATAGTGTTCCATAGCCTATCTTAACCAAAGAAATTAAACCACTGATCTTAATCTGCCCTAACCCGCCAATACGATCCGATTGAAATTAGATTCATAATGCCAGTCAATGAAAAGAGGCAATGCCTACTTAGTGAGTGCAGTAAACAAGAAAGAGGATGGCATCAAAGCTTCTCTACCCTACTCTTTCACTCTGGGTCCTAGGTATACGCAGATAAACCATGGGGTAGAAATCATCCCCGTCTGGGTGGAATGGATGTTACTGCTCCTTCGGGTAAGAAATTAGGATTTATGTATTTTCCAGGCACTGTGTTAAGAAGCTTTATTTCACTTAATTCTCACCTTAAGTCTAAGAGTGTGCGTTATTATCCACATTTCACAGGTGAGAGAGCTGAAGTTCCTATAAATTAATGTCTTAAAATCAGATTTCAAGTTGAAAAAAAGATGAAATTCATACTTACTTTACCTGATTTTAGAACCTTCCCTCATACCATTATATCACACTGCTTCAAATTAGAATCGAATCCCTTCTCTTCTCCATGTTCTGAACTGGTTTGAGTGTTTAGGCACATGGCAAGAATATCTTCCCTCTCTCTTCCCTTCGAACACTGGACCCGCAGAGTTAGTTGTCCATAGTTACATTCATGGAAGTAGTGTTGTCCAAGAGATCAGAACTGACATTTATTAGGAATCTACTATGTGCTATTAATGGTGCCGAACACATTAGAATACGTTCTTGCATTTATTCCTCACAACAATGTAAGAAGTAAATATTGATGCCTCTGTTTAATCCAGAGGGAAGTGACAGACTAAGAGGTTAAAGATACGATTTCTTACATAAAGTGATAGGTAATAAGTGGTAGGGCCAGAACTCAAACCCAGGTTTGTCTGTATCCCAAGTTCACATCTTTCCTCCATTCCAGTGTTTCCCCACCACCACACTCCCCACCCCTAGTTTCCCAGCTCATCTGTAGTCTTAGATATAACAGCCCGAATTCCCAGTACTGAAGGGAGCAGAACAGACCTGATTTTGAATTTGTGAGCCATATTATATTCCAAAATTCTTATATCATGGCGGGCAACTTTTAGAAGAGTAAAGATGGTGATTATAAAGCCAGTTGTAATCAAACTTAACATGAGAAACTACAAATAATTAACATGGTTATGTACGTTTTGCCACTCTCTAGAATACGATATTAGCTAGAAACCTGGAAAATTATTTACAAATGCTAAATATGTTAAACACACACTCACATATTTTGTTTTATCAGAAGTGAGTGTGAAGAAAAGGTTACTAGAGCTACTTCTTCATAATATGCAATAGATCCAAAACGATATTATTTGTGACATGTAACATTGCTTATGAGAGGATGCATTTCTTGTAAAAGTAAGTACATTAGAGACATGGAGAAATGAGACCATCAAGGATTTTTCTCCCCCTTTGTATGAGCAAACTAATTGCTATTTAAGTTTTCTAAATCTAGTGTCTTCTTGAGTTGAAATTTTCCACCTGGAGGAAGTGTTTATGACCATCTTGTAAATACTACTTTCAAAAATTAATTCATGTACATTGAGTCAGTAGGAATTCTTCATTTATAGGGAAAAAGAAGATCAGGTTTGCATCTGGGTCTTTTAAAGGTTCAAGGAGCAGTGCGTGTTCTGAAGTGAAGGCTGGGAAATATTTCTCCAAACATCTGAATCCTAAATCAAATGTAACTGACAAAATATACTAACATTCTTCAGAAAGATAAAAAATAACAGTTCTGAGAAGAGCAGTCACTATTTCCTAGTGGTTTCTACTAAGAATGTCGTTAGGTTTGTTTGTAACTTTTAACTAAGCCTAGTCCTATCCAGACTAATATTTTTGCCCAATGATGAAAATAGCTGTATGAAGAAAAAGCAATGTCTTTTTGTGGTTAAGTCTGTAGACTTGGAGTCAAACTCCCTGGTTCAAATCTCATTTAACCAACTGTTTGATGCTGGGCAACTTAATAATCTTCTCTCAGCTTCCGTTTCTTCTGTTACATTTTCCAGTGATAACATATAGAAAGCATTTAGCACAGCACCTAGCAGACAATATACCTTATATACGTTACCTATATTATTAAATGGGTACACTGAGTCATAGAATAATCTAGTAATATTTTGGTAGGCCATTTGGTAGCAATTTATTTTAAAGAAATAGTAAGAGTTAACGGACTTAATAATTTCAGCATGTAGCCATGCTCCAGTTACTAGTTGAAGTACTTTCCATAATCTAAATTATAATCCTCATAATTATCTATGAGTTAGATACTAACATTATCTCAGTTTACAGTTGGAGCCAAACACTATAGCACAGGGGAGTTAAGTAATGTACCCAAGCACAGGCCACCCTTTAATGGCAGACCCAGGATCTGAATAAACACACGGTTTAAACTGGATCCAGTGTCTATGCTCCTCACCACTATATTACATTGCTTCTCTGTGATGCAGCTTAGATGGCCTCAAAAGATCTAACTTAGGGCTTCCCTGGTGGCGCAGTGGTTGAGAGCCCGTCTGCCGATGCACGGGACACGGGTTCGTGACCCGGTCGGGGAAGATCCCACATGCCGCGGAGCGGCTGGGCCCGTGAGCCATGGCTGCTGAGCCTGCGCGTCCGGAGCCTGTGCTCCGCAACGGGAGAGGCCACAGCAGTGAGAGGCACGCGTACCGCAAAAAAGATCTAATTTATGCCCGTACAAAAATGGAGACAAATAAGATAGACTAGTCCCCTCAAATCCTCTTTAGGAGCAGCTAAGAAATAAATTGCACTTACATTATAAATACACACACACACACACACACACACACACACACACACACACACACACACATATATATACCATGTTAAAATTCCATACTCCCCTCTGGCAATGTAGAAAACGATTTTATAAGATTTCACTACCGGGCTTCCGGGAAGATGGCGGAAGAGTAAGACGCGGAGATCACCTTCCTCCTCACAGATACACCAGAAATACATCTACACGTGGAACAACTCCTACAGAACACCTCCTGAATGCTGGCAAAATACCTCAGACCTCACAAAAGGCAAGAAACCCCCCACGTACCTGGGTAGGGCAAAAGAAAAAAGAATAAACAGAGACAAAAGAATAGGGACCAGGGCTTCCCTGGTGGCGCAGTGGTTGAGAGTCCGCCTGCCGATGCAGGGGACACGGGTTCGTGCCCCGGTCTGGGAGGATCCCACATGCCGCGGAGCGGCTGGGCCCGTGAGCCATGGCCGCTGAACTTGTGCGTCCGGACCCTGTGCTCCACAACGGGAGAGGCCACAACAGTGAGAGGCCCGCGCACAGCAAAAAAAAAAAAAAAAAAAAAGAATAGGGACCAGACCTGCACCAGTGGGAGAGAGCTGTGAAGGAGGAAACGTTTCCACACACTAGAAGCCCCTTCGCGGGCGGAGACTGCGGATGGCGGTGGGGGGAGCTTCGGCGCCGCAGAGGAGAGCACAGCAACAGGGGTGCGGAGGGCAAAGCGGAGAGATTCCTGCACAGAGGATCAGGGCCGACCGGCACTCACCAGCCCGAGACGCTTGTCTGCCCACCCGCCGGGGCGGGCGGGGCTGGGAGCTGAGGCTCGGGCTTCGGTCGGAGCGCCGGGAGAGGACTGGGGTTGGTGGCATGAAACACAGCCTGCAGGGGGTTAGTGCGCCATGGCTAACCGGGAGGGAGTCCGGGGAAAAGTCTGGACCTGCCGAAGAGGCAAGAGACTTTTTCTTACCTCTTTGTTTCCTGGTGTGCGAGGAGAGGGGATGAAGAGCGCTGCTTAAAGGAGCTCCAGAGACGGACGCGAGCCGCAGCTAGAAGCGCGGACCCCAGTGACGGGCATGAGACGCTAAGGCTGCTGCTGCCGCCACCAAGAAGCCTCTGTGCGAGCACAAGTTACTATCCGCACCCCCCATCCAGGGAGCCTGTGCAGCCCGCCACTGCCAGGGTCCCAGGATCCAGGGACAACTCCTCCGGGAGAACGCACGGCGCGCCTCAGGCTGGTGCAACGTCACGCCGGCCTCTGCCGCCGCAGGCCCGCCCCGCACTCCGTGCCCCTCCCTGCCCCCCGGCCTGAGTGAGCCAGAGCGCCCGAATCAGCGGCTCCTTTAACCCCGTCCTGTCTGAGCAAAGAACAGATGCCCTCCGGCGACCTACACGCAGAGGCGGGGCCAAATCCAAAGCTAAGCCCCTGGGAGCTGTGAGAACAAAGAAGAGAAAGGGAAATCTCTCTCAGCAGCCTCAGAAGCAGCGGATTAAATCTCCACAATCAACTTGATGTACCCTGCATCTGTGGAATACATGAATAGACAACCAATCATCCCAAAGTAAAGAGGTGGACTTTGAGAGCAAGATTTATGATTTTTTCCCCTTTTCCTCTTTTTGTGAGTGTGTATGTGTATGCTTCTGTGTGAGATTTTGTCTGTGTAGCTTTGCTTCCACCGTTTGTCGTAGGGTTCTATCCATCCGTTTTATTTTTGTTTCTTTAATTTTTTTCTTTTTTTCTCTTAATATTTTTTTATTTTAATAACTTTATTATACTTTATCTTACTTTATTTTATTTTACTTTATCTCCTTTCTTTTTTTACTCACTTCCCTCCTACCTTCCTTCCTCTCTCCCTCCCTCCCTCCTTTCTTTCTTTCTTTCTTTCTCGCTTTCTACTTGTACTAATACTTTCTTTCTACTTTTTCTCCCTTTTATTCTGAGCCGTGTGGTTGAAGGGCTCTTGGTGCTGCAGCCAGGAGTCAGTGCTGTGTCTCTGAGGAGGGAGAGCCAACTTCAAGACACTGGTCCACAAGGGACCTCCCAGCTCCACATAATATCAAAAGGAGAAAATCTCCCAGAGATCTCCATCTCAACACCAACACCCAGCTTCACTCAACGACCAGCAGGCTACAGTGCTGGACATCCTATGCCAAACAACTAGCAAGACAGGAACACAACCCCACCCATTACCAGAGAGGCTGCCTAAAATCATAATAAGTCCACAGACACCCCAAAACACACCACCAGACGTGGACCTGCCCACCAGAAAGACAAGATCCAGCCTCATCCACCAGAACACAGGCACTAGTCCCCTCCACCAGGAAGCCTACACAACCCACTGAACCAACCTTAGCCACTGGGGACAGACACCAAAAACAACGGGAACTAGGAACCTGCAACCTGCAAAAATGAGACCCCCAAACACAGTAAGATAAGCAAAATGGAAAGACAGAGAAACACACCGCAGATGAAGGAGCAAGATAAAAACCCACCAGACCTAACAAATGAAGAGGAAATAGGCAGTCTACCTGAAAAAGAATTCAGAATAATGATAGTAAAGATGATCCAAAATCTTGGAAATAGAATAGACAAAATGCAAGAAACAATTAACAAGGACCTAGAATAACTAAAGATGAAACAAACAACAATGAACAACACAATGAATGATATTAATAATACTCTAGATGGGATCAAGAGCAGAATAACTGAGGCAGAAGGACGGAGAAGTGACCTGGAAGATAAAATAGTGGAAATAACTACTACAGAGCAGATTAAAGAAAAAAGAATGAAAAGAACTGAGGACAGTCTCGGAGACCTCTGGGACAATATCAAACGCACCAACATTTGAATTATAGAGGTTCCAGAAGAAGAAGAGAAAAAGAAAGGGACTGAGAAAATATTTGAAGAGATTATAGTTGAACACTTCCCTAATATGGGAAAGGAAATAGTTAATCAAGTCCAGGAAGCACAGAGAGTCCCATACAGGATAAATCCAAGGAGAAATATGCCAAGACACATATTAATCAAACTGTCAAAAATTAAATACAAAGAAAACATATTAAAAGCAGCAAGGGAAAAACAACAAATAACATACAAGGGAATCCCCATAAGGTGAAGACCTGATCTTTCAGCAGAAACTCTGCAAGCCAGAAGGGAGTGGCAGGACATACTTAAAGTGATGAAGGAGAAAAACCTGCAACCAAGATTACTCTACCCAGCAAGGATCTTATTCAGATTTGATGGAGAAATTAAAACCTTTACAGACAAGCAAAAGCTGAGAGAGTTCAGCACCACAAAACCAGCTTTGCAACAACTGCTAAAGGAACTTCTCTAGGCAAGAAACACAAGAGAAGGAAAAGACCTACAATAACAAACCCAAAACAATTAAGAAAATGGGAATTGGAACATACATATCAATAATTACCTTAAATGTAAATGGACTACATGCTCGCACCAAAAGACACAGATTGGCTGAATGGATACAAAAACAAGACCCATATATTTGCTGTCTACAAGAGACCCACTTCAGACCTAGAGACACATACAGACTGAAAGTGAGGGGGTGGAAAAAGATATTTCATGCAAATGGAAACCAAAAGAAAGCTGGAGTAGCAATTCTCATATCAGACAAAATAGACTTTAAAATAAAGATTATTAGAAGAGACAAAGAAGGACACTGCATAATGATCAAGGGATCGATCCAAGAAGAAGATATAACAATTGTAAATATTTATGCACCCAGCATAGGAGCACCTCAATGCATAAGGCAAACACTAAAAACCATAAAAGGGGAAATCAACAGTAACACATTCATAGTAGGGGACTTTAACACCCCACTTTCACCAATGGACAGATCATCCAAAATGAAAATAAATAAGGAAACACAAGCTTCAAATGATACATTAAACAAGATGGACTTAATTGATATTTATAGGACATTCCATCCAAAAACAACAGAATACACATTTTTCTCAAGTGCTCATGCAACATTCTCCAGGATAGATCATATCTTGGGTCACAAACCAAACCTTGGTAAATTTAAGAAAATTGAAATTCTATCAAGTATCTTTTCTGACCACAACGCTATGAGACTAGATATCAATTACAGGGAAAGCTCTGTAAAAAATACAAACACATGGAGGCTAAACAATACCCTACTTAATAATGAAGTGATCACTGAAGAAATCAAAGAGGAAATTTTAAAATTCCAAGAAACAAATGAAAATGGAGACACGACGACCCAAAATCTATGGGATGCAGCAAAAGCAGTTCTAAGAGGGAAGTTTATAGCAATACAATCCTACCTTACGAAACTGGAAACATCTCGAATAAACAAACTAACCTTGTACCTAAAGCAATTAGAGAAAGAAGAACAAGAAAACCCCAACGTTAGCAGAAGGAAAGAAATCATAAAAAACAGATCAGAAATAAATTAAAAAGAAATGAAGGAAACGATAGCAAAGATCAATAAAACTAAAAGCTGGTTCTTAGGAAGATAAACAAAACAGATAAACCATTAGCCAGACTCATCAAGAAAAAAAGGGAGAAGACTCAAATCAATAGAATTAGACATGAAAAAGGAGAAGTAAAACTGACACTGCAGAAATACAAAAGATCATAAGAGATGACTACAAGCAACTCTATGCCAATAAGATGGACAGCCTGGAAGAAATGGACAAATTCATAGAAATGCACAACCTGCCAAGACTGAATCAGGAAGAAATAGAAAATATGAATAGACCAATCACAAGCACTGAAATTGAAACTGTGATTAAAAATCTTCCAACAAACAAAAGCCCAGGACCAGATGGCTTCACAGGCGAATTCTATCAAACATTTAGAGAAGAGCTAACACCTATCCTTCTAAAACTCTTCCAAAATATAGCAGAGGGAGGAACACTCCCAAACTCATTCTATGAGGCCACCATCACCCTGATACCAAAACCGGACAAGGATGTCACTAAGAAAGAAAACTACAGGCCAATATCACTGATGAACGTAGACGCCAAAATCCTCAACAAAATACTAGCAAACAGAATGAAACAGCACATTAAAAGGATCATACACCATGATCACGTGGGATTTATTCCAGGAATGTAAAGATTCTTCAATATACGCAAATCAATCAACGTGATACACCATATTAACAAATCGAAGGAGAAAAACCATATGATCATCTCAATAGATGCAGAGAAAGCTTTTGACAAAATTCAACACCGATTTATGATAAAAACCCTCCAGAAAGTAGGCATAGAGGGAACTTTCCTCAGCATGATAAAGGTCATATATGACAAACCCACAGCCAACATCGTCCTCAATGGTGAAAACCTGAAAGCATTTCCACTAAGATCAGGAACAAGACAAGGTTGCCCACTGTCACCACTCTTATTCAACATAGTTTTGGAAGTTTTAGCCACAGCAATCAGGAGAAAAGGAAATAAAAGGAATCCAAATCGGAAAAGACAAAGTAAAGCTGTCACTGTTTGCAGATGACATGATACTATACATAGAGAATCCTAAAGATGCTACCAGAAAACTACTAGAACTAATCAATGAATTTGGTAAAGTAGCAGGATACAAAATTAATGCACAGAAATCTGTGGCATTCCTATACACTAATGATGAAAACTCTGAAAGTGAAATCAAGAAAACACTCCCATTTACCACTGCACCAAAAAGAATCAAGTATCTAGGAATAAACCTACCTAAGGAGACAAAAGACCTGTATGCAAAAAATTATAAGACACTGATGAAAGAAATTAAAGATGATACAAATAGATGGAGAGATATACCATGTCCTTGGATTGGAAGAATCAACATTGTGAAAATGACTCTACTACCCAAAGCAATCTACAGATTCAATGCAATTCCTATCAAATTACCACTGGCATTTTTTAAAGAACTAGAACAAAAACTTTCACAAGTTGTATGGAAACACAAAAGACCCCGAATAGCCAAAGCAATCTTGAGAACGAAAAACAGAGCTAGAGAATCAGGCTCCCTGACTTCAGACTATACTACAAAGCTACAGTAATCAAGACAGTATGGGACTGGCACAAAAACAGAAAGACAGATCAATGGATCAGGATAGAAAGCCCAGAGATAAACCCACGCACATATGGTCACCTTATCTTTGATAAAGGAGGCAAGAATGTACAGTGGAGAAAGAACAGCCTCTTCAATGAGTGGTGCTGGGAAAACTGGACAGGTACATGTAAAAGTATGAGATTAGATCACTCCCTAACACCGTGCACAAAAATAACCTCAAAATGGATTAAAGACCTAAATGTAAGGCCAGAAACTGTCAAACTCTTAGAGAAAAACGTAGGCAGAACACTCTATGACATACATCTCAGCAAGATCCTTTTTGACCCACCTCCTAGGGAAATGGAAATAAAAACAAAAATAAACAAATGGGACCTAATGAAACTTCAAAGCTTTTGCACAGCAAAGGAAACCATAAACAAGACCAAAAGACAACCCTCAGAATGGGAGAAAACATTTGCAAATGAAGCAACTGACAAAGGATTAATCTCCAAAATTTACAAGCTGCTCATGCAGCTCAATAACAAAAAAGCAAACAACCCAATCCAAAAATGGGCAGAAGACCTAAATAGACATTTCTCCAAAGAAGATATACAGACTGCCAACAAACACGTGAAAGAATGCTCAACATCATTAATCATTAGAGAAATGCAAATCAAAACTACAATGACATATCTCACACCAGTCAGAATAGCCATCATCAAAAAATCTAGAAACAATATATGCTGGAGAGGGTGTGGAGGAAAGGGAACCCTCTTGCACTGCTGGTGGGAATGTAAATTGATACAACCACTGTGGAGAACAGTATGGAGGTTCCTTAAAAAACTACAAATAGAACTACCATATGACCCAGCAGTCCCACTACTGGGCATGTACCCTGAGAAAACCATAATTCACAAAGAGTCATGTACCAAAATGTTCATTGCAGCTCTATTTACAATAGCCTGGAGAAGGAAACAAACTAAGTGTCCATCATTGGATGAATGGATAAAGAAGATGTGGCACATATATACAACGGAATATTACTCAGCCATAAAAAGAAACGAAATTGAGCTATTTGTAATGAGGTAGATAGACCTAGAGTCTGTCATACAGAGTGAAGTAAGTAATAAAGAGAAAGACAAATACCATATGCTAACACATATATATGGAATTTAAGAAGAAAGAATATCATGAAGAACCTAGGGGTAAGACAGGAATAAAGACACAGACCTACTAGAGAATGGACTTGAGGATATGGGGAACGGGAAGGGTAAGCTATGACAAAGTGAGAGAGAGGCATGGGCATATATACACTACTAAACGTAAGGTAGATTGCTAATGGGAAGGAGCCGCATAGCGGAGGGAGATCAGCTCGGTGCTTTGTGACCACCTGGAGGGGTGGGATAAGGAGGGTGGGAGGGAGGGAGACACAAGAGGGAAGAGATATGGGAACATCTGTATATGTATAACTGATTCACTTTGTTGTAAAGCAGAAACTAACACACCATTGTAAAGCAATTATACTCCAATAAAGATGTAAAAAATATATATATTAAAAAAAAGAAAGAAAGAAAAAGATTTCACTACCATGAAAAGAGACTGATTCAATTGGACCCATATGAAAATTTGTCTCATTGTCATACAGAGTATGTGCTACCCAGAGACTAAAAACAAACGGACGTGCACAGTGCTGCAAGCAGGGAGGATTGCTCTGGGTGGAAGCCTACAAGCTGCTGGGCAGGGTTTCAGAGCAGAGGACCTTCGGAATGTGCCCCTGGCCTACTCTGATTTTCAAGTTTAGAATGAGATTGGAGCCATCCACCCAAATTGATAAGCCTGAGGAAGACTTCGTCTTAATCAAATTAAAAGTTCAGAGTCAAGAAAATAAACACAACCAGAATTCTCACATCAGTTTTTTAATTCATTTTCGTCTTGGTAGGCTAGACTTGGGAAGTCAAATTAAATCCAAAGTCGACTTGCTAAGTAAAAATCAGAATATCCCCAACTGTAGCAGTTTTAAACTCTGCAGAAATTAGATCTTTTGAGGCCATTGAAGCTGCTTCAAGGAGAGGCAACATAAGGTAGTGGTGAAGAGCATAGACACTGAATCCAATTTAAATTGTGTATTCATTCAGATCCTGGCTCTACTTCTTCCCTCAAGTTTTTTTATCTTTCTTTATGTTCCCCAGCTGCAGCCAGATCTAACCTCCTATTTCACAGAGAAAACAAAACCGTCTGTTAGAACATCACTCAACTACTCCACCTTAAACCTAAGATATTGTCATATCTTCAACTTTTCAAAAAAAAATTATCACATCCTATACACAAGATACTGAGGATACAGAGAAGAATAAGGTATACACCCTGTCCTGGAGTAGCAGTTTATATAGGAAGACCAAAAATGTAAACAGGTAATTGCAAAATAATGGTGGTGGTCATGTGCTAGTGATGTGTGCAGGGTGTTACTGGAAAATATGGAGGCTCACCTAATTTTTACATCCTTCATTGAACATTTGAGGGAAAGATGGTCCCTTCCACGAAAAGCTTATCCTCTCATCTTTCCTCCTCCTTGTGCTCTCTTTCCCCTCCTTCCTATATCTTCAATCTCACTTTCCCCACTGATTCTCTTTAGTCTTTGGACAAGCACATTTTCCCCTCACCTTAAAAAAACTTTTCTACACTGTTTCTCCATTACAGCACTACCCTACCTTGATTCTCTTCTCTCCCTCCAAAATCCTGAATCAATAGTCTACATTTACATCTACTCTTCCTCAACTCCCATTCCCACCTCAGTGCACTGCAGTCATGCCTCTGACACCACTATTATACCAAAACTACTCTTTTAAAAAGTCACCAATGGCATTCTACCTGTCAACACCAAGAGTCTACTTCAGTCTTCATTCTAGTAGATTTTCCTGCAGTAACTGAAATCACTGACTCCTTCTTGAAGCCCTTTTCTTCTTTGGCTCTGGTTCTGCTTGCTGCCTCTAGAGCGAATTTCTCTGCAAATGTCTTGAGTAAGGAATTTCAATGCATTTGTTTGTTTGTTTGTTTGTTTCCTGCATGGACTCTTCTTATTCTGTCTTCTTTCCTTGGGTGATTTTGTCTCCCAGGACTTCAGGTACCATCTATATGTGTCAGTTAGGTTCCCAGCAGGAAACAGATGGCATTCCCAAATACTGTGACTGAGGAGATTTCAATAAAGACTACTTACCAGGGTGTGGGAAGGCCCAAGGGAAACCAGCAAGGAATGGTTAGTACCCCAGGCCTTATCAACCCTAGGCCTGAAGCAATAAGCAAGGGAAGCCCTTAATGGAATCTAGCAAGTAGCTGCCTGGAGAGAGTCACTAGGCAAGAGCTGTGTCCTTTGCAAGAGGGATGCAGCTAGCCTATGGTGACCTGAAAGGGAGAGAGCCACGGACTAAATATCCAAAACTCATTCTCTTCCTGCCCTTTAATGTTTTGCTGGTACTTCTTATTGCCTAAACCCAATTGGAAGCCAAAGTGCAGTGATGGAATCAAAACAGGTAAGGATTCTAGGGCACAGAGAAGGTTGAAAAGTGTATCTGGAGGGGTAAACGGAAAATATCCAGCACAACTGCTGCATCTCTAATCTTGACTACTCTTCTGAGATGTTGCCCAATATTTCCATTTCATCTCCAATGTATTTGCATTACATCTTGGTGTCTTAAAATCAATTTGCCCACTTATTCTGTTTTTCCTATAGAATTTTTCTTAGTTACTGGCACAGCAATCTGTTTTCTCTCAACCAAAGACCATGGAATATCCTCGAACCTTCTTTCTCCTTTACCACCCCCATTGAGGTCTGGAGAGTACTTCTGAGAAATGTGTTTTGAACTCTGAGCTCTCCTTTCCCATTCCGTTTCTTTAACCAACATCCTTATACTCTCTTTTCTGGACTTCTGCAATGGTTTCCCACTAACTCTTTACAACCATTCTTTTCATTACTGTCTTATACCCTTAACATTGCTATCAGTTATCTTCCTGAAACACAGAGAGTCATGGCATCCCTTTGTGTAAAACCTCTAACAGATCTTTGTTGCCTTGGCATAAAATCTTTGTATGAGACTTACAAGGCACTATGCCTTTAGCATCATGAACTTGTTTATTCAACAAATATGTCTTGAACACTATGTGACTGTCAAGAAACTATATGCTAGGCAAGGAATATAAAAAAATTATAGACACACTTGAGTCACTAGACTGCAGTCGGAGTGATAGATGAGTAAACAATTACTAGGAGATATTAGAGAAAAGTTAACTATTGGTACAGGTTTGGGTATGAGAAAGGCATAGGAAAGGGAATAATGTTAAAACTGAAACTTGGAAAATGAGTAGATGTTATCAGGAGTATGGGCATCTCAACAGAGGGAAATGCGTGTTCCCTTGTATAACAGCATAAAAGAACAAGGCAGGTTTGGGGCAAGGCAGATAAAGGGTACAAACAATGGCCTTCAAGAATTGGGTATTTAAAATATGTGTTTTCACTATATGAAAATTATAGGTCATTTTTTTTAACTAGAGGGAAATTTGGGAGGTGATGAAAGAGGTCTATGTCTTGATTGGGTTTATATATTTGTCAAAACTTATGAAACTGTACACTCAGATCTGTACTCTTTATTGCATGTATATAATGTCTCAATTTTTTTAAAAAAGGGTAACCTTGGAGTCAAAGTGACCTGTCTCTGTCCCTTGTCAGTTTTATGCTATTGAACAGGTTACTTATCTTCTCTAATTTTTCTGATTTGAAATGATAATACCTCTCCCCTAGGGCTGAAAATGACTCTTTCTGATGCTTAGCATGTAGTAGGTGATTAATAGTTGAGATCTAGCAACTTGTATGTATGTAGGGTTTATCAGGAAATAGAAGGAAGAAATGAAACCTGCAAAGTAAGCAAGAGCATCTCAAGGAGACTTATGTTTGTATTTTTAGAAAAATCACCTGTTTTCAGTGCAAAAGACTGGCGTAGAGACAGACTATGGCAGAGATTTCATTAGAGGACTAATAGCACAAGGAAAAAAAGGGCCTGAATAGTGGCAGTAACATAGTTCTCAGGGTGGCAGGTAGGACACGGTGATTGACTATGAAGGAAAGGATGTGTGGTAGTGCCATTTTCCAAGAAAGGAAGCACATGAAGAGGGGCATAAAAATAAGTTTAAATTTTTAAAAGTTGTGTTTGAGATACCTCTATGTTTCCAGGAGGGGCATGTGTGGTACACAAGTTGATACATGGTTCTGGACCCTCGGGTTCAGACAAGAGATGTTATTATACACTGGGCAAGACTGAAATAAGCATTCATTTTCAAGGAACAACCAAAATGAGATTAGTCATTTGTGGAAATGAAGAATTCCAAGATACAGTAAAACAAATAGGAATTTTGACAGCACCCGAGGAAGTTTACATCTAGGAACTTTGCCATCTGTCTTTGTTTTTTTTTTTTTTTTGGTTGCCCGGCTTGCAGGATCTGAGTTCCCCGACCAGGGACTGAACCCCAGCCCATGGCAGTGAAAGCATCGAGTGCTAACCATTGGACCGCCAGGGAATTCCCTGACATCTGTCTTTAGCAATGAAGAAAATCTGCATGGTATAAAAGGCGAGTTCATAAAAAATAGAATTCTGTCTTTTACTAATATGTATATCACTGAGATAGAAAGCTGATTCCATTAAATATTAAGATCATCCAACTAATTCTTCCACTTGAGTCCTTTTGACTTCAAAGTCGTCTAGTTTCATAAATATTAGATTAGACTGCCTTCTTGGGAAGTCTAATGTATTGCTGATGGAGGCTTGGGAAACACCCAAACGCAATAAGGTGACTAGGGTGTAACCTCTAGTTCTATATGTATGCTTCTGAAGATAGGGGGCCATATTAGTCTAGGTTCTCTGAGAAGCAAATACCAGACAGGATTTGACATGCAAGAGATTTTTTGAAATAAACACCTGTGAGAGAAATAGTGGAGAGAGAGAGGAGGCTGGGAGAGCTGTCTGACCCCTGAGAAGGAGAAAGGGAAGGAAGGAGGAAAGATAGGAATATTTCTGTAGGGACTGTTTGGTGGAATTTCCTGTTTCTGTCATATAACTGTGTTCTTTAGGGTATTTATTAGCCCAGAGAATGTGGATTACAATTACACAGTGAGTGGGATAATTATATATTTATGATATATTTCTCATAGATATAAAAGGAAATCATTAGGTTCTGGGAAGAGACAGAAAGCATCTATGGTCCATGTTGTGAGGCGGCAGATGGAGAGATTTTGAAAGTTATGCCTCAGTTATCCTGTGGGTCAGGCAAAATGTACAATCCCATCTTTGAAGTCCCAAGAAAATCAGCACATCAATCAAATGTCTACAAATCATATATGACTGACAGGAGCTTGCCACACGATTTAAGGACATTGTGTTTTCATTCATTTTACATAGTGGAATAGGTTTTGAAATTTTTTTATTTGAAAATACTTTCAAATTTGCCAAAACATTACAAAATAAAAAGAGTGCAAAAAATGACCGCATACCCTTTATCTAGATTCACCTGCAGTTGATATTTTACTCCATTTGATTTATCATTTACTCTGTCATTGTTCTTGATTTATTTCTTTCTGGATTATTTGGGGTAACATATATATTTTTTAAAATGTAATCTACTGTTTGTATTCCTATTTTGTGAGGTCATCCAATAATGTTCTTTATTGTACTTTTTCCCTCCAGTACAGGATTAAGTTTATGGTCAGGTGTTGTATTTAGTTATGCTTCTTTAGCCTCCTTTAAACTGGAACATGAAATACTCTTATGATAAAGAAAATCTAGTTTATTGAAGAACATAAACTTCCAAGGTAAGGACTTGGTCAATCCTGTATGTTGTTTATACACATGGCCTAGAATAGTGCCTGGCACGTGGTAGCACTCAGTAAATATCTGATGAATGAATGAATGACGTTTGTGGATGTCCACGTTTTACTAAGAGGAACTGACATAAATGAGTTACATTGTCTTTGTATTTTAAAAGCATTTGTATTATGTTTCTAAAAGTTTTAACTTTACGAATAGTTCATGTTGTTTTGTAAAACTAGATTTGTGTGTGTGTGTGTGTGTGTGTGTCTGTAGAGCTTAACTGTTCCTCAAGACATCTCTGTTACTCCCTGCTCACACCATTACCTTAAGTCCCTTCTCATCCCTGTACCAACTTTTAAACATTTTAGTGTTGTTGGAAAGTGAAGTGGAAACCCAAGTTGTCCCGGAATGAGGATTGGCATCCAGTGTCCTCTGGGCCACACAAAACATTTGTTCCCTGCATCAAGGGCTGTAATGAATCTGAATGTTCAGATATGACTAGTAGCCATCATAATAAAAATACATGCTGGCTCCTGTGTCTACATGTTGACTGACAGAATGTCCACGTGGTAGGAGGTTCACTGACATGATTACAATCATAACTCTGTGAATGGAATGCCTAGGAAAGCTGTTCATCAGTCACAGAAATGTCTACCTTGTTCCAGAGGGTCCATCCAGAGGATGGTCCATTACACCATCCCACATTGTCTGAATTGCAGCCCATTTGCTGGAACTGGAGGATGGCCCAGCCTTGTGCTGGCTATGCCAAGGACCGCCTTCAAGGACTGGCCTTTGGTGAAGATTCATCTCCTAACTTCCGCAACCTACTGCTCCACTATTACTGTAAAACTAGGGTTGACAGGGCTTCCCTGGGGGGGCAGTGGTTGAGAATCCACCTGCCAATGCAGGGGACACGGGTTTGAGCCCTAGTCCAGGAAGATCCCACATGCTGTGGAGCAACTAAGCCCGTGTGCCCCAACTACTGAGCCTGTGCTCTAGAGCCCGCATGCCACAACTACTAAAGCCCACGCACCACAACTACTGAGCCTGCGCTCTAGAGCCCGTGAGCCACAACTACTGAGCCCACGCACCACTACTACTGAAGCCCGTGAGCCACAACTACTGAGCCTGCACACCACAACTACTGAAGCCCACGTGCCACAACTACTGAGCCTGTGCTCTAGAGCCCGCAAACCACAACTACTAAGCCCATGTGTCACAACTACTGGGCCTGCAGTCTAGAGCCTGTGAGCCACAACTACTGAAGCCCATGTGCCACAAGTACTGAAGCCTGCATGCCTAGAGCCCGTGCTCCACAAGAGAAGCCATTTTTCATTGCAATGAGAAACCTGCACACCACAACCAAGAGTAGCCCCCACTCGCCACAACTAGAGAAAGCCCGCATGCAGCAATGAAGACCCAACACAGCCAACAATAAAAAAACAAAAACAAAAAACCTAGGGTCAAAATTGTCAGGTATTGATAAGAAAATCTTTGGCTCATGGTGTAATGTCAAGGGAACAATGGGACTCAAACTGTATACATAGTTTACTTTTATCTATGAAAAGAACAAACTTTGTAGAAAAATGACTGGAAGGAATAATGCCAACATGGTTACTTCCATGTAACCATGGTAGTGGTGGCTTCCAAGTGAAGGGACTATGGATAATTTATAGGATCTGATCTTGTGTTGTTGGTTACAAGGAGTATATGAAAGATGTACTTTTATAGCCTCACATGTAAAAGTTAAATCTGACAAAGCTGGTTGAAGTTCTAAGCCATCTCAGTTTCTTCATATGCCAAGTGGGTATAATAATGCTAGTTATAGATTCTGTGATGCTGATACACTGCATAACTATGTAATATGCTTTCATTTTCTCAAAATAAAGGATCCTATTATTATTATAATAATCTCTATACTTATCTCGGAAGGAACTCCTTCCCTTAACTCTGCTTCTATCAATCATGGAGAGAGAGAGGGGGGGTTATAAATCCTGACTGGCATCTTGCCTGCTCTTTTCAAAATCTAACCCAGTGAGATGGCAAAAGAGAGTAATTTTTTAAATGAAGAGACTTAGAGCTAATCTCCATCTGACATGTGCTTCTAACTCTAGCTTATGCTGAAAGAAGTGCCTATTAAGGACGGCTTGATTCCTTGCCTCTCATTCCTTTTTCTCTCCAGTAGAAACCTTCTACTCCACCAGCATAGTTCCTTTCAATTCCTGAATTTATAAATGTGAGAAAACCCTCAGAACACGATGTATTCTTATAGAATGGTCTAGGGGACAAGAAGAGTGATTGACAACTGCAGAAATTACATCTGAGGTTTAGTCCTGCAGGAAAAGGGGATACAAACTGCCTGCAAATTATCCACAAGTCCCTGATGAGCCTGAGGAGAAAATTTAAGAAGCTTCAGTCTTTCTTCAGCAAACACGTTCATGTTTCCTTTTGCTATAACAAACAAACACCCAAGAGAAATTATCCCGGAAAACACTACTTTTGTTTCTTATCCTTGTCAAATGTGATAATAGGAAATGTGTAAATGTCAATTAATACCCTTTTTCGTGTGCCAATAGTGTTCTGTGTATGATTCTGAACAGAAGAGGTATATGAGCTCTGATGGATGGGTTTATAATGTAAGGAAGAAATTAGGTTTTATGCTATAAAAACACATGGTGTTAACTTTATAGGGTGCATATGAAATAGCCTGGAAGGATTTTCACTGCTGATCTCAATAAACATGCATCACTTAGAAGAACTAAATACAATAGAATAATGGTAACAGTAATGATGATTGATACTTAGACGTCTAAAGGAACAGGTTATACTTCTCTTCTAAGAGTACATGAAAGTATGATGTCCTAGACTTTGCACATACCTGGCTTACAATCTTGACTTCCTAAGGTACCAGCACAGTTCTACTCACAATGTGATCAGCAGACCAGTACTGATTCTCAAACTTTTTCTTCCATGTCTTGATATGGTAAGTACAGAAATTGAGAGTAAACATTTAGAACTTCTTAATATCGATGTGACAGAGTAATTGTATGTCTGTTGCGTCTCATAATAACAAATTGGGGGCTTGCATGATTTTGTCTTTTTAAATTTCATTTTTTAAGCAACTCAGTTTTTTACCTTATTTTACAGAAGTATTTGTCTATGACAAATTGGGGGAAAACTGGGCCCTTAACACAGATAGTTTGAGAAACACTATTCTAGAATGTTGTAAAACAATTGATGATATACATAGAAACCACCTGTATACGCCTAAGGCTTCTCACCTGGAAAATGGATTTAAGGATAGCACTTACCTCTTGAAGCTGGATCTGAGAATGAAGGGGAGATAGATGTATGTAAGGTACTTGGCATGGTGCCTGCCCTTGCTAAGTATCCCCACAACATTGGTTCTTAGAGTTATCGAATAAGTAAGACTTGCAGAGGGGCCATTCTGAATTATTTGCACGTGGGACACAGCTTTTGTTTGTAACAGGTCGTTGGTGAATAACTCCTTCAACATGTAACCTCCCTCTGGAATTGGGCTGCTTCGTTCGACCACTAGGAGTTCATTCACCACTGATTTGCATGAAGCAACCAACATTTGATTTTTGGTCTCAGGACTATTCAGTGTTAACTGCTCCACTATCATGGTGTGGAATGTCTTTCTGTGTGTTTCCTTTGGTTTTCCTCCATTCATGAAGTTGAGTGATTGCTGTGACCCTCAATAACTGAATTATTCTGATCTTTTTCTTTTACTAAGCGCCTGTATTATTTGGGGACTAGGGTAAAATGACTTGTCACTCGTAGGTGGAAAGTATGGAGACGTAAACTTGTTTCAAAAGACGCATCACTTTAGGTGGTAGTTCATAGGGCAAAGAAAAACATATGCAGTCTCTTCTGGTGAAAGAGGCCGAACGATCTTTTAAAAGTGTGTTTTGGCTAAATGTCAGAATCGAAGGCCTCTTCAACAGGCATTCGTTGTGGCCAAAGAAAGCTACCTATTTCAAAGCATAAATGATTAGTTGAGGATAATTCAACCAAAGAGGTTTTCCTTTATGAATTACAGTACAATATGATGGAGAAAATGAGGTTTTATAGTTGGACTAGCTTGGGTCCAAACCATGGTTTTGCAATTTAACTGGACCCATCAGGCAAGTCCTTTACTCTCTTTGACCCTCAGTTTCCTAATCTATAAATCAGGGGCTAATGAGACAGTGTTTGAGCATAGTAGGTGCTTAAATAATATTAAGTCCCTTCTTTATTTAGTTAGTAAACTTCAATTGTTTTTCTTTAAAATAATCAATGAGATGATTTTAACAAGATTCCATGAATAGAATCAGATTTTTAAATATAATAAAGATAATATGTCAGTATTTACTTTTAAAAACATGCATTGGATTTGGCACGTTCAACAACAGACTGTTTACAAATGTGACTGACTCTTTCCAAGGTGAAGCATCTTCAACTCCTTTGCACTCTGCCTAGAACTCTCTGCTCTAGCCGGAATAACTTTCCCATGCGCGTGACTTGGCTCGTTCTTATTTTTAGTCCATTGTGTTTAGCACTCTTCTTGAAATGACCTTCTGTTGCCTCCCTGGCAAACCCCAGACTCCTTTAAAATCGTTCATTATTCACGTGGTCCTGAATTGGCAGAAAGATATCTGGTCAAGTTATTCATTCTGGACCATCTTCCAGGGAGCTGCACTAGTCCCCATTTTGACATATTTTCTTGCTAAGATTTCCTACACTTTTTTCGTATTTATAGATTCTTTCTCCCTATCAGAACAATAAAGTTCCACTCCTTGGGTTACACTGAGGACATTCAGGATCAGAGAGGCTGTCACTTGCTCAAGGCTACACAATTTATGGCTGATTTTAAACAGGTAGCCAGTTCTTTGGGTTTTTCCTTTGGTATTGTTTTCATTTCACGACCCTACCTCACTTAGTAGAAAATGGTCGGTATTACCGACAGACCGACTGAGAAACAGTGGGGGAACTCTAGGCACGGAGAGACAGCTCTAGAAGGAGTAAGAGCGGATGAGGGGCACATAGTGGGGTTCAAGAGATGGAGTGAGAGAGGGAGAAAGCATGCCTCAAAGAAATAATTGGCTTACACCAAGCATTTCACATTCAAGGGAAATAAGAAACACCTAAACAGCAATACCACCACCACATTTCTGCTTTGCTTCTATTTTGTGCCTAATAAGCAACACAATCGTCACTGCCAATGAAAACAGCAACATCACTGTGCTTTTCCCCTGGCGCTAACTCTAAACAACCTACTGGATTTGGGTCAAAATTGTAAACTGCCGGCGTGTTAAAAATAAAAACAGAAAAACAAACCTGGCCTTTTCCTTTAGGGTTGTGAGGGTGAATGCAGGACAAGAGCCAGAGAAAAGAGTTACTATAAAAAATAACCAGTGCAGACATCCTTGAACTGATGTTTTCTATAAAAATCTGTTGGCTGTGAATTGAGAAGAGTGAAGTCGGGAAGGAGAAAGGAATGGGGAATCAAGTGGTGTCTGCTTATCGTCAGCTAGCTTTCATGTAAGAGTCATGGCAGGGTCAGCAACAAACTAGCCAGGTGGCAACTCCAGGCCATGCTGCCATAAATAAATAGTTATGTACTAATGTCACACAACCAGAGCTAGATGCAAAGCATATGGGAAGAAAACATTCTGATGTAAATATTCAAAAGAATCTATGGTTGCTGAATTCAGGATTCATGTTGATACTGGACTTGGAGACGCCTGGGAAAATAAAGTGGTGAAGCTTTTTTAAAACATGGACTAAAAGATTCTTTGAAATATAGATTGTTTCCTTTCAAAAAAAAATTCTTAACCTTTGGCCTAAGAGAGTGTGACTTTTTTGTGTGTAGTAATTAAGCATTACTGAGAGTTGGCAAGAGCACAGACCCTGGAACCAAATTTCAGGAGTTTAAACTTTACTCCTGCTGCTTACTTGTTCTCATGACCGCTGAAGAGTTGCTTAACCTTTTCATGCCTCAGTTTATTCACCCTGCACAAAAAGGAGGACGAGGAGGATGGCAATAGTACCCACCTCTTAGAAAATTATACAGATCAAATAAAAGTCAACGTGTAGGGAGCAAACAACACCTGGTAAATGTCCTGACCTATCACTATCAAGTAGTCTTATACAGGCTCTTTATCTTCCACAGACTATCTGCTGGAAGCTAAGCTAAGGAATCCATTCCTTGTACTATCCTATTTAATCTTACGAATAACCCCATGAATTAAAAATCAATTTTACAGACAAAGGAACTGAGGTTTAGACGGATTAAGAAATTTATCCAATGAGGCATATCTAAGCTAAACTTCTAACCCAGGCCTTATTCCAGATTTAAAAAAAAAAAATTAACCATTTACACGTTATTTAAAATCTAAACACTTTTTCTTTCATTTGCTTAAAATGTTAAAATTTGTAAAGAAACATGACACATGGCCTTTTAAGAACCAAATAGATTTTTTAAAAGGATTAAAGGAGGCACTGATGTCCTAATCAATGGCCTTGGGATAGCTGAGATCCATTCACAACACATACACAAAACAGATAAATTCGTTCACTGACTTATTTCTCCAAACATTTATTGAATGCCTACTATTTTTTGAGAGCTGGGGATTCACAGATGAATAAGTAATGATTTCAGGTCTTGAGCACCCGTGAGGAGTGAGAGTGATATTGTTGACTGCGCGCTGTTTGATGATGTGGGTTTTGTTTTCTAGCCTGTTTCCCAACAGGGCCAAAACTGTGTTCCTTGCCAGCTGCAGAAATTGTCAGACTTCCCTCAACACAAGCCAAGCTGTACGTCTACAGCGATTCTAGTGGGTTTTGGGTTTTACAGCTCCTCCGCTGACGCTCGCAGGGCGCAGGGAGCCTTGAACCGAGAGAAGGCGTATTTCTTTGTAGGCCAGTCTCCGATTGGAGCTGCAGTAAAACGGGCGCGATTGGAAGCGTATTCAAATCGCGCGCCCTGGCAGTGGTTTTCTCGGGCTCAGGCTTACTGATCACGGTTACCCGTGGGCCCTGCTGCCTTGTCGATGCGCCAGGACTTCCTGGCTTCTGGCAACAGGAAAGGCATGACCGCCAAGAGCATTCCACGTTAATCCCAGGTGGGTCCTGCCCAGGGACCTACCAGTAGGATTTAGGCGGCACCTCTGCCTGTGGCCGTTACTTCCTGGTTGGCTTGCCCTTAAGTAACATGGCGGCAGCTTGCCTTCGGCCGGGCCCTCTGCGGCTGCTCAGAAAGCCAAGGAAGGGCAGTCGGTCTACAGCCCGCCTCCCGCCGCGGAGCTGCAGGCTGAAGCCCAGGCTTGTGCAGCCAGGGGTGCAGGAGGGAGGGTAGGGGCAAGCCCAGAAAGTCGGGAACACAACGCTGTGTCGCATTGTGCCCACCCCTCGTCTCCCGACACGAAGGCTGCTCAAGCCCAGGGTGTTTTTTTCGTTTTCACTGCCACCTCCCAGTCCCTGGCCCAACATGATACTGACTAAAGCCCAATACGACGAGATAGCCCAGTGCCTAGTGTCTGTGCCGCCTACCAGGCAGAGCCTGAGGAAGCTGAAGCAGAGGTTCCCCAGGTAAGTGCCCATCTCCCCCCCTCAAAGAGACCTTTGCTTGCAGTAGCTGTGCCTGGCAGCCCAGCCAGTGCTTAGAAACCACGTGTCACACATGACTGGGGAGGAACATGAGTGTCAGGTGTTAGGAGAGCAGGAATGGTGAAAAAGGTTTCTTCTTTGACCTGCTTTTCTCAGGAGAGTCTTAATGGACGAATCCCTTCAAGTCAACAAATGTTTATTGAAAACTTGGTTTTTGCTAGGTGATGGGTGCATATAAGTAGGTGCTGCATAAATGTCTAGGGGTTGACAGATACTAGGAATGAATGATGGGTAGCAGGGCCCTCTCAGAGTGGAAATATGAATTGTAGATTCAAAAGGTGGAAATGGAGGACCCTTTTCAGTTGGCCTCTGGAAACAAACAAGGGAGTACAGGCCTAAAGGGACCTCTTATAGTTTACTAAGGCTCTCTACTGTAATGAAGTGACCGCAAGTGTTCTCAAGCCAGTCAGAGACTGGTACCCTATGGATTCCACTGTTGGGTCAAGATTGGTCATTTGAACAGCCATACCAGGTGTATTTCATACTTCCCTCCTCCCCAAGCATGTCTTTTTTTTTTTTTTTTTAGTGATTTTTTGTATTCTCCAACTTTCTAAGAAGGGACTTTAGCAACTATATGCTATAGATTGCCTCATTTTAAAGATGTGCAACCTGAGGCCCTGGCATTACCCAAAGAACCAGTCCAGAACAACCAGGTTATTGTATTTGTGCCATGTTAAAAGTATAGAATGTTCGTTTACCTTTCTTCTATTTCAAAACCAAATCCAAACTTATACCATTTTACTTTGTGGCACTGAGCACCATTAGCTTCCTTGTCTTTGACATCATCATGGAAGTGTTTTCTTGAGGAAAGAGATTATTGGATAATTGGTATTAGTAAAGTACAAATTGAAGGTCTTTTATAATCTCAGTTGTTTTTGAAGGACTCAGTTTTCCTAATCTGTAAAATGAAGGGATCTCTTTTTAATATTATCCAGATTTAATTTAAACCTTTATAGTCTAAGATTTTTTTCAGACTTGCTAACAAGGAACAACATTGACAAATTGGAATTTAATTTTCTGTCATTAACTCTTTGCCAACTCTGCCAATGAACAGTGAAGGGTGAAGGCTGGTCAGCTAAGGGGATAGGTAGATTTTTCTGGGCAATTTTAAGATACAGCACACATTTAGCTAATTCTGCTCTTGTTACGTACTTATATTAGTGTTGTATTTTTGCTTCTCTTTCTTTTCCTTTCCCTCTTCTCTTTCTCTCTCCCTCATTTTTTTTTCTTTCATTCTTTTCCATAGCAAATACCTTGTCCTCTACGTTAGAGGTAACCTCCTTTTACTGTTATTAAGGACTTATTAAGTATACGTAAGAAAGACTCCATTCGTTTGGGGCACCATGCTGTCTTGCTTATTCTCGTATGCCCTTTTTTCTCTTATGCATAATATGGCCAAATATTTTTTGCTTCTCCCAAATACCATTCAGGGTATAACTAACTCTTCATTTACCAGAAACTTTATTGAGAGAGGCTGCACTACCAATCTGCAGAAGGAATTAAAGAGCCATTTAGCAGCGTCGGTAGGAATTCCATAAAGAGTGTGATTTGGGAGTTGGCCTCACAGTTTGCATCATAGCACTGTTTTACTTTAGATGTTTCTTGCAAAGGACTTGAACAACCTTTAGATTTGATAGTTCATTTTGCCAGAGAATTGGTGAAGTAAGGACCTCAGAGATAATTTCTGGTGGCTCAAAGAGGTTAAGTGACTTGTCAAAAAGCCTAGAGTTATTGAATGGCTAAACAGTGTTTAGAATACAGGTTTCATGACTTTCAGGTCAGAGTTCTATACTAAGCTGCCTTAATTAGTTTTAATATTAATAATAATAACAAGCAATTATTTTTTTGTGTGATGTTCACCTAAATTGAATTCTAAAAATAATCAAAGTACTGAAATGCTTTTAAAAGTTGCTAAAATTTTTTATTTTCCTGATTTTGAAAGTAGTACATGCTCAGTAAAGAAAATAAAAATTATTCATAATCCTATAGCTCCAAAAATTTCTGTTAACATATTTTTAAAATATTTCTAGTCTTTTTTATTCAGTGAGGTACTTTCTCTGCTAATGTAGTTTATAGGTCTTGCTTTTCTCACTTAATATATAGTGAGCATTACTCATCTTTAAAAATTCCTTATAATTTGTTTCAAATACTAATAATATCACATTCTAAATGTACCATCCATTTCCATATTGCTTGACATCAAGAGTTTTATTTTTCTAATTTTCTATTTCTGTACATATATTATGCCAAGTTTGCTTATTTTCTTACTTTAGAATCTTAGAAATTGGGAATGACCGTATCAGCAGGTTTCAAACTTTTTGGTGTCCAGATCTCCTTACACTCTAAAAAAGTATTGAGGACCCCAGAAAACTTTTGTTTATATGGGTTATGTCTGTTGATGTTTATTAAAATATAAATTAAAACAGAAATTTTAAAAATTGCTTATTTATTTTAAAATAACAATAATAAACCTATTAAATTTAACCAATTTTAAAGGTTAATAACCGTGATTTCAAAAAGCTAGTGAGAAAAATGGCCTTGTTTTGCACTTTTGCAAATCTCTTTAATATCTGCCTTAATAGAAGGAAGACATATCTGCTTCTGCAATCAACCTGTTGTGATATGCTGTTTTGATTAAAGAACATGAAGAAATTCTGGCCTCAGACAAATATGTAGTTGGAAAAGGGAAGAGTAATTTAATAGGCTTTTCAGATAACTGTGGGTATTTTTGTATATTGGGTGTATTTTTGTATTGCAATGTGGAATGTGAAACCGTATTATAGAACTTTTTGGCCAGTCTTGAACTTTGAGTGGATCTTTTACCCATGCATGATTTTTATCATCATGCATTGTTCATTTGCAAAATGTTGGTTGTGAGTTATGCAAGTCTTCTAAATGTTGTCACCTTTTATTATACAGCATCAAAAAAATCACATTTGTTAGTATCCCCACTGATCTCATCAGAAAAGTCTGTAAGATGTGAAGCTGTCACATTTACGGTGATGGATACAGAGTTTTCCAATATTTGATTTTCCCTTGAAAGCTCAAATTTTTTCGTTGGCAACAAATACTATCAGTTGTTTCCCTTGAAGTGACAGGCTCATGTTGTTTATTTTTGAGAAAATGTCTGCCAGATATCCAAATCTGAATAATCATACTTTGTTCATCATTCATCCAAGTAAAAATGGTGTTTCATGGAAAAGGCATCTAGTTCAGCTCTCAAACAATCATACAAGTGCTTTCCCTTGAGACAGTCATAATACTTCGATATGCAGTAGACGTGCTTTGCATTTACTTAGTTTGTTATACAGAATGTTAGAAGAATGTGTATCAGGGGTTGAGATTTAATAAAATTAATAAGTGAATCTTAAGATATTCTTACGTGAAACTGGTTTTCTTTCTTCCTGCAAGTGTGTGACTCCTAGGACAGTTGTGCCAGGAAAAGGCAAATCATGTCTTACTGTTTCTATAAAAATAGTTTTGACCTTGTAGACTTCTGAGAGAGTCTCAGGGACTCCAGGGGTCCATTGACCACACTTTAACAACAAGTAGCTATTTCAAACCAAAGGATATTTATGTTTTGAAGGATTTTGAAGTGTATTGACAAATTACTATCAAAAAGATTGTATTAATCCAATTACCAACAGCACGTGGCAGTATTCGTTTTTGCAACTTTTGTCAGTGTTGAAGAGAGTCATCATTTAGTCTTTAATATGATGGATCAAGAATGACATCTCATAATTTACATTTTTTGACTATAATGCATTGCATATTTTCCACATTGTTTATTAACCATTTAATTTTCTTCCTCTTGAATTACTTGCCTGGTGTCCTTTGCCTAATTTTCTATCGGAGTGTTTGCTCTTTCTGTTTATTGATTTGTTATTGTTTATTGATCTGCATATCTTAAGGATGTTGATGCTTTACATGTCATATTTTTGTTGCAGATATTTTCCCAGTTGTTGTGCTTTTAAATATTGTTATTTTTTTATATTCTTAACTTTAAACTTATGCTTTTTTTGTCCTTTCATGTCCTACGATATGAAAAATAAATCTTCCCCCTAAATTTTCTCCTAGGTGCTTGATGGCTTTCTGTCTTATTTTTAATTCCATAATCTTTCTAGCTGCAGTTTATTTTAGTATATGCTCAAAGGTAAATATATAGCTTCATTTTTCCCAAGCTTAACTTTTATTTTACACTGTGGTTTCTACTTGCTAGCCTCATTTCTCCATGGCCTATTTGTTTTCACTGAAATTACAAATTTTTGTTTTTCCAAGTCGCTACATTGAACTTGGGCCATCACCCTAACCACTCTGGGCTCACAATCCTCCCACTTAAAATGAAGGAGTAGAATTTTGTGATGTCTAATATTTTACAACTCCTAAACTCACCCTTATTCTATTCTATTCTCTTTTGCAGTTTTACATTAAATGGGCCCTTTGACCCCCAAAACGTAGGAATACTGTATCTAAGTACTTGCTGAGGATATAGTCATTGATTTGCATCTCCCAACTTATTCCTGGACTTCCTTATTCAGGTAGAAGCCCCCAGCCCATTCAGCTGCTACTTATCAGGCCATATTTTACACTGTATTTTCCTGCCCAAACACTACATATATATCTGATTGTATATCATTCTTTATTTATATATATAAATATTAAAGATGTATAAATATATATATATATATCTTATTTTGAAATTTTTAACTTACAGAAAAGTTGCAGAAATGTTAACCATATATCCTTCACTCAGGTTCCCCTAATGTTAACATCTTACATAACCAACATACAATTGTCAAAATCAGGAAATTAATTTTAATGCAATATAGCCAAATAATTTACAGACGTGTTTTGAACTTTGCTAGTTTTTTTTGTTTGTTATTGTTCTTTTTTGTTTGTTTGTTTGTTTACTGTCTCTTTTCTATTTCAGGATCACACATTAGATTAGTTGTCATGTCTTCTTTTTGGTCTCCTCCAGGCTATGACTGTTCCTTAATATTTTTTTGTCTTTTAAGAACTTGACATTTTTGAAGGGTACTGGTCAGTTATTTTGTTGAATGTCCCTAAGTTTGTGCTTAATGTTTTCTCATGATCAGAGGAGGGTAAACATTTTTGGCATAAATACCCCAGAAGTGATGTTGTGCCTTTCTCAGGGCATCATATCAAGGGGGATCTGATTTTGTATGTCTTATTACTGCTGAGGTTAACGTTATTCACTTGGTTAAGGGGTGGTGTCTGCCAAGTTTCTCCACTGTAAAGTTCGCTTTCCAATAATTGCCTTGTGGGGATTTCCTTTGAGACTCTGCAAATATCCAGTTTCTCACCTCACACTTTTTCGCTCTGATTTTAGCATCCATCAATGGTTCTTGCATGAAATAGTTACTGTGGCTATTTGCCTGTCAGTGATTTTCTTTTTTAGTTTTTAATAAATTTATTTATTTACTTTTTGCTGCATTGGGTCTTTGTTACTGCGTGCGGGCTTTTCTCTAGTTGTGGTGAGCGGGGGCTACTCTTTGTTGTGGTGTGCGGGCTTCTTATTGCAGTGGCTTCTCTTGTTGCGGAGCCTGGGCCCTAGGCATGCGGGCTTCAGTAGTTGTGGCTCACAGGCTTAGTTGCTCTGCAGCATGTGGGATCTTCCCGGACCAGGGCTCGAACCCGTGTCCATTGGCAGGCGGATTCTTAACCACTGCGCCACCAGGGAAACCCTTATCGGTGATTTTCTATTACTCTCACTGGAGTACCCTGTCACCTAGTATCATCCTCTACCACCATTTTATGTGAAACATTCCACCCTACAGTCACCCCATGATTTTCACTGGTCCTTGCAGTTTATTCACCTCTTACAGCATTTGGTCTGTAATAACTCACTGTGTCCTCACTATGTTTGTGGCACTATTTGGATAATTTTTAGAAAACAGAAAGGATAATGTAGTAATTAACTTTGAACAACTTGTAGTCCGAGGAAAGAGTTTAAGACACATCTAATAGCTATAAATTATTAGAATCATAGAATGTTAGAAACCAAAGGATTTGTTGTACAGTTAGTTCACATATGGTTAGTCAAAACGGATTCTTAGAGGAGATATAACTTTGTTGGAAATTCTTTTGTTGGTAAATAACCCTTTGGCACAATTTAATTTTTCCAAGTTCCTTTGCTGTGCATTAGTTTGCTGTGCATTAGTTTAATGAGTCATAAGTCAAACTCTTGATAACATAAATCTCTAAGCAAATAAGTGTCTTTACTTTGTTCCTGTATTTTTTTCTCTTAGGAATCCTTGCATAGGTTTTTCTAATGGTGCCTTCCACATTTCTAAGCATTTTTTTTTATCTTGGTATGCAACATTTACAATATAGGCAACCATTCACTATTATGAGGCTGTTCGTAGAGAAATCTCAAAAGAAGTAGTTGAAAACTCATTTGGCTGGGCTCCCTGTGCTTAAACTGATATACACTCAGCTCGTTTTCTTGAGGTCTTCACCTGACTCTGAGAACTGGAGTTAAGGCTGGCTCTGCTGTGTATTTGCCAGTATTGAACTTAGTAGTTCTTGACAGCGGACCTAGGGATCTAGTCTGGCTAGGAGTGGAGTAGCGAAGGGACCTGCTTGGGACAAGCACAACAATTTTCCTTAGCTTTTGCATTTAAGGTGGCCTAGCTTCATTTGGTACTACCATTGGTTATAGTTGTCCTTTTTTGAAACCCCCCCCGCCCCCCTCCAGATCCATTTTAACCTGTCCCCATTTCCCATAGGAAATCTTGTATTTCATTGTTTCTGCTTCCTTAACCATTTGTTCTTGGGAAATGACTTGGCTCTGCTTCTTTTTATCTGAGTCATAGTTGCCTCATCTGTAAAAGGAGGGATGAAGCTCCACAGCCAGTAAGTAGGAGAAACAGGATTCAAACCCAGGCAGAGTCTGACTGCAGATTCTTCCTCTTGCTGTATTGCCCCTTGCTCTTCAGTTCCTTAAGGCTGTTGTGAGGATTAGGTGAAATAAGGCATGTAAAACACTTAGTACGGTGTAGAGGTCCTGGTAAGTATTTAATGGATGGTAAATACGATTACTGTTATTATTAGAATTGGCCTACAGTAGAAGAAATGTCTGAGTAGTAGTAACCTTTGAAACATAGAAGACACAAATTTGCTTTGATATGGATCAGTTGATTGTATGGCTGTGAATACACAGATTTTGATCATTAGTTGAATATGGCCCAGATATCAGAAACTTGCATTAAATCTTTCATAGCAATATATGATGCCTTTTAAAAAAACCCAGACTTTTAAACCTAGAGTCACTGATTTTTTAGAATAATAGTAGCACATTGCCCATATAATTAATACTGTAGGGCGTGGTTTACTAAAATTGGAAGGTTACTTCTGTTGGCCTTGTTCTCTCAATTGAATTGAAGGTTGGTACTCAGTTGCTGGTCAATTTTCTATACTAACGTTATGGTGGACCTGAGTTCCAGAATCATGAGTGAGAATAGCTCATAAAGGGAGAAAAAGTCAGACTATTATTGAACTGGAAATTCTTTTGGTATTTTTGCCAAAGAAATATAATTAATTTATATGCCCTTCAAAAATAATACTCATATACTTAGGAAATACACCTAGGAGTACTTCTGTATTGATCATTAGTGCAAACTGGAAAAGAAATCGGTCTAAAAATTGGCCTAAGAATATGATTATTTCATATATTTCCTTTAGTCATCTTTTTTTTTTTTTTTTTTTTTTTTTTTTTTTTTTTTTTGCGTTACGTGGGCCTCTCACTGCTGTTGCCTCTCACATTGTGCAGCACAGGCTCCGGACGCGCAGGCTCAGCGGCCATGGCTCACGGCCCAGCCGCTCCGCGGCATGTGGGATCCTCCCGGACTGGGGCACGAACCCGTGTCCCCGGCATCGGCAGGCGGACTCCCAACCACTGCGCCACCAGGGAAGCCCTCCTTTAGTCATCTTTTAAAATATGCTTTTTTACTCTGTGAGATTTCAGGTTTTTATTTTGTTGCTGCATTGTAGCCTAGCTTTAAAGACTCTCCTGGAAGGTTATTTTGTTAAGTATATGGCATCTTCACTTTCTGAAAGAAGTGCTTAGCTTTTATCAGATGTTTGTGCCCCTTGGCATTTGCATAGTTGTAAAAGTGAGATGAGCTTGAATTCCTGCAAAGGAAGAAAACCTCAGATAGTGTTATCCTGAGAAGAACCTAAACGCTGACAATATTTCTTATTAGTTTGAGGGGGAGACTTTTATGTTATTAGATTATTGACTTCATTTTTAAGTCTATATTCAGGCATTAAACTTTAGTCAACTAAGTAATAACCCATCCCAGAATGTTTGCTGGTATAATAAAGAGGAATTATATATTTCCCTAGGAGAAAAATGTTCAATAGATGTATAGGGTGATAATATTTTATAATTTGACTTTTAACAAATGTTGACTGAACTTACCATTATGTTTTTATTACACATTTTGTGCAATTTTGCCATATAGGTTCAGTTTTCCTTAAAAAAAGCAATCAAGCAATATAAAAGTCCTTTTTCAGAGTAGGTATGAAAAGTGACCTTAAAAGTCATATACTGGAATGAAAATCATACAGAAGATGGGTAAAGAATAAGTTTTCCTTCCTTTTATTTTCAGTTGTCTTTTTCTTGGTGGGAAGTGTCTTCAGGTGTTTGTTTTAGACATTCTGCTTTCAAATTGCTTCTGTGGTAAGCTGGTATATGATGAACTCCGGAAATGTGCTTGGTTACAACTTCTTACTGAGTGACAAGTCTCCATTTCTTAGGGGAGCAAACAGACAGCTGGATCCAGGATGATTCAGTCCATAGGTTTGAAACCAGCATGGAGCAGTCTGTGCATGATGGATTAATAATGGTACATGGCTGGTCATGAATCCAGCCCTTTCCTGGGCCACTTTGGGGAACTAACACCTGCCTCTACTTTTCTTTCTTCTCTCCGTCCCAACCCTTCAGGAGGCATCTTGATAATGTATGTAAGAGTTAGTAATTCTTCCTTATAAACCAAAGCTTCCTTCTTGCCAAAGAACAGTGATACAGTTGACAATGTCAGCTTTTTCAAGTGCCTCCTCTTGACTGAGAGGTGATCTTTTCTGTTCCTTCAAGACAGCAAATAAGTTTTTTTGTTTTCATTTTTTAGCCTAGTGTGGTGTTCCAACTGTGACCTGATAAAACCTACAGTCTCATTGAGGAAACCGAGAGCTCTGCAATTTTCCATCCAAAGTAAAATGTTAAAACATCTCAGGGCTTATTTCTTTTCTGTGTTTTAAATATTGAGATTCAGCTGCTAAAAATGTTTGAAGCCTGTTAAACTTAGAGAAATAACTTTAACACTATGGGGATAAATATTTTGAAACAAAGCAATGCAAGTAGAGGAAAAAGTAAGGTGGATTCATGTCTCTTGATACTGTTGTTCAGTAAAATACGTAAGCCCTGGGTCTTTTCCTTGACTGAATGCTGACTCACGTGAATTGGAGCAATTCTGTGTGAAGCTCAGGCTTTTTCTGAGGTGTCCTGGGAGCAGTAGTCATATACAAGACTGAGACTTAAAATAGATGGTGCATTTTCACCCTCTCTAACATAACTCACATATTTATTTTTAATCTTTTGGTTATTGTTAGACCTGTCCTTTGCTTTAGGCCCTAGAAAGGATGAGATATAAACTCTGATCTTGTATTTATCCTGTTTTAGGAGATAGGAGGCATAGCAGACCCTTGATGTTTACAAGGGTTATCGCTTATGGCTGTTGAAAATCCTCAAATATGCAGCTAGCACTATATAGGATGGCAAAGGTCTACAAAGTTTGATGCACTTTTTAACCAAAGTTAAACTCATTTCTCAGCTAATTGACTTGCTGCTCCCCACATCAGCCTAGGGGTATGGAAGATTCAGATTTACCCTCAGCAAGTTTATGAATTAGCATTTGTTATGGATATTTGTGATCACTCTTAAATAGTCAGAACTGGGTATGTTTCATCCAAGAATGCTGTGGGTACCCAACTTCAACTTTAGGATGAGTAGAAATGCAGGGTGAAACTACCTCGTAGTTTGTCACTAATGCCTATGCCACACCTTAGCCCCCTAAGATTCCATAACTTGTGAGATGGTGTCTAAGACCTGTGGGGGAATAAGGCTCTTTGTAGGTGGCTTCCTTTGTAGATGGGATGTGGGAAAGCAAAGCATCATTTAAATGCATCTTACTACAATCACACATGAAATTAGACTGGCAATTCATTTTTTTCGATTTTTTGTTTCTGTCTACAACTCTTCCAAGCTGATATCATCTTTTGCTTAAGGTATATTACACTGCTATTTGTTTTTGCTGATAATACTGGTAGGGAAAGCTAATAAAACTTGAACTTAACTCGCGCTTCAAGCCCCATTTAGCTAAAATAGTAAATGGACTGGGGATATAAGAGACTCTTGGTTGTATAGCATTAAAAACCCCACAGACCCCTACAGCCTAGATGTAACAGATAGCTCACAAACATCATTTGTTAACTGACAAAGTTAACATTATCTAAATTCTTATTTCCTGAGGCCAGCTAAAATATATGTTAAGGTAAAAATACATTTAACCTCCAGTTCATAACATTTAAAATTTTTATTTGCACTTTGGTGGGCATGTTTGGAGCTGTTCATATGCTGATCACAGAGCTTCTCCAGAGGGACCTGCATACCTCTCTCATGATTTCAAATTCAATGATTTGGAGAGTGTTGGACTAAGATAGCAACTAGAGATCATCTGGTCAAATGGTTAGTGTTAGAGGGGCATAAACTGAGGGAGGATTTGACCAAAGTTACACATTTGAAGGCAAAACTCTCCCTTCAAGCTCTTTAATTAGAGATCACCAAATGCCCTAGGAGTCTAGGGGCCAGGTTGGTATCAGCAAGGAGTGAAGGAATGGAGCTGGCCTGGTTGGGATCATGGCAAAGTGAAAGGACAGTTGTGTGCATGGGCAGGGCAGCTGCAACCTTACACCAGCCATCTGTTGCCGTGCTGGAATGTGGGCCCAGGGCTGCCAGGTCTTCTATTCTCTAGAAAGCAGCTCTAGATCTGATTTTTTCGGAAAAAAAATATCCTGAATTTTAACTGTTGTCAATTTGTTTGAATTTTGAAAAACAGTGTGTGGGCCAACATTTTCCTGGCCAAACAGAACAAGTCTGTGGGCTGAATTTGGCCTACAGCCCATGGGAGCTGGAGCTGGCTCTTTCCAGCTTGTGAGAGCTGATCGGAAGCATCTTTTCTCCACTCTACACACTGTGACCTCACATCAGTAGCTTAAAATCAGCCACAGTGGGAGTGTTTACACCACAGAAATTGGCCCATGCTATAAACCTCGGCTCCCCTGTCCCTCCCCACTGCCACCAAAGGCATTTCTTAAGCCCCTGAGCCATTGTATACCATCAGCATAGCTTTTTTCCTAGAAAGGGCTCATAACACATGTATCTGTACCTCATTTATTCTTAGAAATTAAAATATTTTTGTGAGTTGGGCTTTCTTCCCCCCCACCCCTGGCTTTTTTTTTTTGGCCAAAGAGAAGATACATATCTTTTCCCCCACTATGGTTATTGTGGGAACTAGAATTCCATTCAGTACCTAGCATGTTGTCGGTGTTATGAAACATATCATAATGGACATTTGATTGAACTGACCTGAGGAAAATGCTGCTTAGTTACAAAACAAAAGCTATATACATGTCTCATTTAGGAAAATTAATCCCTTGCAGAGTAGATTCATTGGCTAAATTTAGTGATTATTCACACTTTAGGAATTTAGAAATGCTCCAGTGGTATACCTGAGGGTTTATCATGTCAGAAATTATTTTAAGAGAAACTTCAAGCTTAGTTGTTACATCTTCCCTTGGCAGTTACTCCAATATAAAAAAGAAAATAAAGTACCTCTGCAATTGTAATGAAAAAAGATTGGGAGATAGCCAATTGATTACCATGTGATTTAGTACAATTTTGTAAAGACTTAATTGTCACATGTTCAGATGTGAGTATTTCTTTTCTACGTCCAAAGTATCAGTAACAAAATAATATGGCAACATACAGCTAAAACAGAAGTGGACAATAAAATTAACAATATTAGCCAAGCATATGTGAATTTTAGAATGTCAAGTGGAATTCTCTGTGGGGATGGGCCCACACTGGTGGGCTGGCCAAGTGGTATTGAGTTTGGCAGAGTTGCCATGGCTTGTGATTGACCTTGGGTGGTTTATTTAGCTCTCTCTGCTTATGGTTAATTATTGTATAAATCGATAGGAAGCAAAACCCTATTACTGTGAACTCCAGGAGGTCATTCAGTTTTTTGTTGTAGAGGTAGTTTTTTATATTGGTTTAAAGAACTTGGTTCTGGAAATAGACATATGAATTCCGGCTTCATGACTTACTTGCCAGGTGACCTCTTGGTGCCTTAGTGTCCTTTGTTTATAAAATGGGATTGTTATGAACTTGACATAAGATAGTACATAGAAAATGATTAGCGTAGTTCCTGATACTGTGTCAAATTAGTTTTGCTGCTGCTGTTATTGTTACCGTTGTTGATTTGAGGATGCTTGTTGCGATGGTATCTATGCTTATAATAGACTCAGTGTTAGAACTGAAAAGATTTTACCTAAACGAGCCTCTTTATTTTCTAGCTTTCCAAAGTGTTTTTCTTTAACCCCCTGGGTAATAGGAAACCTGCTTTTAGCAAATTATGGTGAAAATATAGTCTTTAGATGATACTGGCAACCATGATGTGCTTTTATGTTGATGACAAATGGGCATATCAAGGTTTAGATTGATTCCCCCCACTCCCCACCCCAGGATAGAAAATGGTTATGTAACATGATCGCTGCCTAAGACAGAATTAGTGGGAATGTTAAAACCTGAGAATTCTAAAGTATGTTCTTGTCTAATTACTTTTCTCAAATGCAACTCCCCCGCCCGCGCATATTCTGGAAGCTCTTTTATATTCTTGCCTCACCTTGATAACAAGGTGGTTATGAATTTATGAAAGATATTTGGGTGAATACCAGTTTTGGAGTGAGGGTTCTGCACCAGGAAGTAGTTTGAGTCCAGTAGTTATATAAGTTCAAGTCAGTCTTCCAGGGCATGGAGAGTTTGTTGGATACCACAGATCATCACACGAGTGTGAACATTGATTTTAGTGTTTAATATAAAGATTAATAAATTTGGGGACTTCCCTGGTGGTCCAGTGGTTAAGAATCCACCTGCCAATGCAGGGGCCACGGGTTTGATCCCTGGTCCGGGAACATCCCACATGCCGAGGAGCAACTAAGCCCCTGTGCCACAACTACTGAAGCCCGCGCTCCTAGAGCCCGTGCTTTGCAACAAGAGAAGCCACCGCAAGGAGAAGCTTGCGCACTGCAATGAAGAGTAGCCACTGCTCGCCCCAGCTAGAGAAAGCCCGCACGCAGCTATGAAGACCCAGTGAAGCCAAAAATAAAAATAAATAAATAAATAAATTTTTTAAAAAGTTAATTTAAAGAACTAGTGTTTTTAAACAATCTTAAAATCTATTCATGGTGCTAATACTGATTATGAAAAAGACCTTATGGTAAACACAAAGAAATTGCAGAATCTTTTAAAAAGAAAATAGATTTATTGTTCCTTAGGGCTTAGCTTATTTTTAATTACAGTGTATTCTAGAATGCTGCCTGCAAAGAATTTGCTTAATTTATCTTATTTGTGCAGTTCTGCTGATCATATAGTTGCAATAATAATGAGTTGGACAATACAGTAATTTTTGCCCTTCCTTTTCTATTTTATTATAGAGCATATCTTCCTCTGAGTTCTAGGCCAGAGAGGCTTTCAGCTTTAGACCTACTTCACTTAAGCGGCTTAGGCCAGATTGGAATAAAAGTACTAAAACTGGTTAGAGATCTTCATGCTTTAAAAAAATTATACTTAAAAACTTTGAGCAGCACTCTGAAAAATAGTTGCCTGTAGCCAAAGATTATGGAAGTAAAAGTCATAACTGTACTATAGATTGTATTTTGAGGACAGTTATTTGCCGTATAACTCTTGTGAACTGTAAAAACAAGATTCAGTTCGTTTTCATGTTAAAGGCGTGTAAGGAGACTAGGTTTGGTACATTTTCATGAAAAGTATTTTATTCATGTGATAGCTTTTTGAACAGTTGTATTCTGTGCTGTATTACAGTGAAACAATAAATGGCTGAATATACTGTCTGCTGAATATGACTTTACCATGAAAAATTTGATGCATGGAGACGGAAAGGTTGGAATATATCAACCTTTTCTGACAAGGGACTTTGAATTTTGACCTACTACAGGTGACCTTTGTGCACAATAAAAGTGAGCTTAATCTTGAGGTCAAGGTTGAGGTGAACGGCAGGGCAACGTGGCAGAACTTATGCTGATTGTGGGTACTTCAGAGCCTATGTAGCTACTGGCTAAATGGGAGTCTGGCAGTTTCTTGCTTTTAATTTTTAGCATTTCCAGGAGCTTATTTATAGCAAGTTGTTTAGCTTTTTAATGCCGTTTCATTTCCTCAAAGCTCAGCTATCTGTTTAGCTGTGGTAAGTTTGTCTGTTTTTATAAAGTTTACTGTTTCTGAGTGAAAGGCATGAGTGTGCTATTATTTTCCGTTCTGTAGATAAGCCTTAGCTAAAAATAAAAATGTTCTTATGGCTTATAGAAAAGACAACTGACATATATAACCTTGGAACTGAAAATACATCTTCTTTTAAGAGGGTTTATTTCTTTGACAAGTTGAACTTTTGTCATCTAACTTTGGAACTGTCAGAAGAATTTTTAAGTACTTTGTACCTTTATCTAGATTATAATTAAGAGAACTCTCATGAATTATTGTCTTAAAAGGTTTAGATGATTTAGAGACAGGTTATTCCCTTGAAAGTTTCTTTGAAATGCATCTGCTAATGCATTTACATTATAATATGATATAAACTATTTTTAAGGTTTTGCCTGCTGTGCATAGAAGGAAAAAATGTTTTAAAACATAAATTTTACTAGTGAGTAGCTCAACGGTTATGTCCTAGATGAAACTGCACCTTAGCAAGCATCAGGAAAAAACCTGCCAGCGTTATATTGTCTGAATACTTCACGATTATTCTGCCCAAATAATTGGTTGAAACAACAAACAGTTGGGGGAGAGTGTCAGAGACTCTAATGCAAAGAACTTCTACTCTTTTAATCGAGCCTGCAAAATATATTCCCCAGGACTGATCAGCTCTGGAGCACTGAGGTTTGGTGATTGGAATGGCAGGAAACCATGCTTTCAGGACATAACGAATTGATGAGGCCATCTATCATTTGTTAGCATACGCTGAAACATGGGCTATGTGTGCAGAGGCCTGTGATTTAGTAAATACTTGGGAGATGAATAGAGCTTACACACGAGGGAAGATATTGCTGTCCTTCAGCAGCCTGAGACCCAGGCGCCTGCTGAGAAGGCCATCTGATGGCACATCATCAGTAACTGGCCTGTCACAGTCAGCAGTGCCCACGGACCATCGCCAGTATATTAAATGCATTTTTAATATCTGCTTCAGTAGATTTAATGAAGAAAATTTAGTTTCCATATTCCAAGCACTGCTTCTTCAAGTGTTCTAAGGCATGGACTCTTGTCTACACAAGAAAGGGGGAAGACCATACTGGCAGTTAGGAGAGTTGATTGAAAAGGACACTCAAACAAAATAGTGTGCAAATGAAAAATGCTTTTAGCAGTGTTGGCATCTCGTTGATGTTAAAAAAGCTCTTTTTTTTAAAAGAGGTTTTACATAAGTTCCTTGGGCCCTAATTCCTTCCTTCCCTCCCAAGTCCTTTCACTAGGAGGGTTGAACCTGCTGCTAAGATATGTAAGCCTACTGATCTGAAAAGAATATTAAGGGAATATTACAGCTTGACATATTTTGAAGAGAGACTCAATTTTAAATGAGTTTGTGTTTTGAGATACTGTTTGATTCTTAGGATTTTTGCATGAAGATATAAAGTAGGATTTTTCTTAGCTAGTTGGCTTCCACATTTTTGTTGAACTTGTTAATCAAGTTAGTATATTTTTGTCTGGGATCGTGCTCAAAATGAATGTGAAAAAAATTGGTTGGCAACTTGATTAAAAAGTGCTCTTATACTTCCTTAGACTATAAGGCTTCTTTAAAAATTGTGATTTAAAAATGTTCAGTTTTTCTGTCCTGGCAAAGTGCATAGATTTCTTCTTTTTAATGAGTTTCAGTGTTGACATTATTTACTACAAAACAGCAAGACAACCAATTAGATATTGTTGCAAGCATGCACTTTAAAGGTTTCCCCTCTTGTTTCAAAAAAAAAAAAAAAAAAATCCAGAATATGCTCTCATGTTCACAGAAGAAGCAGCTACAGAATGGGACCTATAAATCTGATTCCTTCATGTGTCAAATAGTAATGTATTAAATGCATATTATTATAAAAATTTAAGACATGTCTTAAACACACTTACATTTTTATAACACGTGGCAATATTCAATAATACATTTCCTTGTTAGCATCTGTTTGCTGTCGTTGTTGGCAAGACCTATGATTTATTGCTTAACTTAATGACCAAGACCATTTTGGACCTGATATATGCCCCTAAGCTTATTACATCACTAAATAAAATAAAATGTATGCACTTGTGACAGTTATTTTTATAATTGTTTATCCCTTTAAGTGCCCTATTCAGCGATTCACTGAAAGGTTCATAATGGTTGGCTTGTAACCAGAAAATAATCTCAGAAAGGTAAAATGTATTTCTTGTTTAGAAATAAAATGCCAGACTGATGGTGATGATAGGGGTCCCAGCAAGAGTTTGCAACAAACTCATTCTTTTCTTCAATGCTCTCAATTAACTGTTGTTGAATATTTTTGAGGCGCAACCCCCCAGAAACCCCAGCGTTTAAGGCTGTCTGTTAATACTGGTGCTCATCTTTCCATGACCCCTTCAATATGGGTAAAGTGATTTTGTTGTGACATGAAGCTGCAAGGGTTAAATTGTTCTTTACAAGGATTTTTCAGGTGCCATTATCTTTATGTATTAAACTGCGCAAGATTATTTTCCTATTTTTAGTTCTTTTCTTTGGGGAGATTGGAACTTTACTGTTTTTGTATTGAACTCTATTTGACTTCATAGTCTTTATCGTTCCTTTCTGAGGGTGCAGTATGATAGACACTTCAGTAACCTGTTATTCATCTAAAGTCACTCTGCTGCCTAACTTGCAGTACAGTATAATATGGCTTCATGATTTTCTTGCTCCACCTGAAGTATCTCATTGACTGCCAGCTTTCCTGTCATACGATGGTGAAGCAAAGTTTTTGAGAAGCTTAAGCCTTGCTTCTGTACTGCAGTGTCTGCACCTTGAAACATATGGAGTCTCTTTGGGTACGTGAGAGTGATACCTGTGGGAAGGTTATTATTTTGTAGGTATCTTGGGACAACTATCACTCATAAATGGAAACGAAATTTAGTTCCTAAGAAAGATCTTTTCCTTGTCTTATCTTCATCTCACTTTTATTGCATCATTTTAAACAAAATAGTTCATTGGAAATTGAAAGTTGTTTTTTTTTCCCCCTTAGTATTCTTTCCCAAGGCAGTTGATCTGATAAAGTTTTTAATGGTTTTCTCAAAAATGATGAGGCCAACAAACTTTCTTGTTTTTCTTGCAAAGTTATATTGACCTTTTCGACTTTGGGCTCTCATCTCCCACTTCTGATCTTTTATCACCCTTTTCATCTCATCTTCCTTGTCTGGGAGATCTGCCTCCAGATAAAACATTTTAAAGGAAAATTGATGAAAAGGAGTTTTAAGTGCCATCGTCTAATTCTCTCTTTCTCTATCCCTCCCCGCCCCGCTTCTTTTTGGTCACTTGAATATTGGTTAAGATTTTTCTTTGACCACTGTAGTTACTTTTACTTGTTTTCCTTTGACCATTGGAAAGTATACATTCCTGTCTTTCACTTTCTATTTCACTGATAGTGAATCCCTTAAGGATAGGAGCCCTGTGTTTTGCTATGATTTTTATCTTGCAACTCCTCCCATTGGTGCCTAGCATGGTAACGTGGTCCTTAATGCATTTAGTGAATTCTTGTGAACTTTCTAGTGCAGGCCAGTGCTTATTTTTATGATCCCTTTGAGAAGAAAAGTTAGAAGCGTGTTTCTTCTTTTGTGGCCAGTATTGTTCTATCTAGCACCATACAAAGAACTTGCTCTTCTTTCTACAATTGTTTCTTAAGCCCCCCACTTTCCCGGTCAGGGTGTTTAAGTCCTATTTAAAAATATTAAAATATTCAGTAGGCAGCTAAATGTTTAGCCTAGTGTACTACTTAACACTAAATGAAAGTAAAATACATCAGACATGAAGCCATTTGTTATATTTTAGTAGATGAAGCAATGGCTATGTAAACCTTAACCTTGTAATTTTGTGAGTTCCACTTGATCATGTAGCTGTAAGGGTAATCAAAATAAATCACGGGAGATGAATAAATGCTTTCTAGTGCTTTCTCTGTGCTTTCAGAAGTGATGCTTGATCCATGAAATTTTAGTAAGTGTACTAAATAAAACAATATGATGTGCACTGTGTCACGTCTGATAAATTATTTGGTATAGGACATCTATACAATATATATTAAGCTGCTACATGAACAGTTCAATGACTATAAATTATGTTCATCTGACTTGCCATTTTTACATTTTGTTAAAACTTGCACTACTTGTATTGTGCATATATATATATATATATATATATGAATGTATATATATTTTGTTGGGGGGCAGGGATAAGAAGAAGGCATAAGAAAGGCACAGGTCATCTCTGCGATGTTCTGACAGTGATCTGGGGCTCCTCAGCTGTGGAGTGTACATAACACAGATGTTGGGGAGTCATCTGTCAGCCATGCCTCTCCTATGGAGTTAAAGTTCTAGAGGGAAAAGAATTTGACACAGTGCTGTCACTGTTACATTTTCACAATAGAGGAGCATGCAAATATTGAACCTCCTGCTTAGCAGTAGTGCCCTGTCTAATGTCTGTGCTGGTTAGAATAAAAAATCATGGGTGCATCTTGGGCTCAGAGATCTGACAAAGGTCATGCTATGGTGGGCATTTGAATTGGAAATTGTCTGGACTTAGATTTTATAAAGCTCCCACTGTTGTGTGTGGGGAGAATTTCAGCAGGGTTTTGTCCCTGGAGAGGCCTCTTAGGCCCTTTTCTGTCCTATGAATGAATTTCGATGTGAGGGTTACTCCTGCCGTAAAACTGTTAAGTTCATTTTGCATACATCCCCAGAGAGAAAAACTGGCAGATGCTTTTGTCTTGGAAGTGTTTAAAAGAAAACTGCAGAGCAGGAACAAGAGAGAAAAGGGGCCCTGTGTGGAGTCCCAGAACATTTTGGAAATGGCCAATATGCAGTTTTCATCAGTATGAAGGCGGGGTGCAATATGGTGCCTGTAGCTCACGAGGGAATATGAATGTTGATTAAGCATACTCCCAGGCTTTGAAATTCTGAAAGCAGTGTCAGAATAATGGATGTTGAGCAAATGTCAAGCATTTGTTAATTTCTCTGTTATTTGGAGTTTATCTACCATGATCAATCAAATAAACTAGTGCTTCTCTCTTGTGGCATGTGTCATTGATATGGTGATTAGGTGGCCAGAGAGACCTTCTGCTTTTTTTCCAGGTAGCAGATTATAAATGAGTAGACAGAGCTTTTCAGTTGAAGATTTGTTTATGGCTTGGTTTAGTAGAAATTTGGAGTATTGTGAATAATACGATTGCTGTAGGTATCTTGGGACAATTCATTTCGTGGAGAGAAATTGTCATTTTATTTTTATGTTGTTTGTAGAGGGAAATAGAGTTAATGCTGTGGAGTAGGCGAGGCGTATGTAGAAATGTAGGTTGAGTAGTGCTGTGATGGCTATGAATGTTGGTATAACAAGAATGTCGTTTTTTGTTAGTTCTTGAATAATTATTCATTTGGGTATGAAGCCTGTAAGTGGGGTGAGTCCTCCCATGGAGAGTAAGGTGAGTATGGTGAGGGTTGTGATAACGGGCATCATATTTCATGTTTGGGATAGTGATAGTGTAGTGGTGGTTGAGTTTTGGATGAATAACGTGAATGTGGTGGGAGTTACTGTGATATAGATTAGTAAATGTAGTAAAGTCAGGGTTGAGTTATATAGTAGGATTGTTGTTATTCATCCTAGGTGGGCGATTGGTGAGTAGGCTATAATCTTTCGGAGTTGTGTTTGGTTTAGTCCGCCTCAGCCCCCGATATTAACTGTGCCAAAGGTATTAACTGTGGTGCCATTTATACCAAAAGAACTATTACTGGTGTTATGATTTCCATCTAAATATTGTTTCCACTAGTTTCTAAAGCTTTGATATAAACCTGGGTGAAATTCAATCCTGCAAGAATTCTGACCTATTAACACTTATAGATAGAGTTTTTGATCTATTTTTATTTTTTGCTTTTTTTTTCAATTTCAGTTGTTAATTCTCAGTTACTGACTTTTATTCTTGAGAGACAGCCAGATATGCTTCATGTGGTTCAAAGTACTTTCTTTCTATTATTTTTAGGAAGCAATGCTACAGTGTTTTGATGCCCCAAACATAAATGGTCAGAAGGTCCTTTTCAGCATTTACTCAACTGCAAACTATTGTGGAATACTAACATTCCATGGTGTGAGGAGTAGTTTCCCTTTTAGAATGTGAATGACCTTACCAACTGAGGTTTCATCAGGGGTTGACACTAGGTACCATGTTTAAGAGTCCTACCCCTGAGGACAACATAACTTCGAATGAAAGGGGGTCTTTGTGTGAAACTGTGGTAGCTGGAATCAAGACAGACCTGTAACTGGAGATTTCGCCTTTTTCTTTTTTTATTCCCCATTTTCTTTTCATAACTTAGCCATGAAGCTCACATGATTCAGGTGGAGACGTGTACAATTCTTACCCACCTGGACCATGTGAAATAGGTACCTTTATGATTTTTGACGTGATCTTTCTGCAAACCTGGATCTCCTGAAGTGATCTGCCCCCTGTTTTTAAACCTCAGTGAACTTTCTCTTTGGGGGATTTACAACTGGGCAGCTATAGGGTATTCACCCCAGGAACTGCCTGTGTGGTTTCTGGAGGGCTCTTTTTTTTTTTTTTTTTTTTTCAACCTGCCATAATATCTCAAATAGTACGGCAATTTCCAAAGCAGAAAGTCTTCAACTTTTTCTTCAGGTTAAGATGCTTTATCCTAACCAACTCCATCAGGCTTTTGGTTTTGGCTTTCTCTGGGGCTGGAACTCCTAACCGTCTGAATAAAATCCTCACGTCCTGCCTGGTACATGACGCCAGTGAGCTCTACCAACTGCAGAACTTCCAGCATCATAAAAATAGACAGCACTGCTGACTGGCTTTTCTAGACTTCCCTCTGAAAGCTCATCATGACCATGCCCTGCCCACAGCATCACTGAATATTCACTTATGTCATACACCAAAACACTCAGCCTGTTAGTGATACGCAGCTCTCAAATCTATTTTCTGTTCGTGGTGATAAAGCTCTTGTTCCAAGTTTAGATTAGAAAGACATGAAAAATCTTGTTACACTGTTGAAAATTATAGTGTAATAACAAGAGAGAAAGAGTATGAATTTCATATACTGTTAATTCTTTTTAAATTTTTTTTGGCCACCCTGCGTGGCTTGAGGAATCTTAGTTTCCTGACCAGGGATTGAACTCGCACCCTGGGCAGTGAAAGCATGGAGTTCTAGCCACTGGACCACCAGAGAATTCTCCATACTGTTAATTCTTAACAGTGTGTACTCGTGAATGCTTCCCAGCACCCCAGTGGAAGACGCTGGTGGTTTTGGTGGGTGAGGTCCCCCAGTACCGGCCAAACTATTAGTCCCTCCATCTTGTATTTTACCCAACTCTTCAGCGTCTACAGATAACTGAACTTTCCTTCCTCATGTACTGCAACTACAAAGTAATGACTCATTTAAAAAAAAAAGTACTAGGATAAATATTGTTTCCTACTGGACACACATTCTAATGATAGCCAAGATGCTTTTGAGACTCTTTGTTAACAAGTATTTTTAGAGCATGTAGCACAGTCTTTTAAAGTTCTCCAGCAGTGACAAACTCTGGTACTTTGAGAATGAATCTGGTTTTTGGAGATAGGCAAACGTCATTAGGCTTGATAAGTTATGTGGCTAATGCTACCAGGTGACCATAAAGTCTGGAGACATCGTTATTTTGCCATGTATTGCAATTCAGTAACAGCTATTTATTATCCATTTGTCTGTGTTTCCAGACTTGGTGACCACCCTGTATTTTGATAAAGATGTAAGATGTGACTATGAGGTTGACTTTCTTGTATAACTTGTAAAGTGGTTCTAAAGTGATTCCTACAGATAAGTTCTGTTTTGAGTAAAGGCAGCAACATTGGCGGCAAATATACAGACCCTACTCCTCCAGGATGATTACTTTGGAGATAAATAAATTAGTCCTTGCCTTCTCACTGAAAAATTTCATTTTGTTACTTTATCCGCATACTGGGTAAGTATGTAGATGCTCTTTCCTTAACTATTAGCCATTTTTTTATGCCCCCCCTTTTCTCTGTGTTCCTCTAAGTAACTACTCAGTGGCTAAAGACACTTAGCATTTCCTCCTCATCCCTTCCATTACCCATTTCTCTGGTGGTGGTTAATAACTGATGAAATTGCTGAAACGCAGACTTCTTAATAGAAGAGGAAAAGTGAAGCCTTAGATAACGTGTTAATCAGCCAGTCCTTGAATACCGTAAAGGTCACTCAGTATGGGATTTTTAGTTAATGAAAAAAAAATTTGGGGGGGTGTAGTTGCTTTATAATGTTGTGTTAAAAATTTTTTTAAGAAAGGAAGACTATAGTAGAATTATTGTTTAGGCTTCTAGTTGGGATAGACTTTGAAATAGGATGAAATTCTTCCTTTATTTTTATTTGCTTTCTTTGGTATGTACTTTCTATTTGGTGAAGAAATGCATTCAGTTCAGAGTAACAATACAAGATCTTTTTCTCCTGTTACATCATTGAAACTCATGCTTTATCTCAGAATAGATTAAAGAGGTCAAATTCTTCACTCTCTTTGGAAGGGAATTACACCCACTGTAGAGTTGGAAGGATCACTATAAAAGGCTAAATAAAGTAGGGAAACAGAGCTCTGAAAAAAAGTTATTGTCAGTTTCTTTTGCACAGTTTTGTGGTGGGAAGAAACATGTTAAACATCATTTCAAAGGCTGCATTTCTGAGACATCAGTAGATCCCTTACTTGGTTCAGTGAGAATTGATTGAACATTTCTCGGTCATGTTTAAATTATAGAGCTAGGATTTTAAGTAGCTAAGTGTAGTTAAGCGTTATTTGATGCTCAGTAATTATGTATCTGGTTTTAAAGCTGTTTCAGCAGAATATTATTACAAGTTTCTGTAGCAGACAGTTGTTACAAGCTTGAGAATATTTAGGATTCAAACAACTAGTTAGGATGCGATCGAAACTTGGGCAGTAGGCAGCTTGCCTTATGCATCAGTGATCGGTTCCACCCTGAAGAGGGTGGTTACACACAGCTATGTTCACTTGACACATGCAAATGCTAAATACAGTAGCAGCATGAGGTCTCTGTCATTAACAGTAATTTATGTAATGAAAGCCACCTGGCTGTTTTTTATAATTAATTGCTTGTAAATAATAAATTTAAATATAATTTATAGTTTTCTAAATTTGATTACTATATAGACCCAACAGCAAACCTAGAATTGGCAATTTCATCATTTAGTTCAATGACTTTTAAAAGGAGGTATATCAGTAGTTAAAAGTGATACACACACACACACACACACACACACACACATACCCATGTCTCCTTTTAGGAAATATTTTCACTAGGAAATATATTTATTTGTTGTAAAGTAAATATCAGGTGAAAATATTTTTGGAAGGGAATGGTAAAAATGTAATCTAGTCCTGCTAGCTTTGAGTTGGAATGCTAATTTGGTAATAGTCTCACTATTTGGAGTCTCACCTTTTATATTATTTCAGTCAGCCTTTGAAAAGTATTTGTGCCCATAATTGAATACACATAAAAGAAAGTGTACCTACCTAACAATAATGTAGTAAAACTCTCTTTAAAAAAGTTTTTTTCCCTATTTTGTAAAATTCCAATCATGTTTTGAAAAGAATTTATATATGAGGGGGAAAGTAAGTATATGTGATATGTTATAGTCTATCATGATAAGAGACTTTGCTTAAACGACTTATTAAGCACAATATCATTCACTTAAGAAGGCTTAACAGTATTTTTTTGTTTATGTGGCCACATATATCAGCTACCAAAGAATCATTTCTTGTGATATAGTGGAAAGTGCTAGTGATTGACATGACTTAAAGAGAAAGGGGGCTTTAGAGCCCTGTCCTCTGTACTTCTGTTCCATTGAAAAGGAAAGAAAAGAAGGGAGGAAAGACAAACTTAGTTTATGGCTTTAAGACTTGCCTCAACCACTTTTTAATAACAGTTATATCAAATTTTTGCACACTTTATGAATCTGTTTTTTAAGTTAATATCTCTTTTCCTAAATAGATTTGCACTAAAAGCTATATCCTTTAAATATCTATATTGTTATTTTGTACTATAGCGGTAAAATTACTATCACTGGGCTTCCCTGGTGGTGCAGTGGTTGAGAGTCCGCCTGCCGATGCAGGGGACACGGGTTCGTGCCCCGGTCCGGGAGGATCCCATATGCCACGGAGCGGCTGGGCCCGTGACCCATGGCCGCTGAGCCGGCACGTCCGGAGCCTATGCTCCGCAACGGGAGAGGCCACAACAGTGAGAGGCCCGCGTACTGCCAAAAAAAAAAAATTATTATCATTGACAATTTATGAAATGTGAGAACAGTTTCGTAAAGCATTGGTAAATTACAGGAGAATTTGCAGCTTTGAGCTACAAACTTTATAAAATAGAAGGATTTTCCTCCATATGTGACCAGCAGCATTTTTCCTTAGCCATGATTTAGTTATATATATATATATAAAACTCTATTTTATTTAGTTGGGCTTTTAAAACATTTTTTTTGAAATTCTCTTTGTTCTCTGTAGAAACTCAACTAGATCGTAAAAAACCTAATTCTGTTAAATGGCAAAATTGCATTGTGACTGCTTACAAGATTGAGAGTCAGATCAATATGGTGCCTGTGCTAGCTGGGATTGTCTATAAAGAATAAAGATCGTGGCTTCACGGCTTCTGCTTGTGGTCAGGCTGTGACCACCATCCCTCACCTCAACAGCAGACATCAGGCTTGTTCCTCGCTTGGTTTCTGAGGTCTGATAATCCCTCAAGAATTTAGAATGTTGTTGACCGTCCCCATTTACATCACTGAAGAAAGAAGCTTTGCAACAGGTGCAGCTGTATACTAATTGTAGGGTGTGCTTAATCTGTCAGAAGGGAGAGTGACTCCAAATTTGGTATCTTAAACAGTGGAGTGACCTTTCAGAGTCCCAGGATGAGAATTGCCAACAATTGCAACAAGCTAATTATACCCACAAGGAGTTGTGAAGTGCTTTTAAGTTTTCCTGTACACCTAGAAGTTCAGTGAACGGCTTGAAGTCATTAACATATGACAGATGCACTCCCTTTTCAAGGGCTCCTATGATAAGTTTTGATTGTAGAAGTGGGAATTTGACTCATAGCTTATCACTGGCTTCGTTAGCTTGCTTGAGGACAAGGACTTTTTTTTTTCTTTGACATGAGCGTTATCTTACCCATGTTCCAGAATTCCACCCACCTCCTTGTCTCTGATGATAGTAAGTCATAGCAGATAACCTTGATGCTGGATTTTCCAAAGCATATTGTGCATTATGCAGTCTTACATATATTTTATACATATATATATAATATTGATATGCTTCACATATCATATATTTTATATAGTATAATTGTACCTTATTTGAGTGTGGGTATTTCAGAGGTTTTGATTACATTACTTTAGAAATACTGGCTTTATGTGATTTCTTTCTTTTTTTTTTTTTTTTTTTTTTTTGCGGTACGCAGGCCTCTCACTGTTGTGGCCTCTCCCGTTGCGGAGCACAGGCTCCGGACGCACAGGCTCAACGGCCATGGCTCACGGGCTCAGCCACTCCGCAGCATGTGGGATCTTCCCGGACCGGGGCGCGAACCCGTGTCCCCTGCATTGGCAGGCGGACTCTCAACCACTGCACCACCAGGGAAGCCCAACCCTGTGACTTTAGTACTTAAATGAAATTTATTTTTAGTAACTGGTTGGAAAATCATCCAAAATAAGCCATACAGGATTAAGGTTAATAAGCTTCTGAGTAAAACCAGTCTGGGGTCATTGAATTCCCTCTCACAGTACCTCTGTATCTACCGGCTTACGATGCTTGTTTCAATTCCTTAGTAAACCATATACCTAAACACTATTTTAAAATATTTTCTGTTAAATTAAAATCTGTTTACAGAAGTCACTATTCCTTTAACCTCTAAGGATTATTTGCAGATTTTATATTGCCAATAGGCATCATCATATTTAGCTGTGTTCCTGTCAATTATCAGCAAGCTTTTTTTGTACAGTCAGGGGGCAGTTAATTTACTCTAAGTAAGTTGCCACCTGTCTAGGGATTAACCCAAACAGGTTGGAAGTCACAGAGTGACTTTTGAGTTTGGGTTTAAAGCAGTAGGAATTGATTTCTTAACTCTCTACTGCCATTTTGGTGGCATTTTCTGGGTTAATCAGTGGTAATGGTGACAACAGGTTTTTTCTTGGTCCCTGTACTCACTTGGTTGATAAAGTGCACTGTTACAATTTTACGTGTCACAGGAAATCTATGAACAGTGGGTGTAACAGTGCTCGGTACCAATTGAAAATGAACTGGAAGGATCTTCTGCACATTCCATTGTTTCCACTGTTACCTTAGGTTGTTGGTCGGGTGGGAAGCGGCATCCCTAAATGAGGATAGTTTGAGGACGAAGATTGTGTTCATGGAAATGTTACCATCTTCTCTGGTGTCTCAGGGAAATGAAATGTGAAGAACGTCAATCATGTAGTTCACAGAAGAGTTTGAGCACATAATTTTACAGTATTTAAAATAAGCTATGGGAAAAATAAAAGTTATTCAAGAGCATCTTTTGCTTAAAAGTTTTACAATACAATATATAAGATCAGATACCTTACTTTATGTGACTTAATGTATATGTGACTGCATTCCATCTGGGGGCTTGGCCTCACTAGGAGACATGGGCCCATGATCACAACTACTTCTTTGAGATTGATCTAGATTTCTTTTCCTTCTTTCCTTTCCTTTTCTTTTTTCTTTTTTGTTCTTTTCTTCTCTTCTTTTATTTCCTTTCTTCCTTTCTAATTTGAAATTAAATTATTGTATGTTGTATAAATATTAATCTTTTAATTGGAATTTTTCTTATTGAGATATAACTCACATATATTAACACTCACCCCTTTAAAGTGTACAATTCAGTGGTTTATAAACCACTGATATTAGTAGATTCACAAAGTTTTGTAACCATCACCGTTATCTAATTCTAGAACATTTCATGACCCCAAAAAGAAACTAGATACACATTAGCAGTCACTCCTCGTTCCTACTTTTGCTCGCCCTAGCCCTTGGCAACAACTATTTCGCTCTCTGTCTCTGTGGATTTACCCATCTGAACATTTTATCTAAATTGTAGCATTTGACCATCTTCTTTAACTTAGCGTAATGTTTTTGAGCTTCATTCTTGTGGCCTTCTTTTTCATTGCTGAATAATCCATTGTGTAACTGTACCACATTTGGTTTATCCATTCATCAGTTTGTGAATATTTGGTTGTTTCTACTCTTTAGCTATTGAGTAATGCTTCTATGAACATTTGTGTGTAAGTTTTGTGTCAGCATATGTTTTTATTTCTCTTGGGTAGTTACCTAGGAGTAAAGTTTCTGGGTAATATGATTTAGCATTTTGAGGAACTATCATACTCTTTTCCAAAGTGTTTGCACCATTTTATATTCCCATCAGCAATGTATGAGGTTCCAGTTTCTCAACAGCCTTGCCGACACGTGTGTATTGTCTGTCTTTTTGATTATAGCCATCCTGCTGGGTATGAAGTGGTATCTTCTTGTGGTTTTGATTTCCATTTCCTCAATGACTAATGATGTTGAGAATCTTTTCCTGCACTTATTGGCTATTTGTATATCTTCTCTGGAGTAACGTCTGTTCACATTCTTTGCCTACCTAGGTTGTCTTTTTTATTATTATTATTATTATTTTTTTTTTTTAAACATCTTTATTGGGGTATAATTGCTTTACAATGGTGTGTTAGGTTCTGCTTTATAACAAAGTGAATCAGCTATACATATACATATGTTCCCATATGTCTTCCCTCTTGCGTCTCCCTCCCTCCCACTCTCCCCATCCCACCCTTCCAGGCTGTCACAAAGCACCGAGCTAATATCCCTGTGCCTTGCGGCTGCTTCCCCCCAGCTATCTACCTTACTACGTTTGTTAGTGTGTATATGTCCATGACTCTCTCTCGCCCTGTCAAAACTCACCCCTCCCCCTCCCCATACCCTCAAGTCCGTTCTCCAGTAGGTCTGCGTCTTTATTCCTATCTTACCCCTAGGTTCTTCATGACATTTTTTTCCCTTAAATTCCATATATATGTGTTAGCATACGGTATTTGTCTTTTTCTTTCTGACTTACTTCACTCTGTATGACAGACTCTAGGTCTATCCATCTCATTACAAATAGCTCAATTTCATTTCTTTTTAAGGCTGAGTAATATTCCATTGTGTATATGTGCCACATCTTCTTTATCCATTCATCCGATGATGGGCGCTTAGGTTGTTTCCATGTCCTGGCTATTGTAAATAGAGCTGCAATGAACATTTTGGTACATGACTCTTTTTGAATTTTGGTTTTCTCAGGGTATATGCCAAGTAGTGGGATTGCTGGGTCATATGGTAATTCTATTTGTAGTTTTTTAAGGAACCTCCATACTGTTCTCCACAGTGGCTGAACCAATTCACATTCCCACCAGCAGTGCAAGAGTGTCCCCTTTTCTCCACACCCTCTCCAGCATTTATTGTTTCTAGATTTTTTGATCATGGCCATTCTGACTGGTGTGAGATGATATCTCATTGTAGTTTTGATTTGCATTTCTCTAATGATTAATGATGTTGAGCATTCTTTCATGTGTTTGTTGGCATTCTGTATATCTTCTTTGGAGAAATGTCTATTTAGGTCTTCTGCCCATTTTTGGATGGGGTTGTTTGTTTTTTTGTTATTGAGCTGCATGAGCTGCTTGTAAATTTTGGAGATTAATCCTTTGTCAGTTGCTTCATTTGCAAATGTTTTCTCCCATTCTGAGGGTTGTCTTTTGGTCTTGGTTATGGTTTCCTTTGCTGTGCAAAAGCTTTGAAGTTTCATTAGGTCCCATTTGTTTATTTTTGTTTTTATTTCCATTACTCTAGGAGGTGGGTCAGAAAGGATCTTGCTGTGATTTATGTCATAGAGTGTTCTTCCTATGTTTTCTTCTAAGAGTTTGATAGTTTCTGGCCTTACATTTAGGTCTTTAATCCATTTTGAGCTTATTTTTGTGTATGGTGTTAGGGAGTGATCTAATCTCATACTTTTACATGTACCTGTCCAGTTTTCCCAGCACCATTTATTGAAGAGGCTGTCCTTTCTCCACTGTACATTCCTGCCTCCTTTATCAAAGATAAGGTGTCCATATGTGCGTGGGTTTATCTCTGGGCTTTCTATCCTGTTCCACTGATCTATCTTTCTGTTTTTGTGCCAGTACCATACTGTCTTGATTACTGTTGCATTGTAATATACTCTGAAGTCAGGGAGCCTGATTCCTCCAGCTCCATTTTTCGTTCTCAAGATTGCTTTGGCTATTCGGGGTCTTTTGTGTTTCCATACAAATTGTGAAATTTTTTGTTCTAGTTCTGTGAAAAATGCCAGTGGTAGTTTAATAGGGATTGCATTGAATCTGTAGATTGCTTTGGGTAGTAGAGTCATTTTCACAATGTTGATTCTTCCCATCCAAGAACATGGTATATCTCTCCATCTATTTGTATCATCTTTAATTTCTTTCATCAGTGTCTTATAATTTTCTGCATACAGGTCTTTCGTATCCTTAGGTAGGTTTATTCCTAGATATTTTATTCTTTTTGTTGCAATGGTAAATGGGAGTGTTTTCTTGATTTCACTTTCAGATTTTTCATCATTAGTATATAGGAATGCCAGAGATTTCTGTGCATTAATTTTGTATCCTGCTACTTTACCAAATTCATTGATTAGCTCTAGTAGTTTTCTGGTAGCATCTTTAGGATTCTCTATGTATAGTATCATGTCATCTGCAAACAGTGACAGCTTTACTTCTTCTTTTCCGATTTGGATTCCTTTTATTTCCTTTTCTTCTCCGATTGCTGTGGCTAAAACTTCCAAAACTATGTTGAATAAGAGTGGTGAGAGTGGGCAACCTTGTCTTGTTCCTGATCTTAGTGGAAATGCTTTCAGTTTTTCACCATTGAGGATGATGTTTGCTGTGGGCTTGTCATATATGGCTTTTATTATGTTTAGGAAAGTTCCCTCTATGCCTACTTTCTGGAGGGTTTTTATCATAAATGGGTGTTGAATTTTGTCGAAAGCTTTCTCTGCATCTATTGAGATGATCATATGGTTTTTCTCCTTCAATTTGTTAATATGGTTTATCACATTGATAGATTTGCGTATATTGAAGAATCCTTGCATTCCTGGAATAAACCCCACTTGATCATGGTGTATGATCCTTTTAATGTGCTGTTGGATTCTGTTTGCTAGTATTTTGTTGAGGATTTTTGCATCTATGTTCATCAGTGATATTGGCCTGTAGTTTTCTTTCTTTGTGACATCCTTGTCTGGTTTTGGTATCAAGGTGATGGTGGCTTCGTAGAAGGAATTTGGGAGTGTTCCTCCCTCTGCTATATTTTGGAAGAGTTTGAGAAGGATAGGTGTTAGCTCTTCTCTAAACGTTTGATAGAATTCACCTGTGAAGCCATCTGGTCCTGGGCTTTTGTTTGTTGGAAGGTTTTTAATCACAGTTTCAATTTCAGTGCTTGTGATTGGTCTGTTCATATTTTCTATTTCTTCCTGATTCAGTCTTGGCAGGTTGTGCATTTCTAAGAATTTGTCCATTTCTTCCAGATTGTCCATTTTATTGGCATAGAGTTGCTTGTAGTAATCTCTCATGATTTTTTTTATTTCTGCAGTGTCAGTTGTTACTTCTCCTTTTTCATTTCTAATTCTATTGATTTGAGTCTTCTCCCTTTTTTTCTTGATGAGTCTGGCTAGTGGTTTATCTATTTTGTTTATCTTCTCAAAGAACCAGCTTTTAGTTTTATTGATCTTTGCTATCGTTTCCTTCATTTCTTTTTCATTTATTTCTGATCTGATTTTTATGATTTCTTTCCTTCTGCTAGCTTTGGGGTTTTTTTGTTCTTCTTTCTCTAATTGCTTGAGGTGCAAGGTTAGGTTGTTTATTCGAGATGTTTCCTACTTCTTAAGGTGGGCTTGTATTGCTATAAACTTCCCCCTTAGAACTGCTTTTGCTGCATCCCATAGGTTTTGGGTCGTTGTGTCTCCATTGTCATTTGTTTCTAGGTATTTTTTTATTTCCTCTTTGATTTCTTCAGTGATCACTTCATTATTAAGTAGTGTATTGTTTAGCCTCCATGTGTTTGTATTTTTTTTTTTTTTTTTTTTTTATTTATTTATTTATTTATGGCCGTGTTGGTTCTTCATTTCTGTGCGAGGGCTTTCTCTAGTTGCGGCAAGCGGGGGCCACTCTTCATCGCGGTGCACCGACCTCTAACTATCGCAGCCTCTCTTGTTGCGGAGCACAGGCTCCAGACTCGCAGGCTCAGTAATTGTGGCTCACGGGGCTAGTTGCTCCGCGGCACGTGGGATCCTTCCAGACCAGGGCTCGAACCTGTGTCCCCTGCATTGGCAGGCAGATTCTCAACCACTGCGCCACCAGGGAGGCCCGTGTTTGTATTTTTTAAAGATCTTTTCCTGTAATTGATATCTAGTCTCATGGCGTTGTGGTCGGAAAAGATACTTGATACAATTTCAGTTTTCTTAAATTTACCAAGGCTTGATTTGTGACCCAAGATATGATCTATCCTGGAGAATGTTCCATGAGCACTTGAGAAAAATGTGTATTCTGTTGTTTTTGGATGGAGTGTCCTATAAATATCAATTAAGTCCATCTTGTTTAATGTATCATTTAAAGCTTGTGTTTCCTTATTTATTTTCATTTTGGATGATCTGTCCATGGGTGAAAGTGGGGTGTTAAAGTCCCCTACTATGAATGTGTTACTGTTGATCTCCCCTTTTATGGTTGTTAGTATTTGCCTTATGTATTGAGGTGCTCCTATGTTGGGTGCATAAATATTTACAATTGTTATATCTTCTTCTTGGATCGATCCCTTGATCATTATGTAGTGTCCTTCTTTGTCCCTTTTAATAGTCCTTATTTTAAAGTCTATTTTGTCTGATATGAGAATTGCTACTCCAGCTTTCTTTTGGTTTCCATTTGCATGGAATATCTTTTTCCATCCCCTTACTTTCAGTCTGTATGTGTCTCTAGTTCTGAAGTGGGTCTCTTGTAGACAGCATATATAAGGGTCTTGTTTTTGTATCCATTCAGCCAATCTGTGTCTCTTGGTGGGAGCATTTAGTCCATTTACATTTAAGGTAATTATCGATATGTATGTTCCTATTTCCATTTTATATATTGTTTTGGGTTCGCTACTATAGGTCATTTCCTTCTCTTGTGTTTCGTGTCTAGAGAAGTTCCTTTAGCATTTGTTGTAAAGCTGGTTTGGTGGTGCTGAACTCTCTCAGCTTTTGCTTGTCTGTAAAGGTTTTAATTTCTCCATCAAATGTGAATGAGATCCTTGCTGGGTAGAGTAGTCTTGGTTGCAGGCTATTCTCCTTCATCACTTTCAGTATGTCCCGCCACTCCCTTCTGGCTTGTAGGGTTTCTGCTGAGAGATCAGCTGTTAACCTTATGGGGATTCCCTTGTGTGTTATTTGTTGTTTTTCCCTTGCTGCTTTTAATATGCTTTCTTTGTATTTAATTTTTGACAGTTTGATTAATATGTGTCTTGGCGTGTTTCTCCTTGTATTTATCCTGTATGGGACCCTCTGTGCTTCCTGGACTTGATTAACTATTTCCTTTCCCATATTAGGGAAGTTTTCAACTATAATCTCTTCAAATATTTTCTCAGTCCCTTTCTTTCTTTCTTCTTCTTCTGGAACCCCTATAATTCGAATGTTGGTGCATTTCATGTTGTCCCAGAGGTCTCTGAGACTGTCCTCAGTTCTTTTCATTCTTTTTTCTTTATTCTGCTCTGCAGTAGTTATTTCCACTACTTTATCTTCCAGGTCACTTATCGGTTCTTCTGCCTCAGTTATTCTGCTATTGATCCTATCTAGAGTGATTTTAATTTCATTTATTGCATTGTTCATCGTTGCTTGTTTCATCTTTAGTTCTTGTAGGTCCTTGTTAACTGTTTCTTGCATTTTGTCCATTCTACTTCCAAGATTTCGGATCATCCTTACTATCATTATTCTGAATTCTTTTTCAGGTAGATTGCCTATTTCCTCTTCATTTGTTAGGTCTGGTGGGTTTTTATCTTGCTCCTTCATCTGCTGTGTGTTTTTCTGTCTTCTCATTTTGCTTATCTTACTGTGTTTGGGGTCTCCTTTTTGCAGGCTGCAGGTTCGTAGTTCCCTTTGTTTTTGATGTCTGTCTCCAGTGGCTAAGGTTGTTTCAGTGGGTTGTGTAGGCTTCCTGGTGGAGGGGACTAGTGCCTGTGTTGTGCTGGATGAGGCTGGATCTTGTCTCTCTAGTGGGCAGGTTCACGTCTGGTGGTGTGTTTTGGGGTGTCTGTGGCCTTATTATGATTTTAGACAGCCTCTCTGCTAATGGGTGGGGTTGTGTTCCTGTTTTGCTAGTTGTTTGGCATAGGTTGTCCAGCACTGTGGCTTGCTGGTCGTTGAGTGAAGCTGGGTGCTGGTGTTGAGATGGAGGTCTCTGGGATATTTCCACCGTTTAATATTATGTGGAGCTGGGAGGTCTCTTGTTGACCAGTGTCCTGAAGTTGGCTCTCCTACCTCAGAGGCAGAGCCCTGACTCCTGGCTGGAGCACCAAGAGCCTTTCATCCACACAGCTCAGAATAAAAGGGAGAAAAAGTAGGGAGAATTAGTAGAAGTATGAGTAAAGAAAGAAGGAAAGGAGGAAAGGAAGGAAGGAAGAAAGAAGCAAAGAAGGAAAGAAAGGAGGGAGGGAGGGAGGGAGGGAGGAAGGAAGGAAGGAGGGAAAGAAGGAAAAAAGACAGAAAGAAAGATGATACAGTAAAAATAAAATAAAGTATAATATAGTTATTGAATTTAAAAATATTTAGAAAAAAAAAAAAAAAAGGGACGGATAGAACCTTAGGACAAATGTTGGAAGCAAAGCTATACAGAGAAAATCTTACACAGAAGCATACACATACACCTTCACAAAAAGAGGTAAAGGGGGAAAAATCATAAATCCTGCTCCCTGAGACCACCTCCTCAATTTGGGGTGATTCGTTGTCTAAAGGAGGGAAGGAAGGAAAGAAAGAAAGAACGAAGGTAAAGTATAATAAAGTTATTACAATTAAACTTAATTATTAAGAAAAAGAATTTTTTAAAAAAAGTCATGGACGGATAGAGCCCTAGGACAAATGGTGGAAGCAAGAGTATACAGACAGGATCTCACACAGAAGCATACACGTACACATTCACAAAAAGAGGAAAAGGGAAAAAAATCATAGATCTCACTCCTAAATTCCACCTCTTCAATTTGGGATCATTCCTTGTCTATTCAGGTATTCCACAGATGCAGGGTATATCAAGTTGATTGTGGAGCTTTAATCCGCTGCTTCTGTGGCTGCTGGGAGAGATTTCCCTTTCTCTTCTTTGTTCTCACAGCTCACAGGAGCTCAGCTTTGGATTTGGCCCTGCCTCTGCGTGTAGGTCGCTGGAGGGCGTCTGTTTTTTCGCTCAGACAGGACGGGGTTAAAGGAGCCGCTGATTGGGGCCTCCGGCTCACTCAGGCCGGGGGTTGGGGGATGGGGGAAGGAGGGGCACTGCGTGCGGGGCGGGCCTGCGGCTGCAGAGGCAGCGTGACGTTGCGGCAGAGGCCGGCGTGATGTTGCACCAGCCTGAGACCCGCCGTGCGTACTCCCGGGGAAGTTGTCCCTGGATCCCGGGAACCTGGCAGTGGCGGCCTGCACAGGCTCCGCGGAAGAGGGGTGTGGAGAGTGACCTGTGCTCGCACACAGGCCCCTTGGTGGCGGCAGCAGCAGCCTTAGCGTCTCCCACCCGTCTCTGGGGTCCGCGGTTTTAGCCGCGGCTCGCGCCCGTCTCTGGGGTTTGTGCTTTCAGCCGCGGCTCGCGCCCGTCTCGGGGGCTCGCGCCCTCAGCCGCGGCTCGCGCCCGTCTCTGGAGTTCCTTTAAGCAGCGCTCTTAAACCCCTCTCCTCGTGCACCAGGAAACCAAGAGGGAAGAAAAAGTCTCTTGCCTCTTCGGCCGGTGCAGGCTTTTCCCCGAACTCCCTCCCGGCTAGTCGTGGTGCACTAACCCCTTCAAGCTATGTTCAAGCCGCCAACCCCAGTCCTCTCCCTGAGCTCCGTCCAAAACCAAAACCCGAGCCTCAGCTTGTAGCCCCGCCCGCCCCGGCGGGTGAGCAGACAAGCCACTTGGGCTGGTGAGTGCCGGTCAGCACCGATCGTCTGTGCAGGAATCTCCCCGCTTTGCCCTCCGCACCCGTCGCTGTGCACTACTCCGCGGTCCCGAAACTCCCCCCTCTGCCTCCCGCAGTCTCCGCCCGCGGAGGGGCTTCCTAGTGTGTGGAAACTTTTCCTCCTTCACAGCTCCCTCCCACTGGTGCAGGTGCCGTCCTTATTCTTTTGTCTCTGTTTTTTCTTTTTTTCTTTTGTCCTACCCAGTTACGTGGGGAGTTTCTTGCCTTTTGGGGGGTCTGAGGTCTTCTGCCAGCCTTCAGTAGGAGTTCTGTAGGAGTTGTTCCACGTGTGGATGTATTTCTGGTGTATCCGTGGGGAGGAAGGCGATCTCCGTGTCTTACTCTTCCGCCATCTTCAAGGTCCCCCCCCTCTTTTTTATTATTATTGAGTTGTAAGAGTACTGTATATTCTATTTCTTTTTACGATTTATTTATTTATTATTTATTTATTTATTTATATTTTTGGCTGTGTTGGGTCTTAGTCGCAGCAAGTGGGATCTTCGTTGTGGTGCGCAGGCGTCTGTCTGGTTGTGGTGTGTGGGTTTTCTCTTCTCTAGCTGTGGTGCACAGGCTCCAGGGTGCGTGGGCTCTGTAGTTGTGGCGTGCAGGTTCCAGAGGTTGTGGGCTCTGTAATTTGCGGCATGCAGGCTCTAGTTGAGGTGCGTGAGCTTAGTAGTTATGGCACGTGGGCTTAGTTGCCCTGCAGCATGTGGGATCTTAGTTTCCTGACCAGGGATCGAACCTGTGTCCCCTGAATTGGAAGGCGGATTCTTTACCACTGGACCACCAGGGAAGTCCTGAGTACTGTATATTCTTGACACAAGTCACTTATCAGATATATGTGATTTGCAAGTATTTTCTCCTAGTCTTTTTAGTTTCTTGATGGTATCTTTGAGTTATTCTTTTAAAAGGATCTTATTTCCAGAAGGAGTGTATGCAAAGTCAATGTAATGATATCTGTAACCTTCTTTTAAGGAAAATAATTATTCCTCCTTCATAAAGTTCTTTTTTGTTTGATAAAACATACTGTATTGGTGAAAGGTGTTTTCAGTTAATATGTTAAATTTTAAAAAAATTTGGCAAGACATCTCTTGAATACAACTTAAAAGGTCAGACACGTTTTAATATTTTCCTCTTTTCTTGGCCTTTTAAAATTATGCACATGAATGTATCTTGGACATATCTAAAATTAAGTGACAATCTGATATGAGCTATGTTAGTAGATGCTTAAGATAAAAAATTGTGCAAGTCAGTAAAAGTATGACTTTAAAAAAAAACTGTATAATTGTGAAGAATCTGAACCCTATCAATTTGAAATGAAAAAACTTGAACTAAGTTCCATTGCTTTTTAAAATGCAATTAATCAGGTATGGTTTATGAAACGTATTCTTTCAGGTGAGCATTGGAAAGGGTCCATCACCTTTCCCGGACTGCTAGATCAGGCCTGCATATCTAAGACAGGACTGAGGTCTGGCTTCCAAAGCCAGTTTTGCAGCTGTCCTGACAGATAGCATGGCCCTGGGCAAGTCACTGAACTCTCTGGGAACTCCAGTTTGTCTGTGTGGATATCAAGAGTTTCTGCTCTTTGTGTAGGCTTGCTGTGAAGATAAATGAGGGCTGTGTAAAAGCTCTTAAGAGAGAGGTAGTACCCTGCCAATCCGGAGGCTGGTGTTTTTGTAAAGCTGTGAAAGGAAACTTCTGACAATCTCTGGGAGAGAAATTAAATGAGAACTTCTCCCTTGTCCAGTTCTCTGTGTGACCACACATTAGCTCTCTGACTTTTCCGAGCAGGGCACGCACCTTAGAGCTATTCTGGCTGAATGTTATCTCAGAGGTCTTAAAGTGATATATCGCCCAGGTCATTTACTAGCAACATCTAGGCAGCAGTTTACAAACCATAAAGTGAAAAATTTTCAGTCAATGAGCAGGTATTTGCATTAAAAACAAAACAGATGACAGCTGCATCAAAGCACAAGGGTAATTGTGTGTTGAAATGATATTTGACTAAAACAAGGGGGCATGTAAGGAAGCCACTTGGAATTGTCGTACTGGAAGAAGCAGCTAATTGCTTGCTCCTCTTGTCACTTTGCTTCTTTTAAGTGACTTAAGCAAAGTACACTCTTAAATTGTGCCTTTATAAGTCTTTTTATTGGTGTAATGTGAAAATTATAAATGCGTGATTGTCCAGACTTTTTATCTGGACAGTCTCAGCTGTATAGTATATCACCTCTTTTGGACAGTTAGTGGGATGCTGGCTTTTGTGCCATTCACCCTGGGAAATAAATGAATAAACTTTCTTTCACGTCTCCTTTGCCACACTTTCTTTGATTTGGATTGGTGTGTATATAACTGTGTGTGGGGGAGTGGATGTGTATTTATTTTTACTTTATGTGTAAGGATAATAAGAATATATGAAGTCTAGTCTTTGGCTGGATTCTGTTTCGCATATAATAAGATACCTGTTCTGCTCAATGGCTACCGTCTCAAGAAAATTAAGTGTCTACAGAATTGGTGACCTGTTTTTAAGAGAACTTGTAAAATCTTTCTAAATGAAAACTTATTCCAGCAGTATCTAATATTGGCAATTTTCCTCTGTCTGCTTTTAGAACTTATTGGCCAACCAGGTCAGACATTATTAAAGTTAAAGGGATCTGGTGGGAAAAGTAATCGTTTTGTGCTACTATGAATTTTAAATGTTTCCATTTTCATGTGTTACAGTATCATCTGTTCTCACATGCCCCTAAAAATGTATAGAAGTTTCAGACGAAATTCAGGGTCAAGGTTAAAAAGTGATGATGCTTCTGACTCATTCCCTTAGAATTATGTCACCCAAATTATCTGCATACCATTTTGTGCCAGAGTACATTTTATCAAGTCATTTGAAAGAACTTAGTATTAGAAGATTTTTTTTTTTTGGTCGTTTCACTTCTTTGTATACCTATTGTGTTCAGTGAGTACAGAAATTTACTGTAGTCACTGAACACAGTAGGTATACACTATACTGAAATAGTAGGGAGTTCTTCATTTCTGAAAGCGTGTTTTTTGCTTAGCAAAAGCAATACGCTTTAAATGTAAAACTCTTGGTGAGCCAGAGTCTTATGCAACATTCTTTTTGAGAGTCCACTCTTCAGCACATGGAGCGTGTTAACAAACAGATGCTTGATAAATATTTGTTGAATTACTGAATACATGAACTGAACACTTAATAGGAGTGGCTTCTAAATGTGTTCTTACTTAATGTACAAAATTAAGTGCTGGATTTAGTGAAGTGAGGAGAGACTGAGAAGAAGATTTACACAAAATCATCATGGGTCATTTGAATGGATGGTATACCTCCTCTTTTGAAATGAAATGAAACATCCATAAAATAAGTTGCTTTTTAATTTTCTCAGTATTATAATTATCTCAGAAGAGAAGAGAGGAAAAAAGTTTTGTGTTTTGAGAATCATATACTTCATTCCTAAAGATAGTGAGTATTATACTAAGGGGATAGTGTCTTGAACTGAAAGCATCAGAGAGGTCTTTGTCTTTTATCAAATGAATAGCACATTTTAAAACTGGTATTATTTCCAACCCTAGATTCTCTTGCTCACCACTGATGTTGGAGAAATGAAATTCATCATAACAATGATTGGAGAGCCCTCTCAAAAGAATACCATATACCAGGAGTTTAAAACGGCTTGGATTTATTAAACAAGAGGGGAATCAAGACACCTTTGAAGTAGGGAGTTAACTTTTAGCCCTGTTGCCTTGTTGATTATTACAGCAGCTTGGTTTATGGTCATCGAGTTCACTTGTAGAGTACGGTACTCGTGGCAGAAACTGTAGTTTCCCCCAGTATCTTTTCTCTCCTTCTTCCACAGTGGTAGAATCCTTGATTTTGACCAGGCATGTGACTTCCCAGAACAGAGGCTTCCTCGCAGCTAGAGTGTGTGGCCATAGCACTGAGTTCTGGCTGTTGCAGAGTAAGGGCAAGTTTCATGTGGTAGCTTCATGAACCTTCCTTCAAAGACAGCCTTTGTCTCTCTTCTTCAAAGTCCCTTCTCCTACTTGCTGTCTGGAATTAAGAGGCCACTATCTTACCTGCGAGGGTGAGGCCTGCACCCTAGAGATGCTGGGGCGTTGGCTGGAAAGAGCCTGGTTCCCCGGGGCATCCTGGAGCAGAATTGCTGTGCTGGAAGAGACAAATTTCTGCCCTGTTTAATCCACTATTGTTCTGGATTTTCTATCCCTTCCAGCTGAACGTCAACCCATCTGATATAGAGGTAGAGATGCTGCGTTTCCTCAGATTGGAATTCTGGGGTATAAGGTCAGAGTATAAGTGGATCAGACCAAGTTTCTCACCATATTCAGAGCTATTTCAAAGTACTTATTACCTTGCTGATCGCTGGTGAGTCACGTAGCTTTTCAGTAAGGTTACCCACCATCTCTACTTTCCTGGTGCTGGATTTGGTCTGAGTCAAGAGTCAAACCTGGCTTTCACAGATTTCCTGCAATGACTACCTGTTGGCATTCTCTACCTGGATGTTGTAAAGATTAGGAGTTTGGTTAGGGCGAGGAAACTGATTATATAATGAACCAGTCACTGCTTTTTTCAAGCATCCTTATTCATAGTCTAGCCATGGGCATCATTTCCATGAGGTCATCCATCTCACTGTTTTTTTTTAATCTCACTATTTACTGATGTCTTTTAAAAAATAATAGTTGTTTGTTATGAACTTTGTGACGTTGTAGTCCTTTTCTCAAAGTGACAACAAAGGCCAAATCATACTGGATGTTTCTTCTGTATTTAGTATGGCCAAAATTTCTAGGCCTTAAAAATCAATTAATACCATGCTACTCTCTTATTCTTTTTGTGAAATTTAAAATCACTTGTTATGAGGCACCATAGTTGTTGGAAACAAAAAGTCTTCCCTTTAGCAGTGCTGTCTCAGTCATGTGTTCATATGTTGTCCTAATGAATATTTATTCTGCATGTCTGTGATTTGCAGTGTTTTTGCATTTTCTCTTAAAATGGGTGTGTGTGTTGGGTATGGGTTGTGTGCATGTTCAGGAACGGGGGAGGAGAGTTACTCTTCACTTAAGTAATCATTTTAAAGGCTCATATGTACCAGGCCCTATGGTAAATGTTGGTGATATAAATTTAAAAATATATAAAGATAAAAGGAACCCCTGCCTTAAAGAATTCAGAGTGTAATGAAAAAAGCAAACGAAGAAAGGAAGAATACTTTAAATTAAAATTCAACATGAGACTTATTTATAGGCTTACTAAATCCAGAAATCTGAAGGGTTTCATGAACTCTTAGACAAAAGCAATTCTATTGAGAGCCCTTGAAACAGCAGTGCTGGTCTCCCAAGAGTCAATGAAAGATCCTTGTAAGGATGTTTTTGAATGCTTAAAACTAAGATTTTTAAAAACAGAGGCTTTCTCAGCTGGTTTATTTGTTTTCTGGTTTGCAGCCACGTGTTTTTCCTCTGATTTTCTTCCTGGGACATTGTGTAATCGTCAGAATACTGGTACAGTTCAGTTTTAATGTAGTCATTTTGGAACTTTGCAGGAATCCTGCATATTTTTATTCTAAAAGAAATTCTGAAGGAGAACATTTGCCTTTGTAGTATTTCGACTGAGTCGAACATTGGACCAGTGAGAAAATACAGAGAAACCATCAGAAAAGCATATTGAATGTGTATACAGGAAAATGTAAATCGTATGATACAGACTCTTCATTCATGTCATCGTCTGGAAGGAAGATGCCATCTCTTAGCCACGAGGATGAGAGCTGCATCTTAGACAAGGTGGACAAGTGAGCTGGGAGTAGCTGGGTCTCAAGGACTTGGGGTTGCAAGATGGAGTTTAGAGAAGCTTTGTCCTTTAGGAACGAGATGCTTCTATGTATGTTTTGGTAACTTTTTCTAAGTCTGCATTTTCTAATCTGCATACAGTAGTATCAGTCTTATCTAACTGATACCCAGTATTGTTTTAAGAATATAATTTACATGAAATTATAAAGTATTATACCTATTTTAATCTAATTTCTGAAAAATTCATTTAAAAATTAATTTTGCTATCCTCTTATTTAGAGGGACAAATTCCTTGGTGTTGGCGTTTCAAAATTGTGGGAAGTGTGTTATCTCATATAATTATAATATTTGTTGGCTGACTTAAGTTCAGGGTTTTTTTTCTTTGCTTGTTTTTCCCCAAGAGCTTTTAATAAAATTGCTTTGGTCTGAGAATTCATGATGGACCAAATGAAATCTTTCAATCTTCTGGATTTAGTGAGACCATAAATTAGCTTCATGGCAAATGTGTCTTTCTTTTTCCCTTTTCGCTGGACACAATTCATTGAAATGATGACTACCCCATAAGTGGTTAGAATTTTATGTATGGGAAACTCGAAGAGAAAAACTTTTTAAAGTAAGGTGTCTGTTTCTTTCATCATAATGTTACCTGCATTTGACTCTTTTCAGTGTGTTTATGCTTAAAAATAGGTTTCAGTATATGCTCCCTGATATCTGGAACTTAAAGCTGAAAGAGTTTATATTCAGAATAGATTTTCTAGCACTTTTACTGCCACATGTAGGGCAAAGCTGGGCGTGATCTAGTTTTCTTCAGTCAAGTGGGGTGGGCTTGTGGCAGGGCTGGGGCAAGTAGGCCTGCCTGTGGGCTTCCCTCTCTCCCCGTTAATCGTTGTAGAACATGTCGAGAGGAAAACAGAGCAGGTGGCTTGTGGGTGGGCCAGTGTGAAGCAGAGAGAGGCAAGCGTGGGGGACCCTGTCCTAAATCACCTCTGTGTTGGTATCAACGAAGGTGGCCTTGCTAGCTCCCTCTGATCTGGGAAAAGGGTGCAAGCCTTGGGAGGTCATTTTGACACTGAGAAGAGAATGCAAGTGTCTTCTGTCAAAATCAGGCTTTCCTAAATATTGAGACACACTGTTCTTTAGAGCTGCTGATACACTGGGCACACCCAAATTTCAGGAGAACCTCATACAATCTAATACAGTGTAAGCTGCAGTTCTGTAGAATAGGGGACATCAGCTATTGGGATTTCTGGTCCAGTGGTGTTTCTTGAGAACACACATGAAACCCAGTCACATTTTTAAGATATTGTATACTTGTCAAGGAAAAGATATATTTTTCCCCTCTGAATTTTTATTTCTTATATAAATAACATTAAAACCAGACAAAAAAAAAAGGAGTAATCAACTATAACCCCATTAGGTAAGGTATTTATACTACTTTAAAAAAAAAAAAGCCTAAGTACTGCTTACTGTCCATTTCCAAGTCTGCATTTAAATGAAAATAATATTTAATAAATGGTCATCATGCTCTAAAGAGAAAAAAAATCACCTTTAACCCCAAAATCTTACACATTTTTTATGTCTTCTTTTATAGACTTTGAATATATGCTCATTTAAATCTATACTTATAACCATAGTGTAAATATAACTTGAAGTTACGTTTAAAACTGTATTCATATACAGCCAGTAGCTGCACATGAACTTTACTGGGTGATGAATTCAGATCTGCCAAGTTGAACTTTCATGGTGAAAAGATAGAAGCCTTTTGTGTGCAGAGTCTATTCTTCTGACCAGTGTTACAGTAGGAGTGACTAGCTAATTGTTGGAGGCCCCACTGGTGGGGTGCTCTGGGCAGGATCATGGGGGTGGCAGTGCTGGCTGACAGGAGCTCTCCTGCAGTGTGTTTTGGGCATTGTTCTTGGTTATGAGGCCCCTGAGCCTGAATTTCTGGTCCTGAAGGAGATTCCATGAGCTGTCTGCAAGTCTTTACTTCCCTTTTATACTGAAGCTAGATTATTTGCAGCTGAGAATCTTGTGATATGGAAGTATTGTTGCTTCTTTTTTTTTTTTAACATCTTTATTGGAGTATAATTGCTTTTCAATGTTGTGTTAGTTTCTGCTGTATAACAAAGTAAATCAGCTATATGCAGCTGCTGATCTCCCTGTGCCAGGCAGCTGCTTCGCACCAGCTCTCCATTTTACATTTGGTAGTGTATATATGTCAATGTTACTCTCTCACTTCGTCCCAGCTTACTCTTCCCCCTCCCCGTGTCCTCAAGTCCATTCTCTACGTCTGTCTCTTTATTCCTGTACTCCCCTATGTTCATCAGAACCATTTTCTTTTTTTTTTTAGATTCCATATATATGTGTTAGCATACGGTATTTGTTTTTCTCTTTCTGACTTACTTCACTCTGTATGACAGACTCTAGGTCCATTCACCTCACTACCAATAACTCAATTTCGTTTCTTTTTATGGCTGAGTACTATTCCATTGCAAATATGTACCACATCTTCTTTATCCATTCATCTGTCGATGGACACTTAGGTGGATCCATGTCCTGGCTATTGTAAATAGTGCTGCAGTGAACACTGTGGTACATGTCTCTTTTTGAATTATGGTTTTCTCAGGGTATATGCCCGGTAGTGGGATTGCTGGATCATATGGTAGTTCTATTTTTAGTTTTTTAAGGAACCTCCGTACTGTTCTCCATAGTGGCTGCATCAATTTACATTCCCACCAACAGTGCAAGAGGGTTCCCTTTTCTCCACACTCTCTCCAGCAGTTATTGTTTGTAGAGTTTTTGATGATGGCCATTCTGATCAGTGTCAGGTGATAACCTCATTGTAGTTTTGATTTGCATTTCTCTAATGATTAGTGATGTTGAGCATCTTTTTATGTGTTTGTTGGCCATCTGTATATCTTCTTTGGAAAAATGTCTATTTAGGTCTTCTGCCCGTTTTTAGATTGGGTTGTTTGTGTTTTTGATATTGAGCTGCTTGTATATTTTGGAGATTAATCCTTTGTCAGTTGCTTCTTTTGCAAATATTTTCTCCAATTCTGAGGGTTGTCTTTTCGTCTTGTTTATGGTTTCCTTTGCTGTGCAAAAGCATTTGAGTTTCATTAGGACCCATTTGTTTATTTTTGTTTTTATTTCCATTCCTCTGCGAGGTGGGTCAAAAAGGACCTTGCTGTGCTTTATGTCATAGAGTGCTCTGCCTATGTTTTCCTGTAAGAGTTTTATAGTGTCTGGCCTTACATTTAGGTCTTTAATCCATTTTGAGTTTATTTTTGTGTATGGTGTTAGGAAACGTTCTAATTTCATTCTTTTACACATAGCTGTTCAGTTTTCCCAGCACCGCTTATTGAAGAGGCTGTCTTTCTCCATTGTATACTCTTGCCTCCTTTGTCAAAGATAACGTGATCATATGTACGTGGGTTTATCTCTGGGCTTTCTATCCTGTTCCATTGATCTATCTTTCTGTTTTTGTGCCAGTACCATACTGTCTTGATAACTGTAGCTTTGAAGTATAGTCTGAAGTTCAGGAACTTGATTCTACCAGCTCCGTTTCTCTTTCTCAAGATTGCTTTGGCTATTTGGGGTCTTTTGTGTTTCCATACAAATTGTACAATTTTTTGTTCTAGTTCTGTGAAAAATACCATTGGTAGGTTGATAGGGATTGCATTGAATCTGTAAATTGCTTTGGGTAGTATACTCATTTTCACAATGTTGATTCTTCCAATCCAATAACATGGTAGATCTCTCCATCTGTTTGTATCATCTTTAATTACTTTCATCAGTATCTTATAGTTTTCTGCACACAGGTCTTTTGTCTCCTTAGGTAGGTTTATTCCTAGCTATATTATTCTTTTTCTTGCCATGGTAAATGGGAGTGTTTTCTTAATTTCTCTTTCAGATTTTTCATCCTTAGTGTATAGGAATGCAAGAGATTTCTATGGATTAATTTTGTATCCTGCCACTCTACCAGATTCATTGATTAGTCCTAGTAGTTTTCTGGTAGCATCTTTAGGATTCTCTATGTGTAGTATTGTGTCATCTGCAAACAGAGACAGTTTTACTTCTTCTTTTCCTATTTGGATTCCTTTTATTTCTTTTTCTTCTCCGACTGCTGTGGCTAAAACTTCCAAAACTATGTTGAATAATAGTGGTGAGAGTGGGCAACCTTGTCTTGTTCCTGATCTTAAAGGAAATGCTTTCAGTTTTTCACCATTGAGAACCATGTTGGCTGTGGGTTTGTCATAAATAACCTTTATTATGTTGAGGTAGTTTCCCTCTCTGCCTACTTTCTGGAGAGTTTTTTATCATAAATGGTGTTGAATTTTGTCAAAAGCTTTTTCCGCATCTATTGAAATGATCATATGGTTTTTATCCTTCAGTTTGTTAGTATGGTTTATCATATTGCTTGAGTTGCGTATATTGAAGAATCCTTGCATTCCTGGGATAAACCCCACTTGATCATGGTGTGTGATCCTTTTCATGTGCTGTTGGATTCTGTTTGCTAGTATTTTGTTGAGGATTTTTGCATCTATGTTCATTAGAGATATTGGCCTCTAGTTTTCTTTTTTTGTGACATCTTTGTCTGGTTTTGGTATCAGGGTGATGGTGGCCTCGTAGAATGAGTTTGGGAGTGTTCCTGCCTCTGCTAAATTCTGGAAGATTTTGAGAAGGGTAGGTGTTAGCTCTTCTCTAAATGTTTTATAGAATTCACCTGTGAAACCATCAGGTCCTGGGCTTTTGTTTGTTGGATGATTTTTAATAACAGTTTCAATTTCAGTGCTTGTGATTGGTCTGTTTATATTTTCTATTTCTTCCTGGTTCAACCTCAGAAATTCCGCTTTTCTAAGAATTTGTCCATTTCTTCCAGGTTGTCCATATTATTGGCATATAGTTGCTTGTAGTAATCTGTCATGATCCTTTCTATTCCTGCAGTGTCAGTTGTTACTTCTCCTTTTTCATTTCTAATTCTGTTGATTTGAATCTTCTCCCTTTTTTTCTTGATGAATCTGGCTAATGGTTTATCAATTTTTTTTATCTTCTGAAAGAACAAGCTTTTAGTTTTATGGATCTTTGCTATTGTTTCCTTCATTTCTTTTTCATTTATTTCTGATCTGATCTTTATGATTTCTTTCCTTCTGCTAACTTTGGTTTTTTTTTTTGTTGTTGTTGTTCTTCTCTCTCTAATTGCTTTAAGTGTAAGTTAGGTTGTTTATTTGAGATGTTTCTTGTTTCTTGAGGTAGGATTGTATTGCTATAAACTTCCCTCTTAGAACTGCTTTTGCTGCATCCCATAGGTTTTGGGTCATCATGTTTTCATTGTCATTTGTTTCTAGGCATTTTTTGATTTCCTCTTTGATTTCTTCAGTGATCTCTTGGTTATTTAGTAGCGTATTGTTTAGCCTCCATGTGTTTGTGTTTTTTACCATTTTTTTCCTGTAATTGATATCTAGTCTCATAGCATTTGGTCGGAAAAGATACTTGATACGATTTCAATTTTCTTAAATTTACCAGGGTTTGATTTGTGACCCAACATGTGATTCTCCTGGAGAATGTTCCGTAAGCACTTGAGAAGAAAGTGTATTCTGTTGTTTTTGGATGGAATGTCCTCTAAATATCAATTAAGTCCATCTTGTTAAATGTGTCATTTAAAGCTTGTGTTTCCTTATTTATTTTTATTTTGGATAATCTGTCCATGGGTGAAAGTGGGGTGTTAAAGTCCCCTACTATGTTTGTGTTACTGTTGATTTCCCCTCTTATGGTTGTTGACATTTGCCTTATGTATTGAGGTGCTCCTATGTTGGGTGCATAAATATTTAGAATTGTTATATCTTCTTCTTGGATTGATCCCTTGATCATTATGTAGTGTCCTTCTTTGTCTCTTTTAGTAGTCTTTATTTTAAAGTCTATTTTGTCTGATATGAGAATTGCTACTCCAGCTTTCTTTTGATTTCCATTTGTATGGAATATCTTTTTCCATCCCCTCACGTTCAGTCTGTATGTGTCCCTAGGTCTGAAGTGGGTCTCTTGCAGACAGCATAGGTATGGGTCTGTTTTTTGTATGCCTTCAGCCAGTCTGTGTTGTTTGGTTGGAGCATTTAATCCATTTACATTTAAGGTAATTATCGATATGTATGTTCCTATTACCATTTTCTTAATTGTTTTGGGTTTGTTTTTGTAGGTCTTTTCCTTTCTTGTGTTTCCTGCCTAGAGAAGTTCCTTTAGCATTTGTTGTAAAGCTGGTTTGGTGGTGCTGAATTCTCTTAACTTTTGCTTATCTGTAAAGGTTTTATTTTCTCTATCAAATCTGAATGATATCCTTGCTGGGTAGAGTAATCTCGGCTGTAGGTTTTTCCCTTTCATCACTTTAAATATGTCCTGCCACTCCCTTCTGGCTTGCAGAGTTTCTGCTGAAAAATCAGCTGTTAATCTTATGGAGATTCCCTTGTATGTTATTTGTTGCTTTTCTCTTGCTGCCTTTAATACTTTTTATTTGTATTTAATTGTTGATAGTTTGATTAATATGTGTCTCAGCATGTTTCTCTTTGGGTTTACTCTGTATGGTACTCTCTGTGCTTCCTGGACTTGATTGACTCTTTCTTTTCCCATGTTAGGGAAGTTTTCAACTGTAACCTCTTCAAGTATTTCCTCAGACCCTGTCTTTTTCTCTTCTTCTACTGGGACCCCTATAATTCGAATGTTGATGCATTTAATGTTTTCCCAGTGGTCTCTGAGAGTGTCTTCAATTCTTTTCATTCTTTTTTCTTTATTCTGCTCCCTGGCAGTTATTTCTACCATTTTGTCTTCCAGCTCACTTACCCTTTCTTCTCCCTCAGTTATTCTGTTATTGATTACTTCTTGAGTATTTTTAATTTCAGTAACTGTGTTGTTCATTACTCTTTGTTTGCTGTTTAATCCTTCTAGTTCCTTGTTAAATGTTTCTTGTATTTTCTCCATTCTGTTTCCAAGATTTTAGACCATCTTTAATATCAATACTCTGAATTCTTTTTCAGGTAGGTTGCCTATTTTGTCTTCATTTATTTGGTCTTTTAGGTTTTTACCTTGCCCCTTCATCTGTAACATAATTTTTTGCCGTTTCTTTTTTTTTTTTTGATGGGTAGTGCTATATTCCTGTCTTACTAATTGTTTGGCCAGAGACATCCAGCACTGGAGTTTGCAGGCAGTTGGATAGAGCCGGGTCTTGGTGCTGAGATGAGGACGACCTCCAGGAGGCCTCACTCCAATTGATGTTCCCTGGGGTCTGAGGTTCTCTGTTAGTCTAGCGGTTTGGCCTCAGAGCTCCCACCACAGGAGCTCAGGCCTGACCTCCGTCCTGGGAACCAAGATCCCGCAAGCTTCGTGGCATGGTTTTAAAAAAAAAAGAAAGAAAGAAAGAAAAAAAGGAGCAGTACAATATCAAAGAATATAAAAGAAATAAAATTAGAAAGATAAAAAGTATATTAGGAAAAACAAAACTATAATGGAACAACTGCAACAAGGTAAAATAAAACCACAACAGAAAAAAGAAAAAAAAAAGTGTGGGGGGGGGACAAGCCAGAAGGAGAGATCACTAACAAAGTATAAAGAATAAAATAAAATTAGAAAAATAAAAGATTTATTTAGTAAAATAAAAGTATAAAAGAATCAACAACAATGAATCAGCAAGGTAAAACAGAACCCCAATCTAAAAGAGGAAAAAATAAAAACAAACAAAAAAAGAAAAATAGCCTTGGCTATGGGGGCGAAGCTTAGGCAGGGGTGGAACTTAGGCAGGGGCAGGGTTTAGGGTGGCGTGGGACCTAGGCGGTGGGGGGTGGTTGTGGGGGGGTGATGTTTGAGCCTGGGGTGGGGCCTCTGCTTAGTACCTGCACAGAAGGTGAGAGGCAGCACGTGAGAAGGAGGGCCTCTAGAGTGTGGAGTTCGGGAGTTTGGAGGTAGGGCCCTGAGTGAGGGTGTAGGGGCAGGGCTTGAGCTCTGCAGGGCAGGAGGGAGGCACTGAGGGCAGAGGATTAGGCCCTGGAGCCCAACAGGCTTCCCTGTGCCTAAGTGGACAGGGAAGGCACTGGCCGTGTTACCTTCCGTTCCTTCATGCCCCTCCCCCACGGTCTCTGGCAGGGTGTCCCCCACCCTCCTCCCACTGGGCCACTAGACCCCTAACCATGGGTGGGTCCCGCTGGGTGTAGCATCTCCTCCTCCCCCAGACACCCCTCAGAGGTGCTGGTCCCTGAAGTCCGACCTTTACTTTTGCTCCCCCTTCCCTCCCTCCCACTCCCTCAGGACCTGCGAGGCTGGAGGGAACCTCGGTGGGGAGAGGATCAGGCCTGGGATCTCAGCAGGTTCCTGGGGGTCCAAGTGGGCAGGGGAAACCTGGCCACACTGCCTTTTGACCTCTGCCCTCCCAGTCGTTCCCCAATTTCCCCCTTTAGGCGTGGGATCCATTACCCTCCCCCAGCCGCCCCTCAGGGGCGCCAGTCATTTCCCACCTCCACTTCTCTTCCTTCTTCACTACCCCTATGTCCCACGTCCTACCTGGCCACTATGGGTTTCTCCTGTCCCCTTAGGTGTCTCTGGTCCCCCACCGGTGCCTGGTAGGTGCCCTAGTTGTGAGGAGATGTGAATTCTACATCCTCCTAGTACACCATCTTGACTCTGCCCCCCTGGAGTATTGGTTCTTGAAAGTAATTCTGTTTTATCATTTGGACGCTGTATTAAGAACACAGAGTTTGAAGACAAACTGTCTATGTTCACATGCTGGCTGTGTTAGTTTGGATAAGATACTTCTCCCTTTCCCTCAGTTTCTTAAATGCTGCTTGTGCTTTTATTATTTTAGTGATGATAATTAAATAGAGTGGTGCTTGGACCTAGGTAACTAACCACCAGTGTTGCTATGTTTGTCATCATCGTCACAGGATCAGTGGTGTTCGTTGAGTGCCAACTCTTGATTAGACAGAGTTCAACAGAAATGGGGAAAAGTTACAAATAGGATATTCTGGCGAAAGTTAGTGTGTAACAGCATAATTGTGTTGTGCATAGTCTTAGTGACTGAACTCCATTTATGCTTCTCCTCTGGTTTCTCTTAAAACACATAGAGAAGCAGGGAAGGCATTTATAGCCATTTAAGATTGGTTTTATTGGAGTGAATGACATTAAGTGCTGAGATTAACTGCCAAAAGAATTTGATTGTGAATTAAGAATAAAAGGCTTGTGGTAAGAGTTAAAATTTTGTGTTCAATCAGAGAAGAGCTTAATGTATTTTAAGGCATTCCATTTATTGTTTTAATATTCCCAGCATTTATTATTAAAGTGGGGTGGCTGTAGAATCATTATAGTTCATATCATGATGATGATGTTTTTAAAGAAGGTTGAAAAGCTACAGTTTTTTCAAACTAATGTAGTAGGGAAAATATAGCATCTAAAGCTTCAGATAGTTTGCTGACCTCATAAGAACACAACTGAGGCCATGTAGAAGCACTAAGTATTAACAAAGTTACTTTTATGCCAATTCCTGCATTTCCTTGTTAACTTCTTAAATGAAAAGCATCAGTTTAGTAATTGGGGGTTGGGAATATGGGATAAAAGACAGAGAAAGAATATGAGATTATTACTACCATTATGTTAATAAAACTGAAAATTTATTTGGGAAGAAAGTGGTAAAGATGATAGTTTGATCTTTATAAATGGTAACCATTATAAAGTGAATCTGGTCAGTCATTTTTACTAGTTTTATATAAGATCTCTGTGACCTATTAAATTAAGAAAAATTAGGAGGGCAGAACATGTATTTTTGAATAGAAAAAGAATAAGGGGATGTTTAAATGGTTTTAAACAATATTCTAAACTTTTTTACTTTGTGAAAAGTTTATAAAAGTGTGTTCGTTAGACATGGGCAAGTAAGATTTTGGTCACAGAATTAAATTAGCCTCTAGATGTTCTTTCACTCACTTGTGATGATGCAGAGTTGGCAGAATGACTTGGTATTCTAGCAGGATTTCATAAACTGAGAAATTCCCTCAGAAAAGAGGTCCATTCAAGGCATTTTCTGTATAAACAAACCCATAAAACATTTGAAATCCAGAGGGAAAAAAATTGGGCAACATGAAGTAAAACTCAGTATAAGTAATAAGCTCAGTATAAGTAATAAGCTGATGCAGAAATAATTTTTTTTTCTTTTTTTGGGTGCGGAAATGTTTAGAATCTACTTCCCAAGAAAGAGACTCAGTTAGGAAAGAACTCGAAAGAGCCTGACCCAGCCCTAAAACTTGAAGAATTAACTAGCTAGCTGGGAATATTGGAGAAGTGAGTGATTAATCATTAACTCTCAAAGCGTGGCCTATTGTGAAAGGACCCCAGATGTCTAATTCCTTTTGGGCTGTCATAACAAAATACCATAGGCTGGATGGCTTAGACAGCAGACACTTATTTTCTCACAGTTCTGGAGAATGGAAGTTCAAGATCAGGGTGCAAGCATGGTCAGGTCCTGGTGAGGACTCTCTTCCTGGCTTGCAGATGGCCACCTTCTCACTGTGTCCTCACTTGGCCTTTCCTTGGTGCATGCTTTCAAAGTGATGTCTCTCTTCCTCTTCTTATAAGGCCACTACAGTAATCTCCTCATAAGGGCCCTATGCTCACGACCTAATCTAACCCGAATTAGCTCCCAAAGGCCCCTTTTTCAAATACATTGTCATTTGTTACAACAGTCATAGGAAACTGAAGTGTTTTACTATGGTAGGATGTTTAGTAAATTTTTATTTTTAAGTAAAGACTTCAGAAAGTGAAATTAATTAATTTGGTTTTGATAAGCAGCTGTTTAAGAAAACTATCTGAAGGTAGATCAGAATCTTTAGTCTTTTCAGCACTGAATATTACTGAGGAAAATGAACAATGTTATTTGGTGCTATTTTAGGTCTAAGGCTTGTATTTTCAACCCTTCTGACAAATACCTTTCTAAAACTAAACTCATTTTAAGAGTAAGGATTACCTCTTATCTTCCTTCAATTTGAAGTTGCTGCACAGAGGTGGGGGGCCCTTATAGGTCCTCATGACATACTTTGTCTCTTTTCCTGGGATTACCTAGTTCAAGCCAGAGACCATCTCATAAAGAAACTCTTTCAATACTTGAAGAATTGTGAGGTTGAATGTTTATATTTATTTACATATTTATATTTATATATTTATATAAATATCTTTAAAAGTCAACTTTTCAGATAAAGATCTGGTGGTTCTTTCATTAAGTATCTGTGTTCAGTCTGTATCAAAAAAATACAGTAATTTGGGGGAGACTGGGATTTCATCAATGAAATAGTTGTGGTGCTAGACCCATGAGGTGATTATTTAACCTCTAGTGGGGGATGTGGTACCTTATAATCAATGGTGAATGAAAGGAGTTAATTATTTTCCTCCCATGTTCTCATACTGTGGTCTGATTACTTTAAATGCCTGGAAGTCTTAATAAACAATTTAATCACTCTAGCTATTCACCTAGAATAGACCTGCTATATTAGGCCCGTATAGAAATGTCTGCTGTCAACATGAGTACAAGTCATTATTATAAGGACCACGACACAGTTTTATGATAAACTATACTTAAAAGTTTTAGGGCTCTAAGCAGAGAGAAACTTACTAAATCTAAATCTTGGAGTTGTAGAACAGATAAAAATCACAGAACTTTCAAGGTGAAAATAGACTCTAAAGTCATGGAATCCATATACAGATGTGAAACTGAGACTTTGAAATATTAGGTGATTTTTTTCCAATTAGAATTTAAACACCTCAAGAATAAAGACAGTTCCTGTTGGTGCTCCCTTAACAGTACAACTTTTGATGCTCCCTATTGTTTAAAAAAATAATTATGGAGTACATAAAGATGTCTGTCAGAAATTTGTAAGAGAAAACTAGTATTCCAGAGGGCTAAAAAATGGTCCTAAGTCAGGGGAAGTGACATGTTACCTGGAAAAATAATCACTTTCCATATTGTGAGGTTATATAAAATTTGCATTTATAGTAAAAAGAACTGTCATTGAGAAGTAAAATTCAAAATTTTGATCTCCCATTCATTGCATCTTTTGGTGGTAAAATGTGGGAACTTGGGGGTTTGGGGACTACTGGTGATATAATTTGTATTCTAGTATATTTTGCTTTTTTATTTGTGTTTATGTTTTAACTTATACACATTGGTCACAGATACATTATGATTACTGAAATAATTGAAAATATGTGATATTCTCATCCGTTAAGATGACATAGCTAAGTATTATTTCAGTAAGTCCTGCTTGTAGCACAACTTATTTTTTCCTTGATTTACAGGTACCTGGTGTAAAATAACCCTTTACGTAACTTTGGGCAAATCATTTCATCTCTGTGACTTTTACTTTTGTCCTTTTTAAAACGAGAGGCTTGGGCTTGGTCTAAAAACTCTATGATATCTCTTGAAATATTCCATTTACTAAAATAGCTTCGTTTAATAGTGATAGCAAGTCATATAGGAGTATCCTGAGTCCAGTTTTACCCTAAAGGGTAGAAGTTCTCCAAATAGAATGAGGAGATTCAAAGAACATTCTAGACTGCAGAAAGAAGATGGTAATTTATGGCGATGTGGTGAGATTAAAGTATAAACTGCTTGGGGGATTGAAGGTGGGAAAGCATTGTGGGAGAGCTAAAAAGAAGGGGCCTAAAGCCAGGTTGAGAAAGGCCTCAAGTGCCTTGCTCATGAGTATGAACTTCATTCTATAGGTAGTTGATGCCTCCTGGGATTTTCAAGCCAAGAGGGTACATCATCCGATGTGTATTTTAGAAGCATTGTTGGTAAATTAGAGGTTGGATTAAAGAGTATAGAGATAGGAGGCAAGGGAAATGAATCAGGAAGCTATTTAGTCATTTAGGGAAGTAGGGACAAATGTGAAAAAAACTTCTGATTGTAGAATCAGCAGGACTTCTTGACTCCTTAGATGTTTCAGGTGTGAGGGAGAGGGACGAATCAAGAATGACCTTGGGATCTGTAGCCCAGCTGTCTTACCTTTATGGAAATAATTGATTTAAGAGCGTTTGGGTATGAAACACAGTTGTGGGAAAGGAGTATAGCGGTAAATTTGATTTTAAGATGCATGCGGCCAAATAGGGAAAATGTCCCCTAGGGAGCTATAAAATTGAGAACGTGATTCTGAGTAGGGGTGGAGGCTGGAAACATATATATGTATGTTTGGAAGTTATGGCAGTAGTTGTTGGGAACACAGCAGGGTGTGCTGTCACCCACATGAGCAAGTAGAATGAAGAGAAGAAGAGGGTTGGGGAGACCTCCTCCCTCCCCATCTGCTCCCCCGCCCCAGGAAACCCCAGGGAAGAGGCTAGTAGCCAGTGGGAGAGAGAAAGATAAGTGGTTAGCAGGGAAGAAGGAGAGGTTTTAGAAAATAGTTTCCTGGAATTCATAGGAAAGATTTTTAAGAAAGGGAAGATAGTCAAAGGTACAAAATATTGTGATGAGGTCAGCTAAGGTAAGAAGTATGTCTTTTTCAATTAAGGAGTGAGTACAGAAGTGAGATTGCCATGGGTTGGAGGCCGAATAGGATATACTGAACCAAAGACCTCGTAGACAAAGACATTTGGTAGTGAAGAGAAACAGTGGACAGTAGTTTGAAAGGTGTAGACAGGTTGTGGCTTAATGACAGAGCGTGCTCGGAAGTAAATGAAGACTAGCCAGAGGAGAGGAAATGATGGAAAATACGCTAGCTAATACTCCATGCAGAGGTGGAAGAAAGATGAATTTTTACCAATGGGGGAAGAATTATAAATATCTTCCCATACAGGCTATTGTTATCATACTATCATTATCTGTTAACTTTCTCTCCCTCTCTTACTCTTTCTGGCAATCATAATAAAATTTCTACAAACTTAAGGGTTTCTAATACTGTAGTTTTATCTGACTTATTAAAGAATGAAATCAGAATAAATTATTATAGGAAGAAAGAATTGATAAATATTTCTTACAGGTGTATCTATTATATTGTGTTGAAGTTATTCGGATTGCTTTAGAGAAAAATGACCCGACATCTGGTCTTGGAAGCAAAATTAAGTGTCTTTCACCCAAGCTTCTTATTCTTTATCTGATTTATGTTATGGCTCGTTCTAAAAAGTTAAAACCCAAATTTACTTAGAAAGGAAAGAAGTATAGGTGCTTAAGCCTCTAATTGAATCAGAATGTTTAGAATAGGGTGGGACTTAGAGCAGAAAAAAATCTTAGATCAATTTATCCAGCTCCTTCAATTCTTTCCATTTTTCTTCTCCTACTATTTAATTTTATTATGAAATACAGCACACATAGAACAGAGAATAGTATAATGAACTCTTTGAATCTACCTCTGTTTATATTTGCTTCAGATGCTTTTTACTTTTACAGAAATGAAATATCCTGACACTATCTACAGTTTTTTCCCCTTCAGATTTTTATGTTTTAAAAAATTTGTAAAAAATTACATATTTTAAATTAAAAAAATTTAAAAATAAAAAAATTATTTTTTTTAAAAGAGCTCTTTGATTCCTTTCCCCTTCTCTTTCATCTGAGGTAACCATTGTCATGAGTTTAGTGTTTATCAGCCTCATGTATTTCTTTTACTGTATCCATAAATGTCCATGAACAAAAAAGGTAATTATATTTTGCTGTTCTTATATTTTATATAAATGGTAACAAATGTGTGTATAATTCTGTAGCATGCTTTTTTTGTTTTTTGTTAAGTACTCTATTTTTGAAATGTATCCATGTTGATATCTGGTACAGGGATGTATCACTTTGTTTTTGCTTTTCAAAATTTATTAACTATTCCTGACATTCTTCTTCATGGATTTTAAGATAAATTTATCTCATCCTACCAGAAAACTCTGTTGTGAATTTGGTTCCCCCACTGCTGCTGAAGGGCCTGGTGAGGCAGCTGGACCCAAGGGGGGGTGTACTCCCTGGGTGAGCTTTGACCATGGTACCTGGCGGGAGGATGGTCCCTCTCCACCCCTCCCTCAAATAGACTGTCCTGGAGCTTTAAAAAAAAAAAAAAAAAATCATAGATTACTGTGTAGGGAATTGACAGTTTAATTAATACTATCTTTTTACCCATGATACTTTCTTTGTAAAAATATCTCTTCATTTAGTCAGGAACTCTCTTATGCTCTTCAGTAATGTTTTATAACTTTCTTCAAAGGTTTACATATTTTTGTTAAATATATATGTATAAAAAAACTATGGTTTTTTATTGTGAATGAGGTCCATTTTTTCTATTCCATTTTCTCATTTAATATTACTGTTTTATAATAATTCTATTTCTTTTTTATTTTAATCTTATATATAGTTACCTTTCTGAGATCTCTTATTAATGTTTAAAACTTTCGTTTATAGATTCTCTTTGTTTATTGATTCTCTTCTCATCTTCAAAGAAGGAGCATTTTGTTTGTTTCTTTCCTTTTTGATTCTCTTATTTCTTTTCCTATTTTGTTTTGTTTGCTGGGATCTTCAGTGTTCCAGAACCTCCTAGAATAAAATTGGTTTCTTTCTTTTTTTCCCCTTATATCCAATTAATACAATACATTTCCCACAACTGTTGATACACACTACTGTCATTGCTCAATTTTATGTATTTTTGTTATTTTTATTGTGATTTCCTCTTTAATCTATTGGTTAGTTAGTAATGCATTAATTTTTGAAAATAAGGGTTTGGGGGGGGACTAACTTTTTAATCATTAAATTAAAATGTAATTACCTTTTCAGTAGATATAGTCTAGCCAAGTCCTGAACAGAACCTTTGACAGCTTTATAGAGCTGGAGGACAAGGTTTAGAGACCAGGGTCCACCAAAGGTGGGAACTCTTGCAAATGTCCCAAGCTTTGAGGTGGGACCCTAAAGGGCTATACCCTAGGAATTAATGTGGACTGAAAGTAAAAGAGCTCTACATTACTACATTTCACCTTCAAGTTTACTTCACTGGCCTAAAAATTCAATACCTGAAATTGGACTAAGGTGGTCCTGGACTCCTGGTGCTCCCAGAATCAAATCAGAATCCTCTCCAGAGAAAGTTAACCATTTTCGTATTCAGATTATTTATAAAGCAGTTTTTCAAGTAGTATAGCACATAATGGGAGATACTCAGTCACATAAGGACACATGACAACATAAATGGGAACCAGTAGAAACTGTAGAAATAGACTTAAAGGGGCTCTGGTTATTGGAACTACCAAACAGAATTTTTATAATCACAGTTTATTCAAGATGTTAAGAAGATTGAAACCCTTCAGGGAACTTATTTGAAAAAAAGAATCAAATAGAAAATCTACAAGTGACAAATACAGTAATTGAAATTGGATGGATCTAACTCAATGGATGTATTTAATAGCAAGTTAGACATTACTGAAGAGAGAATTCGTGAACTGGGAGATAAATGAGAAGAAAATATCTAGAGTGTAACAGAGAATAACGAAGAATAACAAAACGCTGTAAAATATGAAGAGAGAGTAAGAGATAGAGGATACAGTAAGGAGGGCTAACATAACGCTTATTTGGAGTCTTGGGTAGGAGAAACAGAGTGTTAAAGCAAGTTTAAAGAAATAATACTTGAGAATATTCAAAATGTTGAAATGTATCCAGTCATATATTTAAGAAGTCCAGCAAACTGTAAGCAGGAGCTTACTAAATACCAGAGTTAAAACTCCTAATAACCAAAGTTAAAAAAAAATCTTAAAACTGGGTAGAGAAATAAGGCACATTATCATTGAAAAGAGCTGAAATTTGACATCACCAACACATCTGCACTGCTGGAATTATTAAAAGAAAGTTATTCCAGATGGAAGAGTGGAAAAGGAAGGAAGGGCAATGAAATGGTTTGTATGTGGATATATCAGAATGAACAGAAACTGTATAAAACAACAGCAATGTCTTGTGAATTTTAAGATATATGTAGAATTAAAACAACGCCAGTAATATTCTATATGTCAGAAGGGGAGAAATACAGATAGTGTTGCAAAGTTTTTGTATTTTCCAGACAGCAGTTAATCACCAAGGGGGCATGTGTTTATGTAAGATAATCATTAACAGTATAAGAGTATTCAACTTCCAAGTTGCCAGGGGAAAAATAATGAAGAATAAGTACTAAATCAATTTAAAAGAATACAAAAAATGAGAAGAAAGGAATGTACAGTGATTAAGAAAATTAGCATTCAGTAAGATGATAGACTTAAATATATTAGAACGTACATTAAATGTAATCAATCGTAATCAAATCAGTGTGGTATCTGTGCAGAGATAAATATATAAATCAGTGGAGCAGATTAGAGAGTCCCAAAATAGACCCTTAGATATTTGGTTTCCTCATAGGCAACAAGATAATTCAGTCGGTAAATGGTGTGTGACCAATTGGATATATGTACAAAAATAACAAAAACAAAATGTGACTCCTATCTCAATGCACAAAATTAACTCAAGGTAGATCATAGGCCCAAATGTAAAAGCTAACATTCTTAAGCTTCTAAAACAAAACATACAGAATTATCTTCGTGACTATGAGTGGCAAAGCTACCTTAGGAAAGACACACAAAAAGTACCAATAATAAAATTAAAGAATTGCAACATTGGACTTCATCAAAATTAAAATTTTAGCACTTCAAAAGACAGCAGAAAGAAAATGGAAATGCAAGCCATTAACTAGAAGGTGTGACAAGAACGTATAGCAGTGGGAACTCTCCTTTAGTGTTGGTGGGAGTTTAAAATTGTTACAAACACTTTGAAAAAGTGTTTGACGGTATCTACTAAAGCTAGAGATTTGCATGTCAGATGACCCACAATTCCACTTCGCATTTTATACGCATCAGAAATGTGTACACACTGTTGCACCAGGAAACACGTGCAGGAATGTTCACAGCAGCATTATTCTCATTGCAAAAGACTGAGAACAGTTCAGATGTTCATCAATAGGATAGATAAATGTGGAGTATACTTATACAATAGAATATATTATACAACAATGAAAATGAATTAACCTCACATAAATTAACATGGGTTACTCTCACAGATATATTATTGAGTGAAAGAAGACAGAGGCAGGAGAGCACACACTGTGTGGTTCCATTAAAATAAAGTTATGAACAGGCAAAGCTAACCTATGGGATTTTAGGGGTACATATTTGGGTGGTAAAACTATAAGAAAGCAAGAAAGTGATAAGATCAGATTCACCTGCGAGAGGGAAAGGGTGATGATCAGATAGAGTGCCTTTTGGGGTCCCAGCAGTGTTCTATTTGGTGACCTAAGTGGTTACATGGTTTTGTCTTAAGCATGATAAAAATAATTTTAAAAGGTTAACGTGTTATGGCAGGAATAAATGTTGATATCTTATGTAATGAAGGCATGTTACAAAAAATGTTTAAAACACAATTTTTGAAATTTTACTTTTGTGTATAGACAGACAGAAAGACACACACACACATCAGACACAGAGTAAAAAACACAGGAACACAGATGGACACCTATGGATTTTACACAGAATATGTACTATTTTATAACTAGGAAACTTCATTAAACATATAATAAATTAACACTTATGAAGGGTGTTGTCCTCTATAGAGAAGGTTGATTGGGTTTATACCTGTGTTGTTCAGGGAAGGATTTAAAGTTGCTTTGTATACAGTAAATAGCATTTGAGCGAAAGACACATTTACAGTCACATAGAGACACTTCAGACAATGGTGTGGTTATTAACAAAATACACCTTAGCTGCAGGAAGAATAATGGAAATTACCCAACAATTTTTTAATCCTTGACTTTTACTATAGGACATTTTTTATATAGTTAATTAAAGGAAACTGCATTTTGAGTTTTTTAAAAGCGAATATCGTCTAAGGCCATAGAATTTGATCAAAACTCTTGACCCTCCTGTGACTTCAATTTTCTATCAAAAAAGCAAGAATGCCCACCTTTCAGGGTTGTTTGAGTATAATGTAACATATAAATGCTTAACCTTAAGCAACGGGTATTAGCACACATTAGAAGGGCAGATTAGCACAGGGATTAAGGGGTTGGGTTCTGGAACTGGACCTGGATTTCGATTTCCAGTTCTACCACTTACCTAGTTCTTTAATTGTGTACTTTCCTTAACTTCTCTTTCTCCATTTCCCCATCTTTAAAATAAGGACAATAATAGTACCTACCTCAGAGGATTGCTATGACGGTAAAATAAAGGGCACAGTATAGTGTGTAGCACAAAGTAGGTGTTCATATAACTCTTAGCTCTTGCTGGAGATAGAGCTGTTTTGGATGTGACTTCAGTTTGTCAGCAAAATTAGTTAAGTGCCTGGGACAGTAACCACTTTTTTTGTGTATGTAAAACATGAGTGTAACTTGTAAGAATTTTTTGTGATAGTTGATTACTTCTAAGCTTAATGGTGCCATCTGTATAGTCATGTGTGGGAATATTTGCCTATTAGGCATATAATGTAGTCTATATCCTCAATATGAAGTTGGAATTAGAAAGAAGAAATGGGTGTGGGGGTATGATAGATACATTTTCTCTATTTCTTCAATTTAGTTTATGTATTTTTTTCCTTTTCTCTCCCCAGTAATTTCCCAGAATATCAGTAATCTCTCATGACTCTTTCCACTTCACATTGTTATTTTCCTAAAAAAAAAAAAAAAAAAAAAAATTAGTAGTACTGCTGTACCAAGCCTTGGTGTCTTATTGAATTCCATTTTGATTTTAGAGGGGAAAAAAAGGCTCTGTGTTTCAAATTTGTATGTATGGGTGTGGGAGGCAGTAAGAGAGGGAAGTGAATTGCTTTTATGGAAAACCTTCCTAGACTAGTGCCCTGAATCACTGGCCACATACAGCCAATGTTTTACTGTATTCTTTCATGGGTTTAGAGAAGTTGTACCTGGTGAGGTCTGCAAGCCTAATGCTTTGTAAGAGTATCTTGCTTTATCTTCTTAGGTTGGTTTACTGCTTCCCAAATTCTAGAAGTAATATTCATTTTGTTCAGAGGATTTCAAGCCCATTAGAGTGTAGACATTGACACATCATAGATTCTATAGCAAAAGGAGCTTGAAAGTTGAATAAAAACATTTATTTCTTTATGGTCTTTTTCAGAAGTTGGGCACTTGAAAGAGGAAGAACTTAAAGTATAAAGTGTAGTATCTTCTTCCTGAAGGTTCTACTTGCTTTAAGTCTCCACCTGGGAACATCAAACTTCCCCCTTGTAAGAATGTTGCGTTGCAGCTAAGTCCTGTGCTAAGTTCTGCTCTTAGTCTTTGCTGCACCCATTTCAACCCCCTGATGTTCATTTTCTCTAATATCCTTCAGGTTATTGAGTATCTTAGCTGGATGGTGTGGGACACACGTTGAGTTAAATACTATATGGGGCACTGGTTTGTTGCCTGTTTATGTACCTGGCATTTGAAGTTTTGAATGCAATATAAAATGAGGGTAATCAGTACCCCATCAATGTTTAAAATCTGTATGGAAAAGTCATTCACACATAGCAATTTATGATCTCTAGGCACATCAGTTTAGTGACACAGTGACAGAGGAACAATTTTAAGGAAGTCAAATACAGTAGCTGCCAGCTAGGAAGAGAATTAGAAAGTATAAAAATGGACAGCCCCTTCCAAGTATTGCATGCTGTACAGGTGCCGTCGTGGTAGGGCACCCTGTCTCCGAGCCCTCCCTCGATCGTGTCTCCTACTTCCTGGGCACATAGGAAATAGAAACCTTTCTCTCCTCCCTCCCCTCTCTCCCCCCTTCCCTCACTCCCTCCCCCACTTCCTTTCCCCCCTCTCTTCCTTCCTTCCTTCCTTCCTTTAAAAAAAAGGACATGTGTTATTACTCAAAAGAAGTATGGAAGGTAGTCACTTCAATTCATGGTCTTGAGCAGCTCAACAGTGTCCTCAAGGACCCAAGCTCCTTCCATCTCCTGTCACAGGTCCTCAGTGTGTGGCTTGTCCTCACGCTTGTTTCCTTGTTTTCCCCATTGCTGCAACATGGACTATTGCTGCTCCGTAAAGCCATTTGTCACACGACTCAGACAAGGTTTACATAGCTAGTGTAGGAGTCTACTCACATGCTTTTCTTTTTCTCAGATACCTGCAGGGTGAGGAGCTTAATAGAGAGGGTAGCATGGGAAAAAGACACAAAACGATCTTTGAAGAGACTTTGAGCATTTGTGCAAAAACACAAAACGATCTTTGAAGAGACTTTGGGCATTTGTGTATTTTTGAATATATAAATGGAAAACACATGTATGCTAAGTGACAAGTATATGCTCCAAAGTCTTGAAATATGTGAGGATTCAGGGTATGATTTACTTCACTAAATCCCTAAAAAATATGTGAGCGCTTGACAATGTTCTAATTTTTGCTTTTACGCATGTATATGTTGAAAGTTTCCTCTAAATCAGTTCCTGTCCACTTTAATGTTTTTATTTTGGAGGCATATTTTCCCATACCCATGACCTCAGGACGTTGTGGCTGCTCAGTGAAAACTGCTGATGGACTGACTGTGATGTTTAAGATAAGCCTTTTCGTTACGCAGAATCTTCTCCTCTCTTCCTCTCTAGCCAGGAACCATATTCTTTGTGAACCTAAGGAATGTTGAATTTAAACCGTAACTTCTGTGACTCTTGCCAATCAAATCAAACAGTAGGGGAAACTGCAGTGGGGGGCAGGCAGAGGTGGTGAGTTCTTTGAAGCTAGACCCTCGAGGTCATGATTTCTCCACTCACCAGTCTTTTGCCTTGGGATCCCTTCTCAGAATCCACACACTGGAAGAGAGTAACAAATAATACACACTGGGGTCAGTGTCTTAGTTGCACTAAAACTACTCTCCCGTTCTTTATGTTGTGAGGCTTGTTACAACGCTCTTCTGTAAGCTTAGCACACACAGGAAGAGAGCGTTGACTGACAAACTGCCCAGCAAAGATCAGTTAGTTCTCTACAGCTTTGTCTGGTCAGCCAAACCCAAAGCCTTTTGGACCCAAGTCTGTCTTTCTATTTTACGATGGTAAGTCATTTTCTCTTTTTAGCTCTAGCCAGGTTTTGCCCCCAGTGTAAGCTGGAATTTTCTCTCTAACCCACTTGGCCGCTGAGAAAACGTGTTGCTCCATAGGCTATGTCCATGGTTTTAGCTAAATTGAATTCTAAGCTGTTTAAGACAGTTTCCTGATTGAAGGCGTTATCTTGTCCTCAGTTTTTACAGTGCTCTCAACTCTTGACCAACTTCTCACTTTGAACTGTTTATTCTTGGGCTTATTCCTTCTGCTGTCTGTTAGTCTTCCCTTTCTGAGCGTCTACCATTATACTCTTGTTTTATTCAGTTTAGTTTCCTCCTCATTAGTCATTGGTCCCTGACTTGCCCATTACATGCACATTTATTTCCATCGTATTGTTTGAGACCAAGAGACTGACAGTTTGCCTTCCATTAATTGGTTAACGTAAATATATTTTGCTGTGCAATGAGGAGGGCTGTATTTATTGTACATAAATATATAACATAGTGACTTACTCAGTAGTTTATAAAGATTTGGGTTTAACTTTGCCATTTTTTTTTTCAGGAGTTGGTTGTCAGCAACCCTACTAGAGTATGTGATTTGCATGTGAAGCTCAGGCAAGCCAGGCATAATAGGAAGATTTTATACATAGAACTGGCTTTTTCAAAGGTGGCTTCCATTTTTAGAGACATTGAAAAAGTTATAATGGATTTATAATTTTATTCAATCATTTCTCAGTACTTTTGAGTTATTAAAACAGTCCTTTAGTAATTATTATTGGTTTTCCTTGATAAACATTTATGGTGTTTTTTTTAAACGTATTCTTTTGTAATCTAATAAGAGTGGAAAGGGGTTAGAAGCCAAATCTGTAATGATATGCAAGAGATGACAGTACTGACAGTGAGTAAAGAAATATGGTGTCATTGCTTTTATTTCATACTCTCCAAATTACCTGTGATGAGCTTAAGCAGTCTCATTCATGAATAGAAAAATTTTAATTATTCACAGTGCTTTGGTGTACTATAAAAGCAGAATTATTAACACTGTAATTTGTTCGGATAGCATTTGGTAGGAAAATATATCAGAAATAATTAATTGTTTTCAAGATATGATAAGGCAGCTGTATCTACAGGGGGTAATCAAAAAGAATAGTAGTGGGCTATTGATTGCTTTTTAGAGAAAAAAAATTCTGTTCCATTTCTAAATGTTAACAATTGTAAGAGGAAAATTCCCACTTGGGAAGAATGTTTTCCAGGTTGCTTCATTGCCAGGTGTTTGACATTGCATGGAGTCTTAGATGAATAAGGCTTACGGCAGTCTTAGGGAATGCTGTCCTCAAGGGCCTCAGCTTTCTGCTATGAAAGCTTCTATTTTCAAAGTAGGCCAGTATCGGTGGGAATGTTCCAGTGGTCTCTGTGCTACTTCTGGTGAAGAGCAAAGTTTCCCCCGTTGAATCTGAGAGACCTACAGAAGAGGATACCTACCTGCTAACAACATAAATTTCAGAATGTTGCCAGTGAATGAACTGCATTTTCTACTGTTTATGGGATTTGACTATCATTTATCAATGGGAATAAACCTTGCCTCTTTTGGTCCCTTTTAACATACCTGCATGGTACAGATATGATTTATAATCATTCTAAAGTTTAAGAAAATCCAAATCATATGATAGTTTGCTTTGAGACCATCCATATTTTCCCCTTTCCCTTTTTCTGTCTCCTTGACCTAGCAGCAGGAAGCCTTTGTTTGAGGTGTTCATCTGGAACAACTTTTCCACACTTGTTTTCATGTTCTGTTAGATTACAGGGCAGCAGGCCTACCTTTGAAGCTCCTTTCTCTTTTGTTTCTTTGGCATGCACTCCAGTAATTAACTTTGTCCTTCTTTTATTTGTTCCAGTCAATCGCAGGCCACTCTGCTGAGCATCTTCTCCCAGGAGTACCAGGTTAGAAGTTTTCTCCTTTGTGAGGGTTGACAGGTGCCTAATTGAATGATGAATGTCCCTTTATTTCTTTGTAATTGAACTGCCAGCTCTCTGATTGGGTTGGAGGATATTCTCCTTTCCACATCAAGCACCGCCTGCGTCTCAGTGGAGGCCTGCCAAGCCTACCCATCCATCTGTCTAATAACATCTAGCCTTTGCTTATTTGGTGGACCTGTAATAAATTATGCTAAACCATTATTATTCTGACAATAATAATTTCCCCGTGTTGCGTGGTTCCATGTGCTAAATGTTTGCTGACTTGCACTGTCAGTGCCGCTTTCCATTGCTGACAGAGATGATGATAAATGACCATTGCTGGAGTGGCAGAAGGCAAGAGAGGCAGAAAATGGAGTCATTTATCATGAGATGACAGGTGTCAGTCAAGTGGCAAGTCTCTATGGAATTACTTTTTGTAGTTTTCAAATAAGTTGTTTTTAAGCAATGTTCTTCCTGGTTAAAAATGGCAATTGGATTGTAAAACTAGAGTGCGGAGGACTTAGATGGAATTGAATTGAGGGAAAATTAATACAAAGGTTGAAACAGGGAACAAGTTTTTCTTTGCCCTCTACAACCCTAAGCAAACTTAATTTAGATTCAATTACTATGACCCTGTTGGCTTTTACATACATACTGTACCTTGTGGTATAGTCTGGAGACATCCCAGCCACGCAATAGAGATTTAAATGCATAGGTTCACAGAGTAGAAGGGAAAAAAGATCTACCACCACCCAAATCCCCAAACTATTATTCGGTTTGCCCTTTATGTTAGACATTGGAATCAAGAAATGTGTCATTTTTGTTCTTGAACCTGATCTGTGACACAACATAAAAATCTCTTTTATTTTGTTTCAGAAACATATTAAGAGAACACATGCCAAACATCATACTTCGGAAGCGATTGAAAGTTATTACCAGAGGTATGACCTGCCTGCCCCACTAGAGGGTATCATAATACCTATTAATTTTAATAATAATTATGAATAAATTAGATTAATAAATTGATTTTCTATATAACATTCCAAGGCATCTTGTTTTAAGTCTCTTATTTAAGACTTCAAGTATATATTTTTTAATTTCTCAAATACTCTGTTATATGGATTTAAAGAATATGGTGAGACCATCTTAATTTACATGTGTGTGAAATCTTTACTATGTAAGAAATTGTTCCAGTATTAGAAAATCTCAGTTGGATGCTTGAAACTGTAAGCACATATCTTGGATAGATGCGTATGTTCATGCATACGTATATCTACACGTATATGTGAAAGTTCTCAAACCAATTTTATTTCTTATTTAAATCAGCAAGTTGAAAAGTATATTAGAAAATAAGATTAAATTTTGGTACAGTTGTATTTTGCATCGTCAGTATTGGGTTAGCCATTTTAGAAAGGCAAAAAAAGATATAAATCAAGTAAGGACATATGGAGACACATAATAATGTACAACTGTCAGATTTTAAGAGGGGTTTATATTTTAAAAGGAAAGTCTTGAGTATTGAATCAATAACATGAATGTTCAGGAGATATTTTAATTTCAGCCTAATTTATTATAGTTCCCAACCTCTTGTTCTGAAACAAAAAGAATCTTTAAAATAGCTCCTTTTTTAAAAAATTAAAAATTTTTTGGCTTTGTAATATGAGTGAATAACTTATAATGGTAAATGGTTATGGTTTGCATTAGAAATTATTGGTTACTTTCTTAAATATTTTAAGGGCATACTGGAAAGGAAAACAGTTTGAAATATGCTCTTAAATTATTACACTTAAGATTTATAGAGCAATCTTTCTGTGGTGAGAGTGACACCACTGATTTTAGATGAATGATTTTTATGCATGAAAATTCTATGAATTAAATGAATATGCAGATAAAATATTGGTATTATGTTTCTGTAAAGTCTTTTTTCTTAAGAATTGAGTGTTTATTGGAAAGTTATTGAAGTTAGATTTTTAAAAAAGTATTCACTATGACATAGTGGTAAAAGATATATTCTATTTTGAGTAGAAGTGTCTGTTAAAGAAATATACATGCATACACAAACACACACACACACACACTTTTATACCTAGGAGAGTTACTCCTTAAGAAGCCTTTGTAAAGTTTGAAGTGATTTATTCAAAAGTCATAATCTCCTCAGTGAAATTAACATTTAAATTAAAGTCATCATCTAAATCATACATATAAAATTGAGAAAGGCCCATGAAGTGCTGTGAAGCCAACAACTGCTTTGGCAACCAGACTCTCCACTGAAAGACTGAAAAGTGGCTCACGTGTCAAAAAATACATTCTTATTTATAAAATTTATAGTCTTAGGCTTTCATATAAAAGTATGGTTCTGTTCCAGATTTTAAGGGTCAGTTAACATCAACAAGGGAAAATAAAGCATTTCCTAGAAATTTGGAGATTTGCTAACAGGCCATGGGCTGCCCTCTAATAATCTTTTTTTCATCGTAAAAAAGCCGTTTTAATTAGATGATTTCTAAGAGCTCTAAATGCCGCTTTTAAAAAAATTTACTTTCATTAAAAACTAAATTTGAGGGGCTTCCCTGGTGGCGCAGTGGTTAAGAATCCACCTGCCAATGCAGTGGACACGGGTTCGAGCCCTGGTCTGGGAAGATCCCACATGCCACAGAGCAACTAAGCCCGTGCGCCACAACTACTGAGCCTGCACTCTAGAGCCCACGAGCCACAACTACTGAGCCCATGTGCCACAACCACTGAAGCCCACATGCCTAGAGGCCGTGCTCCACAACAGGAGAAGCCACCGCAATGAGAAGCCCACACACCACAACGAAGAGTAGTCCCTGCTCGCCGCAACTAGAGAAAGTCCACGTGCGGCAGTGAAGACCCAACGCAGCCAAAAAATAAAATTAATTAATTAATTATTTTTTAAAAAGTATGTTTGATTTCTGAGGTATGAACATACTTTATTGGATTACCTGGTTAGTTTAGGCCAAAAACAAAGATCTTTAAGTATGGTTACTCGAACAGTTGATTGGATAATAATAAAAATATAGAAACATATTTATATTTCTTTAAGTTTAGTTAAATGTGAGAACCTCAATTACTTTGAGGAGTCACGACATTTGAAACACAATCTTGAAGTTAGGCTGTAATGGATCGTCTAATAGGAAAGCAGTCCGACTGGTTTCTTACTTTACCACCCTGCTTCCTGGCTTTTCTGCCCTGCACTTTGTGCTTGTAGACGGGCTGTGTTGTTACCTTTCAGATGATTTGACCTCACAGGTCTCTTGTTCTAAATGTGCAGGTTGAATGTCCCTGTATTCTCTGTGGTAAATTGGCCTTGAAAGCTTTTTGTTTCCCAGCTGATTAGAATAAAGGCAAAGTTATATCAAACCATACTTAAGCAGTTTGACAATCTCAACAATTTCTTCCTTTCTTTTTCTTTTATAAAAGTAATACATGCCTACTGTGAAAACTAAGTACATTTTTAATGGTATAAAAAAGAAATGAATGGATTGCCCATAATTGTGGCACCCATAGATAACCACTGGTGTTTTTCATTCCAGTCTTTTTTCAATCCATTTTTACATAGATTAGGTCATCCTATATATGCAACTGTGAATTCTGAATTTGATACTTGGAAAAATACATATTATTTTGAAGAGAGCATTTTGTAAACATTTTTATTTTATTACTTCATATGAAGGTATCATAATTTACTGAATTATTCCTCTGTTGAACATATATGTTTCCAATATTCTGATATAAATAATACTGTGATACATATTTTGGTGCATAAGTCTTTGCATTTGAATTAGTTTCTTAATATTTCTATAGATGGAATTACTGGTGTAAACAATAAGCATTTAATGATCTTATTATATGTTGTCAAATTACCATCTAGAAAGATAGTAATGGTTACATTTCTACTAGCAATATCAGAGAATTCCTGTGTCTCTGTATTCTTGCTAGCATTGAGATGTTCTCAATTCAGAATTTGAAGTCTGTATTAAAGACCGTACAATCCACAGAGTGATTCCATCATGGTTAACTGAAACTTCAAAGTATCCAAACAACAGTAGAAAATGTTTTCCTAAGCTTTTGAGTTACTGAGGAAATTTCCTCAGTTCTTCATGTTGTGTGTGTATAGACACAGCTTGTTCACGTTGAAAAGAACTCTCTATTCTTTCCCACTGTACTAATGGCATTTTAGTTCTACACAGGAAACATACTTGGTAAAATTTATTTAGATTTATCTAGATCAGTGCACATGGGCATATATGTGCACACGCACACATACACAAACACACGCAAGTTGGTCAACTTTACAAGTTTCCTCATCAATAGCAAAGTTTAGAAATACTGTCTCTCATCTCCTCCCATCTCTCAACACACACTGTTTGAGGGGCCAGCTTTATTAGCTTTGCTTAATCAGACCAGTTGGATTTTATTCAGATGTTCACATGGAAAAAAGGTTAGTTCAAATACGTTACTGATACCACATGATACAGATAGTTGCTAAAAATTCGAACCACTTTTTTTGTTTAATTAGCACCATTTACTTTGCATTCACTGTGTCCCATCTACTATGCTAGGAACCAAGTATAAGAACCACAATACCTGTCCTCAGCTGCTCTGTTTAGTGGGAAAATAGTTGCATGCATGGAGATGGATTCCAGAGATTTTCGATATAGAATCAACAAAGGTGGTATTCAGATGTAAGCTTAGTGAAGAATTTTGGTAGATTTTTGAAGTTTTACCATTATAGTTATAAAAATATTAAGATTAAGTTTGCCTTATATTTAAAATCAATATATATTATTTTTAATCTTAGATGCTAATAGATCTTTCACACTCAAAAAACGTCATAAAATGGACCTTCTGGGAAGATCTTTTAAGGATGGTTTCACCCACGAGATATACATTTATTAGTCCTCCTGTGGCAAAGCTGGAGGATGACATACAGTCTATGCAAAGTAATTTCAATTTGCAAATAGGCATCAGGAAGGTAGCCCAGGTCACCTTAATGTAGTGTTCAGGATTACATTTTTATATCCCAGTTACAATTCAGATCTTCGCTAAGGACCTGCTGGATGAAGGTTCAACATTGCTTTGCGTAGCCCTACCCCAAGGAGAGAGAAACAACCCATTATAACTGTGTGAATAGTCTATGCTGTAAGTTTGCACAAGATGTTTTGAGGATGGAGAGAAGGGTAGCATTAGGAATTTCTGATTATGACCTTACTGAATGTTTTCTGTAATTATCATGCTCCTTTGATTGCATATCTAAAAATTTGAGTAAACCTGATCTGTCACTTGATATGGGGGAACAGTTAAAGTTCCCAGAAAGGACAAATGCAACTTCAGATTAATTTTAACTTAATTTCTTTTCCTTAGCACTTCTGAAGTGTTATAAGGTATAGGTGGGAAACAAATTGGGGAATAAATACAGTTAGAAGCAGGTCTACCCTTTTCAGCATATGAGGACACCTCAGTAGGCTTTGGGAGATCAGCGGTCCATTTCAGAGATTTACTGCTTACCAGCTAGGGGAGCCCAGATGGGTTTCATCAGTACTCTGGAATTTGGTTTCTTTATATGACCAACTGGGAGGAGTAATCAAGCTCATAATTAGGAATTTCCACTGTATCATGCTTCAACTATTATATAGACTATACAGATATAGGGGGCCAATGTTGTCGTTTGACCAACTCCTGTTGCTTTAAACTTAAGAGAAGTGTTCTATTGGTCATTACCAGGATTGTGATTGATGCAGCATTTATATGAAACCATATAATTTGGACTCAAAATGATAGTTTCCAGGCACAGGCAGTGATCTGGGGTCTAGCTGTTCTCTTTCATTCTTTCCAAATTAACCCCTGAGAAGAGGTTCCGCTCTGGTCTCACAAGAGCCTTTCTCAGTCCTCAGATAGCCCAGGCACATTCCTGACATTTGCACTTAACTGTTCTCTTGCTGGGAATGTTCTTCCTCTCTTGGCTTGCTGCTTTCTTTCTTGTGGGTTTCTACTTCAGTGTCACTTCCTTAGAGAGGGGCTTCCTGACCAACCCATCTAATTTCTATTATATTGTAGCATATGTCATTACTTTATATATTTATTTCTCTTTTTCTTCTCTGTGTCTTCACTGTTATATAATCTCTGTGATGGCAGGAACCAAAGAAGTTTTGTTCCCTTCTGCTTCTTCAGAACCTGGAATAAGGCCTGACAACTAGTTAGCTCTCAAAAATACTTGTGGGATAAATGAATGTTAAGTAGAGAGTTGTAAAGATATACTATTATCAATATAGGCTTAAATACCCTGACCCGGAATCAGAATGCTTAATGCACGTGTGCTCTGGTCAGTTGCTCCGACTTGACGAAACTGATTGTTCCTTGAGCAGACCCATCAGTGCAATGGAAGTTCTGTAAGTTGACATGAAGGTCTTAGCTGACCTATTTCCCAGGGATCTTTCTCTAAACCACACTTGTCTTGTTTGTTTTTATTTTGTTGTTCCCTTGCTCCTGAAATGAAAGTACTTATTTCCCAGTTAGATTCCTAAACAATTTATTCAAGAAAGGGCCAATAGATGAAAATGGATGTTTTAGAATTACTTTGAAGTTATAATGATCCTGAGACTTTCCCCACCTTAAATAATTTGATTTTATTCCACTTAATTTATTGGAAATCATACATCTTTATAAGCATACCTGTGAAATAATGTAATTTAATTTGGTTTTTGCTTCTGGCCGTTACAGGGAAGACCTCACCTGTTTACTTTGATTTTTTACTATCAAACAAATGTTGTTAGTTTATTTTATTCAATCAAACAGTATACTATAGAGAAAATGTTCATACTTAATTTTATTTTCTTGCCTAAAATGGCTTTTTAAAATTATTTAATTACTCATTTATTAGAGAAAAAAATATGTATTCAGTATTACAATATAATCACCTATTATAAGCCAAGAACCGTGCTAGGCATAATAAATTGAATAAAATGAAATTCTTCTACGTTCATGAGGCTTTCAGCCTTACAGTCGGGATGGGTTTGAGGTGGACAAGTAACTCAGCAGGTACAGTGTTCTGGGCTAAGTGATGGAGAGATGAACAAGGTGCTCCTGGACTGCACATGAGGGATACTTAATGTTCTCCCAGGTCATGGTGGATGAAAAAGGCGACATACAATCTGAATCAGGAGTTATCCAGGTGAAGGGCTGGAGTGGGGAACAGTGACTAGAGATGAGGCTGGCTGAAGAGAGTAGGTAGGAACCAGATTATGAAGATCCTTACGAGAATTTTTAAGTGGTTATAATTTAATCTTGAGATTTAATGTGGAGCTTTTGAAGTGTTTTAAAGAGGAGAATGGTATGTTCAGATCTTTGTTCTAAAACAAATCACTCTGGCTTCCATATCTGGGATGAATTTGGGGAGTTGCTTGTTTGTTTGTTTTGCAGGGTTAGGGGATGAGGAGAGCTGGAGGTTATGACAGAAATCCAGAGCAGATAAGATGATGGCTTGTATTACCTATTAAAGGTGTGCTGACCCACTGATGAAAAGTCTGTTCCATTTTTTTCCTAATAAGGTGTCAACCAATCCTGTGAACTAAAAGTAAATAAAAAAGTGATATGCTTGCATGGATGCGTTTTTCAGGAGTAAACTTATTTGCTTCCCATGAGTGGCTGTGGTATAGATAAAGCCCGGGTGATAGGGATAGTTCTTTTCAAAATCACCTCTGTGTTCACTTTACATGTTAGGAGGTGAACACAAGGGAGACCTGTGTACTCAGACGTCCTGTCCCCAACTTCAGTTAGTTAGTTGCCAGTGGTTTTGAGGCAAGTTGTTTTTGTTATTCTTTTCCCTTCAGTGCTTTCCTATGACAGTAGCATACTTTAACTAGAGTTGAACGTGGCATTTGCCCAGGAGAAACGTGTACACACAGGGGATGCTGACAAGTCTATGCTGGCCTTTTCTTGTCACTGCATTACCACTTGGCTTTGTCTTGTCTAGGTATCTGAATGGAGTGGGGAAAAATGGAGCTGCCCCAGTACTCCTGGAGCTAGCCAATGAGGTAAAGTTATTGTTATTATTTTATTTAAACTTACATAAAACCTAAGGGGCCTATCTAGAGTAGCTTTGCTTAGAATTATAATTAACCTTAAAAAAAAGAAAAAGATTTTGAAATGCAGAGCAGATAAAACATTTTATCTTAGATGCAGTAGACATTTAAATTGCTCCCTGGTCTCTTTGTACTTTTAATAATTGGACCAAGAACTTCATTTATTAATAAATCAGTTAACATAATTAGTCTACTTCTTTTAAAGCACATGTGTAAACAGCTTCTTGGTTTCTTATTTTGTGGGAAATTTCAACCAAACAGCTCAGGACATGTTCTTCTTTAGATGTGTTGTTTTAATTTAGTGTGAGACATACCTGTGTCAAGTATAGAGATGTATGCCAAGAAAATCTATGCTGTCATAAAAGTGAAGAGAGAAATTGTGTACCTAAAGATGTAACATTTACTTGATTCATTTGTTGTTGTTGGCAAACTTTTATTATAATAAGAGATACATGCCTTCTAGAAAAGCCTTTCTTTATATGAAGAAGCATACTCTTCTTATTAACACCAAGCATGAAGTGATTTGTTGAACTTATCTGTTAACTCTTATCTGCTTCTGTTTGGGGACACAATAATAGTCTTACATTTAAAAAAGGAAACCCCAAAGACTTCCCGTGAATGAAGAAGCTGTAAAAAGTTCATAATAGTTGCAGAGAGCATACAGAAAAAATAAAATATTTAATTCCTAAACTTTAAAATATTTATCCACTGTAATAAGAGCAATACAATATTTAGTCTGACTTGGAACTGCTTATGCAAACCTCATAGGGATGGAATGAAATGTACACTATTTTTGTGTTGCATTATGATGGAAAACATAGAAGCAAGGCAGAAAATGTGTATTTGCATTAAAGATGACTAGGTGCTGTGAGCATTAAGTGTTGCAGTAGCAGCCAGTTCTCCATGTTATATTAGCAAGGAAGGATGGCTTCTCTCACAGCTTCTGTCTGCTGTGTACCACTACAGTCAGCCAATGAGTAATTACCTATGAGTTACTAGGAGGTTTTAATAGTCTAGGCAATGTCTACACAATCTGATAGGATAGTTAACATATAGAATGAATTTCCCTCCTCCTCCTAGCAAAACATCTATTGATATTTTATTCTTTTTTTTTTTTAATTTCTAGAGCAAGGTGGTTTTTAAGTGTCTCCAGACTTCATTATTAGTCGATTCTATTAGCAACTTGAAGTATCTGAGCTATAACTAATTCAGAATTTAGTGATTGTCCTTTATGAAAAAGAAGAGTGTTCTTTATGAAAAAAAAAAAGCATTCTTGATACAACATCTAGAAAGAGTGTGATGCAAATGTGGTAGCCATTTTTATAGATGATATTGGTGGCATAAGTTTTATATAGTAGCAATTTATATTCATTTGAATTTTTAATGGATATTTCTGTTGAGCTTAGCTTATTTAGCTGACCTCAACTTCCATCCTCTGGTAATATGGAAAATTTTAACCCACTGACACATTTTCTCCTATATCAATAAACCTGTTATTTACCATGAATATATAGTAGTATTTAATCAAAGAAAAGAAATAGTTATTTAAAGATGTTTTCTCTCCTTTGGCTGTGGATTAGTACAGAGATAATAGCACTTTCTGAGAGATTGCTAATGCATTAGGGAAATTTGGGAACGACTGGTACCAGATTATGGCTTCTAAACAACCAAGCTGCCATTTTTATATGATAGTTAATACCTAAATGACATATGCTTGCATCTGGTGACAATTGATGTGATGGTAATGCTTTATGAGTCACTATATATTTAATCAGTGAAAACTGTAAAAATTGATGAGAAATATATAACATTGATATATTACAGTGTGTAGCAGCTCTCTTAAATAAGAACAAATTTGACTTGGAGGGTATGGACTCTGTGTGGTCGTCATTGATTTATAAATATCTTAATACTAATTTT